>NC_088397.1:86834251-87434251 GCF_034236695.1 Oncorhynchus nerka
TTAGAACCAACCAAATCATGAGAAAACAAAAAGATAATTACTCTACACATTGGAAAGAATTAACAAAAAAACTGAACAAACTAGAATGCTATTTGGCCTTAAGCAGAGAGTACACAGCGGCAGAATACCTGACCACTGTGACTGACCCAAAATTAAGGAAAGCTTTGACTATGTACAGACTCAGTGAGCATAGCCTTGCTATTGAGAAAGGCCGCCGTAGGCAGACATGGCTCTCAAGAGAAGACAGGCTAAAAACTCCCATATCTACTGGGTGAAATACCACAGGGTGCCATCACAGCAGCAAGATTTGTGACCTGTTGCCACGAGAAAAGGGCAACCAGTGAAGAACACACACCATTGTAAATACAACCCATATATATGCTTGTTTATTTTATCTTGTGTCCTTGTTAAAACACTGTATATATATATAATATGACATTTGTAATCTCTTTATTGTTTTGAAACTTCTGTATGTGTGATGCTTACTGTTAATTTTTATTGTTTATTTCACTTTATATATTCACTTTATATATTATCTACCTCACTTGCTTTGGCAATGTTAACACATGTTTCCCATGCCAATAAAGCCCTTGAATTGAATTGAATTGAGAGCAGGGGCATCCAGTCACAGAGAGAGTGAGAGAGAGAAAGAGAGAGAGAGAGCAGGGGCATCCAGTCACAGAGAGAGAGAGAGAGAGACAGAGAGAGAGAGAGCAGGGGCATCCAGTCACAGACAGAGAAAGAGAGAGAGAGAGAGAGAGCAGGGGCATCCAGTCACAGAGAGACAGAGAGAGAGAGAGAGCAGGGGCATCCAGTCACAGAGAGACAGAGAGAGAGAGAGAGAGAGAGAGAGAGAGAGAGAGAGAGAGAGAGCAGGGGCATCCAGTCACAGAGAGACACACAGAGAGAGAGAGAGAGTAGGGGCATCCAGTCACAGACAGAGAGAGAGAGAGAGAGAGAGAGAGAGAGAGAGAGAGAGAGCAGGGGCATCCAGTCACAGAGAGACACAGAGAGAGAGAGAGAGAGAGTAGGGGCATCCAGTCACAGAGAGACACAGAGAGAGAGAGAGAGAGAGAGAGAGAGAGAGAGAGAGAGAGCAGGGGCATCCAGTCACAGAGAGACACAGACAGAGAGAGAGAGCAGGGGCATCCAGTCACAGAGAGACACAGAGAGAGAGAGAGAGAGAGAGAGAGAGAGAGAGAGAGAGAGAGAGAGAGAGAGAGCGGGCATCCACTCACACAAGCATGCATCTCTCGACTCTCTCTTACACACGTACTGCTCACACGGACACATTTTTCTTAGTTACGGTTTGAGCTCCGAACGGACTTCACATAACAAATAACCCCAGTTCTAACCGTGACACTTTTCAAGGCTGAAGATTTGGAGAGTCGTAAAGTGTGGCTTTAAGTCCTGGAGAACATGATTCCCTTGTCTGGGCTTGGTAACATTCTCTAGAAGATAGATCTTGTGGGGGAAAAAAATCAAGGATTTATAAGCTGTTTTACTGTAATACATGTTGTCTCCTCTCTTTACGTTGGTTGCGTGTTTTAGACAATTTGAGACGTCAGTTGGGCATTCTGTCTTGCTCAGTGGTGTAAGGTACTTAAGTAAAAATACTTTAAAGTACTAATTAAGTCACATATTTTTTGTATCTGTACTTTACTTTACTATTTATACTGTTGACACCTTTTACTTCACTACATTCCTAAAAGACAAAAATGTACTTTTCACTCCATACATTTTCCCTGGCACGCAAAAGTACTCATTTTTGAAGGCTTAGCAGGACAGGAAAATAGTCAAATTCACACACTTATCAAGACAACACCTGTGGTCATCCCTACTGCCTCTGATCTGGCAGAAAAACTAAACACAAATGCTTCATTTGTAAATCAAGTCTAAGTAATGCCCCTTGCTATCTGGAAGTAAATAAAAACTAGAAAATGGTGCCATCTGGTTTGCTTAATATAAGAAATGATTTATACTTTTACATTTACTTTAAATACTTAAGTATTTTTTTGCAATTACATTTACTTTTGATAGTAAAGTATGTTTAAAACCAAATAATTTTAGACTTTTACTCTAGTACGGTAGTATTTTACTGGGTGACTTTTACTTTTACTTGAGTTATTTTCTATTAAGATATCTATACTTTTACTTGAGTTATTTTCTATTAAGATATCTATACTTTTACTTGAGTTATTTTCTATTAAGATATCTTTACTTTTACTTGAGTTATTTTCTATTATTAAGATATCTTTACTTTTACTTGAGTTATTTTCTATTAAGATATCTTTACTTTTACTTGAGTTATTTTCTATTAAGATATCTTTACTTTTACTTGAGTTATTTTCTATTAAGATATCTATACTTTTACTTGAGTTATTTTCTATTAAGATATCTTTACTTTTACTTGAGTTATTTTCTATTAAGATATCTTTACTTTTACTCAAGTATGACAATTGGATACTTTTTCCTCCACTGCTCTCGCGCTCTCTCTAAGATTAAACATATGGACATAAAAAGCCATAGTGTAAGGTACAATTCCATGTCTTTGAAGTGATGGACATATGGAACTGACCCTAAGCTCTGCACTGAGCCATTCATTATTTTGTTTGAGTTTTGTGGTCAGAAGGGAACGTGTTACACTAGTGAGTAGGTCTATAGAGTATTTATGGAGAACATCTACAATAACTCCTCAACTGGCAGGTTTTCATTTGGGAAGTTGTTATGCAAAGGTATATAGCAACTTTGATATTATATATATATATATATATATATTGTTTTTACCCAATACAGTATGAATATAAAACATTTTTGTAATACTTTGAATTTGTTTGGAGCTGTGGAAAATTGTGTAGGGACTGTGGACAAACTCTCACTGTCATCTTTCCTTCAAAGGAGACAACTATGTTAAGTTCTGTTTAAGATGCAGACGTTTTCCATAATGTCTTCTCCACTCACATAAACAACAAGCCAGAAAGCACACTGAAGCTTACCACCTACAGCGCAAATACCAACCCTATCTCTGCACAACACTCCATATAAATACCAACCCTATCTCTGCACAACACTTCATATAAATACCAACCCTATCTCTGCACAACACTCCATATAAATACCAACCCTATCTCTGCACAACACTCCATATAAATACCAACCCTATCTCTGCACAACACTCCATATAAATTCCAACCCTATCTCTGCACAACACTCCATATAAATTCCAACCCTATCTCTGCACAACACTATATAAATACCAACCCTATCTCTGCACAACACTTCATATAAATACCAACCCTATCTCTGCACAACACTATATAAATACCAACCCTATCTCTGCACAACACTCCATATAAATACCAACCCTATCTCTGCACAACACTCCATATAAATACCAACCCTATCCCTATACAACACTCCATATAAATACCAACCCTATCTCTGCACAACACTCCATATAAATACCAACCCTATCTCTGCACAACACTCCATATAAATACCAACCCTATCTCTGCACAACACTCCATATAAATACCAACCCTATCTCTGCACAACACTCCATATAAATACCAACCCTATCTCTGCACAACACTTCATATAAATACCAACCCTATCTCTGCACAACACTATATAAATACCAACCCTATCTCTGCACAACACTCCATATAAATACCAACCCTATCTCTGCACAACACTCCATATAAATACCAACCCTATCCCTATACAACACTCCATATAAATACCAACCCTATCTCTGCACAACACTCCATATAAATACCAACCCTATCTCTGCACAACACTCCATATAAATACCAACCCTATCTCTGCACAACACTCCATATAAATACCAACCCTATCTCTGCACAACACTCCATATAAATACCAACCCTATCTCTGCACAACACTTCATATAAATACCAACCCTATCTCTGCACAACACTCCATATAAATACCAACCCTATCTCTGCACAACACTCCATATAAATACCAACCCTATCTCTGCACAACACTCCATATAAATACCAACCCTATCCCATTACATTTTGTTCAAATGATAGATTTAGAAAAAATAATCATCAACTTTACGAAAAGCAACGGAGGCCAAATTGTTTCTCGGCTTGACTCTTTGAACTCGGCCCGCTTTTGTTTAATCTGTTATAAAGGAATTAAATGACAAAGTGTAAACAAGAGCCTCTAGTTGGATGAGAGAGGACTGCCTTAGCATTGCTAGTCATAATAACGGGCATCAAGGGCAAAAAACAATCACCAGAATGTGGATTCCATGACAATGCTCCCACAGTAGGGAACTCTCTGAGGCGAGAGAGAGCGAGAAAGAGAGCGAGAGAGAGGGGGAGGGCAGAAAAAGAGAGAGAAGAGAGCAAGAGTGTGTGGGAGTTTATTGAGCAGAGCGAGAAGCTCCCTCAAGCACAATCACCTAATTAGATTTCTATCTAACAGTCCCCTGTCTGACCCCTTAAATCTCAGGCAGCCTTGGAAAGAAAGAAAGGTAGATTTACTAGGCCATCTTCTCCTGGGCCAACCAGGGTAAAGGTCCGGAGAGGGTGTCTGCTTTCCCAAAACTTCAAGAGGGTAACATTAATCAAGGTAAGATAAATTAATCTTTAAATCGCCACAAAGGAGGTTCGTAATCATTAGGGGGAGGTTAGAATTAGGATTGAATGGCGGGAACCCAGGTTACTGAGATTTACCCGGGTTTACGGTACAAAACCACTCAATTTTCCCGGGATAAGTAACAGCGAGAAAGCGGTAAATGATCATAAATGTGAACAGCATGGCGTGAAATGGAACTGTTACATTACTGTATATGTGATGTCTAAATCTATCTTCTCTATGGCCTCTGCATGATGAATCATCAACGCTCAGGGTGAGGACAGACAGCCCATCTCAGTATGGAGCGCAGTTCACAATGCATGTAGACCTATCATCTCATAATGGGAACTTTTTTCTTCTTCTGACAGGTAGGCCTGTCAGCATAGCCTAGCTACAGCAATATAAAGAGCGAATGTGCATCTAATTTACCCGTCTCCATCTGGCTTTCGGGGGTCGCCTTATTTTTTTATTGTAATGATTATTATTTGTTTTTATTCCAGCTGCAGAGTTTTAAAAAAGCCTATCGCTCGAATATTGATGCTTTAAATCAGTGAAAGCGTGACGACTCTCTCTCTCTCTCATTCTCGCAGTCTCTCTCTCTCTACACCAACTCCATTCAAATTGCATCCAAAATAGATAATCCTGTTCTAGATTGATATATAGTCCTATATATAGATGTTCTAGCCTACCTCTCAAGTGATACCTTCATTGCAGTATTAGCTTTATATTTAGTTAAGTAATGATGGCTTATGCATAATAAGCTTCTAATTTATAGTCTCTGTCTCTTGTGCAAAACGCACACACCTGTGCTCCGCTGGCCTCTCTCCTTAAAAGACGCTCCTTACCTCTTGGAGTCCCATGCAGGAAAAGCTAGACTAGAATACTGCCCTGCCAAGTAAAAAGGCAGTAACTGCTCATAGTGTGGAACTGAGGAAAAAATGCCTTTTATTTAGCTTGGTTTAACAGTAACTCTATGCAGTTACTTTTAACATGACCCCCATTTTCTCCAAAACACAATACAATAGAGGTAGGATACTTGTTTACATGATTAAGCATATATTTTTTGAAACAAAAATGACATTAACTAATTTTTGACCAAATGGCCAGTTACTGCCCATTTGCTTGGTATATTTGCCTTTATATTTTTTTTACTCCTTTTTCTCCCCAATATCATGTAATCCAATTGTTACAGTCTTGTCCCATCTCTGCAAGTCCTGTACAGACTCAGGAGAGGCGAAGGTCGAGAGCCATGCATCCTCCAAAACATGACCGCACCACTTCTTGACACAATGCCCACTTAACTCGGAAGCCAGCTGCACCAATGTGTCGGAGGAAACACTGTACACCTGGCGACCGTGTGGCAACCCAGTCCCTGCCGCTGAAAAATATCCCCACAGCACGATGCTGCCACCACCGTGCTTCAACGTAGGGATGGTAACAGGTTTCCCTCCAGACGTGATGCTTGGGATTCAGGCCAAAGAGATCAATCTTGGTTTCCTCAGACCAGAGAATCTTGTTTCTCATGGTCTGAGAGTCCTTTAGGTGCCTTTTGGCAAACTCCAAGCGGGCTGTCATGTGCCTTTTACTGAGGAGTGGCTTCCGTCTGGCCACTCTACCATAATGGCTTTATTAGTGGAGTGCTGCAGAGATGGTTGTACTTCTGGAAGGTTCCCCCATCTCTACAGAGGAACTCTGGAGCTCTGTCAGCCTGACCATCAGGTTCTTGGTCACCTCCCTGACCAAGAGCCTTCTCCCCCAATTGCTCAGTTTGGCTGGGCGGCCAGCTCAAGGAAGAGTCTCAGTGGTTCCAAACTTCTTCCATTTAAGAATGATGGAGGCCACTGTGATCTTGGGGACCTTCAATGCTACAGAAATGTTTTTGTACCCTTTCCCAGATTTGTGCCTTGACACAGTCCTGTTTCTGAGCTCTACGGACAATTCCCTGGACCTCATGCCTTGGTTTTTGCTCTGACATGCACGGTCTACTATGGAACCTTATATAGACAGGTATGTGCCTTTCCAAATCATGTCCAATCAATTTAATTTAACACAGGTGGACTCCAATCAAGTTGTAGAAACCTCAAGGATGATCAATGGAAACAGAATGCACCTGAGCTCAATTTCAAGTCTCATAGCAAAGGGTCTGAATACTTGTGTAAATAAGGTATTTCTGTGTTTTATTTGTAATACATTTGCAAAAAAAAAATAAACCTGGTTTTACTTTGGCATTATGGGGTATTGTGTGTAGATTGATGAGGATGTTTTATTTATTTAATACATTTTAGAATAAGGGTGTAAAGTAACAAAATGTGGAAAAAGTCAAGGGGTCTGAATACTTACCGAATTATCTGTATGTGTCAGCCTACTATTTATATAAATAGGCCCTATTCTATTTCAAAATGTTGTTGTCCATATGTACTGCAAGAGAACATTCTCTCCATTCTTTATCGTGGTAGTTCCAGTCCATATAATACAGTATAATACAGTACAGTACAGTAATACAGTTCACACTCAAAAAATATTAGCCTACTGGAGCTAGTTTAATTTATTTACCCAAGAGAGCATATAGCTAGCTATACTTATGGGCTTTTATGTTTTTCTGTCGAGTGTAATGTGCATCCTATATTATATACTGTACAGTATGTACTGGATAACGGTACAATAAGTTAGGCTTTTTTGGGCTTGGGCTCATTAAATGTCTTTAATGTAAGGCTCATAAAATGTATTTAATGAATGGCTCATCAGGGTCAGGTAGGATCAGGCTTTAATGTTTGATTAAAGCTCTAATCAAATCCAAACATAAGCCTATTTATATGCTTTAAAAAAATATATACTTATATATTTTAAATGTAAACTTTATTTAAGTCAATTAAGAACAAATTATTATTTACAATGATGGCTTACCCCGGCCAAACCCAGACAATGCTGGGCCAATTGTGCGCCGGCCTATGGGACTCCCATCACGGCTGGTTGTGATACAGCCTGGAATCGAACCAGGGACTGTAGTGACACCTCTAGCACTGAGATGCAGTGTCTTAGACCACTGACCCACTCAGGAGCTTATGAATGACACTTCTGGTTTTGGTGGGAAATACATTTTATTTACTTTTATTTAACTAGGCAAGTCAGTTAAGAACAAATTCTTATTTTCAATGACGGCCTAGGAACAGTGGGTTAACTGCCTGTTCAGGGGCAGAACGACAGATTTGTACCTTGTCAGCTCGGGGATTTGAACTTGCAACCTTCTGGTTACTAGTCCAACGCTCTAACCACTAACCGCTCTACCCTGCCGCCCCAGGTTACCAGGTTACCCGGGAGAAAAGTGATTTATTCTTGGGATGGAACATTGTAAAATATCAGGAAAATATTCAACCCTAGTTGGAATGAAACAAAACAGTCAAGAAAGTAAACATTAGTGTTTGTGCGAGACAAAGATCAATTGCTTTAGTTTTTTCCGAGACACAAATTGTTGAGGGTTGTTGAATCTAGACAGTGTCTCTGTATGCTTGTCTGTCTGTCAGGTTGTATTTGCATGTTAATCAGCAATACATTTTTGCTAATGTTATTTTCTGTGAGTAAAAAGATGATTCATTTAATCTCAGACACAGCTCACAAAAGACTTGCTTGCAAATCTGACTGTCTGGTCTGTTTGCATGCAAATGTGTGTGTGTGTGTATATTTGTCTCTGAATGTGTGTGACTGTGCACAGACCTGTGTGTGCATGTGATTGCGGATTTGAGCATGCACGCGTGAGCATGTGCCAGTGTGTGCGTGTTTCAGAGGGCCCTCACATTAGTCATTTTACTTGTAGTGTGGAGGACTGGCGATCTGGTGATCTGGCTCGACCCACTGGCTCGGCTATGAGAAGTACTGTGGAGGACTGAGCCCTGGCGATCTGTCGCGTCGACCCACTGGCTCGGCTATGAGAAGTACTGTGGAGGACTGAGCCCTGGCGATCTGTCGCGTCGACCCACTGGCTCGGCTATGAGAAGTACTGTGGAGGACTGAGCCCTGGCGATCTGTCGCGTCGACCCACTGGCTCGGCTATGAGAAGTACTGTGGAGGACTGAGCCCTGGCGATCTGTCGCGTCGACCCACTGGCTCGGCTATGAGAAGTACTGTGGAGGACTGAGCCCTGGCGATCTGTCGCGTCGACCCACTGGCTCGGCTATGAGAAGTACTGTGGAGGACTGAGCCCTGGCGATCTGTCGTGTCGACCCACTGGCTCGGCTATGGAAAGTGCTGTGGAGGACTGAACCTTGGCGATCTTTCTCGCCAATCCACTGGCTCAGTTATGAGAAGTACTGTGTTGAGTTGACAGGCTCCTCTACCTGGGGAAATACTCAATATGTGCTTCTCTACCTGGTCTTCTCCTATACACACGGCACTACACGGCACTACATGGCTCTACATAGCACTACACGGCACTACACAGCACTACACAGCACTACAAGGCACTACACGGCACCACACGGCACTACACGGCACTACACATCACTACACTGCACTACACTACACAGCACTACACTACACTACACGGCACTACACTACACAGCACTACACTGCTCTACACTGCACTACAAGGCACTACACTGCACTACACTACACAGCACTACACTGCACTACGTGGCACTGCACAGCACTACAAGGCACTACACGACACTACACTGCACTACGCTACACGGCACTACACGGCACTACACTATACGCCACTACACTGCACTACAAGGCACTACACTGCACTACACTACAGTGCACTACACGGCACTACACTGCACTACACTATACGTCACTACACTACACTGCACTACACTATACGTCACTACACTACACGGCACTACACTACACTATACGTCACTACACTACACTGCACTACACGGCACTACATGGAACTACACTGCACTACATGACACAACATGGAACTACACTGCACTATTATGGCACTACGCGGCACTACACTGCACTATATGGCACTACACTGCACTATACGGCACTATATGGCACTACGAGACAGCAGGAGCGGTAGAGATACTCTGAATGATCGGCTATGAAAAGCCAACTGACATTTACTCCTGAGGTGCTGACCTGTTGCACCCTCAACAACCACTGTGATTATTATTATTTGACCCTGCTGGTCATCTATGAACATTTGAACATCTTGGCCATGTTCTGATATAATCTCCACCCGGCACAGCCAGAAGAGGATCACCCTCATAGCCTGGTTCCTCTCTAGGTTTCTTCCTAGGTTCTGTCCTTTCTAGGGAGTTTTTCCTAGCTACCATGCTTCTACACCTGCATTGCTTGCTGTTTGGGGTTATAGTTATCTTGTCTGTGAAATGCCACAGGGTCGATGAGGAGGATCGACGGAGGCCTGAGACTTGGGGTAGCTTTGGGGGTAGCTTTGGGGGTATATTTGGGGGTAGTTTGGGGGTAGATCCAGAAATGTGAAGACAGATTTTGAGGGGGTGGAAATGTGGAGGAATCCCAGAACACAAGGATTTCAGGAGGCCGTGCTATGGTTTGAATAATTCAACATGTCACTTCACAATAATTACCTGTTGCAAAAGATGGTACCAGAAATTGCAACAAACACTTTAGATGCCTTCTTCCGATCTTAAATGATTTTGAATAACCAAATGAATCAGCACATCTCGTCTATGAGAGAAATGGAGAGGTTTGAAATCCTGGGTGATCCCGGACGAGCCCCCAAATATGTACATTCTGAAGAAACCTTATGTGGACTGCAGGAAGAGTAGCTGATGCATGAACAGCTGCTGGAGATCCTAATGAACTAAACACAACTATTGTAAGAGACAACGATTTGATGTAGCCTAATGTACGTACCACTCATATATTCCTTCCAGTGTTGGGGAGTGGTGAACTGCATGTAGTTCAACTAGTGATTTAACTGCATTTTGCAGTAGCTTGGTGGTAGTTGAACAACCGATTAAACACATTTTGGCCAAGGGATCAGAGGAACATGTTTAGAGGGAGCCATACAACACAGTGTAATATTATTAATTTACAATGTATGTTCTTAACCCTGGGCATCATGGGCTTGGGAGGCTCACAGGGATATTGGTATCCACAGTACTCCAGCAATTATACATTTTTCAACTCAGTTCCTATATTCTCAAAAAACATACACAAATGCACTGTAATTTAAAGTAACTGTCTAGTGAAAATCTTACTTTTAAAAGTCAATGTTATGTTAACTCATACCCACATAATGGCAGGGTAGCCTAGTAGCCTAGTGACCGAAAGGTTGCAAGATCGAACCCTTGAGCTGACAATGTAAAAATCTGCCGTACTGCCCCCTGAACAAGGTAGTTAACCCACTGTTCCTAGGCCGTCATTGAAAATAAGAATTTGTTCTTAACTGACAAAAAAAAACGATGTTGTTGAATCATCCTATACTTGTATTTGTGGCCAAAGCATATATGGGAGAGAAAAAAATGAGTTGGCCAATCAGGGGTCTACTCACATTAATATTTTTGATGACTGTATACACCCACACCATTCCAACACAGAAAATATGCTTTTAACATACGTAATAAATAAACAAACTGAAAGGAAAATTACTTCACTCATATTGTAATTAATTACAGGTCATATTTCATGTCAATTTGGGAACACTGGACAGTTACTTTAACGGGATAGTTCACCTAAATTACAAAATGACATATTGGTTTCATTACCCTGTAAGCAGTCTATGGAAAACGTATGATAAGCAATCAATGCTTGGGTTTAGTTTCCCTCACACTGTTTCCACATGCTTGGGTTTAGTTTCCCTCGCACTGTTTCCACATGCTTGGGTTTAGTTTCGCTCGCACTGTTTCCACATGCTTGGGTTTAGTTTCCCTCACACTGTTTCCACATGCTTGGGTTTAGTTTCCCTCACACTGTTTCCACATGCTTGGGTTTAGTTTCGCTCGCACTGTTTCCACATGCTTGGGTTTAGTTTCGCTCGCACTGTTTCCACATGCTTGGGTTTAGTTTCGCTCGCACTGTTTCCACATGCTTGGGTTTAGTTTCCCTCACACTGTTTCCACATGCTTGGGTTTAGTTTCCCTCGCACTGTTTCCACATGCTTGGGTTTAGTTTCCCTCGCTCTGTTTCCACATGCTAACGTTTTAGAATTTGTGGCACAAATCGCATTCAAGTCATGGGACCGATATTAGCATTTTTCGCGTATCCTGTCCAAATCATATGCAAGAATCTAAAATTGATTGTGAAGCTCAACAACGTCACTTACAGATGTTTTGAAGCATGATGTGCAAAAAATATTGTCCTTTATGTACGTCTCGGGCCACTTTCTTTGCCTGATTTATCTCGCCTTTAAACACAAACAAATACGACGTGTTGCCAACTCCTCAAATGGGATCAAACTCAACTCAGTTAAAGGCTAATCTGATTTTCACCACAGTGCCACCAATTGTGAGCCACATAGCTGATGCACTGACAAGGCATGGGTGATAGGCACGCCATACACACACTTAGTGAAAAGCTACTCATGAGATTTGCGTGCGCCACAATACTGAGTTGACAAATGCTGGAGTTCCTGTGTAAATATGGTGGTGTGTGTGTTGATAGGTTTAAAGGGGATGTTCCGAGAAAATGAAGCATCTGTTTTGTTGGACTGTGTAGACTCCATATAGGGGGGTAGTGCATATTTTGACGTGTTATGCTCTTTTTGACCTGCATGACTACAACAGAAAGGGAAAATAAAGTTGAAAAGCAACTATTTAAAAACTCCAGGGTTCTGGCTTGGAAGTGAAAAGAACCTACGTTAGCGCAAACATTGCAGCCTGGTATTTCCCCCTATTGGGGGGAAATAAATACTGGCATTGGCCTTACACAATTTTTAGAGGACATAAAGGGAAGGGAGAGCAGACAGAATGCGGACCAAAGTGCAGATAGACAGTATTTTGTTGGTACTCCAGGTGTAAGAATATACAGGTAATTATGCAGGAGGCTGTGCTCCAACCAACCTATCCGCCTTATAAATTGCATTTGTGGCAACAGTAACACAATTCAAGCTCATTTTACACTAGAAATATATCTTGACCCAGACGTAATACCATCGTAACACAGCCCATCTGTAAAAAGCCCACCCAACTACATCATCCCCATATTGTTATTTATTTTTTGCTCCTTTGCACCCCAGTATCTCTACTTGCACATTAATCTTCTGCACATCTATCACTCCAGTGTTTAATTGCAAAATTGTAATTATTTCACCACTATTGGCCTATTTATTGCCTTACCTCCCTAATCTTACTACATTTGCACACACTGTATATAGACTTTTCTACTGTATTATTGACTGCATGTTTGTTAATTCCATGTGTAACTGTGTGTTGTTGTTTTTGTCGCACTTCTTTGCTTTATCTTGGCCAGGTCACAGTTGTAAATGAGAACTTGTTCTCAACTGGCCTACCTGGTTAAATAAATGTGAAATAAAAAATACCCCGTGCAGAGAGGGCACCTTATGGTGGATTAAGATACTGTAAGGCCTTGTTTCAATGATGTCTACTTATTTCAGGAAACTATGAGAGGGTCATGCATTTCCCTTTAAAGACACATCTCCAGGATTGTAAGGTTCTTTGGGAAAGATACGTTTTAGCATTTGGTGTACAGCTGATTTTAGCCTGCCAAAAAGGTGGTCAGAGACCATTGTCAAAGTTTTGTTCCTTACTCAACACCTCCTCTTAGAAAAAGCTATTTCTTCACAACAATATGGTACATACAGTTTGTCATTCTGGTAATTCATGAATGGGTTGATGTATTGATGTATTGATTCATTCTCCCTTTCAGGAGTGGACTCAATTACCAATCAATGAATAAACTCCATTCAAAAGTACAAAGTACACCAGGACTAAGAATGAGAGAAACTTAACATCTAAGAACTGGTCACACGAATTGTCAAATTTTAGGGTGCAGCAAAATAGGGGTAAAAACACAGAGAAAAACCTACATTCCTGGAAAACAACATAGATTGCAGCAAATCTGTAGTTATGCCAAGGCAGAGAATGAACACGAGAAACCCTCTGACCTAAAGATAACAACATTTTCGTTTAATCTCCCAGAGGTCAAAGCCAACTCAGGGGTTTGTGATATATGGCCAATATATCATGGCAAAGGGCTGTGTCCTAGCACTCAGCCCTTATACCACAGCTATTTGCCATATACCACACTCCCTCTGGCCTTATTGCTTAAAATGTGCATCCAACACAAATAGAAATCCATTTTATTTCTATTGCTTACATGAAAAATTAAATATCTACGTCGATTGAAAAAGATTTCCAAATGTCAATGTGCAATCTAAATGGACCTGTGAAAGAACCTCCTCACTGTCGGGGGTGGGAATCTCAACCACAAGACTAGCGGTCGTCCCTGTGATTATGTGTTGAAGGTTAATGTTGGCTCGCAGATGGAGGAGGGAGTGAGGAAGGAGCGAGATGGAGAGAGATCAGACCACACAATGTTCTTGCGAAACGTGGCGAACACAGAGGGCGATGAGCATTTAAAAAAAGTCTGCAGATCAAGAGGAGGGGAGGCCTAGGCCTCATTACACATGTAGCTTCCAGCAAGGAGGCCCCGCTTTAAAGACATGGATGCATCCCAAATGGCACCCTATATAGTGTACTACCTTTCACTAGGTCCCATAGGCCCTGGTCAGAAGTAGTGGACAATATAGGGAGGAGGGTGACATTTTGGACACATCCCCAGTCTTTTAATTATTCCTTTGCTCCGCTCAGCGTAATTGGCTCCAGCTGAGCCCCGGGGCCTGTTGACTGAATGGAAAATAAAATACCTTAATGACCCTGTCCATTTTTAATGGTAGTTGAGAATCAGGGCTACGGATAGATGGATTATCGCTATATTCACACGTGTATATTCTGTCTATTCTCTTCAATCTGCCACCAACTGTTCTAAGATCATGGCCTTTAAATTATGCATTCATTTCTGGCCAACTTCAATGATATTGTGTAATCTCTCCACTAAATCGGCTGTTGAATATTATGTAGTAAATATCAACACAGCTGGTAAAAAAATAGCTAAATGGAACAGATGAAGGATATCAAACCGCATGATGTTAACAAATCAAAATAACATACTCCTCTAATCCATCCTCCAAAATGGGTAACTCAAATCATATTTTTTGTACATTATATTGAAAAGTGATACAGTACATCTATTTTATACTTGGGCTGCAATTATGAAAATGTATGCACTCACTGTAAGTCGCTTTGCATAAAATTGTCTGCTAAATGGCATAATATTGATCTAAATTGACATATTCACCCAACTGATTCAATCCCACCTTTGTCTTTCTATGTATTATGGATGCTTCCTCGGGTCCAGCAAAATGAAGGCAATTATATACAGTGCATTCTGACTATTTCACATTTTGGTATGTCACAGCCTTATTCTAAAATTTATTAAATGGTTGTTTTTCCTCCTCAATCTACACACAAATCCCCATAATGACGAACCAAAAACATTATAAAAAATAAAAAAACGTTTGCAAATGTATATTAAAAAATCTGAACTATGACATTTACATAAATATTCAAACCTTTTACTCAGTACTTTGTTGGAGCACCTTTGGCAGCGATTACAGCTTTGAGTTTTCTTGGGTGTGACGCTATAAGCTTGGCACAGCTGTATTTGGGGAGTCTCTTCCAAGCGCTGTCAGGTTGGATGGGGAGCGTCACTGCACAGCTATTTTCAGGTCTCTCCAGAGATGTTTGATTGGGTTCAAGTCCGGGCTCTGGCTGGGCCACTCAAGGACATTCAGAGACTTGTCCCGAAGCCACTCCTGAATTGTCTTGGCTGTGTGCTTAGGATTGTTGTCCTGTTGGAAGGAGAACCTTCGCCCCAGCCTGAGGTCCTGAGTGCTCTGGAGCAGGTTTTCATCAAGGATCTGTACATTGCTCCATTCATATTTTCCTCGATCCTGACTAGTCTCCCAGTCCCTGCCGCTGAAAAACATCCCCACAGCATGATGCTGCCGCCACCATGCTTCACCGTAGGGATGGTGCTAGATTTTCTCCAGACCTGACACTTGGCATTCAGGCCAAAGATTTCAATCTCAGTTTCATCAGACCAAAGAATCTTGTTTCTTATGATCTCAGAGTCCTTTAGGTGCCTTTTGGCAAACTCCACGCGGGCTGTCATGTGCCTTTTACTGAGGAGTGGCTTCCATCTGGCCACACTACCATAAAGGCCTGATAGGTGGAGAGCTGCAGAGATGGTTGTCCTTCTGGAAGGTTCTCCCATCTCCACAGAGGTTCTCTGGAGCTCTGTCAGAGTGATCATCAGGTTCTTGGTCACCTCACTGGCCAAGGTCCTTCTCCCCCGATTGCTCAGTTTGGCCGGGCGGTCTGCTCTAGGAAGAGTCTTGGTGTTTCCAAACTTCTTCCATTTAAGAATGATGGTGGCCACTGTGTTCTTGGGCACCTTCAATGCTAGAGATTTTTTCTGGTACCATTCCTCCAGATCTGTGCCTCGACACAATCCTGTCTTGGAGCTGTATGGTCATTTCCTTTGATCTCATGGCTTGGTTTAGGCTCTGACATGCACTGTCAACTGTGGAACCTTATAAGGTCTGAATGCTTATGTAAATAAGGAATTTATTTTATTTTAATACATTTGCAAAATTTTCTAAAAAGCTGTTTTTGCTTTGTCATTATGGAGTATTGTGTGTAGATTGATTATGATTTAAAAAAATATTTAATCAATTTTAGAATAAGTCTGTAACGTAACAAATTGTGGAAAAAGTCAAGAGTTCTGAATACTTTCTGCATGCACTGTACAATTAAAAACATTACATTACATTTCCCCTCAGATTTCACAACACAATAAGTAGGTGCCCACAGGCCACTAATCTACTATAGCACCATATATCGACAACACAAAATCCATTAGTACGTGTGTGAATAGTGTGTATGTAATCATGTGTAGTCGTTCCACACGGTGTGATTTTACTGTTTGCATGAGTAACTTGATGTGGAATAGAGTTCCATGTAGTCATGGCTCTCTGTATTACTATGCACCTGCCAAAGTCTGTTCTGGACTTGGGTACTGTGACGAGACATCTGGTGGCATGCCTTGCAGGGTATGCATGGGTGTCTGCGCTGTGTGCTTGCAGTTTAAACAGACACCTCGGGGGATTCAATGTGTCAATAATTCTCACAAATACAAGTAGTGATGAAGTCAATCTCTCCTCTACTTTGAGCCAGGACAGACTGACATATTAATGTCAGCTCTCCGTGTACATTTTTTGTGGCACCTGACCACACAACTGGACAATAGTCCAGGTGTGACAAAACTAGGGCCTGTAGGACCTTTCTTGTTGATTGTTAAGAAGGCAGAGCAGCACTTTATTATGGGTAGACATCTCCCCATTTTAGCTACTCTTGAATAAATGGGTTTTGACCATGACAGTTTACAATCCAGGGTTACTCCAAGCAGTTTAGCCTCCTCAACATGCTCAAAGATTTGATTGGTGTTTAGCATACAATGCTTTTTGTTTTCGAAACATTCAGCTCTTTGTTACCTCTTCAGTCAAGAAAACACAAATACATCTTCCTTTTATAACTGATAACGCAAGTATTGGCATGAGAATAGTTTGGCAAGCTGCTTCCTGTGCCCAAAACAGCATTTATAAATTGCCTTTGGAACAAAGTGTCAAATAGATCATGCTGTCCAATTGAAAAAGGTCCAAACGAGAAACTAGGCGATAATGAAACAATTCTGACAAAGAGGGGAAATGATTGGCTGTGCCCTACAACCAACACAAACTTATTGCCGACCACTCTTAGGTGGCAAGCATCCAACGGTCTACTAGTATATAGCAAGGCCCCAAGGATTTACGTTTTGCACACAGTTTTGAAAACAACATTTCAGATTTAAAGCAGCAGAGGTAGTTGAAATGAGGAGATGCAATGCAACAATGGGCTGTTTCACAACTGTGATATTGAAGTCCTAGGCCGTGATGTTAAATTACATTGCATTTCTGGATGTACACCTTACAAATCCCAAATGAATACAAAATATTTTCAATGAAGTCAGTTCCTCAATGGGATTTGTTTAATTCATCCCCTCTTGCTGTTGTACTCAGAGTTGTGGTTGAGTCACGGTAATATATTTGTTCATCTACTAAAAATAACGATTATTCTTATGACAGGAAATACTAACAACTTTATTCACACACAGCATTCACACAGCAAGCATTTTGTAGTCCATTAAGACAGGATATCCCAAACTCGTCCACCCCCCACGGTGCACATGTTGTTGTTTGCCCTAGCACTACACCACTGACTCAAATATTCAAAGCCTGATGATTAGCATGTTATTTGAATCAGCTGTGTCATGCTAGGGCAAAAACCAAAACGTGCACCCAGGTGGGGCCCCCAGGACCATGTTTTGGAAACCCTGCATTAAGCTGTAGTAAGTATGTTGTAACACATTAGTTACATGGTAATAATGCATTACGTTAGAATTTGCCCTTACCTGACCCGGCTTAACGTCCTCACAGATGGACGCCTCGTAAGGTCTGGCCAGTTCAGGAGGGTTATCGTTCACGTCCAGGATACGAATGCTCACTGATGAATGGGATATCTGGGATACATTATCTACAAAGAGAAGATTAATTTACAGTGTTAGTATTGAATATTTTACACAATAGTGATTTGGTACTGTTCTAATGTGTACTACAACAGTATTCTATGGCACTGACAAAATGAACTGGACATTGCTACAGTCAGAACCGCCAATGTCTATAATTGCAAAGAAAGTGAGTTAAATAAATATTTGCTACCAACCAAAACTGTACATCATATCTACAGTATAGCTTTCTGAGGTACAAAGCTGACTGAGTTCTGAGAAGACAGAAGGTCATAATATTGTGCAGTGCATCCTCTTATAAACACACGGTTGAGTGATGACACACGGATGGATGATTGTTGTGTTCAACAGAAGACTGTACGAAAGACAACATTTACCCAATGAAGCCATCAGTCAGCTTGTGCATTTTCACTAAGTGATGACAGCTTTTAATGTGTCCTGAAATTACCTCCATTACCAGGATAACACTTTTCTGACACGAGTCAGGGCTACCACAAATGAGCGAGCCCATTTTCATATCAGAGCTCCAGCTATCAAATAATGAATAAATACAAAATTACAAGTTTAATGATTAGAGTACACCAGGGGCCTGACTTAATTGTTGAAATATGAATTAATGCACTTAATAATGTGTTGTAAATGATTTTGATCACGCCCTTGTTAAAAGATGAACAAAGCAACGAGTGCACACCCCTATTCTCCTGCAAACGTCTTGAAAGACCACATGGAAATGAGGGAGGGGAGACGATTACATAATTAGCGCAATCAAAATCCACTTCAAATTAGTTACTACTACCCCAATTACAAGACTCTGTGGGTTCGGCACTCCGACTTCTCGTTGCATTTTAATTCCAATTCCTAATGATTTGATTATGTTTGACGAGTTTCCATTTTGCTTCTGAACCATTTACAGTGGGGTGCTTCGAACGTGAGTCAATTTAGTGGAAAGTGAGTCATCACTGCAATCTCATGGGCAATCTCAGTATCTACAGGATGTAATTATGTTCTAACATGTCTACATATGTAAGAGTGTGTACATTTAGACATGTCTCTTTAATTGTCAGACATTTACAGTTTCAAATCCATAATACAAAACGCGTTCCATTAAAGGGACAAACTGCAGTTCAAACAACAACAAAGCGCGTCACTGTTTTGGTAAACAATAAACAGTGATGTGGCTGGAAAAATACACGGTCTAACATGGTCTAAACTGCAGTCTTCAGTCAGTGTTCTGCAGATAACAGGTACCCCATATAGCCCAGATACCCCATATAGCCCAGGTACCCCATATAGCCCAGATACCCCATATAGCCCAGGTACCCCATATAGCGCAGGTACCCCATATAGCCCATGAATCCCAGAATAGGCCAGATACCAGGTACCCCATATAGCCCAGATACGCCATATAGCCCAGGTACCCCATATAGCCCAGATACCCCATATAGCCCAGGTACCCCATATAGCGCAGGTACCCCATATAGCCCATGAATCCCAGAATAGGCCAGATACCAGGTACCCCATATAGCCCAGATACGCCATATAGCCCAGGTACCCCATATAGCGCAGGTACCCCATATAGCCCAGACTGCCCAGGTATCCCATATAGCCAAGACGCCCCATATAGCCCATATACGCCATATAGCCCATATACGCCATATACTCCATATAGCCCATATACCCCAGCTACCCCATTTAGCTCATATACCCCATTTAGCCCAGCTACCCCATTTAGCTCATATACCCCATTTAGCCCAGATTCCCCATATACCCCATATAGCCCATATACCCCATATAGCCCATATAGCCTATATAGCATATACCCCATATAGCCAAATATAGCCCATATAGCCCATATACCCCATATACCACATATAGCCCAGTTACCCCAGAAAGCCCATATACCCTATATAGCCCATATACCCCATATAGCCCAGATACCCCAGATAGCCCAGTTACCCCATATACCCCATATACATTTACATTTACATTTAAGTCATTTAGCAGACGCTCTTATCCAGAGCGACTTACAAATTACCCAACCTAACCCCACTATATTAAACAGAGACGTATGAGTAACGAGGAAGACCCCAACCTACCCCCACTATATTAAACAGAGACGTATGAGTAACGGGGAAGACCCCAACCTACCCCCACTATATTAAACAGAGACGTCTTCCCCGTTACTCATACCCCAACCTAACCCCACTATATTAAACAGAGACGTATGAGTAACGAGGAAGACCCCAACCTAACATTTACATTTACATTACATTTAAGTCATTTAGCAGACGCTCTTATCCAGAGCGACTTACAAATTGGAGCATTCACCTTATGACATCCAGTGGAACAGCCACTTTACAATAGTGCATCTAAATCTTATACCACACATAGCCCAGTTACCCTATATAGCCCAGATACCCTATATAGCCCATATACCCCATATAGCCCATATACCCTATATACCCCATATACCACACATAGCCCAGTTACCCTATATAGCCCAGATACCCTATATAGCCCAGATACCCTATATAGCCCATATACCCCATATAGCCCATATACCCTATTTGGCCCAGATACCCAATATAGCCAATATACCCCATATAGCCAGGATACCTCAGATAGCCCATATACCCTATATACCCCATATACCCCAGATAGCCCATATACCCCATATAGCCCAGATACCCCAGATAGCCCAGATACCCCAGATACCCTATATAGCCCAGGTGTCCCAGATAGCCCAGTTACCCTATATAGCCCAGATACCCCAGATAGCCCAGTTACCCTATATAGCCCAGATACCCCAGATAGCCCAGTTACCCTATATAGCCCAGATGTCCCAGATAGCTCAGTTACCCTATATAGCCCAGATGTCCCAGATAGCCCAGTTACCCTATATAGCC
Source organism: Oncorhynchus nerka (assembly GCF_034236695.1). Lineage (NCBI taxonomy): Eukaryota > Metazoa > Chordata > Actinopteri > Salmoniformes > Salmonidae > Oncorhynchus > Oncorhynchus nerka. The sequence goes on from NC_088397.1 coordinate 86,855,404, forward strand.
CAGATGTCCCAGATAGCCCAGATAGCCCAGATACCCCAGATAGCCCATGCCTTCCCACTGCACACATTTCCTAGCTATTGCTTGCTTTTCATTGCAGTGGTAGTAGTGCTGATGAGAATACTCACTCCACTCATAGCATAATCCTCACATCAATGCTATATTTTAATTGAGTGGTTTTTGCCTGAGCAGCAAGAATATAAATGGATGTGCTCTCACAGTCTTATCTACCTTAATTCAGCCCTCCACAGTGGACCTACAGAGCAGATAGGAGAATGACAATAATCAGTGCGCATTACATTTCAATCCCACAAACAAAAAATAAATGCTGAAACTGAGGAACATTGGTAAACTGAGGAACATTGGTAAACTGAGGAACATTGGTAAACTGATGAACATTGGTAAACACATTGGGACACTGAGGAACATTGGTAAACTGAGGAACATTGGTAAACTGAGGAACATTGGGAAACTGAGGAACATTGGTAAACTGAGGAACATTGGTAAACTGAGGAACATTGGGAAACTGAATAACATTGGGAAACTGAATAACATTGGGAAACTGAGGAACATTGGGAAACTGAGGAACATTGGGAAACTGGATCATTGGGAAACTGAGGATCATTGGGAAACTGAAGAACATTGGGAAACTGAGGAACATTGGGAAACTGAAGAACATTGGGAAACTGAGGAACATTGGGAAACTGGGTCATTGGGAAACTGGACTCATTGGGAAACCGGACTCATTGGGAAACTGGACTCATTGGGATACTGAGGAACATTGGGAAACTGAGGAACATTGGGAAACTGGGTCATTGGTTACTTTCACCCTCATTGGGGGGGATCCTCTGCCGTTTTCAGCAGACTGTTTTTATTTGTCTCACTGGTGAGCTGATCTGTTCTAAATTTGTCTTGAAGAAATATCAGAGACATGAAGAAAGAGGATTTCAACAGATTATTGACACGCTGAACATCTGGTGGCTGCTCAGCAGATGTTAAACATCTCGATAGAAGATTTCTTGCTGAAATAACATTATACTGAGAGTCTTCTTCAGAGAGTCTGGAAAGGAAGCCCGTGACCACCATGCCACAGAACCACCATACCACATAACCACCATCCTACATAACCATCATTCTGGTTAGAGCGTTGGACTAGTAACCGGAAGATTGCAAGTTCAAACCCCCGAGCAGACAAGGTACAAATCTGTCGTTCTGCCCCTGAACAGGCAGTGAACCCATTGTTCCTAGGGCGTCATTGAAAATAAGAATTTGTTCTTAACTGACTTGCCTAGTTAAATAAAGGTAAAAAAATATAAAATAACACATAACCACCATACCACAGGACCACCATGCCACATAACAATACCACAGAACCACCATACCACAGAACCACCATACCACATAACAATGCCACAGAACCACCATACCACATAACCACCATGCCACAGAACCACCATGCCACAGAACCACCATACCACAGAACCACCATACCACATAACAATGTCACAGAACCACCATACCACATAACAATGCCACAGAACCACATAACAACTTCACAGAACCACCATACCACCATGCCACAGAACCACCATGCCACAGAACCACCATACCACAGAACCACCATACCACAGAACCACCATACTACCAAACCACATAACAACGTCACAGAACCACCATACCACGTAACAATGCCACAGAACCACCATGTCACAGAACCACGATACCACATAACAATGCCACAGAACCACCATACCACAGAACCACAATACCAAATAACAATGCTACAGAACCTTCATACCACAGAACCACAATTCCACATAACCACCATACCACATAACAATGCCACAGAACCACCATACCACATAACCAGGCCTTAGACATAAAGGGATTGTGTATATTCATGAACAATAGTTTAGGATAATTGCTACAGGAAACAGTTTGTTCTAAATGTAAATTGGGTCAACAGGGAAAAGGGGATATGAATGGACTCTGAGTTATTCTGTCTTTGTTTTACCTCCCTTCAGAGGTGAAAGCACAGTGAAGCAGAGAATGGGAGCATATATGGTCATTTTGCTAGCTAAACTAAACACTATCAAAATGCAAAATGTGACGTTGTACTATATAGTGCCACTAACCAAAAACACATGAGGATGCATACACTCAATAGGAAATGTTCAGTTAATAATGTACAGTCCTGTGAAAATCTAATGTTAACTCAAAGGGATAGTTCAGCAATACATATGTAGCTATTTATTTGACCTTGAAAGACAACAAGTGACTGGAATACACACTGGGGTTAAAATTTCATGCCCAAATAATCTAAAGATATATTTTTTTAAATGCTACATTTTAACAAAACCAAAGTACTCCTTGTCCAGAGACTGCTTTCAAAGTAAGAAAATAAATGTTAAATTGCTGAATTGTCCCTTTAGGAAAAACACTTCTAATGCATTGGCATACAGCCTTACACAAAGGTGCTAGACATGGTAGTGGATGAGGTGCATTACCTCTGAACAATGTCAAGAGCTTTGTACACTTGGAAAAGCACAATATGCATCCAATCCATTAAATACAAATGGCTGACATGATTCATTGAACACAAAAACAATATTCAAAAGTTCGCTAATATCGCTAAGCAGTCTTGATAAGGACATCACGTAGATTATACAATCACAGACAAATCCCACAGGTCAGTGGCTCTGATGCACATCTGATGTATGATCAGTCTGAAATGTCCTCCAAAGAACGTACCATTACAAAATGAATCTTAACAAACTCACCTTCGTCATCATTGGCTCAATGGTAAGCATAAATCATTTCCTCTGTTATATAATCTCCCTTCCCATTTGAACCGTTACACAGCCTAACACATAATGTGTTGTGCAAATTAATTCTCAAGTGTTCACATTCATTAGTATGTTGTATCTAATTAGACAAAATGGCCACTATTTGTCATATTTCTATTACTTTTATACAGTTGCAACTTTTCAATACTTCACAAATTCTAAGATATTTCTTTGTGAGGAAGCAGTCTGCACCAGGTCAGGGGCAATGTAAAAACCTTCGCTTTAAGTATATTTTCTACTCAGGTATCTTTTTACCCTAAGGGTGGGACACGTATACATTTCCCCCACATTTAACTGTCTCGAGAAAAAAAAACAGTTTGCAATGTGATATCATACTATCTATCACAGGTCTTTGAAATGATGTGTCAGTCTTGCCGCCCTGATAGGATTCTTCCCCGACAGGTCTGTCAAGAGTCTGCAGAAGATGCAAAAAGCTGCTTTTGACACTACTACTCAGCTCTTTGGTCTCCCATGGAGGGAAGAACTAGATACAGTACACTGCAGAGGGAACCGCCTTTATGCTGCCTTCATGCGCAAATCGGAACTAGGAAACTCCAAAATATCCAACAAAGAAAACTGGGGGTACAATGCTTCTAACCAAGTTTCACACTCGTATTTACCACTTGAAAGCTGGTATTGAACAGTTTTGGATGTCTCAAGCTCTGAATTAAGACACATTCTGGGGATTTTTTTAAGCATATGTGAATGCAAACAATTGAGTTGATACCTTGTTGAGATAGGAAGAAAATGCTGTATGACTGCCTCTGAAATGGTGATATCATTCTTAAAGTATAATATGTTTGGTTGTTCTGGCCTTGCTCATTACTAATCAGGCTCAATCACCCCTGCAACATGATTGACCAACCATGGACCTCATTCAAGAAAGTATTCAACAATGCTGATGTACTGTAGCTAGCAATCACACGGTTTTAATGTCAATAACAGGGTTGGGGGATAATGAGGGGTCATGTTATTTTCCTGTAATCTTAAAATGGCCTTGTTCAATTCAACCTTTTGCCACTCCAACCATAACTAGCCGAGGAGTCATTAAACCAAGTTGCACAAAACTGTTGAAAGAGTTATTTAAAAAAAGTTTTGTTCTGGTGGTTTGCTGCTTCACTTCTCTTGACTGCTGCTCAATGTGCTCGAGAATCAATGAGCTGCTGGCGATAAGAAACATTTGGAGAGAATCTCTGATGAAGTCAACCGTCGACTTTGTTTGTCTTGGTAAAAAAAAAAAAAAAAAAAAAAAAGTGAAGCAAGGAAGGGCTTTATCTGTCAAGTACAGCCCTGTGTTTACGCCTGATATGGGCTCAAATGACTCCCTCACACAATTAAATGGCAAATGAACATGAAAATGTGCCTATGTCATAATGTGAGCACAGAGAGAAAGAGCACAATGGCAAACAACTTGTCTTGAGAATTACAACACCAAGCAGATGCTGAAAGACTCCCAAATGCTCATTTGCTCCACATGTTTGAGTGAGAAGTTTGCTTGCAAGGCAAACAAATGTGTCGCGTAGAGCACTTGGAGTAAGAACAATCTCATCCTACCATGAATAATTATATTCGTACATGTATAACTATAACACACAGTATAAGGCTACGTTTTTTTACACTTAAAGGGATAGTTCACACAACGTGTACATTGGTTTCATTACCCTGTAAGCAGTCTATGGACGAGTTATGATGATAATCCATGCTTTGGTTTAGTTTCCCTAGCACTGTTTCCAAATGCTAACATTTGAGCCTTTTTTGGCACAAATCCAATTCAAGTCATGCGACTGAAATGAGCACTTTTAGCGCATCATGTCCAAATCATCAAAAAGTAACTAAAATGGATTGTGAAGCTTAACAAATTTACTTAACGATCATTTAAACGTGATGCATGAAAAATGCTAATATATTGTCCCATGACATGAATGGGATTTTTCATACGAAGGCTAAATCTTTAGCATGTGGAAACAGTGCCAGGAAAGCTAAACCAAAGTATGGATTGCTGTCATACCTTGTCCATAAACTTCTTACAGGGTAAGGAAACCAATATTTAATTTTGTAATTTGGGTGAACTATCCCTTTAATGGAGAAAAACAAACACAGAGAGACGTAAAATTCACTGTTGTTGTGCTGAAATGGTTTATTTCATTCTGTGAGGCCAGGTAGATATTACTAGCCAGATGCAGAATGCAATCTCTTGTGCTTTCAATACAATCCAAACATCACTTCATCTGTCAAAGATTGGAAAAAGTACTCTGTGTATTCCTGTCACTGCACGACGTTTAGTTCTTAGGGTATAAGAATAGCTTGCCACCAGCTACTCCACCGTCAGGGTATTACATTCTTCATTTTCTTTGCGAATGAAAAAGTATTGAGCAAGATGAAACAACGTTACATGTGTTCTGCTTTTATTTAGGATTATGTGACAGCTTGTTGGTGCTGACGATATCTGTCGGTCATCTGTGATTCCATAGCAATATCATAACAATCACTTCACGTAGAGCCTTATTATATATGAAAAGGCAAAACAAACCAAACTTCAGATTAGTATCATATCAGTTACTATAGGGGCAAGGCTGGGTGTTATAAACTGTTATGACAGGTGCTATGTCATTCTTATGATAGTGTTATGTATCATGGCCCTGTATCAGCCTCTCAGTCAAAGGCATGTTACCAATTCTTACTTGAAGATATGATAACATTTAAAACATACAGTTATAATTCTTTAAAACTTGTTATAAGCATTTATGAGCCTTTATAATGTCTTATAACAAGGCTTATAATATGTTATGTCACTCTATGTATACAATGCAATACACATTCATAGAACTGGAGCATATACCTGCTTCCACTGCTGTCACAGTGATGTTGTGCCAGCCAGCCGTCTCTCGGTCCAGAATTTTGCCCAGGGTGATGGCGCCCGATACTGGATCAATGTGGAAGATCTGCTCCTGGTCTGTACTTCGGTCAATGGAGAACCTGGTAGGGAGAGCGAGAAAAAAGGGGAGTACGTATTTGAACGGTGTAAAATCAATTCTAAACCATCTGCAAGACTTTTTCGGTGGCTGCCCTAACACTGTGGCCCATGGGGATATTGCCCGTTGCCGTTGACATCGGATTATGGCTATACATTAGCATTTTCAAATGTAGGGAAACTGTGAGCCAGATTAAAAAGAGGATGAAAATAATGATCCATTTAGCATCTGTATAGGAAACCTGTCACAGTGCTTGTGTCCTTACTGCACCTACATCCCCAAACAAGTCTGTGGTTTCAGCCCATGCTGGAGGGGAAAAAATACAAATGAATATTTCATGCTGCACTCCAATGAAAGCAAAATACATTTGCACATCCTTGTGGTTGGCTCCACGAGGAGCGCTCAGAAGAGTATAGAGCCAACAAAACCCAACAAAAGCCATGAGTAGTTTATTTTTTTCTCTTGAGCAGGCTCGTGTGCCCGTCGGGACTTTAATGGAATATTATGAGCATAATCATTTCCTTTTCTACCTTTTGGACAAAAAGCTCATCAAAGGGACCAGTAGGGTCTTTGTACAAGCTGTACTAGACAACTAAAAGGGGTACAGTGAGATGAGCTTCATGTAGTCTAGGTGTTGAGGTGCATACTGCATCCACAGTTAGATTATTCTAGTTATATTGCATTACAGTCTGCCCGCTCTGAATCTGTAGTCTATACAAGGAACAACACATTTCATAGCTGCAACGTTTAAACAGAACATCACTACATCAATAAACCGTATAGCTAAGGCTATCATTAAAATGTATTTTATTTATGAAAGAAATAGTGACAAACGGTGACACCTACACAATAATTATGTAAATTACATCAAATTATATTTCAGCTTTCAAAACTGCTATAGTACTTGGTGAAGGGAAATCATGTAGATATTACCAGATATTACCAGTGCATCTTATAACATTTGCAGATATGCCATCCCTTTAATATATGAATGGAGAAGTACACATTTCCAGAATATCAGTAAGCACTAAACACAACTAACCCAAACACTTCAGTTTCAAGACGCCATTCCATCTTCCTGATAAAGAGCCAAACAAACAAAACAAACACATTTTCTGTTCATACGAGGCCAGATTTTGTTTCCAGAGGCTGTGTTCATTCCTCTGGAACTCTTACCCCTTTGGTACAGCGCCCGCTACTGCCTGCGAGTGCCAGCCAGTGTCCAGCAATACCCGATCGGTGCCCTCCGGAGCAGAGTGACAGGAGTGTGGGAGAGAGTGATGGGCCCTTGGGCACCAGGCGTCGGGGTTAGTTCCGTCCAATCGAGATGATTAAAGTGGTACCGATGGGCATGGCGCAGCGCCAGGGTACCCTCGAACCCGTTGGCTCTCGCCTGCCAACAAGCAGGCGGTGGCACTGCCATTGTGTTGTACTTTATTACACCTGGAGCACTTTCAGTTCAGCCTCATGCATTTTTAATAGAGGTAATTTGCACAGCCTGTGTGTGTCGGTGAGCGTGAAGCTCCACTCGCCTCACCGCTATTATTTCTCCACCCAAGACCTGAGGTGGAGGCTCTGGCACAAAATAATATCATTCTGCTCATAAATAGGGATCTGAGCGAACGCACAAAGATGTGTGAGATTCTGAGGAATCCTCTAGCGTGGTCAAAAGTCAATGCAGTAGCCTAGAGTAATGTGATTCTTGCATTGTGCAAATGGATGAATCAATGTTTTCATGATTCAAATTGTGTCGTGGAGCGATCTTCCAATTGTGTGTTTATTACCTACCATATTTAAAAAGGAATGTCAAATCCCAAGCTCCATGTACATCCAAACTTGTGTTTGTTGATATAAGATGCCATTTAAATCAGTCCCATAAATGCAGTAATGTAGTCCTTATTTGGGGGTCTTATATGGCATTGTAAACATATGGTGAGGTCATTTGTAGCTATGAACATGTTTCTATTTGTTGAAAGTTCTGCTTCTTTACTTGTGAAGCATACATTATACTAATGGTATGTATGTCTTATTATAGCCATATCTCCACCCGTTCTTATAGCCATCTCTCTACCAGTTCTTATAGCCATATATCTTCACATTCTTATAGCCATATCTCCACCCGTTCTTATAGCCATATCTCCACCCGTTCTTATAGCCATATCTCCACCCGTTCTTATAGCCATATCTCTTCACATTCTTATAGCCATATCTCCACCCGTTCTAATAGCCATATCTCTACCCGTTCTTATAGCCATATCTCTTCACATTCTTATAGCCATATCACTACCAGTTCTTATTGCCATATCTCTTCACATTCTTATAGCCATATCTCCACCCGTTCTTATAGCCATATCACTACCCGTTCTTATAGCCATATCTCCACCCGTTCTTATAGCCATATCTCCACCCGTTCTTATAGCCATATCACTACCCGTTCTTATAGCCATATCTCCACCCGTTCTTATAGCCATATCTCTACCCGTTCTTATAGCCATATCTCTACCCGTTCTTATAGCCATATCTCTACCCGTTCGTATAGCCATATCTCTACCAGTTCTTAGAGCCATATCTCTACAAGCTCTTATAGCCATATCTCTACCCGTTCTTATAGCCATATCTCTACCCGTTCTTTTAGCCATATCTCTACCAGTTCTTATAGCCATATCTCTACCAGCTCTTATAGCCATTTCTCTACCCGTTCTTATAGCCATCTCTACCAGTTATTATAGCCATATCTCTACCCGTTCTTATAGCCATATCTCTACACGATCTTATAGCCATATCTCTACCCGTTCTTATAGCCATATATCTACCCGTTCTTATAGCCACATCTCTTCACGTTCTTATAGCCATATCTCTACCCGTTCTTATAGCCATATCTCTACACGTTCTTATAGCCATATCTCTACCCGTTCTTATAGCCAAATCTCTACCAGTCTTATAGCCATATCTCTACCAGTCTTGTAGCCATATCTCTACCAGTTCTTATAGCCATATCTCCACCCGTTCTAATAGCCATATCTCTACCCGTTCTTATAGCCATATCTCTTCACATTCTTATAGCCATATCACTACCAGTTCTTATTGCCATATCTCTTCACATTCTTATAGCCATATCTCCACCCGTTCTTATAGCCATATCACTACCCGTTCTTATAGCCATATCTCCACCCGTTCTTATAGCCATATCTCCACCCGTTCTTATAGCCATATCACTACCCGTTCTTATAGCCATATCTCCACCCGTTCTTATAGCCACATCTCTACCCGTTCTTATAGCCATATCTCTACCCGTTCTTATAGCCATATCTCTACCCGTTCGTATAGCCATATCTCTACCAGTTCTTAGAGCCATATCTCTACAAGCTCTTATAGCCATATCTCTACCCGTTCTTATAGCCATATCTCTACCCGTTCTTTTAGCCATATCTCTACCAGTTCTTATAGCCATATCTCTACCAGCTCTTATAGCCATTTCTCTACCCGTTCTTATAGCCATCTCTACCAGTTATTATAGCCATATCTCTACCCGTTCTTATAGCCATATCTCTACACGATCTTATAGCCATATCTCTACCCGTTCTTATAGCCATATATCTACCCGTTCTTATAGCCACATCTCTTCACGTTCTTATAGCCATATCTCTACCCGTTCTTATAGCCATATCTCTACACGTTCTTATAGCCATATCTCTACCCGTTCTTATAGCCAAATCTCTACCAGTCTTATAGCCATATCTCTACCAGTCTTGTAGCCATATCTCTACCAGTTCTTATAGCCATATCTCTACCCGTTCTTATAGCTATATCTCTTCACGTTCTTATAGCCATATCTCTTCCAGTTATTATAGCCATTTCTACCAATTCTTCTAGCCATACCTCTACCAGTTATTATAGCCATATCTCTTCCAGTTTTTATAGCGATCTCTACCCCTTCTTATAGCCATATCTCTACCAGTTCTTATAGCCATATCACTTCCAGTTATTAGTGCCATATCTCTTCCAGTTTTTATAGCCATCTCTACCCGTTCTTATAGCCATATCTCTACCCGTTCGTATAGCCATATCACTACCCGTTCTTATAGCCATATCTCCACCCGTTCTTATAGCCATATCTCTACCCGTTCTTATAGCCATATCTCTACCCGTTCTTATAGCCATATCTCTACCCGTTCGTATAGCCATATCTCTACCAGTTCTTAGAGCCATATCTCTACAAGCTCTTATAGCCATATCTCTACCCGTTCTTATAGCCATATCTCTACCCGTTCTTTTAGCCATATCTCTACCAGTTCTTATAGCCATATCTCTACCAGCTCTTATAGCCATTTCTCTACCCGTTCTTATAGCCATCTCTACCAGTTATTATAGCCATATCTCTACCCGTTCTTATAGCCATATCTCTACACGATCTTATAGCCATATCTCTACCCGTTCTTATAGCCATATATCTACCCGTTCTTATAGCCACATCTCTTCACGTTCTTATAGCCATATCTCTACCCGTTCTTATAGCCATATCTCTACACGTTCTTATAGCTATATCTCTACCCGTTCTTATAGCCAAATCTCTACCAGTCTTATAGCCATATCTCTACCAGTCTTGTAGCCATATCTCTACCAGTTCTTATAGCCATATCTCTACCCGTTCTTATAGCTATATCTCTTCACGTTCTTATAGCCATATCTCTTCCAGTTATTAGTGCCATATCTCTTCCAGTTTTTATAGCCATCTCTACCCGTTCTTATAGCCATATCTCTACCCGTTCGTATAGCCATATCTCTTCACGTTCTTATAGCCATATCTCTTCACGTTCTTATAGCCATATCTCTTCATGTTTTTGTAGCCATATCTCTTCCAGTTATTATAGCCATCTCTACCCGTTCTTATAGCCACATCTCTATCAGTCTTATAGCCACATCTCTACCAGTCTTATAGCCACATCTCTACCAGCCTTATAGCCATATCTCTACCAGTTCTAATAGCCATATCTCTACCAGTCTTATAGCCATATCTCTTCACGTTCTTATAGCCATATCTCTACCCGTTCTTATAGCTATATCTCTTCACGTTCTTATAGCCATATCTCTTCCAGTTATTATAGCCATTTCTACCAATTCTTCTAGCCATATCTCTACCAGTTATTATGCCATATCACTACCCGTTCTTATAGCCATATCTCTACACGTTCTTATAGCCATATCTCGTCATGTTTTTATAGCCATATCTCTTCCAGTTATTATAGCCATCTCTACCCGTTCTTATATCCACATCTCTACCAGTCTTATAGCCACATCTCTACCAGTCTTATAGCCACATCTCTACCAGTCTTATAGCCATATCTCTACCCGTTCTCATAGCCACATCTCTTCACGTTCTTATAGCCATATCTCTACCCGTTCTTATAGCCATATCTCTACCAGTTCTTATAACCAGTTCTAGGAATTCTAGGCTTATCTGTAGGTTTATCTGTAGCAATACGTACATACCCATCTGAAGCAGTTAATGAAGAACTATCTGAATGAACTAATAAACTGTATTGGATTTGAAAAAAGGAGTCATGATTCATACCTGACAGGTGCGTTCTCCTTGTCTGGGTCCTTGGCTGTAGCTGTGCCCACCAGCGCACCTAGCCTGGCATCCTCCTGGACCTCCATAATTGCCCCCTCAGCAGGGAGGAAGACAGGCGGCTCGTCCACATCGGTTACGCTGACCCGCACGATTGTCTGGTCGCGGAAAGAGCCAAGCTCCAAAAATCGGGGGTCCACGTGTTTGTTGACAGCCTCCACCACCACGTTGTGTGTACGCTTGCTCTCAAAGTCCAGTGGCTGAACGGAGCACAAACAGGGAAGAACTAAAGCAATGACATGTCACTCTAAGGGGAAATAATTCACTCCTCAGGCAAACGCTATAGGGTGCATAAGTGTAAACTGAGCAGATATAAGGATTGCTATGTCTATCAAATACCTAAACAGCAATAAGGAAATCTGAGCTCTACTGCTGTACAAACCTTTTCTATTCATATACTATCAATGCCTTCAGAAAGTATTCACAGAGCTACACTCTTTTCACATTTTGTTGCGTTACAAAGTGGGATTCAAATGGATTTATTTGTTTGTTTGTTTTTTGTCGCCAATCTACAAAAAAGACTCGGTAATGTCAAAGTGGAAGAAACATTCTAACATTTGTAAAACATTTATGAAAAATAAAACACGAATATACAGTGGGGAGAACAAGTATTTGATACACTGCCAATTTAGCAGATTTTCCTACTTACAAAGTATGTAGAGGTCTGTCATTTTTATCATAGGTACACTTTAACTGTGAGAGACGGAATCTAAAACAAAAATCCAGAAAATCACATTGTATGATTTTTAAGTAATTCATTTGCATTTTATTGCATGACATAAGTATTTGATCACCTACCAACCAGTAAGAATTTTGGCTCTCACAGACCTGTTAGTTTTTCTTTAAGAAGCCCTCCTGTTCTCCACTCATTACCTGTATTAACTGCATCTGTTTGAACTCGTTACCTGTATAAAAGACACCTGTCCACACACTAAATCAAACAGATTCCAACCTCTCCACAATGGCCAAGACCAGTGAGCTGTATAAGGACATCAGGGATAAAATTGTAGACCTGCACAAGGCTGGGATGGGCTACAGGACAATAGGCAAGCAGCTTGGTGAGAAGGCAACAACTGTTGGCGCAATTATTAGAAAATGGAAGAAGTTCAAGATGACGGTCAATCACCCTCGGTCTGGGACTCCATGCAAGATCTCACCTCGTGGGGCATCAATGATCATGAGGAAGGTGAGGGATCAGCCCAGAACTACAAGGCAGGACCTGGTCAATGGCTTGAAGAGAGCTGGGACCACAGTCTCAAAGAAAACCATTAGTAACACACTACACCATCATGGATTAAAATCCTTCAGCGCACGCAGGGTCCCCCTGATCAAGCTAGCGCATGTCCAGGCCCGTCTGAAGTTTTCCAAAGACCATCTGGATGATCCAGAGGAGGAATGGGAGAAGGTCATGTGGTCTGATGAGACAAAAACAGAGCTTTTTGGTCTAAACTCACCGTGTTTGGAGGAAGAAGAAGGATGAGTACAACCCCAAGAACACCATCCAAACCGTGAAGCATGGAGGTGGAAACATAATTCTTTGCGGATGCTTTTCTGCAAAGGGGACAGGACGACTGCACCGTATTGAGGGGAGGATGGATGGGGCCATGTATCGCAAGATCGGTCTGGCTGGGTCTTCCAGCATGACAATGACCCGAAACACACAGCCAGGGCAACTAAGGAGTGGCTCTGTAAGAAGCATCTCAAGGTCCTGGAGTGGCCTAGCCAGTCTCCAGACCTGAACCCAATAGAACATCTTTGGAGGGAGCTGAAAGTCCGTATTGCCCAGCGACGGCCCCGAAACCTGAAGGATCTGGAGAAGGTCTGTATGGAGGAGTGGGCCAAAATCCCTGCTGCAGTGTGTGCAGACCTGGTCAAGAACTACAGGAAACATATAATCTCTGTAATTGCAAACAAAGGTTTCTATACCAAATAATAAGTTCTGCTTTTCTGATGTATCAAATACTTATGTCATGCAATAAAATGCAAATGAATTACTTAAAAATCACATCAATGTGATTTTCTGGATTTTTGTTTTAGATTCCGTCTCTCACAGTTGAAGTGTACCTATGATAAAAATTACAGACCTCTACATGCTTTGTAAGTTGGAAAACCTGCAAAATCTGCAGTGTATCAAATACTTGTTCTCCCCACTGTATCTTTATTAGATAAGTATTCAACCCCCTGAGTCAATACATGTTAGAATCAACATTGGCAGTGATTACAGCTGTAAGTCTCTGGGCTTTCTAAACCGGATTGTGCAACATTTGCCCATTATTCTTTTCAGAATATTTCAAGCTCTGTCAAATTGGTTGTTGATTATTGCTAGACAACCATTTTCAGGTGTTGCTATACATTTTCATAACGATTTCAGTCAAAACTGTAACTCGACCACTCAGGAACATTCACCGTCTTCTTGGTAAGCAACTCCAGTGTAGATTTGGCCTTGTGTTTTAGGTTATTGTCCCGCTGAAAGGTGAATTAATCTCCCAGTGTCTCCCAGTGTCTGGTGGAAAGCAAAATGAACCAGGTTTCCCTCTAGGACTTTGCCTGTGCTTAGCTCCATTCCGTTTACCTTTTAATTCCGAAAAACTCTCCAGTCCTTAACAATTACAAGCATACCCATAACATGATGCAACCACCACTATGCTTGAAAATATGGAGAGCGGTACTTAGTAATGTGTTGTATTGGATTTTGTAAGGACAAAAAGTTAATTGCTTTGCCACATTTTTTTCAGAATTACTGTAGTTCCTTGTTGCAAACAGAATGCATGTTTTGGAATATTTTCCTTCTTTAAATTTAAAAAAAAAATATTTATTTATTTATTTCTGTAACGACGTTCGTCTGTCGAAGGAGAGGACCGAAATGCAGCGTGGTGGTTACTCATGTTCTTTAATGAAAGATATAGCGATACATGAAATAACTTAATAAATACAAAACAACAAACGGAACGTGAAACCTAATTACAGCCTATCTGGTGAACACTACACAGAGACAGGAACAATCACCCACGAAATACACAGTGAAACCCCGGCTACCTAAATATGGTTCCCAATCAGAGACAACGAGAATCACCTGACTCTGATTGAGAACCGCCTCAGGCAGCCAAACCTATGCTACACCCCTACTCAGCCGCAATCCCAATGCCTACAAAACCCCAATACGAAATACAACATTTAAACCCATGTCACACCCTGGCCTGACCAAATAGATAACGACAACACAAAATACTATGACCAAGGCGAGACAGAACCCCCCCCTAAAGTGCGGACTCCCGGACGCACCTCAAAACCATAGGGAGGGTCCGGGTGGGCGTCTGTCCATGGTGGCGGCTCCGGCTCGGGACGTGGACCCCACTCCATTAATGTAATAGTTCCTCCCCTTCGCGTCCTGGGATAATCCAGCCTCGCCGCCGACCATGGTCTAATAGTCCTCACCCAGAACCCCACTGAACTGAGGGGCAGCTCGTGACTGAGGGGCAGCTCGGGACTGGGGAAGCTCGGGACTGAGGGCTCGGGACTGAGGGCTCGGGACTGAGGGGAAGCTCGGGACTGAGAGGAAGCCCAGTACTGAGAGGAAGCCCAGTACTGAGATGGAGCTCAGGCAGGTAGTTGGCTCCGGTAGATCCTGGCTGGCTGGCGGATCTGGAAGATTCTGGTTGACTGGCAGATCTGGAAGAGTCTGGTTGACTGGCAGATCTGGAAGAATCTGGTTGACTGGCAGATCTGGCTGCTCTGGCTGCTCCATGCAGACTGACAGCTCTGGCTGCTCCATGTAGACTGGCAGCTCAGGCTGCTCCATGCAGACTGGCAGCTTTGTGCAGACTGACAGCTCTGGCTGTTCCATGCAGACTGGCAGCTCTGGCTGCTCCATGCAGACTGACAGCTCTGGCTGCTCCATGCAGGCTGACAGCTCTGGCTGCTCCATGCAGACTGGCAGCTCTGGCTGCTCCATGCAGACTGGCAGCTCCTGGCTGGCTGGCGGATCTGGAAGAGTCTGGTTGACTGGCAGATCTGGAAGATCATGGCTGACTGGCGGATCTAGCTGCTCTGGCTGATCCATGTTGACTGACAGCTCTGGCTGCTCCATGTAGACTGGCAGCTCTGGCTGCTCCATGCAGATTGGCAGCTCTGGCTGCTCCATGCAGATTGGCAGCTCTGGCTGCTCCATGAAGACTGGCAGCTCTGGCTGCTCCATGCAGATTGACAGCTCAGGCTGCTCCATGCAGACTGACAGCTCTGGCTGCTCCATGCAGACTGGCAGCTCAGGCTGCTCCATGCAGACTGGCAGCTCAGGCTGCTCCATGCAGACTGGCAACTCTGGCTGCTCCATGCAGACTGGCAGCTCTGGCTGCTCCATGCAGACTGACATATCTGGCTGCTCCATGCAGACTGACAGCTCAGGCTGCTCCACGCAGTCTGACAGCTCAGGCTGCTCCATGCAGTCTGACAGCTCAGGCTGCTCCATGCAGGCTGACAGCTCTGGCTTCTCCATGCAGACTGACAGCTCTGGCTGCTCCATGCAGACTGGCAGCTCCTGGCTGGCTGGCGGATCTGGAAGAGTCTGGTTGACTGGCAGATCTGGAAGATCATGGCTGACTGGCGGATCTAGCTGCTCTGGCTGATCCATGTTGACTGACAGCTCTGGCTGCTCCATGTAGACTGGCAGCTCTGGCTGCTCCATGCAGATTGGCAGCTCTGGCTGCTCCATGCAGACTGGCAGCTCTGGCTGCTCCATGCAGATTGACAGCTCAGGCTGCTCCATGCAGACTGACAGCTCTGGCTGCTCCATGCAGACTGGCAGCTCAGGCTGCTCCATGCAGACTGGCAGCTCAGGCTGCTCCATGCAGACTGGAAGCTCTGGCTGCTCCATGCAGACTGGCATCTCTGGCTGCTCCATGCAGACTGACAGCTCTGGCTGCTCCATGCAGACTGACAGCTCAGGCTGCTCCACGCAGTCTGACAGCTCAGGCTGCTCCATGCAGTCTGACAGCTCAGGCTGCTCCATGCAGGCTGACAGCTCTGGCTGCTCCATGCAGGCTGACAGCTCTGGCTGCTCCATGCAGACTGGCAGCTCTGGCTGCTCCATGCAGTCTGGCAGCTCAGGCTGCTCCGAACAGGCAGGAGGCTCCGGCAGCGCTGTAGAGGAGGAAGGCTCTGGAAGCGCTGAACAGGCGGGAGACTCCGACAGCGCAGGAGAGGAGGGAGGCTCTGGCTGCGCTAAACAGGCGGGAGACTCCAACAGCGCAGGGGAGGAGGAAGGCTCTGGCTGCGCTAAACAGGCGAGGCGCACTGAAGGCCTGGTGCGTGGGGCTGGAACTGGTGGTACTGGATCGAGGACACGCACAGGAAGCCTGGTGCGGGGAGCTGCCACCGGAGGACTGGTATGTGAAGGTGGCACAGGATGGACTGGACCGTGAAGGTGTACTGGAGAGCCCGAGAGCAGGACTGGCACAGGACTTGCAAGGCTAGGTAGGTACACAGGAGGCCTAGTGCGTGGGGCTGGCACATTTTTCACCAGCCGACTCACACGCACCTCAGGACGAGTATGGAGCGCTGACCCAGGTGCCATCAAATCCCCGACTCGCTCCGTCGGACGAATTTTGTACCTATAGCACCAAGCTAGCAACTCCCTCATTACTCTCCACTCCACTTTCCCCATTAACTCCTTCACAGTCTCTGCTTCGCTCACCTCTAACACCGGCTCTTCACGATTAACAAGGAGAGTTGGCTCAGGTCTATCTCCTGACTCTGCCATTCTCCCTCTGAGCCCCCCCCCAATACATTTTTGGGGCTGACTCACGGGCTTTCTTCTGCGCCGTCGTGATTGTCTCTCCAACTCCATTCTCCTATAACCCTCTCCCGCGCTGCCGGAGCCTCCTCTCAGGCTTCCATCCGCGTCGCCGTGCTGCCTCTTCATACCAGCGCCTCTCCGCTTTTCCGCCTCCAGTTCTTCTTTGGGGCGTCGATATTCACCAGGCTGTGCCCAGGGTCCTTTTCCATCCAATATCTCTTCCCAAGTCCAGAAGTCCTTTGATCGCTGCTCCTGACGATTAACAGGGGGAGTTGGCTCAGGTCTGACTCCTGACTCTGCCACTCTCTCCCTGAGCCCCCTCCCAATACATTTTTGGGGCTGCTTTTCGGGCTTCCTTGCCAACCGTGTTCCCTCGTATCGTCGGCTCTTATCTCCGGCTGCTTCTGCTCCACCTGTTCCCATGGGAGGCGATCTCTTCCGGCCAGTATCTCCTCCCAAGTGTAACAACCTTTGCCATCCAACACGTCTTCCCATGTCCATTATTCCTTTCGCTGCTCCTGCTGTTGCTGCCTGTTACCACGCCGCTCGGTCCGGGTGTGGTGGGTGATTCTGTAACGACGTTCGTCTGTCGAAGGAGAGCACCGAAATGCAGCGTGGTGGTTACTCATGTTCTTTAATGAAAGATATAGCGATACATGAAATAACTTAATAAATACAAAACAACAAACGGAACGTGAAACCTAATTACAGCCTATCTGGTGAACACTACACAGAGACAGGAACAATCACCCACGAAATACACAGTGAAACCCCGGCTACCTAAATATGGTTCCCAATCAGAGACAACGAGAATCACCTGACTCTGATTGAGAACCGCCTCAGGCAGCCAAACCTATGCTACACCCCTACTCAGCCGCAATCCCAATGCCTACAAAACCCCAATACGAAATACAACATTTAAACCCATGTCACACCCTGGCCTGACCAAATATATAACGACAACACAAAATACTATGACCAAGGCATGACAATTTCGGCCTTTACTATTAAAGCCCATAGAAACACATGAAATAACACATTCATGAATGGTAAAAAAAAAAAGAGTAAACAAATAGATTTAAAAAAGGAATGAGGTCTTGAAATGTCTTTCCTATATTTAGAAGATACAAGAAAGCTCAGTGTTCGTGAGTCTAACCTTTCTATAGTGAGGTGATATTAGTTTGTAGGTCAAACGTTTCGGACACCACAGACAGAAGTTGGCACATCAGCGTTATCGTCTTCAGACGAGTCCCGTGACACTTGTTGGGTCCGTAAAGCAAAATGAAGAACAACATCGTCTTCGTGAGAGTCTCCCCTTTCCATAGAGGGGTGTCACGTTCTGACCTTAGTTCCTTTTTACGTCTTTATTTTAGTTGGTCAGGGCGTGAGTTGGGGTGGGCATTCTATGTTATTTTTCTATGTTTTGTTCTGTTGTTATATTTCTATGTGTTTCGCCTAGTATGGTTCTCAATCAGAGACAGGTGTCAGTCGTTGTCTCTGATTGGGAGCCATATTTAGGTAGCCTGTTTTCTATTGTGTTTTGTGGGTGTGTCATGTATTGTCATGTTATGTCTTGTCCCTGTGCTTTCTCTTCTCTTCGTTTCCCCCTGCTGGTCGTATTAGGTTACTTTCTCTCTCTCTATCTCTCTCTCTCTCTATCGTTCCGTTCCTGCTCCCAGCTGTTCCTCATTCTCCTAACGACCTCGTTTACTCTCTCACACCTGTCCCCTCTTTTGCCCTCTGATTAAGTCTCTATTTCTCTCTCTGTTTCTGCTTCTGTCCTTGTCGGATTCTTGTTTGCTTTGCCCTTGTCCCGTCCTGTCGTTATGTGCCTCTTCATCAGATGCTGCGTGTGAGCAGGTGTCTCTGTCCTCTACGGCCCGCGCCTACCCGGAGGGACCCGCAGTCTGTTGCCGCTAGCCCTGCTATTCTCCTCTACTACTAGAAGGGGGACTCTCCTGTAAAGATAGAGGATTTATGTTTTCCCTGTTTGGACATTAAAAGACTCTGTTTCTGTTAAATCGCTTTTGGGTCCTCACTCACCTGCATAACAGAAGAATCCGACCAAGAATGGACCCAGCGACATCGGATCCTCTCTACTCAGCCGTCGAGATCCAGGGAGCGATGCTAGGCAGACACGAGCAGGAATTGTCTGCTGCTCGACATGCCGTTGAGACCCTGGCCGCCCAAGTCTCCGACTTCTCGAAACATATTCACAATCTCCGCCTCGACCCACCGGCTACTTCCAGGGCTTCCGAGTCTCCGGAGCCCAGAATTAATAACCCACCGTGTTACTCTGGGGAGCCCACTGAATGCCGCTCGTTCCTCACCCAGTGTGATATTGTATTCTCTCTCCAGCCCAACACGTACTCCAGGGGTACAGCTCGTATCGCCTACGTCATATCTCTCCTTACTGGACGGGCTCGTGAGTGGGGCACGGCAATCTGGGAGGCAAGGGCTGAGTGTAATAACCAGTATCAGAACTTTAAGGAGGAGATGATACGGGTTTTTGATCGTTCAGTTTTTGGGAAAGAAGCTTCCAGGGCCCTGTCTTCCCTATGTCAAGGTAATCGATCCATAACGGACTACTCTATAGAGTTTCGCACTCTTGCTGCCTCCAGAGACTGGAACGAGCCGGCGTTGCTCGCTCGTTTTCTGGAGGGTCTCCACGCGAAGGTAAAGGATGAGATTCTCTCCCGGGAGGTTCCTTCCAGCGTGGATTCTTTGATTGAACTCGCTATTCGCATAGAACGACGGGTAGATCTTCGTCACCGAGCTCGTGGAAGAGAGCTCGCGTTATCCGTTTCCCCCCTCTCCGCATCACTACCATCTTCCTCCACTGGCTCAGGTGCTGAGCCCATGCAGCTGGGGGGTATTCGCATCTCGACTAAGGAGAGGGAACGGAGAATCACCAACCGCCTCTGTCTCTATTGCGGTTCCGCTGGTCATTTTGTCATTTCATGTCCAGTAAAAGGCCAGAGATCATCAGTAAGCGGAGGGCTACTGGTGAGCGCTACTACTCAGGTCTCTCCTTCAAGATCCTGTACTACCTTGTCGGTCCATCTACGCTGGACCGGTTCGGCAGCTTCCTGCAGTGCCTTGATAGACTCTGGGGCGGAGGGCTGTTTTATGGACGAAGCCTGGGCTCGGGAACATGACATTCCTCTCAGACAGTTAGGGGAGCCCATGGCCATGTTCGCCTTGGATGGTAGTCCTCTCCCCAGGATTCAGCGTGAAACGCTACCTTTAACCCTCACTGTCTCTGGTAATCATAGCGAAACCATTTCTTTTTTGATTTTTCGTTCACCTTTTACACCTGTTGTTTTGGGCCATCCCTGGCTAGTGTGTCATAATCCTTCTATTAATTGGTCTAGTAACTCTATCCTCTCCTGGAACGTCTCTTGTCATGTGAAGTGTTTAATGTCTGCTATTCCACCTGTTTCTTCTGCCCCCTCTTCACAGGAGGAGCCTGGTGATTTGACAGGGTGCCGGAGGAATATCATGATCTGCGCACGGTCTTCAGTCGGTCCAGGGCCACCTCCCTTCCTCCTCACCGGTCGTATGATTGTAGTATTGATCTCCTTCCGGGTACCACTCCCCCGGGGTAGACTATACTCTCTGTCGGCTCCCCGAACGTAAGGCTCTCGAAGATTATTTGTCTGTAGCTCTCGACGCCGGTACCGTAGTCCCTTCCTCCTCTCCCGCCGGAGCGGGTTTTTTTGTTAAGAAAAAGGACGGGACCCTGCGCCCCTGCGTGGATTATCGAGGGCTGAATGACATAACGGTTAAGAATCGTTATCCGCTTCCCCTTATGTCTTCAGCCTTCGAGATCCTGCAGGGAGCCAGGTTTTTCACTAAGTTGGACCTTCGTAACGCTTACCATCTCGTGCGCATCAGCGAGGGGGACGAGTGGAAAACGGCGTTTAACACTCCGTTAGGGCACTTTGAATACCGGGTTCTGCCGTTCGGTCTCGCTAACGCTCCAGCTGTCTTTCAGGCATTAGTGAATGATGTACTGAGAGACATGCTGAACATCTTTGTTTTCGTTTACCTTGACGATATCCTGATTTTTTCACCGTCACTCCAGATTCATGTTCAGCACGTTCGACGTGTCCTCCAGCGCCTTTTAGAGAATTGTCTTTATGTGAAGGCTGAGAAGTGCGCTTTTCATGTCTCCTCCGTCACAATTCTCGGGTCTGTTATTTCCGCTGAAGGCATTCAGATGGATCCCGCTAAGGTCCAAGCTGTCAGCGATTGGCCCGTCCCTAAGTCACGTGTCGAGCTGCAGCGCTTTCTCGGTTTCGCGAATTTCTATCGTCGTTTCATTCGTAATTTCGGTCAGGTGGCAGCTCCTCTCACAGCCCTTACTTCTGTCAAGACGTGCTTTAAGTGGTCCGTTTCCGCCCAGGGAGCTTTTGATCTCCTCAAGAAGCGTTTTACATCCGCTCCTATCCTTGTTACACCTGACGTCTCTAGACAGTTCATTGTCGAAGTTGACGCGTCGGAGGTGGGCGTGGGAGCCATTCTGTCCCAGCGCTCCCATTCTGACGATAAGGTCCACCCTTGCGCGTATTTTTCTCATCGCCTGTCGCCGTCAGAACGTAACTATGATGTGGGAAACCGCGAACTGCTCGCCATCCGCTTAGCCCTAGGCGAATGGCGACAGTGGTTGGAGGGGGCGACTGTTCCTTTTGTCGTTTGGACTGACCATAAGAACCTTGAGTACATCCGTTCTGCCAAACGACTTAATGCGCGTCAGGCTCGTTGGGCGCTGTTTTTCGCTCGTTTCGAGTTCGTTATTTCTTATCATCCGGGCTCAAAGAACACCAAGCCTGATGCTTTATCCCGTCTCTTCAGTTCTTCAGTAGCCTCCACCGACCCCGAGGGGATTCTCCCTGAGGGGCGTGTTGTCGGGTTGACTGTCTGGGGAATTGAGAGGCAGGTAAAGCAAGCACTCACTCACACTCCGTCGCCGCGCGCTTGTCCTAGGAACCTTCTTTTCGTTCCCGTTCCTACTCGTCTGGCCGTTCTTCAGTGGGCTCACTCTGCCAAGTTAGCCGGCCACCCCGGCGTTCGGGGTACGCTTGCTTCTATTCGCCAGCGTTTTTGGTGGCCCACTCAGGAGCGTGACACGCGTCGTTTCGTGGCTGCTTGTTCGGACTGCGTGCAGACTAAGTCCGGTAACTCTCCTCCTGCCGGCCGTCTCAGACCGCTTTCCATTCCCTCTCGACCGTGGTCTCACTTCGCCTTAGACTTTATTACCGGTCTGCCTTCGTCAGCGGGGAAGACTGTTATTCTAACGGTTGTCGATAGGTTCTCTAAGGCGGCTCATTTTATTCCCCTCGCTAAGCTTCCTTCTGCTAAAGAGACGGCACAAATCATCATTGAGAATGTTTTCAGAATTCATGGCCTTCCGTCAGACGCCGTTTCGGACAGGGGTCCGCAATTCACGTCTCAATTTTGGAGGGAGTTTTGCCGTTTGATTGGGGCTTCCGTCAGTCTCTCTTCCAGTTTTCACCCCCAGTCTAACGGTCAAGCAGAACGGGCCAATCAGACTATTGGTCGCATCTTACGCAGTCTTTCCTTTCGAAACCCTGCGTCTTGGGCAGAACAGCTCCCCTGGGCAGAATACGCTCACAACTCGCTTCCTTCGTCTGCGACCGGGCTATCTCCTTTTCAGAGTAGCCTCGGGTACCAGCCTCCTCTGTTCTCGTCCCAGCTCGCCGAGTCCAGCGTCCCCTCCGCTCAGGCTTTTGTCCAACGTTGGGAGCGCACCTGGAAGAGGGTCAGGTCTGCACTTTGCCGTTATAGGGCGCTGACTGTGAGAGCCGCTAATAAGCGTAGGACTAAGAGTCCTAGGTATTGTCGCGGTCAGAGAGTATGGCTCTCCACTCGTAACCTTCCCCTTATGACAGCTTCTTGCAAATTGACCCCGCGGTTCATTGGTCCGTTCCGTATTTCTCAGGTCGTTAATCCTGTCGCAGTGCGACTTCTTCTTCCGCAACATCTTCGTCGCGTTCACCCGGTCTTCCATGTCTCCTGTGTCAAGCCTTTTCTTCGTGCCCCCGTTCGTCTCCCCCCCCTCCCCCCGTCCTTGTCGAGGGCGCACCTATCTACAGGGTCCGGAAGATTATGGACATGCGTCCTCGGGGCCGTGGTCATCAGTACCTAGTGGATTGGGAGGGGTACGGTCCTGAGGAAAGGAGTTGGGTTCCATCTCGGGACGTGCTGGACCGTTCGCTGATCGATGATTTCCTCCGTTGCCGCCAGGTTTCCTCCTCGAGTGCGCCAGGAGGCGCTCGGTGAGTGGGGGGGTACTGTCATGTATTGTCATGTTGTCTTGTCCCTGTGCTTTCTCTTCTCTTCGTTTCCCCCTGCTGGTCGTATTAGGTTACTTTCTCTCTCTCTATCTCTCTCTCTCTCTATCGTTCCGTTCCTGCTCCCAGCTGTTCCTCATTCTCCTAACGACCTCGTTTACTCTCTCACACCTGTCCCCTCTTTTGCCCTCTGATTAGGTCTCTATTTCTCTCTCTGTTTCTGCTTCTGTCCTTGTCGGATTCTTGTTTGCTTTGCCCTTGTCCCGTCCTGTCGTTATCTGCCTCTTCATCAGATGCTGCGTGTGAGCAGGTGTCTCTGTCCTCTACGGCCCGCGCCTACCCGGAGGGACCCGCAGTCTGTTGCCGCTAGCCCTGCTATTCTCCTCTACTACTAGAAGGGGGACTCTCCTGTAAAGATAGAGGATTTATGTTTTCCCTGTTTGGACATTAAAAGACTCTGTTTCTGTTAAATCGCTTTTGGGTCCTCACTCACCTACATAACAGGGTGGTTGTATCCTGTGTTAGTGTTTTCACCATACGGGACTGCTTCGGATGTTTGTTTGTACTTTTGCTATTTTGTTCAGTGTTCTGTTGATTTATTAAATATATAATTATGGACACTTACCATTTACATTTACGTCATTTAGCAGACGCTCTTATCCAGAGCGACTTACAAATTGGTGCTTTCACCTTATGACATCCAGTGGAACAGCCACTTTACAATAGTGCATCTAGGTCTTTTAAGGGGGGGTGAGAAGGATTACTTTATCCTATCCTAGGTATTCCTTAAAGAGGTGGGGTTTCAGGTGTCTCCGGAAGGTGGTGATTGACTCCGCTGTCCTGGCGTCGTGAGGGAGTTTGTTCCACCATTGGGGGGCCAGAGCAGCGAACAGTTTTGACTGGGCTGAGTGGGAACTGTACTTCCTCAGTGGTAGGGAGGCGAGCAGGCCAGAGGTGGATGAACGCAGTGCCCTTGTTTGGGTGTAGGGCCTGATCAGAGCCTGGAGGTACTGAGGTGCCGTTCCCCTCACAGCTCCGTAGGCAAGCACCATGGTCTTGTAGCGGATGCGAGCTTCAACTGGAAGCCAGTGGAGAGAGCGGAGGAGCGAGGTGATGTGAGAGAACTTGGGAAGGTTGAACACCAGACGGGCTGCGGCGTTCTGGATGAGTTGTAGGGGTTTAATGGCACAGGCAGGGAGCCCAGCCAACAGCGAGTTGCAGTAATCCAGACGGGAGATGACAAGTGCCTGGATTAGGACCTGCGCCGCTTCCTGTGTGAGGCAGGGTCGTACTCTGCGGATGTTGTAGAGCATGAACCTACAGGAACGGGCCACCGCCTTGATGTTATTTGAGAACGACAGGGTGTTGTCCAGGATCACGCCAAGGTTCTTAGCGCTCTGGGACGAGGACACAATGGAGTTGTCAACCGTGATGGTGAGATCATGAAACGGGCAGTCCTTCC
The DNA here is from genome assembly GCF_034236695.1 of Oncorhynchus nerka. Classification (NCBI taxonomy): domain Eukaryota; kingdom Metazoa; phylum Chordata; class Actinopteri; order Salmoniformes; family Salmonidae; genus Oncorhynchus; species Oncorhynchus nerka. The sequence goes on from NC_088397.1 coordinate 86,880,418, forward strand.
CCGGGAGGAAGAGCAGCTCCGTCTTGCCGAGGTTCAGCTTGAGGTGATGGTCCGTCATCCACACTGATATGTCTGCCAGACATGCAGAGATGCGATTCGCCACCTGGTCGTCAGAAGGGGGAAAGGAGAAAATTAATTGTGTGTCGTCTGCATAGCAATGATAGGAGAGACCATGTGAGGTTATGACAGAGCCAAGTGACTTGGTGTATAGCGAGAATAGGAGAGGGCCTAGAACAGAGCCCTGGGGGACACCAGTGGTGAGAGCACGTGGTGAGGAGACGGATTCTCGCCACGCCACCTGGTAGGAGCGACCTGTCAGGTAGGACGCAATCCAAGCGTGGGCCGCGCCGGAGATGCCCAACTCGGAGAGGGTGGAGAGGAGGATCTGATGGTTCACAGTATCGAAGGCAGCCGATAGGTCTAGAAGGATGAGAGCAGAGGAGAGAGAGTTAGCTTTAGCAGTGCGGAGCGCCTCTGTGATACAGAGAAGAGCAGTCTCAGTTGAATGACTAGTCTTGAAACCTGACTGATTTGGATCAAGAAGGTCATTCTGAGAGAGATAGCGGGAGAGCTGGCCAAGGACGGCACGTTCAAGAGTTTTGGAGAGAAAAGAAAGAAGGGATACTGGTCTGTAGTTGTTGACATCGGAGGGATCGAGTGTAGGTTTTTTCAGAAGGGGTGCAACTCTCGCTCTCTTGAAGACGGGAGGGACGTAGCCAGCGGTCAGGGATGAGTTGATGAGCGAGGTGAGGTAAGGGAGAAGGTCACCGGAGATGGTCTGGAGAAGAGAGGAGGGGATAGGGTCAAGCGGGCAGGTTGTTGGGCGGCCGGCCGTCACAAGACGCGACATGTCATCTGGAGAGAGAGGGGAGAAAGAGGTCAGAGCACAGGGTAGGGCAGTGTGAGCAGAACCAGCGGTGTCGTTTGACTTAGCAAACGAGGATCGGATGTCGTCGACCTTCTTTTCAAAATGGTTGACGAAGTCATCTGCAGAGAGGGAGGAGGGGGGGGGAGGGGGAGGAGGATTCAAGAGGGAGGAGAAGGTGGCAAAGAGCTTCCTAGGGTTAGAGGCAGATGCTTGGAATTTAGAGTGGTAGAAATTGGCTTTAGCAGCAGAGACAGAGGAGGAAAATGTAGAGAGGAGGGAGTGAAAGGATGCCAGGTCCGCAGGGAGGCGAGTTTTCCTCCATTTCCGCTCGGCTACTCCTCCTCTGAAGAAGAGGAATTCCGTTACAAGGGGTCATAATAGTTAAGCCAAACCGTTCAGACGATACAGACATTTTGTGTGAAGATGGATTTTCTGGATGTCTCATGGTCTGACAAACTCCGCTGTACTGTAGCTCGGGCACTAATATAGGTGGATGAAAAAGGCTGATATAGGCGGAAGAAAAAAACCTGATATCTCTAGCTTAAACTGATGGATTTTGATGGGGATTTTTGTATCTTACTTACTGTAGATGGAATCATGACTGTTAAGGATTAAAGTCACCATTGGCCTCATTGTGGAATCCCTGAGCCGTTTCCTTCCTCTCCGGTGCATTAGAAAACCTCCCTGGTCTTTGTGGTTAATCTGTATTTGAAATTCACTGCTCGTCTGAGGGACCTTACAGATACTTGTATGTGGGGGTACAGAGATGAGGTAGTCATTCAAAAATCATGTTAATCACTATTATTGCACACAGAGTGAGTCCATGCAACTTACACATTTTTACTCCTGAACTTATTATGGCTTGCCATAACAAAGGGGTTGAAAACTTATTGACTTAAGACACTTCAGGATTTCATTAACTTGTAAAAATGGTGAAATACATAATTCCACTTTGATATTATGGGGTATTGTGTGTAGGCCAGTGACAAACAAACATCTCTATTTAATCTATTTTAAATTCAGGCTAAAACAGCAACATTTGGAAAAAGTCTAGGGGTGTGACGTAAATACTTTCTGAAGGCACTGACTGTACCGTATATATACAGTACTAGTCAAAAGTTTGGACACATCTACTCATTCAAGGGTTTTCTTTATTTTTTACTATTTTCTACATTGTAGAATAATAGTGAAGATATCAAAACTATGAAATAATGCATTTGGAATCATGCAGTATCCAAAAAACTGTTAAACAAATCAAGATGTATTTTATATTTGAGATTCTTCAAAGTAGCCACCCTTTGCCTTGATGACAGATTTGACAACACACTCTTGGAATTCTCTCAACCAGCTTCATGAGGTAGTCACCTGGAATGCAATTCGATTAACAGGTGTGCCTTGTTAAAAGTACATTTGTGGAATTTATTTCCTTCTTAATGCGTTTGAGCCAATCAGTTGTGCTGTGACATGGTAGGGGTGGTATACAGAAGATAGCCCTATTTGGTAAAAGACCAAGTCCATATTATGGCAAGAACAGCTCAAATAAGCAAAGAAAACAACATTCCATCATTACTTTAAGACATGAAAATGTCAAGTTTCATCAAGTGCAGTCGCAAAAACCATCAAGGGCTATGAGAATACTTGCTCTCATAAGGACCGCCACAGGAAAGGAAGACCCAGAGTTACCTCTGTTGCAGAGGATAAGTTCATTAGAGTTACCAAACTTAGAAATTGCAGCCCCAAAAAATGCTTCACAGAGTTCAAGTAACAGAAACATCTCAACATCAACTGTTCAGAAGAGACTGTGTTAGTCAGGCCTTCATGGTCGAATTGCTGCAAAGAAACTACAACTAAAGGACACCAATAAGAAGATGAAACTTGCTTGGGCCAAGAAACACCGGCAATGAACATTAGACCGGTGGAAATTTTTCCTTTGCTCTGATGAGTACAAAATGGAGATTTTTGGTTCCAACGCCGTGTCTTTGTGAGACAGAGTAGGTGGACGGATAATCTCCACATGTGAAGTTCGCACCGTGAAGCATGGAGGAGGAGGTGTGATGGTGCTTTGCTGGTGACACTGTCTGTGATTTATTTAGAATTCAAGGCACACTTAACCAGAATGACTAACACAGCATTCTGCAGCGATACGCCATCCCATCTGGTTTGCAGTTAGTGGAACTATCATTTGTTTTTTCAACCGGAAAATGACCCAAAACAACTCCAGGCTGTGTAAGGGCCATTTGACCAAGAAGGAGAGTGATGGTGTGCTGCATCAGATGACCTGGCCTCCACAATCACCCAACCTCAACCCAATTGAGATGGTTTGGGATGAGTTGGACAGCAGAGTGAAGGAAAAGCAGCCAACAAGTGCTCAGCATACATGTATGTGGGAACTCCTTCAAGACTGTTGGAAAAGCATTCCAAGTGAAGCTGGTTGAGAGAATGCGAAGAGTGTTCAAAACTGTCATCAAGGGGTGGCTACTTTGAAGAATCTAAAATATAAATATAAAATACATGCTATAACATTTGCAAATCTGTGTAAGCAACCAATACATTTTGATTTGATTTAACTCAAATGCTCCGACTTAAACATTACAATGGCTGGAGCAGAGGGCAGCCGCAGGGCCCACTGAGAGGTTTAGGTCCTTGCTCAAGGAAAAATTGGCGATAGGTGGCACCTGAGATATTACTGCCAGCAACCCTCCAGTTGCCTGCTCACTCCTGACAGTGTTTTTCCCCACACAGTCAGCACTGGGATTTTAACCGGCAACCCTCCGGTTGCTGGCCCGCTACATTAACCTCGAGGCTATCGCTGGCCCCAAATCCAAACTGATCTCAAATCAGCTTCATTCTACTCCCACCTTTTTGATAGTGATGACGGCTTCCTGTGTGTCTCCGTCGGTGGTAACCTTGAAGAGTTCCCCGCCCTCCTCGTCTTTGATCAGGTAGCTCATGTCCGTGTTCTCCCCCATGTCCGTATCTGTGGCGATCACCCTCCCCACCGGTGTCCCCACGGCCGCCCCCTCAGACACCGAAAACTGGTACATCTCTGAAGGAGGGGAATGGGGAGTAGGTGGAAAAGGAGGGAAGAAGAGGAGAGAAAATGGAAGAGGGTGAAGAGAAAGACAGGAGCGTGGAGGATGAAGATTAGGAGAAGGGTGACGACAGGGAGGAGGAAGAGAAGGAGAAGGTTAACGAGAAGATGTAGAGGTAGAGTAGATGGTGAAAATGAGAGGAAGGAAGTGGAAGAAGGACAAATGTATTCAATACAGACAAGCCCACCATTTACTGTATGTAAGAGCACTCTTCCCATTGCCAGGACAATTCAGCAAAAAGAGAATTCACCCAGGAGTTTTATTCTGTAGAGCCAACTTAGTTGCTCATGAATCCATCCACCCCCAATGCTTGACCCTTAACCCAATTGGCCCTCAGAATTCCCTTTAAGTAATGCACTGGATCTTTGCTCATGTTTGAACAAGGCTAGACCAAGGCACTATGCGATTATGTTAACCACGTCTGGTAAAGATGCTGACCCCGGGTGATCATTGGCAAGGCATGGAGTCTATGTATGGAAGGTTTTACGCTTACTCTTTCAACATCCTCCTGTAAAATGTCCAAAATAGACTTTCTTTCACAGCACTTCCACAGCACAAAGCCACATTTTGTGTGAGATATCAGCACAGGGGTCAATTACATTTCAATTCAGTCAATTCAAAACGGAAATTACAATTACAATTTTCCTCAATGATTCCCTATGAAAATATTTAGTTGGAATTGCAATTTCTGTTTAATTCCTGAATGAAGGAAATTTAAATGGAATTGACCCCAACCCTGTAGGACGCATAAATAAAACAGCTGCACATGTCACACAACCCTGTTCTTTTCTAATAAAACTATGTATCCTCGAACCGCAGACAGCATTTCGAAAGGAAGTTATAGAAGAGAGAAAATCACATAGGTGACAGCCAGGAAACGAAATTAGATTATGTGAGACAAAGCTATGAGACCGTCACGACTGGAGCGTCACAACACTTGAACTTAGACTGAGCTCGCTTAGCTTTAATAACATGTATTGTTGTTTATCTCAAAAAAGTGGGAGAGGAAAAGTGGGAAAGAGCAATAACACCGCTATTCATAGGCTATAGAGTCTGGAGTCTTAACAGGAAGTACCTTTTTCTGTCATTCGTTATGAGCTAGTTATATGCAGAGGGTTTACAAAAGAACTAAACATGCAATTCCACTAAGATGTCCAGGGTACAATAGAAAGGGTTCTTGAAGTTTCTAAATCATGTACTAGCGTCAGAGGTAAGATTTCCCCCAGCAGGAAATACAGATTCAAGTAAAACATCATTTTACTGAGCACCATTGTGAAATGTACAATGAAATATAATACACGTTTTTTTGCTGTAGCGAGAAGTACAAGCTGGGTCCAAATTGGTTCACCTGAGATTCATTTATCAAATACAATCTGAGAAATCAAATTGAAAAGTTTCAGAATTGTAAATAATTACAAAGCATTTTTACAGCCTAAGTTCCTGATTAAATAGGTAGGAAGGAAAGACCTCTGGAGTAATGCATCCATTTTAACATTCAATATGCATTCTGATCTTAAACAGTAAGAACAGGCTGGGTAACATTGTGAAACAAAGTAGCTGGATCATCAACTTAACTGACCTTTCAGACCGTTCTCACCTGTAGTATCAGCCACCAGTGACACTCACTCATGGCACAATACATTCTGAGGGACACACAGCAGCCCTTGTTTGATGAATTTATGTTGCTTCTCTCAAAGCGCAGATAGACTCCCCACGTTCAAAACTAATAGGTCTAAACTTCATGCCAGCTGCTATCAGCTTTCTCCATAAGCTGTATTGTTATTGTTAGCTGTGTACATATTGCTGTATGCATTGCTTTGGTGTATATTTATATTCATGTGTTCAATGTGTTTTTACTATGTGCTACAAAATGAATTGCTCCCCGGGGATAATAAACACTCTACTAGTATTCAAACAGTGTTCTGTATATTGACCATAATGTTATTACATTATGGCCTTTGACCTTTCTCCAGCTGATAAATAACGGATGTCCCCAACATAAATCCATACCACTGGAATGTTAAAATTGTTAAATCAACTCCATCTTATCGTATGCAGACATATGGAAACTCCCAAAACCGCTTTCATCAGATGATTGCCTAACCCTTCTTAGCGGAGTGGATAAATATAAGTGAAATTATTTTCTCAGAGTGCTTCTGACCACTCCATGTAGTCCATTACTTCTATTACTGATGGGGGTACTTCTATTACTGATGGGGGTACATCTATTACTGATGGGGGTACATCTAATACTGATGGGGGTACATATTACTGATGGGGGTACATCTATTACTGATGGGTGTACATCTAATACTGATGGGGGTATTTCTATTACTGATGGGGAACGTAAATTACTGATGGAGGTACATCTATTACTGATGGGTGTACATATAATACTGATGGGGTTACTTCTATTACTGATGGGGATACATCTATTACTGATGGGGGTACATCTATTACTGATGGGTGTACTTCTATTACTGATGGGGGTACATCTATTACTGATGGGGAAACGTATATTACTGATGGGTGTACTTCTATTACTGATGGGGGTACATCTATTACTGATGGGGAAACGTATATTACTGATGGGTATACTGCTATTACTGATGGGGGTACATCTATTACTGATGGGTGTACTTCTATTACTGATGGGAAAACGTATATTACTGATGGGGTACATCTATTACTGATGGGGAAACTTCTATTACTGATGGGGGTACATCGATTACTGATGGGTGTACTTCTATTACTGATGGGGGTACATCTATTACTGATGGGTGTACTTCTATTACTGATGGGGGTATTTATATTACTGATGGGGAAAACTTTTATAACTGATTGGGGTACTTCTATTACTGATTGGGGTACTCCTATTACTGATGGGGGTACTTCTATTACTGATTGGGGTACTTCTATTACTGATAGGGTACTGCTATTACTGATGGGGGTATTTATATTACTGATGGGGGTACTTCTATTACTGATGGGGTACTTGTATTACTGATTGGGGTACTGCTATTACTGATGGGGTACTGCTATTACTGATGGGGTACTTCTATTACTGACTGGTGCAAGTTCACCGCTGCCATCAATATGAGAGTGACTCACTCTGCGGAAAGCGTGGTGGGTTGTCATTAACATCTGTGATCACTATGGTCACCGTGGTGGAGCCGGAAAGACCACCCATTTGGCCTGCCATATCGGTTGCCATGACGACCAGCTCATAGCGATCCTGCGTCTCCCGGTCCAGATCTGCCACAGCCGTCCGAATCAGTCCTGATAAGAGAGAGAGAGATCCAAAGGGAAAGGTCAAGTTAGCTCTTAGCTCTCATATACGATAGCCCGTTACATCTTCTCTGGTCGCAAATATCAATTTCAGCTAAGCACTCTATGACTGAGTTTACACAGGCAGCCCAATTCTGATCTTTTTTTCACTAATTGGTATTTTTACCAAACATATCAGCTCTGAAAAAGACCTGATGTGAAAAGATTGGATGTGATTAGTCAAAAGACCAATTAGCGTATTTTTTTTATTTTTTTGAATTGGGCTTCCTGTGTAAACACAGCCTATTAGAGGCACAAGTGCTGCACATTCCATTTCCCCCTCTCGGCTCGTCTTGATAGAGTAGATTGTGTCACATCCGTGGCTCCATGCACAGATCCTTACGGCTGAGCTCTATTAAAATTCATAATATATATGGGCCAAAATGAAGGCACACACAATTGAAGAATGAGGCTTATGTTCCGTCAAAAAAGCCTGTGCACGTGTTTCTCTGGCAGTCGGAGAGGAGTGGATTTAAGAGAGAAAACCACAACAATCTCATGAGTTGTCTTAATCCTACTCCAGTGAGCATTTTGTTCCGATGCTTTAACAACGCCCTTGGAGTACAGACCTACTGCTGTGTTTAGCCAGGTTTATGTTTCTACTGAAGTAACTATAGTTGGAAGTGGATTAGTCTGAGGTTTAAAAAAAATGGAACTTTGGTGGCCCCCTTCTATTTCATATCGGTATGAACAAATATACAATATTTCGCCAATGATAAGACTTGGAAATGTCTTAATCTCACATTTGTTCTGATCGATATAATGGCACTGCATATCCCTCTCCTAAACAGTACGTTAAGTTATTAGCATCTACATTTGGGCATTTCCATATCAGTACAATCCCTGGAGTTGAAAGGGGTTAAACTAATCTGAAGACAACATGACTGAGGTCAGATCACCATAACTAATTTACATGGTGGACATTCTAAAACCATGACAGTGTAATGACAAATACCAGCTTATTGTAGTTTGAGGAGCACCATGTGTATTTTCTCCATACAATATGTTTCCCCTTTACCTTCCAAGGTATGTTTCTCCAAGAACCTGGTGGAAAATAACGTCCCCGTACCATTGGCAGTATACAGCCAGAGCTCAATCTGAAGTACATCCTCAGCTAACACTTTATTTGGATAGTTCATCTGTAGATGCTCTATCAGTAGCATTTCAACTAACTATCTACTAAACCTAGCTCTAACCTTGACCCTTATCCTAACCCCAAACTTAACCCTTACCCTAAACCTAGCCTAATCTTAACCCTTACCCTAAACCTAGCCTAATCTTAACCCTTACCCTCAACCTAGCCTAATCTTAACCCTTACCCTAAACCTAGCCTAATCTTAACCCTTACCCTAAACCTAGCCTAATCTTAACCCTTACCCTAAACCTAGCCTAATCTTAACCCTTACCCTAAACCTAGCCTAATCTTAAACTTTACCCTAAACCTAGCCTAATAACCCTTACCCTAAACCTAGCCTAATCTTAAACCTTACCCTTAGCCTAATCTTAACCTTTACCCTAAACCTAGCCTAATCTTAAACCTTACCCTAAACCTAGCCTAATCTTAAATCTTACCCTAAACCTAGCCTAATCTTAACCCTTACCCTAAACCTAGCCTAATCTTAACCCTTACCCTAAACCTAGCCTAATCTTAACCTTACCCTAAACCTAGCCTAATCTTAAACCTTACCCTAAACCTAGCCTAATCTTAACCCTTACCCTAAACCTAGCCTAATCTTAAACCTTACCCTAAACCTAGCCTAATCTTAAACCTTACCCTAAACCTAGCCTAATCTTAAACCTTACCCTAAACCTAGCCTAATCTCAACCCTTGCCCTAAACCTAGCCTAATCTTAAACCTTACCCTAAACCTAGCCTAATCTTAACACTTACCCTAAACCTAGCCTAATCTTAAACCTTACCCTTATTCTAAACTTAACTCTAACCGTAGCAAGCAGTTGCTTATCAACAGATAGTTTGTTGATGTAATCCGGACTATCCAAAGTGTGACCCATCCTCAGGGCTAAGTACAATATTTTATATTACAATAAATATATTATAATAAATATATATTACAATAAACAGAAGAGAAAATAGAAAACCAGGGCAAGTGGTGAAATTCTGCTCCTTTCAGTGCAATTTCCACCCATATATATTTAGATACAGATCCTAGACTCACAATGAACCACATGAATCTCCTCTTTGTGCCACACTGGGTTCAAAGGCATTCTGTTTAATTTTTCTGTATTTAATTATCTGTATATGTTACATATGTCAACAGTGTTCCTTCCGTCCGTCCTTCTCCTCTTCCCTACCTGGGCTCGAACCAGGGACCCTTGGCACACATCGACAACAGTCAACCTCGAAGCATCGTTACTTATCGCACCACAAAGCCACAGCCCTTGCAGAACAAGGGAAACAACCACTTCAAGGTCTTAGAGCAAGTGACGCCACCGATTGAAACTCTATTAGAGCGCACCCCGCTAACTAGCTATCCATTTCACACCGGTTACATATGTATGTATTTACAGTGGCTTGCAAAAATTATTCACCCCCTTGGCATTTTTCCTATTTTGTTGCCTTAAAAAATGGAATTAAAATAGATTTTTCTGGGGGGGGGTTGTATCTTTTGATTTACACAATATGCCTACCACTTTGAAGATGTAACATATTTTATATTGTGAAACAAACAAGAAATAAGAATAATAACTTGAGCTTGCATAACTATTCACCCCCCCCAGAGTCAATACTTTGTAGAGCCTCCTTTTGCAGAAATAAAAGCTGCAAGTATCTTGAGGTATGACTCTACAAGCTTGGCACATCTAGCCACTGGGATTTTTGCAGATTCTTCAAGGCAAAACTGCTCCAGCTCCTTCAAGTTGGATGGGTTCTGCTGGTGTACAGCAATCTTTAAGTCATACCACAGAATCTAAATTGGATTGAGGTCTGGGCTTTGACTAGGTAATTCCAAGTGAGTGTTGCTTTAGTAGTATGCTTAGGGTCATTGTCCTGCTGGTAGGTGAACCACCGCCCCAGTCTCAAATCTCTGGAAGACAAACAGGTTTCCCTCAAGAATTTCCCTGTATTTAGCGGCATCCATCATTCCCTCAATTCTGAACAGTTTCCCAGTCCCTGCTGATGAAAAACATCCCCACAGCATGATGTTGCCACCACCATGCTTCACTGTCTGTGGGGGTGGTGTTCTCAGGGTGATTAGAGGTGTTGGGTTTGTTCCAGACATTGCATTTACCTTGAAGGCCAAAAAGCTCAATTTTAGTCTCATCTGACCAAAGTATCTTCTTCCATATGCCTTCTGGCGAACACCAAACATTTTTCCACATTTTTTTCTTCAAGAAATTGCTTTTTTCTGACCACTCTTCCATAGAGCCCAGCTCTGAGGAGTGTACAGCTTAAAGTGGATCTATGGACAGATACTCCAAGCTCCGATGTGGAGCTTTGCAGCTCCTTCAGGGTTATCTTAAGTCTCTTTGTTGAATCTCTGATTAATGCCCTCCTTGCCTGGTCCGTGAGTTTTGGTGGGCGGCCCTCTCTTGGCAGGTTTGTTGTGGTGCCATATTCGTTCCAATTTTTTATAATGGATTTAATGGTGCTCTGTGGGATGTTCAAAGTTTCATTTTTTTTTTTATAACCCAAACCTGATCTGTACTTCTCCACAACTTTGTCCCTGACCTGTTTGGAGAGCTCCTAGGTCTTCATGGTGCAGCTTGCTTGGTGGTGCTGCTTGCTTAGTTGTGTTGCAGACTCTGGGGCCTTTCAGAACAGGTATAAACAGTTGAAATCCAAAGTATTCATACACCTTAGCCAAATACATTTAAACTCAGTTTTTTTTACAATTCCTGACACTTAATCCTAGTAAAAATTGCCTGTCTTGGGTCAGTTAGGATCACCACTTACTTTTAAGAATATGAAATGTCAGAATAATAGTAGAGAGAATGTTTTACTTCAACTTTTATTTATTTCATCACATTCCCAGTGGGTCAGAAGTTTACATACACTCAATTAGTATTTTGTAGAATTGCCTTTAAATTGTTTAACTTGGGTCCAATGTTTCAAATCCTCCTGACAGAGAGGAATGAACTGAGTCAGGTTTCTAGGCCTCCTTGCTCGCACACACGTTTTCAGTTCTGCCTACAAATGTTCTATAGGATTTAGGTCAGGGCTTTGTGATGGCCACTCCAATACCTTGAATTTATTGTCCTTAAGCCATTTTGCCACAACTTTGGAAGTATGTCAATGTCATTGGGGCGGCAGGATAGCCTAGTGGTTAGAGCGTTGGACTAGTAACCGGAAGGTTGAAAGTTCAAACCCCCGAGCTGACAAGGTCGTTCTGCCCCTGAACAGGCAGGTAACCCACTGTTCCTAGGCTGTCATTGTAAATAAGAATTTGTTCTTAACTGACTTGCCTAGTAAAATAAAGGTAAAAATAAAAAATGGTATGTTATTGTCCATGTGGAAGACCCATTTGCAACCAAGCTTTAACTTCCTGACTGATGTCTTGAGATGTTGCTTCAATATATCCACATAATTTTACCTCCTCATGATGCCATCTATTTGTCCCTCCTGCAGCAAAGCACCCCCACAACATGATGCTGCCACCCCTGTGCTTCACGGTTGGGATGGTGTTCTTCGACTTGCAAGCTTCCCCCTTCTCCTCCAAACACAACTATGGTCATTATGGCCAAACAGTTATATTTTTGTTTCATCAGACCAGAGGACATTTCTCCAAAAAGTACACTCTTTGTCCCCATGTGCAGTTGCAAACCGTAGTCTGGCTTTATATGGCGGTTTTGGAGCAGTGGCTTCTTCCTTGCTGAGCGGCCTTTCAGGTTATGTCGATATAGGACTTGTTTAACTGTGGATATAGATACTTTTGTACTTGTTTCCTCCAGCATCTTCACAAGGTCCTTTGCTGTTGTTCTGGGATTGATTTGCACTTTTCGCACCAAAGTATGTTCATCTCTTGGAGACAGAACGCGTCTTCTTCCTGAGCAGTATGATGGCTGTGTGGTCCCATGGTGTTTATACTTGTGCACTATTGTTTGTACAGATGAACATGGTACCTTCAGGCGTTTGGAAATTGCACTCAAGGATGAACCAGACATGTGGAGGTCTACACTTGTGGAGGTCTTGGCTGATTTCTTTTGATTTTCCCATGATGTCAAGCAAAGAGGCACTGAGGTCGAGTCACCTCCAATTGACTCAAATGATGTCAATTAGCCTATCAGAATCTTCTAAAGCCATGACATCATTTTCTGGAATTTTCCAAGCTGTTTAAAGGCACAGTCAACTTAGTGTATGTAAACTTCTGACCCACTGGAATTGTGATACAGTGAATTGAAATAATCTGTCTGTAAACAATTGTTGGAAAAATGACTTGTGTCATGACAAAAGTAGATGTCCTAACCGACTTGCCAAAACTATAGTTTGTTAACAAGAAATTTGTGGAGTGGTTGAAAGCCGAGTTTTAATGACCGCCAACCTATGTTCCAACTTCAACTGTATATACTGAGATTATGTGACACTTAGTTTGCACATTGCACATTGCACATTGTACTTTATTTAACTAATTATGTGACTTCTGAAGGTAATTGGTTGCACCAGATCTTATTTAGGGGCTTCATAGCAAAGGGGGGGAATACTTATGCACGCACCTCTTTTCCGTTTGAATTTTTTAAATATTTTTTTTAAATAAGTAATTTATTTCATTTCACTTCACCATTTTGGACTATTTTGTGTATGTCCATTACATGAAATCCAAATAAAAATCCATTTAAATTACAGGTTGTAATGCAACAAAATAGGAAAAACGCCAAGGGGGATGAATACTATTGCAAGGCACTGTATGTATGCATGTATGTGTATATGTATGTATGTTTGTATGTATGTATGTATGTATATATATTATTTTACTGCTCTAGGGTTGTAATTATTTGTTTGTGTCAATTAATTATTTGTTTATGTGTCAAGTTAGTTTATTTGTCAGTTAACCTCATAAGGGATGGGTTGCCAATTTCACACAAAAATAAAATGTAATTCATTCATTCATTCATGATAAACTGAATGAGATGGCAATGGGAAGAGTCTACTCTCTGGTCAAATAGCGGGAGCCAAACTCTATTCCCTGGCGGGTTATCCACATCAAATTCTAAAGTTGCCCTGCCTTAGTTGATGGCACCTCTCCCAGTGCCTTGCATTGTGCTACTCAGCTAGACACACAACTTAGAGATTGCACTCACATTTAACATCAGGTAGCTGCAGGCAAAGCTTGTATGTCAGCATACTGTGCATAGGAAAATTCATCTGCAGGATATGGAGGCACATAATAATAGTTTTCAATAACCAAGGGCATGGGGGGCATCAGAAATACATATTTTTGCATCAGGTCTTTCTTAGTCAGAACTTATTCAACTCAATCAAATGTTTCTTGACTGCTAACATTTGTAACATTCTTGAAAGGGGATGTCATTCATAGCATACTATATATTGCACATCAATTGTCAATGACTATGAGTCCTGTGTATTTGCCTGTTAGTCGTTTCGGATAAGACCGTCTGCTACAGTAAATGACCAACATGTAAATGTATTTGTATGACAGTGTCTGAGAGCAGAGTGCCAGGTAGTTATGTCTCTTTCCTAGAAATGTATGGAATATAATTTCATAGAATCCTCAGGCTTTCATCCTGAGAAGAAGCTCACTTGAACTTCAATACCAAATACCACTCTGAAGTTCAAATACATTCAAATGACTGCTACTTTCGAAACATCCCTCAGACATTGGCCATTGATCATATTCTGGTCATGTATCTGGAACGGAGAAAAATATAGTGAAGGATTAACACTCTTCTGAATGACTGGGGCGACATTAATGAGGGGAAATTCACAGCTGCTCTGTTCTCTTGATGACCTCTACCCCCCACACCTATTTGAATGGTTAATGTCGATAAAAAAAGAAGGGGGGGGGGGGGAGACAAGAGTTGGTACGATCTGCAAGTCTCCAGGCCAACGTTGCCGAGACAAGGCCATTTATCATCTAGGCACTAGGGCCAACCGAATCAAAGTGGGGAGACAAAAAAAAGGAATCATTAAAAGTTTAGTGCTGCTCCCAGGAGGACATTTGCAGGCAACACAAACCTTGGGATATGCCTGAGAGACTACGATTTAAGCCCAGGTACAGGCCCTCAGACCAAAAGGGAATTCACCCAAATGTGCTGACTGGGAGAGATAATTAGAGAGTCCGCATCTGGACAGACTGTAATATAACACTTCAGAGATTTAATGGCAACAATTTTAATTTCAATATGTATCCTTATATGTTGAGAAATATAAACTCAGCAAAAAAAGAAACACCCCTTTTTCAGGACCTTGTCTTTCAAAGATAATTAGTAAAAATCCAAAGAACAACTCCATGGATCTTCATTGTAAAGAGTTTAAACACTGTTTCCCATGCTTCTTCAATTAACCATAAACAATTAATGAACATGCACCTGTGGAAAGGTCGATAAGACACTAACAGCTTACAGACGGTAGGCAATTAAGGTCACAGTTATGAAAACTTAGGACACTAAAGAGGCCTTTCTACTGACTCTGAAAAACACCAAAAGAAAGATGCCCAGGGTCCCTGCTCAGCTGTATGAATTTGCCTTAGGCATGCTACAAGGAGGCATGAGGACTGCAGGTGTGACCAGGGCAATAAATTGCAATGTCCGTACTATGAGACACCTAAGATAGCACTACAGGGAGACAGGACGGACAGCTGATCGTCCTCGCCGTGGCAGACCACGTCTAACAACACCTGCACAGGATCGGTACATCCGAACATCTCACCTGTGGGAAAGGGACAGAATGGCAACAGCAACTGCCCGAGTTACACCAGGAACGCATCAGTGCTCAGACTGTCCACAATAGGCTGAGAGAGGCTGGACTGAGAGCTTGTAGGCCTGCTGTAAGGCAGGTGCTCACCAGACTTCACCGGAAACAACGTTGCCTATGGGAACAAACCCACTGTCGATGGACCGGACTGGGATTGGGAAAAAGTGCTCTTCACTGATGAGTCACGGTTTTGTCTCACCAGGGGTAATGGTCAGATTCGTGTTTATCGTTGAAGGAATGAGCGTTACACTGAGGCCTGTACTCTGGAGCGGGATCGATTTGGAGGTGGAGGGTCCGTCATGGTCTGGGGCGGTGTGTAACAGCATCATCGGATTGAGCTTGTTGTCATTGCAGGCAATCTCAACGCTGTGTGTTACAGGGAAAACATCCTCCTCCCTCTTTTTGCAGGAGCATCAAGACATGACCCTCCAGCATGACAATGCCACCAACCATGCTGCTCGTTCTGTGTGTGATTTTCTGCAAGACATAAATGTCAGTGTTCTGCCATGGCCAGTGAAGAGCCCAGATCTCAATCCCATTGAGCATGTCTGGGACCTGTTGGATCGGAGGGTGAAGGCTAGGCCCATTTCCCCCAGAAATGTCCAGGAACTTGCAGTTGCCTTGGTGGAAGAGTGGGGTAACATCTCAGAGCAAGAACTAGCAAATCTGGTGCAGTCCATGACGAGGAGATGCACTGTAGTACTTAATGCAGCTGGTGGCCACACCAGATACTGACTGTTACTTTTGATTTTGTCCCCCCTTTGTTCAGGAACACATTATTCCATTTCTGTTAGTCACATGTCTGTGGAACTTGTTCAGTTTATGTCTCAGTGGTTGAATCTTGTTATGTTCACACAAATATTTACACATTTACACAAGTTTTCTGAAAATAAATGCATTTGACATTGAGAGGACATTTCTTTTTTTTCTGAGTTTAAGTACACAATATGACGTATGAGACAAGAAATATATCAACTCACTATTATTTCCGTGGATAAAGCATTGGGTTGGTACCTGTGTATTTCACTCAATATTGTAACACTACACGTATAATACTACAAGTAATACTTGTAAAATAAAAGTATTACCACAAGTAATATATAGTATATAAGTATTACTACAAGCAATACATAGTATACACATCATTTTTGACTCTGTCTGGTCATGCCAGGAGTCTGCCCTTACCAGTCTGTCTGTCCACGGTAAAGAAGCTCTCTCCGTCCAGCACACTGTACACCACCCTGGCACTGCTTCCGTACGTAGGGTCATCTGCATCCCATGCAGTGACCTTCATCACTGATGTTCCTGTGGGAGAATTGCATGTCAGAACAGCACAATAACACAAGGCTTCAGGACCTCCAGGCGTGCCCTTCACTTAAACAAACGGATAGTGAATCAGAGCGGAAGAGGAAGCGTGAGAGAGGGCAGGCTGGAGAGCTATTTTAATGCCCTGCATATTGTTTGTTACTGACAATAATGTGTTATTTCAGAACACCTCTACTAAACGACCTCTCCTTCGTAACAGAGCGTTATCAGGGATGAAAGAGCTCATCAAGATATTTAAGATCTCTATCTTCAAAGACAGATGGAAGAATGTTAATAATCAAACAAGCAACTAATGACGATTACAACCATTTATGAACCTGAATAGTTTCCATGACACCTTTAAAACAAATATTTATTGGGGGACACCGTTGTTTCATTGAAGCATAATTCTTGGCTGTTCTAAGTAAAATGTGTGTAGCCACAAGCCTCTGGCACTGCAAAGCCTATATTTTACATTTAGTCACACATTTTAGCCAAAGCAAAGCCTTAAGCCTATAAAGCTTAATGGGCCACAGTCCTGTGGGGAAAGAAAAACTCAACTAGCCTTTTAGCGGTGTTTCTCTGTGGAGAAACATCTTGTTTGGGGTGAATGGGTTGGTGGCAGCAATGGCCCCTCAAGGACGGAGAGTCAGCCTACATCCTTGGCCCAGCTATAGGTAATTACTGACAGCTGGTGTTGTCCACAAAAGGTCACAGCTGTAGCATTCCCAGAGCCCTGTCATGCCTTATGCTAATTATGCTAATTAGCAGAATGTGTCAGCGTTCTGTTTGTTTCCTGTCATGAGAGTCGCTCCCGAGGGTGGTGCAGGAAAAAGGATAGTGTATTATATTAAAAGCCACCCAGCCATTACCACAGGCGCCTCAGATCAGTATCTGTCTCCACCTTTTTGGTTTCTCCTTAATCTTCACTTGCTAGCAGGGCCTGGAACTTTTCTCCATGGTGGCTTGTGCTAGCTATTAGCATAGCTAGCTAAGGGGAATGATTTCCATGCAATGGCATGGAACTGAAGCCTAGGAATTCTGCGATGTTCTCGAACTCTTTCCTATTATTGCACCGCTAAATCCTCATCAGTGTAGCCCTTTGAGTTTAACCTAATTCCAGCTTTTAGTGATTCATATTTCACCTCATGTCGGATAATTCAAAGGCTGGATCTATTGATGCTGTTCTTATGGGGTCTTTAAGCATGTACTGTGTTGTATAATACCATCATTATCACTCCTAAAATGCTAAAGTAGACACCCTGCCTATCCTCAAACAAAGGGGTTTGTGTCATTGTATGGCTGAGACCAGTCTGAAATGTTTTTTATCGCCTTAAAAAGAGATGATATTAAGCAGATAACATTTTTGCATTGCTGGAAATGGGGGGGGGGTTGTGCATTTCTGCATACCTGGTTGTGCGCTGGTAAAGCTGAGAAGCTATTCCCATTCATGGGGTTATTTTGTTATCTTAATTTTCCCCAGGTAATAATCAGCGTGAAGCCATTTCGGGGCTGCCTGGGAGTGAGGCGGCTGGAAGAACTATATAAATGCAAATGCTAAGTTATTGTGTTTTTAAAATAGGGAAGTAGGAGTTATAGTCTGCAGCAGCTAGAGTCCTTATTAATGCCTTGACTGGCCTCAGCTTTCACAAGCAGAAGCAGCTAAGTCATTAGTTATTGGCTGGGGTGTTTGTCTGTTTTAGGCAGTCTACTTTGTGACAGCCTCAAGGGGATTTCAATAAAAGTTTTTGACTAACCCAATAGGAAAACAGAACAAAATATTACAGTAATGAGAAAATTATTATAATGAAGAAAGTGCCTGTTATTCATCATCTAAAGGTTTGTTTTGCTGTCTCTAAATAAAACTGGATGAGTAAATTGCTTTGATATGAGATAGAAGGTAGTGGAGTAATTATTTGCTTTATTTTTAATTTTTTACAGTTCATGGCAGTAATGGCAGATATGCACTTAGTGAACATATATTTTTTTTAAATGTTCCTGTTTGTTTGTGGGTCCTCCTCCTCTTTAGTTGAGCTTCACGTTGACTGTTCTCGATCTCTGGCTACTGTAGGTCTGTATAGACCTGCTCTTAGCACGTCCTGGCCATTAATATTGCATATACTGTGGAACTTCACACCACTGCTTCACAATATTAATAAAGGAGTTCTGAAGGCTATGTCTGCATCCCAACTGGCATCCTTATTCCCTACATAGTGTATTTATGTCTTATTTTATTTATTTAACTAGGCTAGGCAGTTAAGAAAAAAATCTGATTTACAATGACGGCCTACCCTGTCCAAATCCGGACAATGCTGGGCCGATTGTGTGCCGCCATACGGAACTCCCAATCATGGCCGGAAGTGATTCAGCCTGGGTCATGCTGTTTAATCAGCTTCTTGATATGCCACACCTGTCAGGTGGATGGATTATATTGGCAAAGGAGAAATACTCACTAACAGGGATGTAAACAAATGTGTACACAAAATTTGGAGTGAAATAAGCTTCTTAGGAAACATTTCTGGGATCTTTTATTTCAACTCACGGAACATGGGACCAACATTTTACATGTTGCGTTTATATTTTTGTTCAGAATACAATTGCTCAGAGAAAGACATTTTGTTTAACAAGTTATGTATATTTTTTTGTCAAAAAGATAGGGACCTAAAATATTGTCACCCCTGTTTTTAATATATTTCAATACCTCACCTTGCGAGGATAACAGAAGTCCGCCTTTAAAATAAAAAAAACACATTGGGAGAGATTGGGAGAGATCTTAGGCCATTGCTCTATACATAATCTTTCCAGATCCTTGATATCCTTCATCTGCTCTTATGGACTGCCCTCTTCAAATCAAAACCACAAGTTTTCAATGGGTTTCATGTCTTGTGACAAAGAGAAGGTCTCAAGGTTTTGCTCACCTGAGTTAGAATACCTCATGATAAGCTGCAGACCATATTATATACCAAGATAGTTACCATCTATACTTTTCATAGTTGTCTATTTACCACCACAAACTGATGCCCTCACTAAAATCATACTCAATGAGCTGTATAGGGTCATAAGCAAACAAGTAAGCAAACAACAAATGCATAAGCAAACAACAAATGCACATCCATAGGCAGCATTCCTAGTGGTCAGTGATTTTAATACAGGAAAACTGAAATCTGTCTTACTTCATTTTTTTACCAGCACGTCACCTGTGCAACTGGAGGCGACACAACTCTAGATCACTTTTACAACCACACACAGAAACGGATACAAAAGCTCTCCCTCTCCCACCATTTGGAAAATATGACCATAACTCTATCCTCTGGATTCCTGCTTTCAAGCAAAAACTCAAACAGGAAGTAGCAGTAACGGAAATGGTCCAATGAAGCGGATGCTAAGCTAGAGGACTGTTTTGCTAGCACAGACTGGAATAAGTTCTGGGATTCTTCCGATGACATTGAGGAGTACACCACATCAGTCACCAGCTTCATTAATAAGTATATCGACATCATCGTCCCCACAGTGACCTTACGTACATTTCCCAACCAGAAGCCATGGATTACAGGCAACAGCCGCACTGAGCATAAGGCTAGACCGGTCACAACTTGCAGACTTGTTTACGTGTTGCTGTGCGTTTTGTTGCCAACCTATTTTGCTACCTGACAACTTTACGGTTTTTACTTTTTAATTACCTTTTATATTTTTGTTTTTTCCCTCAACTTTTTCACTCCGGACGCTTTATCTGGACATGGTTCGTCAGGACCTCCAACAGCCGAAGCTAAGTAGTAACATTAACATGATGCCTTCTAATTGCAGTCGCTGTACTCATAATATACAGGAGAACGATCGCCTTACGGCCAGGATAGCTGTGCTACAAGCCCAGCTTCAGACGCAATCGTTAGGCAAGGGTAATTTCAGTGTAGGAAAGGATGAAACAGCGTCTGTGCCACCAGTAAGTACAGATAGTAGTATAAATCCCCTGGCACAGTCCCCTCAGCCGGACAACTTTCTCACGGTTTCTGGAAGGAAATGCTGTAGGAATGCTCAACCGGTGTCGCTCATTCAGCCGACAGAAACTTTCAACCGGTTTTCCCCATTAAGCAGCGACTCGGAGTCAGAGGCCGAGCCTTCTCTTGTCTCTACTCCTCCCGTTACGGGGTCTGAGACGCCGAAGCTTCCCACCATTAGCTCTGACAAATTGAAAACTCTAGTCATTGGCGACTCCATTACCCGCAGTATTAGACTTAAAACGAATCATCCAGCGATCATACACTGTTTACCAGGGGGCAGGGCTACCGACGTTAAGGCTAATCTCTCTAGTGGTGTGGGGGCTGTGCTTTGGCAAAGTGGGTGGGGTTATATCCTTCCTGTTTGGCCCTGTCCGGGGGTGTCCTCGGATGGGGCCACAGTGACTCCTGACCCCTCCTGTCTCAACCTCCAGTATTTATGCTGCAGTAGTTTATGTGTCGGGGGGCTAGGGTCAGTTTGTTATATCTGGAGTACTTCTCCTGTCCTATTCGGTGTCCTGTGTGAATTTAAGTGTGCTCTCTCTAATTCTCTCTTTCTTTCTCTCTCTCGGAGGACCTGAGCCCTAGGACCATGCCTCAGGACTACCTGACATGATGACTCCTTGCTGTCCCCAGTCCACCTAGCCGTGCTGCTGCTCCAGTTTCAACTGTTCTGCCTTATTATTATTCGACCATGCTGGTCATTTATGCACATTTGAACATCTTGGCCATGTTCTGTTATAATCTCCACCCGGCACAGCCAGAAGAGGACTGGCCACCCCACATAGCCTGGTTCCTCTCTAGGTTTCTTCCTAGGTTTTGGCCTTTCTAGGGAGTTTTTCCTAGCCACCGTGCTTCTACACCTGCATTGCTTGCTGTTTGGGGTTTTAGGCTGGGTTTCTGTACAGCACTTTGAGATATCAGCTGATGTACGAAGGGCTATATAAATACATTTGATTTGATTTGATCAATCTGAAGATGGTGCTGGCTAAAGCTAAAACTGGCGAGTGTAGAGAGTATAGAGATATTGTTATCCACGTCGGCACCAACGATGTTAGGATGAAACAGTCAGAGATCACCAAGCGCAACATAGCTTCTGCGTGTAAATCAGCTAGAAAGATGTGTCGGCATCGAGTACCCTCCCAGTTAGGGGGAGTGATGAGCTCTACAGCAGAGTCTCACAACTCAATCGCTGGTTGAAAACTGTTTTCTGCCCCTCCCAAAAGATAGAATTTGTAGATAATTGGCCCTCTTTCTGGGACTCACCCACAAACAGGACCAAGCCTGACCTGCTGAGGAGTGACGGACTCCATCCTAGCTGGAGGGGTGCTCTCATCTTGTCTACCAACATAGAAAGGGCTCGAACTCCTCCACAATGAAATAGGGTACAGGCCAGGCAGCAGGCTGTTAGCCAGCCTGCCAGCATAGTGGAGTCTGCCACTAGCACAGTCAGTGTAGTCAGCTCAGCTATCACCATTGAGACCGTGTCTGTGCCTCGACCTAGGTTGGGCAAAACTAAACATGGCGGTGTTCGCCTTAGCAATCTCACTAGGATAAAGACCTCCTCCATTCCTGTCATTATTAAAAGAGATCATGATACCTCACATCTCAAAATAGGGCTACTTAATGTTAGATCCCTTACTTCAAAGGCAATTATAGTCAATGAACTAATCACTGATCATAATCTTGATGTGATTGGCCTGACTGAAACATGGCTTAAGCCTGATGAATTTACTGTGTTCTATGAGGCCTCACCTCCTGGCTACACTAGTGACCATATCCCCCGTGCATCCCGCAAAGGCGGAGGTGTTGCTAACATTTACGATAGCAAATTTCAATTTACAACAAAAAAAATGAAGTTTTCATCTTTTGAGCTTCTAGTCATGAAATCTATGCAGCCTACTCAATCACTTTTTATGGCTACTGTTTACAGGCCTCCTGGGCCATATACAGCGTTCCTCATTGTGTTCCCTGAATTCCTATCGGACCTTGTAGTCATAGCAGATAATATTCTAATCTTTGGTGACTTTAATATTCACATGGAAAAGTCCACAGACCCACTCCAAAAGGCTTTCGGAGCCATCATCGACTCAGTGGGTTTTGTCCAACATGTCTCTGGACCCACTCACTGTCACAGTCATACTCTGGACCTAGTTTTGTCCCATGGAATAAATGTTGTGGATCTTAATGTTTTTCCTCATAATCCTGGACTATCGGACCACCATTTTATTACGTTTGCAATTGCAACAAATAATCTGCTCAGACCCCAACCAAGGAACATCAAAAGTCGTGCTATAAATTCAAAGACAACACAAAGATTCCTTGATGTCCTTCCAGATTCCCTCTGTCTACCCAAGGACGCCAGAGGACAAAAATCAGTTAACCACCTAACTGAGGAACTCAATTTAACCTTGCGCAATACCCTAGATGCAGTTGCACCCCTAAAAACTAAAAACATTTCTCATAAGAAACTAGCTCCCTGGTACACAGAAAATACCCGAGCTCTGAAGCAAGCTTCCAGAAAATTTGAACGGAAATGGCGCCACACCAAACTGGAAGTCTTCCGACTAGCTTGGAAAGAGAGTACCGTGCCGTACCGAAGAGCCCTTACTGCTGCTCGATCATCCTATTTTTCAAAGGCTGGGTTTCTGTACAGCACTTTGAGATATCAGCTGATGTACGAAGGGCTATATAAATGAATTTGATTTGATTTGATTTCGACCTGCCGCTTTCAAGGAGTGGGACAAAATCCAGACGCATATAAGAAATCTTGCTATGACCTCAGACGAGTCAGCAAACAGTCAAATCGACAATACAGGACAAGATCTAATCCTACTATACAGGCTCTGACGGTCATCGGATGTTGCAGGGCTTGCAAACTATTATGGATTACAAACGGAAACCCGGCCGTGAGCTGCCCAGTGATGCAAACCTACCTAACCAGCAAAATGCGTCCATGCTCGCTTCAAGGAAAGCAACACTAAACCATGCATGAGAGCACCAGCTGTTCCGGATGACCGTGTGATCTTACTATCAGTAGCCGATACGAGTAGGACCTAGCGGGGCCAGACGGATCACCAGGACATGCACTCAGAGCATGCACTGACCAGATAGCAAGTGTCTTCACTGACATTTTCAACCTCTCCCTAACCCAGTCTGTAATACCTACATGTTTCAAGCAGACCACCATAGTCCATATGCCCAAGAACGCCAAGGAAACCTGTTTAAATGACCATCGCCCGGTAGCACTCACATCTGTAGCCATGAAATGCTTTGAAAGGCTGGTCATGCCTCACATCAACACCATCATTCCAGACACCCTAATCCAGGGACATTAAATACTGTAATTATGTTCCGTGCCCCCCACCATCCGATCAAGAGAAAAATCTTGCATACCGCCCGACAGATCCACAGATGACACAATCGCTATTGCACTCCACACTGCCCTCTCCCACCTGGACAAGAGGAACACCTATGTGAGAATGCTGTTCATTGACTATAGCTCAGCGTTCAAAACCATAGTGTCATCACTAAGCTCAGGACCCTGGGATGAACACCTCCCTCTGCAACTGGATCCTGGACTTCCCGACGGGTCGCCCCCCAGGTGGTGAGGGTAGGCAACAACACATCCGCTACGCTAACCCTCAAGACAGGGGGAAACTCAGGGTTGGGTGCTTAATCCCCTCCTAAACTCTCTGTTCATCCATAACTGCTTGGCCGCATACAACTCCAACACCATCATTAAGTTTGCTGACGACACGATGGTTGTTGGCCTGATCACTGACTATGATAGGACCAACTATAGAGAGGAGGTTAGTGACCTGGCAGTGTGGTGACAGGACAAAAACCTCACCCTCACCGTCAGCAAGAGAAAGGAACTGATCGTGGAATACAGGAAACAGAGGACCGAGCACGACCCCATCCACATCGATGGGGCCTCAAGTTCCTCAGTATCATGGTCCACACTCACCAACACAGTTGTGAAGAAGGTAGACAACGCTTCTTCCCCCTCAAGAGGCTGAAGAAATTTGGCATGGGCCCTCAGAATCCTAAAAAGGTTCTACAACTGCACTATTGAGAGTATCTTGACTAGCTGCATAACTGCCTGGTATGGAAACTGCTTGGAATCTGACTGCAAGGTGCTACAGAGTGTAGTGCATACATCACTTGGGCTGAGGTCCCAGCCATCCAGGACCTCTATACCAGTCTGTGTCAGAGGAAGGCCCTAAAAATCTTTAAAAACTCCAGCCACCCAAGTCATAGACTGTTCTCTCTGCTACCGCAGTGATGCAGCTAGTCAAGGTGCCAATGCACTCAGTCTGGAAACAACAGGATCTTCAACAGCTTCTACCCCAAAGCCATAAGACTGAAAGAGTTAGATAGTTAAATAGTTAACCAAATAGCCCCATTTCATGAAGCTCCCGATTAACAGTTCTTGTGCTGATGTTGCTTCAAGTTTGAAACTCGGTAGTGAATGTTGCAACCAAGGACAGGCAATTTTTACCCACTATGTGCTTCAGCATTTGCCGGTCCCGTTCTGTGATCTTGTGTGGCCTACCACTACGCGGCTGAGCCGTTGTTGCTCCTAGATGTTTCCACTTCACAATAACAGGACTTACAGTTCACCGGGGCAGCTCTAGCAGGGCAGAAATTTGACGAACTGACTTGTTGAAAAGGTAGCATCCTATGACGATGCGGCGCTGAAAGTCACTGAGTTCTTCAGTACAGGCCGTTCTACTGCCAATGTTTGTCTATGAAAATTGCATGGGTGTGGCTGAAATAGCCACACCTATTGCTGAAGGGGTGACAACATACTTTTGTAGTGTATCTACCTCAAGTACGTCGTACCCCTGCACATTTCGGTACTTGTACCCTGTATATATAGCCAAGTTGTCGTTACTCATTGTGTATTTATAAATAGTGTTATTACTTTTCTGTTATTTCTCTATTTTTTTCTCTCTGCGTTGTTCGGGAAGGGCCCGTATGTAAGCATTTCACTGTTATTCTACGCCTGTTGTTTATGAAGCATGTGACAAAAAAACATTTGATTTGAGATGGCCAATAAGCATTGCCTACTGGACAACAATGCAACATGTGGTGCTGTCATTTGTGGTCCTGTTAGTTACAAAATAATACAGTGTTAATAACAAAAATGGTAATATCCTGTATCAGCATTTTAAAACATGAATAGTTGGAAGCCTCCGGTGTTTGGAGCGTCTCTGAGTAATTGCACCCATAGTGATATACTAAGGAAGCGGCAATTGAAGCGTAATAAGCTATTTTTTCTGACCATGAACATTGTGTGGTGAGCTTCCAGCACCTTTGAGGCTGCTCTTGAGTAGCATCCCCCAAGTGGGTGCTACACGGTGTTAGTGTTGAGTCGCCTCAATCTAGCTAACCATCTACAAAGCCGGAGAAAGTAGAACCTGAGGGGGCAGCTAGGTACGTAGCTGAGTCTGCGAAGTGGACCTTTCTGTCTCTCTGACGCCGACTGACTGGCTACCTCCGAGACCATCACTGCTTCCTCTCAATACCATCTGAACTGCTTCAAATCCTGCTCCCATCCTGCATAACACTTAAAATTGTTTTTGCTTAAATTACATGCTCATGGATTTCAGTTTGTATTGACTGCTATATGAGTGGAATAAAACTTGAACTTGAATATACTGTGGATTACAAATACATGCAGAGGTAAGTACTGTATGTGCAAAAATATATACAGTATATATAAAGCCCTTTTTACATCAGCAGTTGTCACAAAGTGCTATACAGACACCCAGTCTGAAAGCCCAAATAGCAAGAAATGCAAAAGTAGAAGCACAGTGGCTAGGAAAAACTCCCTAGAAAGGTATGAACCGAGGAAGAAACCTAGAGAGGAACCAGGCTGAGGGGTGGCCAGTCCTCTTCTGGCTGAAAAACATTTTAAGGCCAGCTCCTTTGGAACGAACGGAGGGTTTTGAGTCGATAGCTTTCTTTTTCGCCCCTACTGGCAAGATTTATGCATAGGCCTGTTTTAATGGCAGCAACACAGTCTGTTCAAACGGCTTCCCACAGCATTCTACACTCAGAAGGAGATGGTTCAATTACTGTGTGGGGAGCTGTAGAAGAGTGCCATGTGTGAGACACTAGACTGACAGATATTTAAGAGGCAGCCTCGTAAAAGAGATTTGTGCCCATCTCAGGCGCGGCGGCGATGGCTGCGTGGCGGCAGCTAACGCAGCATCCTCCTCCGGTTCGGCCCGCCCTAATCTGCAGGACTGAGTGCTCCCGTATTATGGATCATTTAGTAAAGCCATAAAAGCCTAGGTGTTTTCACATGAAAAGTTATTTATCCACTACTTCCTGGAGTGATTCATTTCTCAGCGGTCCACGTAAAAGGACACGAATGAAAAAAAAGATGAGGGGAAAAATTTGCTGTGTCATAAAAGTAAATGGCCTGCTTACTGAACATTTCTATGAGGTCCCCCTGAGGATTTAGCGATAATATTTCCCATCTCCCGTGACAGAAAAATACATTTAGCCTTTATTAGCCCTTACCTTTGTTATTTTATCAGATTGTGTCATTATTTGTTTACCAGACAGTATTGTGGAGCTGCCGGCCTTCAGTTGGCTCCCGAGAACCACAGCTACTGTTCAGTCTAAAAGCAATCGATTTAATGCTAACAGCACAGAGTAGACACTTGTGCGGCCAGGGAACCAAGGAGGGGGTCTGTTAAGTACACTTTAAGAAGTATGAAACATAGCGAGAACAATGTTGAATAATGCAATATGAACATAATCTCTTTGAAACAATAAACTGTACCGGAATTGGCTTACAGCTATGTGTGTAATGAAAAGTTAAGTAGGGTTATTCAGCTTGTTCCCATAATGCAACCCCTTTTGGTGCTAGGTTGAACCCTTTGCAGAGGGTTCTACTTAAAGCCCTCTATGAAGGGTTCTTCATAGAACCCTCTATAAATGGTTTTACCTAGAACCCACTATGAAGGGTTCTTCCTAGTAGCCTCTATAGAGGGTTGCCAGGCGACATGAAACAACTCCTAGCAGCCATGTTGGAAGACCACCACATCAATTATCCCGACAACAACAGCTGCATCTACCCCAAGCTGCATTACAACAGTGCCTAAAACTAGTTGATTCATCACCACAGACCATTTCTGCGCTGTATTTGGCTGCTCTAACAAGGCAGGAAAGAACATGGGGGAAAACATTTTCAACAGCAAACATGAAACACTAAGGAGATAAGACTCACGAGCTGTCAGAAAAGCAAATAAACCTTTGTGCCCGTCAAGACCTGAGCCCAGGCAGCCGTCAGTACAGGGTCTGCAACGATCATTTCATCACTTGTCAGTCTGAACTATTTAGAGTTTAGTGTAGCTGTTAGCTGTTATGCTAAACAGGTGTTGACAACAAGACTAAGTTAGCCAACATTTGCTAGCTACATAGCTTGTAGTCTAGCTATTAGCATGTGTCTCTCTCATAGGCGGCAGGTGAGTTCAAGTTTTGCGGAAGCAAATGTTTTACCATAAAAATTCACTTTTATAACAAAGCATTTCATGCATATCAGGGACCTAAATTTATCTCAGCGATTTGCAGACTAATGTAAGACTACTATTCTTAATGTGATGAGTAGATTGACTTTCCAATTTATTAGGCTATTAATTCATTATCACTCTGCATGATTGAGCGTGTAGTGGCATAGGCCTATAGACTATATCAGAGAGGTTGCTTTTATTTCCCTTTCACAGGAAAAGTATTTCCTTTGATAAACACATTTCATGCAATTCTACTACACTTTATATGACTGGAGACATTAGCTTACATCTTTTTGAATAGGATACATCCTGGTGAAGCCTAGGCCTACTCTGCTGACACTGATATTAGCTTACATCTTTTTGAATAGGATAAATCCTGGTGAAGCCTAGGCCTACTCTGCTGACACTGATATTAGCTTACATCTTTTTGAATAGGATAAATCCTGGTGAAGCCTAGGCCTACTCTGCTGACACTGACATTAGCTTACATCTTTTTGAATAGGATAAATCCTGGTGAAGCCTAGGCCTACTCTGCTGACACTGACATTAGCTTACATCTTTTTGAATAGGATAAATCCTGGTGAAGCCTAGGCCTACTCTGCTGACACTGACAAATAGATAAATAAAAATGACCTTTGCAACCATCTAATCTAGGTCCACGAAAAAGGGGAGGCACGCATTTTACAATATATTGTCAATCTAGCCTGGAGGAGGACATTATTGTCCAAAAAACCTCCAGTGGCACTGACTCTGTCATGTATTGTCATGTTATGTCTTGTTCCTGTTCTTTCTCTTCACTTCGTTTCCCCCTGCTGGTCGTATTAGGTTACCTTCTCTCCCTTTCCTTCCCCCAGCTGTTCCTCATCTCCTCTAACTACCTCGTTTACTCTCTCCCACCTGTTCCCTTTTTTCCCTCTGATTAGGTCTCTATTTCTCTCTCTATTTCTGCTTCTGTCTTTGTCAGATTCTCGTTTGCTTCACCCTTGTCCCGTCCTGTCGTAATCTGCCTCTTCATCAGATGCTACGTGTGATCAGGTACCTCTGTCCTCTACAACCTGCGCCTACCCGGAGAGACCAGCAGTCTGTTGCCGCTAACCCTGCTATTCTCCTCAGCTGCTAGAAGGGGACTCTCCTGTAAAGATCAGAGGACTTTATGATTTATTTGTCGCCCTCTCTGCGGGTTGTCTATTTTGTCAACCGATACATCTGAAGAGGATTTATGTCTTCCCTGTGTTTGGACATTAAAAGACTCTGTTTCTGTTCAACCGCTTTTGGGTCCTCACTCACCCGCATAACAGACTCAATGATCATTTGCTGAGAACTTTATTCACAAGAGGAGGGAAAATGTATGGACATTACAGCATAGGCCTCAATGGGATAAGACATTTACATTACATTTAAGTCATTTAGCAGACGCTCTTATCCAGAGCGACTTACAAATTGGTGCTTTCACCTTATGACATCCAGTGGAACAGCCACTTTACAATAGTGCATCTAGGTCTTTTAAGGGGGGGGGGAAGGGGAGAAGGATTACTTTATCCTATCCTAGGTATTCCTTAAAGAGGTGGGGTTTCAGGTGTCTCCGGAAGGTGGTGATTGACTCCGCTGTCCTGGCGTCGTGAGGGAGTTTGTTCCACCATTGGGGGGCCAGAGCAGCGACAACCTGCTGTGTTGACTATTGGTTGTTCCAGCACAACAAAATATGTCATCTTCATATTAAACTAAAACACCTGAATGAATTAAACACAACCAGACATTAAATAGCCCTGATGGTACAGGTGACCTGAATAAGTGATATTCTAACAGCAGGTGTACTTTTCATTTTTTTATGTACCGTAGGTTCACCAGCTGACTTCCTACAGTTTGTAGACTGTAAAAGATGAGCAATGCTGCAGCATCGTCATTTTCTACTACTTTGTCCTTTTCCAGATATGAAAGGAGACGTCCCTCAGTTAGACAAAATGGTTGTCATATGCTGTTCCTTGGTCAATCTGAATGATTCTGTTGTGCCATTTGAGTAGTGTCCCCTTAAACCGAATAAAGAGATAAGCAATAACTGCTGACTAAACAGAAACACAGTTTCCCAGTCATTTCTTTATGTACACGTATTAATATATAAAATGTCATTTGGAACAACATGTAAAATACTATTATTTATTATATTGTAAACATATTGTACTTTAATAATAGGCTATTTTGTAGTATGAGTGAAATGAAAAGTATTTTGTGTGTCATCTCTGCTTTGCCTAGCCCCATTGAATAAAATGTATTTCTTATAGCCAAAATATTCTTTCTTTCTTTTACAATTTAAACATATTTAGCATAGACAATGTGATTGTTATGGTAGTCTTAGGCAAACCATTTTTATCATCACAGTGACACCTCCAAGTGCCACTCAGATCGTCTGGGAGAACAGTATATTCTAAGCTATGGATCCCATCATTTTTTTATTTTTTCACCTTTATTTAACCAGGTAGGCTAGTTGAGAACAAGTTCTCATTTGCAACTGCGACCTGGCCAAGATAAAGCATAGCAGTGTGAACAGACAACACAGAGTTACACATGGAGTAAACAATTAACAAGTCAATAACACAGTAGAAAAAAAGGGGAGTCTATATACATTGTGTGCAAAAGGCATGAGGAGGTAGGCGAATAATTACAATTTTGCAGATTAACACTGGAGTGATAAATGATCAGATGGTCATGTACAGGTAGAGATATTGGTGTGCAAAAGAGCAGAAAAGTAAATAAATAAAAACAGTATGGGGATGAGGTAGGTAAAAATGGGTGGGCTATTTACCGATAGACTATGTACAGCTGCAGCGATCGGTTAGCTGTTCAGATAGCAGATGTTTGAAGTTGGTGAGGGAGAGAAAAGTCTCCAACTTCAGCGATTTTTGCAATTCGTTCCAGTCACAGGCAGCAGAGAACTGGAACGAAAGGCGGCCAAATGAGGTGTTGGCTTTAAGGATGATCAGTGAGATACACCTGCTGGAGCGCGTGCTACGGATGGGTGTTGCCATCGTGACCAGTGAACTGAGATAAGGCGGAGCTTTACCTAGCATGGACTTGTAGATGACCTGGAGCCAGTGGGTCTGCCGACGAATATGTAGCGAGGGCCAGCCGACTAGAGCATACAAGTCGCAGTGGTGGGTGGTATAAGGTGCTTTAGTGACAAAACGGATGGCACTGTGATAAACTGCATCCAGTTTGCTGAGTAGAGTGTTGGAAGCAATTTTGTAGATGACATCGCCGAAGTCGAGGATCGGTAGGATAGTCAGTTTTACTAGGGTAAGTTTGGCGGCGTGAGTGAAGGAGGCTTTGTTGCGGAATAGAAAGCCAACTCTTGATTTGATTTTCGATTGGAGATGTTTGATATGAGTCTGGAAGGAGAGTTTACAGTCTAGCCAGACACCTAGGTACTTATAGATGTCCACATATTCAAGGTCGGAACCATCCAGGGTGGTGATGCTGGTCAGGCGGCGGGTGCAGGCAGCGAACGGTTGAAAAGCATGCATTTGGTTTTACTAGCGTTTAAGAGCAGTTGGAGGCCACGGAAGGAGTGTTGTATGGCATTGAAGCTCGTTTGGAGGTTAGATAGCACAGTGTCCAAGGACGGGCCGGAAGTATATAGAATGGTGTCGTCTGCGTAGAGCTGGATCAGGGAATCGCCCGCAGCAAGAGCAACATCATTGATATATACAGAGAAAAGAGTCGGCCCGAGAATTGAACCCTGTGGCACCCCCATAGAGACTGCCAGAGGACCGGACAGCATGCCCTCCGATTTGACACACTGAACTCTGTCTGCAAAGTAATTGGTGAACCAGGCAAGGCAGTCATCCGAAAAACCGAGGCTACTGAGTCTGCCGATAAGAATATGGTGATTGACAGAGTCGAAAGCCTTGGCAAGGTCGATGAAGACGGCCGCTGCTCCAGTTTCAACTGTTCTGCCTGCGGCTATGGAACCCTGACCTGTTCACCGGACGTGCTACCTTGTTCCGGACCTGCTGTTTTAGACCCCCCACCTCTCTCTCAAGGAAGCATCATGCAAAATATATTGGCACACTCCACTTACCAAGACCATTACCAAATAAGGTGTGCTGTCACCTGCTTATATAGTAAGCCTTGAGGTGGTACCACCCAGTATACGCATTTCATACTGAACTGAAGCAAATCGACATAACTCCAGAACAGTCAAAATTGACAAGAGAATCAACTTGTTTCATTATAACTATGCCTAAAACATCTGGTTTTCAATATTCTCTCTCGCTCTCTCTCATGAAAAGCCGAGTGACATTTACTCCTACAATGCTGACCTGTTGCACCCGCTACTGTGATTATTATTTGACACTGCTGGTCATCTATGAACATCTTGAAGAACGATCTGTCCTTTATGGACATCTATACTCTTATAATGTCCACCCGGCACAGCCAAAAGAGCACTGACCACTCCTCAGAGATTGGTTCCTCTCTAGGTTTCTTCGTAGGTTCCTGCCTTTCTATGGAGTTTTTCCGAGCCAACATGCTTCTACAGCTACATTGCTTGCTGTTTGGGGTTTTAGGCTGGGTTTCTGTATAAGCACTTTGTGACATCTGGTGATGTAAAAAAAAGCTTTGTAAATACATTTGATTTGATTTGACCAATTCATCCAATTTTAGGGAGCTTTGGAGATTATTCCACAAGTAAGCTGTAAAAAAAAACTAAAAGCATATTTTCCTAACTCAGTGGAGATAGAAGGGATCTCCAGAGTTAGCCATCCCTGAGACCAGGTCTCGTATGTCTACAAATTAACAATGAAGTAAGGTACAGCGAAGTTTATGCAGGAGGGCTTTGTATTATTATTATTTTTTTTACTATATTCAGAGTAAAAATGATACAATCACACTTAACTGCAGTATATTGGGGTTCTTTAAGAGTCACTGAGTGTTAATTCAAGTCCTGAATGAACATTGGAAAACAGTACACTGAAAACCACTAGGTAACACAGGTCAATTTGCTGTGTACCATGCAATACATACACTGCTGGATTGCTCAGACTCTCTTCTATGCTCCTACTCTCTGCCCCCAAAAAACACAGAAAATACTCATTTGAAATACGAAAATCATGGCAAAGATATCAACTATGTCAGTACTGTATGTAAAATGATTAAGGGATTACCAGATACAAACATTCCCATAATATACACTATATATACAAAAGTATGTGGACACCCCTTCCAATTAGGGGAGGTCCATACAGAAATGGTTTGTCAAGATCGGTGTGGAAGAACTTGACTGGCCTGCATAGAGCCCTGACCTCAACCCCATTGAACACCTTTGGGGTGAATTAGAACGCTGACTTCAAGCCAGGCCTAATAGGCTAACATCAGCGCCCGAAATCACTAATGCTCTTGTGGAAAGCCTTCCCAGAAGAGTGGAGACTGTTATAGCAGCAAAGGGGGGGACGAACTCCATATTAATGCCCATGATTCTGGAATGTTCAACGAGCAGGTGTCCACACACTTTTGGTTATGTAGTGTAGGTACAGCTTAAAACATCTCACACCTATTTTTTTTATTAGATTACTCAAACTGATGTCATGACGTTTCCCTGTTAGGGGAGGTTTATGACCCCACATAAATACCTTTCCCACTTTTTCTCTCCACTACAGAATGGACTATTGGAAAGCCCTTTGTTAACATAGAGAGTAACATCAAAAAGTTGCGGAAAAGAACAATCTTTATGTAATCCAACCAGTTGGAAGTGTCCATTGGTACTTAGAGAATATGATGTCAGATCAGTTGTTGTCTGGGACATTATTACTGATGATAGGACAACAAACTGTATCTTGGAAAGTCTACACATTATAGTTATCAGATTCACAGTGAACTGTTGTGCAATTTAAATATTGAAATATGAAACTATTTGTGAAAATATTAAATATACATTTATTTTTTGAAAAGAGAGGATTGTTTTCATAAGTGAAATATGCTCAATCAGTGGCCAAGCCCATGTGAATAGGCATTGGTTGGAAATGATGAAACAACACCTTTTCTACATTTCTATAAGAGCCCCCGTGACCCAATTCACAGCGAACTAAGCCAACCTCAGCATGAGCTCTGGTTGCGAATGGTTGAACGACTACAACCTAACGAAATTAACATTGTGTTCCCGATGACATGAGGACTGATGTCCATACGTTTAGAAGGGGGAATTTCAACGTGGAGGTGACGATCGCCACACTGGGAGGATGAATTTTAATACACAAGCCAGAATTATAGCATGAGCTTATAGTATGACAACTTGGTATGAACTTTGAACTCTTATTCACTAAAGAAGTGTTACATCCTAGAGTTATCAGCAGCAGTTGTAAACGTGCGTGGCCTAGGCAAGGACAAACAATCTCTTCAGAATGACAGGATACTACAAAGTATCCGTTCTACCACACGGTGACGGCACTACAACGTAACCGTTCTACCACACGGCGACGGCACTACAACGTAACCGTTCTACCACACGGCGACGGCACTACAACGTATCCGTTCTACCACACGGCGACAGCACTACAACGTATCCGTTCTACCACACGGCGACGGCACTACAACGTATCCGTTCTACCACACGGCGACGGCACTACAACGTAACCGTTCTACTACACGGCGACGGCACTACAACGTAACCGTTCTACCACACGGCGATGGCACTACAACGTAACCGTTCTACCACACGGCGACGGCACTACAACATTAACGTAACCGTTCTACCACACGGCGACGGCACTACAACGTAACCGTTCTACCACATGGCGACGGCACTACAACGTAACCGTTCTAACACACGGCGACGGCACTACAACGTAACCGTTCTACCACAAGACGACAGACTACAATGTATCCGCCCAGAAATATTCTTCAAAGGACAAGGGAGATCTCTGCTGGGCAACCCAGCCTTCCATCTTCGACCAATCTATTGAAGCGCAGATCAGAGTAAATATATTTCTTGCATTTTCCTTTTCCGAATGGGCGGTTATTTAGAATGCATAAGATTCTGTATTTACGATAGCATAGCTTCATAAGGTCCGATAGAGATCCAATCCTCTTGTTCCTCAGTCTTCCCGCGCTTTCATTCAAACCCTACCCCCTTTCATTGTGTAACCAGCCGCCATATCGGTTTCGTCAGCTCGGGAAGTTTTCTTTTAGGACATAATTAGTAATCTATGTATGATCCATCCTGTGCATATGTAATTCTGTGTGATTATTTAGGTATTTAGTAAATAAATAATTACCCCAAATTTTGTATTGCTGATTCAACTTGTTAGCCAGGGTTCGTGAAGATAACCAAGAATTTTACGACATTCAGACTGAATAAGGTGACAATTAATAACTGACTTCTATTGATATAAAAATTACCAGGTCTTTAAGAGTTTATTTGGAAGACAACAGATCTATAAACATTCTTCCGTGGTGCCCCGACTTCCTAGTTAATTACATTTACATGATTAGTTTAATCAGGTAATATTAATTAGAGAATTGATTTTATAAAATAGCATGTCAAATCATTTAATCCATAGTAAAGACACGACACTGTTGATGTTAAAGTTTAAACACTGAAGTAAACGCCAATACTCAGACACAGTTTAAAAGACAGAAAAAAATACAATAAAAAGCTTATTCAGATTCAGATGTGTTCTATGTAGAACTCTTCCCGCCTTCCAAAGAAACATTCTTGCCTTCCAAAGAATCAAAGAACCCATTCTTCCAAAAGACGGTTCTTAGGATGAAAAAGGGTCTTGGTGCTTTAGTTTAATATCCTTACATGAGAGCAATGTGGTACGTCCAAAAGACTGCATGACTAAAATGTCTAGGTCATGTCACTCAAGGCATGAAAAATGTCCCTTGAAAGTGGATATGCCTGCTCTGCCTTTGTCCATCCAGCGCTCCCAGGTGACACATCAGACTTCCCCACTTCCATGTCAATTCATGCTCGGTGACTTCAGACAAGTCAAAATCAATGAGTTACGACGTAGGGGTTGAGTCTGTAACACTGGATGTTCCTAGGCAAACAAATAGACTTGGACGTGGGCCATATTGATCGAAGCACGCGGTCGGCCCATCCCATTCCTCTTCACTGTGATCTCTCTCATTTCACGTCTCACCTGCACTTAGCCTGGATAGGCTGTCGCTGTCATGACGGTAACCTCCGCAATCTACAGCTCTCCACAGCATAGAAAGGTTATATAGGCCATGTGCTTACTTTAGTCTCCAATATGGGATCTGTGCTCTACCCTAAACCCTGTGCTGTGCCCTGCCAATCAACACAGGTAGCATCAGGTAGGGCTGTGAAGGCTGTGAAACGAATCTCATGTCCTAGCTTCTCTTCCCTGGCCAGGGTCCCCTTTGAAGGGAACCACATCAATCACAGGATTAAAGCAGTGAAAATGTTCACACAATGTTCACCCACTGATGCTCCAGTATGAGACTGTGTTGACCATTAATATAAATAAATAATATAATAATAACAATAAATGCCATTTAGCAGACGCTTTTTTCCCCAAAGCAATTTACAGTCATGCGCGCATGCATTTTTAAGTATGGGTCGACATGGGAATCGAACCTACGCCCTTCCAACTGAGCTACAAAGGACCACTTTGCGGTCACCGTGAGTGTGACTCGTGTGCAAATACAGTGCATTCCAAAAGTATTCAGACCCCTCGACTTTTCCCACATTTTGTTACGTTACAGCCTTATTCCAAAATGCATTCAATTGTTTTTATCCCCTCATCAATCTACACACAATAGCCCATAATGACAAAGCAAAAACAGGTGAAGATTTTTTTAGCAAATTTATTAAAAAGAAAAAACAGAAATACCTTATTTACACAAGTATTCAGACCCTTTGCTATGACACTCAAAATGTAGGTGCATGCTGTTTCAATTGATCATCCTTGAGATGTTTCTACATCTTAATTGGAGTCCACCTGTGATAAATTCAATTGATTTGACATGATTTGGAAAGGCACACACCTGTCTATATAAGGTCAGAGAGTTTACAGTGTTTACGTGTCAGAGCAAAAACCAAGTCATGAGGTTGAAGGAATAGTCCGTAGAGATCCGAGACAGAATTGTGTCAGCCCAGATCTAGGGAAGGGTACCACAAAATATCAGTAGCATTGAAGGTCCCCAGGAACACAGCGGCCTCCCTCCATCATTCTTAAATGCAGAAGTTTGGAACTACCAAGACTCTTCCTAGAGCTGGCCGCCCGGCCAAACTGAACAATGGGGGAGAAGGGCCTTGGTCAAGGAGATGACCAAGAAACCGATGGTCACGCTGACAGAGGTCCGGAGTTCCTCTGTGGAGATGGGAGACACTTCCAGAAGGACAACCATCTCTGCAGCACTCCACCAATTAGGCCTTTATGGAAGAATGGTTGCATCACTGCCTGGTATGGCAACTGCTCGGCCTTCGACCTCAGGGCACTACAGAGGGTAGTGCATACGGCCCTGTACATCACTGGGGCCAAGCTTCCTGCCAACCAGGACCTCTATACCAGGTGGTGTCAGAGGCAGGCCCTAAAAATTGTCAAAGACTCCAGCTACCCAAGTCATAGGCTGTTCTCTCTGCTACTGCACGGCAAGCTGTACCGGACCGCCAAGTCTAGGACCAAAAGGCTTCTTAACAGCTTAACAGCTGTTGTATTTGCCGCATGTGACAAAAACAATTTGATTTGATTTGATTTGATTTGGAAGCCACTCCTCAGTAAAAGGCACAAGACAGCCTGCTTGGACTTTGAAAAAAGTCACCTAAAGGACTCTCAGACCATGAGAAACAAGATTCTCTGGCCTGATGAAACCAAGATGGAACTCTTTGGCCTCAATGCCAAGCATCACGTCTGGAGGAAACCTGGCACCATCCCTACGGTGAAGCATGGTGGTGGCAGCATCATCATGGGGATGTTTTTCTGTGGCAGGGACTGGGGAAAAGGCTTGATGGAAAGATGAACGGAGCAAAGTACATAGAGATCATTGATGAAAACCTCCTCCAGAGCGCTCAGGACCTGAGACTGTGGTAACGATTCACCTTTCAACAGGAAAATGAACCTAAGCACTCAGCCAAGACGACACAGGAGTGGCTTCTGGAAAAGTCTCTGAATGTCCTTGAGTGGCCCAGCCAGAGCCCGGACTTGAACCTGATCGAACATCTCTTGAGAGACCTGAAAATAGCTGTGCAGCGATGCTCGTCATCCAACCTGACAGAGCTTGAGAGGATCTGCAGAGAAGAATAGGAACTTCCCAGATACAGGTATAGACTTGAGGCTGTAATCGCTGCCAAAGGTGCTTCAAGAAAGTGCTAAGTAAAAGGTCTGAAAACTTATGTAAATATGATCAGTTTATATTTAATACATTTGCAAAAATGTTTAAAAAAAATAGTTTTTGCTATGTCATTATGGGGTATTGTGTGTAGATTGAGGAGGGAAAAAACTATTTCATACATTTTAGAAAAAGGCTGTAACTTAACAACATTTGGAAAAAAATCAAGGATTCTGAATAATTTCCGAATGCACTGTGTCTTAAAAGCATACCCACAAATTACAACAATTTGAGCAATTTTCTTGTTTCTATACCAGACCTTGGTTCAAATGATGGTTATTGGTTAATAGACCAATAACAAAGAGAGTACCAAACCTTTCTGCCAATAACAGCTCATTTCCTGTTTTCCCCTTCCCACTCAGACAGTCCTGGCAAAATTCTCGTTTGATAAATATTTTCTTTGCTAGAAAACTATTTATTACAGTAAGGTACATTGTTACCAAGAAAGTGTTTGATATGGATATAAAAATAGCTGCATTGGGCCTTTAAAGACACAAACTGCAATTTTGTTTAAAGTCCAGAAAAATTTGGCATCATTGTTTGTTCCTGACAAACAAAATGTAAGAAATAAAATTCCCAATAGTGCTGTGGATCATTGAGAAAATGTACAGAACAAGTTTGACATCACTTTTTCATGTAGCGTAAGTTTTGAAACTTTAGGCATGGTGTATAAACTAAAGCTAAATATTTAAACCCCTACTTTGGATGCCATGGTATGAAAGAGCGAGGAGATGGATCCCATTCAAATATTAATGGCTTCTCTTTCTATAGAGCTAACAAAAGGCAGAGTTGGATCCAATTCAAGCCCTTCTCAATATGTTATTTTCAAATTGTCAGCAAAAAAACTAAAAGACTGGTATTTGTTAAAAAGTTGAAAAATCCATGTCGCAAACACATATCTCCAGCAAGTAAATTGTGTGATGTACTGCAAAGCCATAGGCGACGCAAAGTGCCATTATGATTTTTCAAGTGCCGTTTTTTTCAGAACTGTTTTCACACTGGTCGAGTCACTGCTGTATACAACCTTGCTCCATTAACATGTACAAACAGAGATATACACACTACCCTGCACGCACCAGTACAGTACGTGCACATCAAATATAATACATTATCTTTTTCAGCAGTGTGTTTTTCCATCTTGAGCATACCACTTGGAAAGATAAACCATACTCATTTCAGTCACATTAGCAATGCCTAGCAGCCACGCTGTG
This sequence comes from Oncorhynchus nerka, assembly GCF_034236695.1. NCBI lineage: Eukaryota > Metazoa > Chordata > Actinopteri > Salmoniformes > Salmonidae > Oncorhynchus > Oncorhynchus nerka. Next base: position 86,919,982 of record NC_088397.1, read on the forward strand.
AGCACTTATCTACCTCCGTACCCTCATGCTTAAACCACCTCCTCAACACCGAGCTAGTAGACCTATGGTAGTTTGTTTACCTTTACCAACTTCTGTGTGGACTGTGTGAATAAAATCTCCGCTTTCAGAAATGTCCATCTTGACATATAATCACTGTTTTTGTCAGAGCCAAATTAGAGCTATGCGAAAAGTAACTATGGCTTTTGGACTTTAAGTGGACGGCTGACCACGGCTCGCAAATGGACAGTGGTAGGTAACATTAGCTTTTAACACGGCCGCATAACTTACCATAATGCCAGGGCCATTTTATTTAGAAAAAAAAGACACAAAGAGAGATGATGTCCTGTTGTTTTAAATTGAACAGACATTAATCAAAAAGGCATAGATAGAAGCCTTCATCGTGTGGAGGGCTCTCTCAGGCTACTATTAGCACTGGCTCCTCGCATTATCACTGAACGAACTGGCCGACCCCGCAGCTAGCCACAATTTGCTCTGCTAGCTGCTGCTTTTGCCCAGTAGCAGATACATGTGTGCATAATAGGGCAGCAACATTATATAGGAAGACACTACAGAACCCATGAACATACCATAGGTGGGCAAAGAGAGTAGCACTCACAGAAATATGCTAATGCTAACTCTACCACTATTGTTCTGACAATATTCATCAATTTGATCAACTTTTTGATCCCTTAGCATGGATCTACATTAGGTAGAATCCTGGTGGAATTGAAACATCAAGTATATCTCTGGTAAGGTCTGAGTAAGATGAGTTTGAAAGTATAAGCTGTACTACATTTCCTGCAACACCTAACCACATAGAACACGTTCCATTATCCTCACAGGACTCTTAATACAGAGGTGAAACAGCCTGTACAGCAGCCTGACTCTCTCCCTGTTCAACCAATGGTCTGAACATGAAGACATTCACACGGCTCAGTGCAAAATTCAATCGCCGTCGCAACGCAAATTTGATTTAAGACTCAGATTTCATTAGCCAGACCATGTTTTCGCAGGACAACGGCGAATGATCCCTCTGAATTAATCTTCGGCCTGACAGGCCTAGTTAATTCTCCTCTCCTCCTTGCCGTTAACCGATCTGAAACAACAAGCAGACTTGAATGATATGTAAACAAAAAAATGTTGGTTCCCGGACTCTCTCTTGTAAGGACCATGAGCTATGGTAGGGCCACGTTAGGAAGAACATGACAGCAGCGTTAAGTGAAAATGAATATGCCGCGTTACTTTCTTCTTCTTTTTCTTCTTCTTCTTATTACACAAGAGCTTTCCACCAAGGCCATAAAACAGCACAGCGAGCATGTGCAAGCTACTGGGTGAAGAAGTGTCCCATGGGCATGTAACTGGGTGAAGATGTGTCCCGTGTGCATGCTACTGCCTGAAGATGTGCCCCATGTGCATGTAACTGGGTGAAGATGTGTCCCGTGTGCATGCTACCGCCTGAAGATGTGTCCCGTGTGCATGCTACTGCCTGAAGATGTGTCCCGTGGGCATGCTACTTCCTGAAGATGGGTCCCGTGTGCATGCTACTGCCTGAAGATGGGTCCCGTGTGCATGTTACTGGCTGAAGATGTGTCCCGTGTGCATGCTACTGCCTGAAGATGTGTCCCGTGTGCATGCTACTGCCCGAAGATGGGTCCCGTGTGCATACTACTGCCTGAAGAGGGGTCCCGTGTGCATGCTACTGCCTGAAGATGTGTCCCGTGTGCATACTACTGCCTGAAGAGGGATCCCGTGTGCATGCTACTGCCTGAAGATGGGTCCCGTGTGCATACTACTGCCTGAAGAGGGGTCCCGTGTGCATGCTACTGCCTGAAGATGTGTCCCGTGTGCATACTACTGCCTGAAGAGGGATCCCGTGTGCATGCTACTGCCTGAAGATGGGTCCCGTGTGCATGCTACTGCCTGAAGAGGGGTCCCGTGTGCATGCTACTGCCTGAAGATGGGTCCCGTGTGCATGTTACTGGCTGAAGATGTGTCCCGTGTGCATGCTACTGCCTGAAGATGTGTCCCGTGTGCATGCTACTTCCTGAAGATGGGTCCCGTGTGCATGCTACTGCCTGAAGATGGGTCCCGTGTGCATGTTACTGCCTGAAGATGTGTCCCGTGTGCATGCTACTGCCTGAAGATGGGTCCCGTGTGCATACTACTGCCTGAAGAGGGGTCCCGTGTGCATGCTACTGCCTGAAGATGTGTCCCGTGTGCATACTACTGCCTGAAGAGGGGTCCCGTGTGCATGCTACTGCCTGAAGATGGGTCCCGTGTGCATACTACTGCCTGAAGAGGGGTCCCGTGTGCATGCTACTGCCTGAAGATGGGTCCCGTGTGCATGTTACTGGCTGAAGATGTGTCCCGTGTGCATGCTACTGCCTGAAGATGTGTCCCGTGTGCATGCTACTGCCTGAAGATGTGTCCCGTGTGCATACTACTGCCTGAAGAGGGGTCCCGTGTGCATGCTACTGCCTGAAGATGTGTCCCGTGTGCATACTACTGCCTGAAGAGGGGTCCCGTGTGCATGCTACTGCCTGAAGATGGGTCCCGTGTGCATGCTACTGCCTGAAGAGGGGTCCCGTGTGCATACTACTGCCTGAAGATGTGTCCCGTGTGCATGCTACTGCCTGAAGATGGGTCCCGTGTGCATGCTACTGGCTAATAATGTGTCCCAAATGGCACCCTATTCCCTACCTACACTCTTAGAAAAAAAGATGAATTCTAGCGGTGGTGAAAAGTACTTAAGTAAAAATACTTTTAAATACTACTTAAGTAGTTTTTGGGAGTATCTGTACTTCACTATTTATATTTTTGACAACTTTTACTTGTACTTCACTACATTCCGAAAGAAAATAATGTACTTTTTACTTGGTACATTTTCCCTGACCCCCAAAAGTAGTTGTTACATTTTCAATGCTTAGCAAGAAAGAATTGGTCCAATTCACATTCTTATGAAGAGAACAATCCTGGCAATCCATACTGTCTTTGATCTGGCGGACTCACTAAACATACATTCTTCATTTGTAAATTCTGGATAAGAGCGTCTGCTAAATGACTTAAATGTAAATGTAAATGTCTATGAGTGTTGGAGTGTGACCATGGCTATCCGTTAATTCTAAAAACAAGAAAATTGTGCTGTCTGGTTTGCTTAATAGAAGTCATTTTATAAGTTATAGGTCATTTTCCATTATTCATTATTTATGCTTTTACTTTTGATACTTAAGTATATTTTAGCAATTACATTTACTTTTGACACTTAAGTATATTTAAAACCAAATACTTTTACTCATGTAGTATTTTATTGGGTGACTTTTGGTTTGACTAATTCATTGCCACCGGGGCCCGCCGATGTAAGAGCGTAACTGCTTAGTGACTGTACACTGTCACGTTACTGCATGATTGTAGAGGGTTTCCTAACGCGTTAGTCCTGTTAGCTATGTTGACTATGAAGTTACTTTAGCCAATATGGTGACAACGAAGTAGGCTGTGTGTAGCAGTTATGATATGGTTTGGCTTAGAAATGTTTGGCTTGGAAATCCAGTCAGGAGTGTGCAAGGCATTATTGAATGTGTTACTGTCTATCCATGCGTCACTGGCCTGTGAGCACCTACGTTGTAAACTTTCATTCATAGGCTAGGTTGTAGCAACTTCATGAAAATGTGAGTATGATGTAGTAGCCTAAACCTATCAATGTTACATTGAACTGGGTAAATGGAAGGCCGTGCTCCTGAAAAAAAGTGTCCTCCCTCATCTTAAACTGCACTGATCGCCACTGGTCTCTGGGCAGAGTGGTTACAGTCCGTGTGTAGAGTGGTTACCGTCTCTGATTGAGAGTGGTTACCGTCTCTGATAGAGAGTGGTCACAGTCCCTGTGTAGAGTGGTTACGGTCTCTGATAGAGAGTGGTTACCGTCTCTGGTAGAGAGTGGTTACCGTCTCTGGTAGAGAGTGGTTACCGTCTCTGATAGAGAGTGGTTACCGTCTATGGCAGAGAGTGGTTACCGTCTCTGATAGAGAGTGGTTACAGTCTCTGATAGAGAGTGGTTATCGTCTCTGATAGAGAGGTTACGGTCTCTGGGTAGAGCGGTTACCGTCTATGGCAGAGAGTGGTTACGGTCTCTGATAGAGAGTGGTTATCGTCTCTGATAGAGAGTGGTTACAGTCTCTGATAGAGAGTGGTTACCGTCTCTGATAGAGAGTGGTTGCCGTCTCTGATAGAGGTTACGGTCTCTGGGTAGAGTGGTTACTGTCTCTGATAGAGAGTGGTTACCGTCTCTGATAGAGACTGGTTACTGTCTCTGATAGAGAAGTTACGGCCTCTGATAGAGAGTGGTTACCGTCTCTGATAGAGAAGTTACCGTCTCTGGGTAGAGTGGTTACGGTCTCTGATAGAGAGTGGTTACCGTCTGATAGAAAGGTTACGGTCTCTGGGTATAGTGGTTACGGTCTCTGATAGAGAAGTTACCGTCTCTGGGTAGAGTGGTTAAGGTCTCTGATAGAGAGTGGTTACCGTCTGATAGAAATGTTATGGTCTCTGGGTAGAGTGGTTAAGGTCTCTGATAGAAAGTGGTTACCGTCTGATAGAAAGGTTACGGTCTCTGGGTAGAGTGGTTACGGTCTCTGATAGAGAGTGGTTACGGTCTCTGATAGAGAGTGGATACAGTCTCTGTGTAGAGTGGTTACGGTCTCTGATAGAGAGTGGATACAGTCTCTGTGTAGAGTGGTTACGGTCTCTGATAGAGAGTGGTTACGGTCTCTGATAGAGAGTGGTTACGGTCTCTGATAGAGAGCGGTTACAGTCTCTGTGTAGAGTGGTTATGGTCTCTGGATAGAGTGGTTACAGTCTCTGGGTAGAGTGGTTACAGTCTCTGGGTAGAGTGGTTACGGTCTCTGGGTAGAGTGGTTACAGTCTCTCGTAGAGAGTGGTTACCATCTCTGATAGAGAGTGGTTACCGTCTCTGATAGAGAAATTAAGGTTTAAGGGTAGAGAGTGGTTACAGACTCTGGGTAGAGTGGTTACGGTCTCTGATAGAGAAGTTACGGTCTCTGGGTAGAGTGGTTACGGTCTCTGGGTAGAGTGGTTACGGTCTCTGGGTAGAGTGGTTACGGTCTCTGATAGAGAGTGCTTACCGTCTCTGATAGAGAAGTTACGGTCTCTGGGTAGAGTGGTTACGGTCTCTGATAGAGAAGTTATGGTCTCTGGGTAGAGTGGTTACGGTAGCTGATAGAGATTGGTTACCGCCTGTGATAGAGAAGTTACGGTCTCTGGGTAGAGTGGTTACGGTCGCTGATAGAGAGTGGTTACGGTCTCTGATAGAGAGCGGTTACAGTCTCTGTGTAGAGTGGTTACGGTCTGTGGGTAGAGTGGTTACACTCTCTGTGAAGAGTGGTTACGGTCTCTGGGTAGAGTGGTTACGGTCTCTGATAGAGAGTGGTTACGGTCTCTGATAGAGCGCGGTTACAGTCTCTGTGTAGAGTGGTTACGGTCTCTGGGTAGAGTGGTTACGGTCTCTGGGTAGAGTGTTTACAGTCTCTGTGTAGAGGGGTTACGGTCTCTTATAGAGAGGGGTTACGGTCTCTGATAGAGAGCGGTTACAGTCTCTGTGTAGAGTGGTTACAGTCTCTGTGTATATTGGTTACGGTCTCTGGGTAGAGTGGTTACAGTCTCTGTGTAGAGTGGTTACAGTCTCTGTGTAGAGTGGTTACAGTCTCTGGGTAGAGTGGTTACGGTCTCTGGGTAGAGTGGTTACGGTCTCTGGGTAGAGTGGTTACAGTCTCTGGGTAGAGTGGTTACAGTCTCTGGGTAGAGTAGTTACAGTCTCTGGGTAGAGTGGTTACCGTCTCTGGGTAGAGTGGTTACAGTCTTTGGGTAGAGTGGTTACAGTCTTTGGGTAGAGTGGTTACAGTCTTTGGGTAGAGTGGTTACAGTCTCTGTGTAGAGGGGTTACGGTCTCTTATAGAGAGGGGTTAAGGTCTCTGATAGAGAGCGGTTACAGTCTCTGTGTAGAGTGGTTACAGTCTCTGTGTAGAGTGGTTACAGTCTCTGGGTAGAGTGGTTACGGTCTCTGGGTAGAGTGGTTACAGTCTCTGGGTAGAGTGGTTATGGTCTCTGATAGAGAGTGGTTACCGTCTCTGATAGAGAAGTTACGGTCTCTGGGTAGAGTGGTTACGGTCGCTGATAGAGAAGTTATGGTCTCTGATAGAGAGCGGTTACAGTCTCTGTGTAGAGTGGTTACGGTCTGTGGGTAGAGTGGTTACACTCTCTGTGAAGAGTGGTTACGGTCTCTAGGTAGAGTGGTTACGGTCTCTGATAGAGAGTGGTTACGGTCTCTGATAGAGAGCGGTTACAGTCTCTGTGTAGAGTGGTTACGGTCTCTGGGTAGAGTGGTTAAGGTCTCTGATAGAGAGTGGTTACCGTCTGATAGAAAGGTTATGGTCTCTGGGTAGAGTGGTTAAGGTATCTGATAGAAAGTGGTTACCGTCTGATAGAAAGGTTACGGTCTCTGGGTAGAGTGGTTACGGTCTCTGATAGAGAGTGGTTACGGTCTCTGATAGAGAGTGGATACAGTCTCTGTGTAGAGTGGTTACGGTCTCTGATAGAGAGTGGATACAGTCTCTGTGTAGAGTGGTTACGGTCTCTGATAGAGAGTGGTTACGGTCTCTGATAGAGAGTCGTTACAGTCTCTGATAGAGAGCGGTTACAGTCTCTGTGTAGAGTGGTTATGGTCTCTGGATAGAGTGGTTACAGTCTCTGGGTAGAGTGGTTACAGTCTCTGGGTAGAGTGGTTACGGTCTCTGGGTAGAGTGGTTACAGTCTCTCGTAGAGAGTGGTTACCATCTCTGATAGAGAGTGGTTACCGTCTCTGATAGAGAAATTAAGGTTTAAGGGTAGAGAGTGGTTACAGTCTCTGGGTAGAGTGGTTACGGTCTCTGATAGAGAAGTTACGGTCTCTGGGTAGAGTGGTTACGGTCTCTGGGTAGAGAAGTTATGGTCTCTGGGTAGAGTGGTTACGGTCGCTGATAGAGATTGGTTACCGCCTGTGATAGAGAAGTTACGGTCTCTGGGTAGAGTGGTTATGGTCTCTGGATAGAGTGGTTACAGTCTCTGGGTAGAGTGGTTACAGTCTCTGGGTAGAGTGGTTACGGTCTCTGGGTAGAGTGGTTACAGTCTCTCGTAGAGAGTGGTTACCATCTCTGATAGAGAGTGGTTACCGTCTCTGATAGAGAAATGAAGGTTTAAGGGTAGAGAGTGGTTACAGTCTCTGGGTAGAGTGGTTACGGTCTCTGATAGAGAAGTTACGGTCTCTGGGTAGAGTGGTTACGGTCTCTGGGTAGAGTGGTTACAGTCTCTGGGTAGAGTGGTTACGGTCTCTGATAGAGAGTGGTTACCGTCTCTGATCGAGAAGTTACGGTCTCTGGGTAGAGTGGTTACGGTCTCTGATAGAGAAGTTATGGTCTCTGGGTAGAGTGGTTACGGTCGCTGATAGAGATTGGTTACCGCCTGTGATAGAGAAGTTACGGTCTCTGGGTAGAGTGGTTACGGTCGCTGATAGAGAGTGGTTACGGTCTCTGATAGAGAGCGGTTACAGTCTCTGTGTAGAGTGGTTACGGTCTGTGGGTAGAGTGGTTACACTCTCTGTGAAGAGTGGTTACGGTCTCTGGGTAGAGTGGTTACGGTCTCTGATAGAGAGTGGTTACGGTCTCTGATAGAGAGCGGTTACAGTCTCTGTGTAGAGTGGTTACGGTCTCTGGGTAGAGTGGTTACGGTCTCTGATAGAGAGTGGTTACCGTCTCTGATCGAGAAGTTACGGTCTCTGGGTAGAGTGGTTACGGTCTCTGATAGAGAAGTTATGGTCTCTGGGTAGAGTGGTTACGGTCGCTGATAGAGATTGGTTACCGCCTGTGATAGAGAAGTTACGGTCTCTGGGTAGAGTGGTTACGGTCGCTGATAGAGAGTGGTTACGGTCTCTGATAGAGAGCGGTTACAGTCTCTGTGTAGAGTGGTTACGGTCTGTGGGTAGAGTGGTTACACTCTCTGTGAAGAGTGGTTACGGTCTCTGGGTAGAGTGGTTACGGTCTCTGATAGAGAGTGGTTACAGTCTCTGATAGAGAGCGGTTACAGTCTCTGTGTAGAGTGGTTACGGTCTCTGGGTAGAGTGGTTACGGTCTCTGGGTAGAGTGGTTACCGTCTCTGGTAGAGAGTGGTTACCGTCTCTGGTAGAGAGTGGTTACCGTCTCTGATAGAGAGTGGTTACCGTCTATGGCAGAGAGTGGTTACCGTCTCTGATAGAGAGTGGTTACAGTCTCTGATAGAGAGTGGTTATCGTCTCTGATAGAGAGGTTACGGTCTCTGGGTAGAGTGGTTACCGTCTCTGATAGAGAGTGGTTATCGTCTCTGATAGAGAGTGGTTACAGTCTCTGATAGAGAGTGGTTACCGTCTCTGATAGAGAGTGGTTGCCGTCTCTGATAGAGGTTACGGTCTCTGGGTAGAGTGGTTACTGTCTCTGATAGAGAGTGGTTACTGTCTCTGATAGAGAGTGGTTACAGTCTCTGATAGAGACTGGTTACTGTCTCTGATAGAGAAGTTACGGCCTCTGATAGAGAGTGGTTACCGTCTCTGATAGAGAAGTTACCGTCTCTGGGTAGAGTGGTTACAGTCTCTGATAGAGAGTGGTTACCGTCTGATAGAAAGGTTACGGTCTCTGGGTATAGTGGTTACGGTCTCTGATAGAGAAGTTACCGTCTCTGGGTAGAGTGGTTAAGGTCTCTGATAGAGAGTGGTTACCGTCTGATAGAAAGGTTATGGTCTCTGGGTAGAGTGGTTAAGGTCTCTGATAGAAAGTGGTTACCGTCTGATAGAAAGGTTACGGTCTCTGGGTAGAGTGGTTGCGGTCTCTGATAGAGAGTGGTTACGGTCTCTGATAGAGAGTGGATACAGTCTCTGTGTAGAGTGGTTACGGTCTCTGATAGAGAGTGGATACAGTCTCTGTGTAGAGTGGTTACGGTCTCTGATAGAGAGTGGTTACGGTCTCTGATAGAGAGTGGTTACGGTCTCTGATAGAGAGCGGTTACAGTCTCTGTGTAGAGTGGTTATGGTCTCTGGATGGAGTGGTTACAGTCTCTGGGTAGAGTGGTTACAGTCTCTGGGTAGAGTGGTTACGGTCTCTGGGTAGAGTGGTTACAGTCTCTCGTAGAGAGTGGTTACCATCTCTGATAGAGAGTGGTTACCGTCTCTGATAGAGAAATTAAGGTTTAAGGGTAGAGAGTGGTTACAGTCTCTGGGTAGAGTGGTTACGGTCTCTGATAGAGAAGTTACGGTCTCTGGGTAGAGTGGTTACGGTCTCTGGGTAGAGTGGTTACGGTCTCTGATAGAGAGTGGTTACCGTCTCTGATAGAGAAGTTACGGTCTCTGGGTAGAGTGGCTACGGTCTCTGATAGAGAAGTTATGGTCTCTGGGTAGAGTGGTTACGGTAGCTGATAGAGATTGGTTACCGCCTGTGATAGAGAAGTTACGGTCTCTGGGTAGAGTGGTTACGGTCGCTGATAGAGAGTGGTTACGGTCTCTGATAGAGAGCGGTTACAGTCTCTGTGTAGAGTGGTTACGGTCTGTGGGTAGAGTGGTTACACTCTCTGTGAAGAGTGGTTACGGTCTCTGGGTAGAGTGGTTACGGTCTCTGATAGAGAGTGGTTACGGTCTCTGATAGAGAGCGGTTACAGTCTCTGTGTAGAGTGGTTACGGTCTCTGGGTAGAGTGGTTACGGTCTCTGGGTAGAGTGGTTACAGTCTCTGTGTAGAGGGGTTACGGTCTCTTATAAAGAGGGGTTACGGTCTCTGATAGAGAGCGGTTACACTCTCTGTGTAGAGTGGTTACAGTCTCTGTGTATATTGGTTACGGTCTCTGGGTAGAGTGGTTACAGTCTCTGTGTAGAGTGGTTACAGTCTCTGTGTAGAGTGGTTACAGTCTCTGGGTAGAGTGGTTACGGTCTCTGGGTAGAGTGGTTACGGTCTCTGGGTAGAGTGGTTACAGTCTCTGGGTAGAGTGGTTACAGTCTCTGGGTAGAGTAGTTACAGTCTCTGGGTATAGTGTTTACCGTCTCTGGGTAGAGTGGTTACAGTCTTTGGGTAGAGTGGTTACAGTATTTGGGTAGAGTGGTTACAGTCTCTGTGTAGAGGGGTTACGGTCTCTTATAGAGAGGGGTTACGGTCTCTGATAGAGAGCGGTTACAGTCTCTGTGTAGAGTGGTTACAGTCTCTGTGTATATTGGTTACGGTCTCTGGGTAGAGTGGTTACAGTCTCTGTGTAGAGTGGTTACAGTCTCTGGGTAGAGTGGTTACAGTCTCTGGGTAGAGTGGTTACAGTCTCTGGGTAGAGTGGTTACGGTCTCTGATAGAGAGTGGTTACCGTCTCTGATAGAGAAGTTACGGTCTCTGGGTAGAGTGGTTACGGTCTCTGATAGAGAAGTTATGGTCTCTGGGTAGAGTGGTTACGGTCGCTGATAGAGATTGGTTACCGCCTGTGATAGAGAAGTTACGGTCTCTGGGTAGAGTGGTTACGGTCTCTGATAGAGAAGTTACGGTCTCTGGGTAGAGTGGTTACGGTCGCTGATAGAGAGTGGTTACGGTCTCTGATAGAGAGCGGTTACAGTCTCTGTGTAGAGTGGTTACGGTCTGTGGGTAGAGTGGTTACACTCTCTGTGAAGAGTGGTTACGGTCTCTAGGTAGAGTGGTTACGGTCTCTGATAGAGAGTGGTTACGGTCTCTGATAGAGAGCGGTTACAGTCTCTGTGTAGAGTGGTTACGGTCTCTGGGTAGAGTGGTTAAGGTCTCTGATAGAGAGTGGTTACCGTCTGATAGAAAGGTTATGGTCTCTGGGTAGAGTGGTTAAGGTCTCTGATAGAAAGTGGTTACCGTCTGATAGAAAGGTTACGGTCTCTGGGTAGAGTGGTTACGGTCTCTGATAGAGAGTGGTTACGGTCTCTGATAGAGAGTGGATACAGTCTCTGTGTAGAGTGGTTACGGTCTCTGATAGAGAGTGGATACAGTCTCTGTGTAGAGTGGTTACGGTCACTGATAGAGAGTGGTTACGGTCTCTGATAGAGAGTGGTTACGGTCTCTGATAGAGAAATTAAGGTTTAAGGGTAGAGAGTGGTTACAGTCTCTGGGTAGAGTGGTTACGGTCTCTGAAAGAGAAGTTACGGTCTCTGGGTAGAGTGGTTACAGTCTCTCGTAGAGAGTGGTTACCATCTCTGATAGAGAGTGGTTACCGTCTCTGATAGAGAAATTAAGGTTTAAGGGTAGAGAGTGGTTACAGTCTCTGGGTAGAGTGGTTACGGTCTCTGATAGAGAAGTTACGGTCTCTGGGTAGAGTGGTTACGGTCTCTGGGTAGAGTGGTTACAGTCTCTGGGTAGAGTGGTTACGGTCTCTGATAGAGAGTGGTTACCGTCTCTGATCGAGAGTTACGGTCTCTGGGTAGAGTGGTTACGGTCTCTGATAGAGAAGTTATGGTCTCTGGGTAGAGTGGTTACGGTCGCTGATAGAGATTGGTTACCGCCTGTGATAGAGAAGTTACGGTCTCTGGGTAGAGTGGTTACGGTCTCTGATAGAGAAGTTACGGTCTCTGGGTAGAGTGGTTACGGTCGCTGATAGAGAGTGGTTACGGTCTCTGATAGAGAGCGGTTACAGTCTCTGTGTAGAGTGGTTACGGTCTGTGGGTAGAGTGGTTACACTCTCTGTGAAGAGTGGTTACGGTCTCTAGGTAGAGTGGTTACGGTCTCTGATAGAGAGTGGTTACGGTCTCTGATAGAGAGCGGTTACAGTCTCTGTGTAGAGTGGTTACGGTCTCTGGGTAGAGTGGTTAAGGTCTCTGATAGAGAGTGGTTACCGTCTGATAGAAAGGTTATGGTCTCTGGGTAGAGTGGTTAAGGTCTCTGATAGAAAGTGGTTACCGTCTGATAGAAAGGTTACGGTCTCTGGGTAGAGTGGTTACGGTCTCTGATAGAGAGTGGTTACGGTCTCTGATAGAGAGTGGATACAGTCTCTGTGTAGAGTGGTTACGGTCTCTGATAGAGAGTGGATACAGTCTCTGTGTAGAGTGGTTACGGTCACTGATAGAGAGTGGTTACGGTCTCTGATAGAGAGTGGTTACGGTCTCTGATAGAGAAATTAAGGTTTAAGGGTAGAGAGTGGTTACAGTCTCTGGGTAGAGTGGTTACGGTCTCTGATAGAGAAGTTACGGTCTCTGGGTAGAGTGGTTACAGTCTCTCGTAGAGAGTGGTTACCATCTCTGATAGAGAGTGGTTACCGTCTCTGATAGAGAAATTAAGGTTTAAGGGTAGAGAGTGGTTACAGTCTCTGGGTAGAGTGGTTACGGTCTCTGATAGAGAAGTTACGGTCTCTGGGTAGAGTGGTTACGGTCTCTGGGTAGAGTGGTTACAGTCTCTGGGTAGAGTGGTTACGGTCTCTGATAGAGAGTGGTTACCGTCTCTGATCGAGAAGTTACGGTCTCTGGGTAGAGTGGTTACGGTCTCTGATAGAGAAGTTATGGTCTCTGGGTAGAGTGGTTACGGTCGCTGATAGAGATTGGTTACCGCCTGTGATAGAGAAGTTACGGTCTCTGGGTAGAGTGGTTACGGTCGCTGACAGAGAGTGGTTACGGTCTCTGATAGAGAGCGGTTACAGTCTCTGTGTAGAGTGGTTACGGTCTGTGGGTAGAGTGGTTACACTCTCTGTGAAGAGTGGTTACGGTCTCTGGGTAGAGTGGTTACGGTCTCTGATAGAGAGTGGTTACGGTCTCTGATAGAGAGCGGTTACAGTCTCTGTGTAGAGTGGTTACGGTCTCTGGGTAGAGTGGTTACGGTCTCTGGGTAGAGTGGTTACCGTCTCTGGTAGAGAGTGGTTACCGTCTCTGGTAGAGAGTGGTTACCGTCTCTGATAGAGAGTGGTTATCGTCTCTGATAGAGAGGTTACGGTCTCTGGGTAGAGTGGTTACCGTCTCTGATAGAGAGTGGTTATCGTCTCTGATAGAGAGTGGTTACAGTCTCTGATAGAGAGTGGTTACCGTCTCTGATAGAGAGTGGTTGCCGTCTCTGATAGAGGTTACGGTCTCTGGGTAGAGTGGTTACTGTCTCTGATAGAGAGTGGTTACCGTCTCTGATAGAGAGTGGTTACAGTCTCTGATAGAGACTGGTTACTGTCTCTGATAGAGAAGTTACGGCCTCTGATAGAGAGTGGTTACCGTCTCTGATAGAGAAGTTACCGTCTCTGGGTAGAGTGGTTACAGTCTCTGATAGAGAGTGGTTACCGTCTGATAGAAAGGTTACGGTCTCTGGGTATAGTGGTTACGGTCTCTGATAGAGAAGTTACCGTCTCTGGGTAGAGTGGTTAAGGTCTCTGATAGAGAGTGTTTACCGTCTGATAGAAAGGTTATGGTCTCTGGGTAGAGTGGTTAAGGTCTCTGATAGAAAGTGGTTACCGTCTGATAGAAAGGTTACGGTCTCTGGGTAGAGTGGTTGCGGTCTCTGATAGAGAGTGGTTACGGTCTCTGATAGAGAGTGGATACAGTCTCTGTGTAGAGTGGTTACGGTCTCTGATAGAGAGTGGATACAGTCTCTGTGTAGAGTGGTTACGGTCTCTGATAGAGAGTGGTTACGGTCTCTGATAGAGAGTGGTTACGGTCTCTGATAGAGAGCGGTTACAGTCTCTGTGTAGAGTGGTTATGGTCTCTGGATAGAGTGGTTACAGTCTCTGGGTAGAGTGGTTACAGTCTCTGGGTAGAGTGGTTACGGTCTCTGGGTAGAGTGGTTACAGTCTCTCGTAGAGAGTGGTTACCATCTCTGATAGAGAGTGGTTACCGTCTCTGATAGAGAAATTAAGGTTTAAGGGTAGAGAGTGGTTACAGTCTCTGGGTAGAGTGGTTACGGTCTCTGATAGAGAAGTTACGGTCTCTGGGTAGAGTGGTTACGGTCTCTGGGTAGAGTGGTTACGGTCTCTGATAGAGAGTGGTTACCGTCTCTGATAGAGAAGTTACGGTCTCTGGGTAGAGTGGTTACGGTCTCTGATAGAGAAGTTATGGTCTCTGGGTAGAGTGGTTACGGTAGCTGATAGAGATTGGTTACCGCCTGTGATAGAGAAGTTACGGTCTCTGGGTAGAGTGGTTACGGTCGCTGATAGAGAGTGGTTACGGTCTCTGATAGAGAGCGGTTACAGTCTCTGTGTAGAGTGGTTACGGTCTGTGGGTAGAGTGGTTACACTCTCTGTGAAGAGTGGTTACGGTCTCTGGGTAGAGTGGTTACGGTCTCTGATAGAGAGTGGTTACGGTCTCTGATAGAGAGCGGTTACAGTCTCTGTGTAGAGTGGTTACGGTCTCTGGGTAGAGTGGTTACGGTCTCTGGGTAGAGTGGTTACAGTCTCTGTGTAGAGGGGTTACGGTCTCTTATAGAGAGGGGTTACGGTCTCTGATAGAGAGCGGTTACAGTCTCTGTGTAGAGTGGTTACAGTCTCTGGGTAGAGTGGTGACGGTCTCTGGGTAGAGTGGTTACAGTCTCTGGGTAGAGAGTGGATACAGTCTCTGTGTAGAGTGGTTACGGTCTCTGATAGAGAGTGGTTACGGTCTCTGGGTAGAGTGGTTACAGTCTCTGGGTAGAGTGGTTACAGTCTCTGGGTAGAGTAGTTACAGTCTCTGGGTAGAGTGGTTACCGTCTCTGGGTAGAGTGGTTACAGTCTTTGGGTAGAGTGGTTACAGTCTTTGGGTAGAGTGGTTACAGTCTCTGTGTAGAGGGGTTACGGTCTCTTATAGAGAGGGGTTACAGTCTCTGATAGAGAGTGGTTACAGTCTCTGTGTAGAGTGGTTACAGTCTCTGTGTATATTGGTTACGGTCTCTGGGTAGAGTGGTTACAGTCTCTGTGTAGAGTGGTTACAGTCTCTGGGTAGAGTGGTTACGGTCTCTGGGTAGAGTGGTTACAGTCTCTGGGTAGAGTGGTTACGGTCTCTGATAGAGAGTGGTTACCGTCTCTGATAGAGAAGTTACGGTCTCTGGGTAGAGTGGTTACGGTCTCTGATAGAGAAGTTATGGTCTCTGGGTAGAGTGGTTACGGTCGCTGATAGAGAGTGGTTACGGTCTCTGATAGAGAGCGGTTACAGTCTCTGTGTAGAGTGGTTACGGTCTGTGGGTAGAGTGGTTACACTCTCTGTGAAGAGTGGTTACGGTCTCTAGGTAGAGTGGTTACGGTCTCTGATAGAGAGTGGTTACGGTCTCTGATAGAGAGCGGTTACAGTCTCTGTGTAGAGTGGTTACGGTCTCTGGGTAGAGTGGTTAAGGTCTCTGATAGAGAGTGGTTACCGTCTGATAGAAAGGTTATGGTCTCTGGGTAGAGTGGTTAAGGTCTCTGATAGAAAGTGGTTACCGTCTGATAGAAAGGTTACGGTCTCTGGGTAGAGTGGTTACGGTCTCTGATAGAGAGTGGTTACGGTCTCTGATAGAGAGTGGATACAGTCTCTGTGTAGAGTGGTTACGGTCTCTGATAGAGAGTGGATAGAGTCTCTGTGTAGAGTGGTTACGGTCACTGATAGAGAGTGGTTACGGTCTCTGATAGAGAGTGGTTACGGTCTCTGATAGAGAGCGGTTACAGTCTCTGTGTAGAGTGGTTATGGTCTCTAGATAGAGGGGTTACAGTCTCTGGGTAGAGTGGTTACAGTCTCTGGGTAGAGTGGTTACGGTCTCTGGGTAGAGTGGTTACAGTCTCTCGTAGAGAGTGGTTACCATCTCTGATAGAGAGTGGTTACCGTCTCTGATAGAGAAATTAAGGTTTAAGAGTAGAGAGTGGTTACGGTCTCTGGGTAGAGTGGTTACGGTCTCTGATAGAGAGTGGTTACCGTGTGATTGAAAGGTTATGGTCTCTGGGTAGAGTGGTTAAGGTCTCTGATAGAAAGTGGTTACCGTCTGATAGAAAGGTTACGGTCTCTGGGTAGAGTGGTTACGGTCTCTGATAGAGAAGTTATGGTCTCTGGGTAGAGTGGTTACGGTAGCTGATAGAGATTGGTTACCGCCTGTGATAGAGAAGTTACGGTCTCTGGGTAGAGTGGTTACGGTCGCTGATAGAGAGTGGTTACGGTCTCTGATAGAGAGCGGTTACAGTCTCTGTGTAGAGTGGTTACGGTCTGTGGGTAGAGTGGTTACACTCTCTGTGAAGAGTGGTTACGGTCTCTGGGTAGAGTGGTTACGGTCTCTGATAGAGAGTGGTTACGGTCTCTGATAGAGAGCGGTTACAGTCTCTGTGTAGAGTGGTTACGGTCTCTGGGTAGAGTGGTTACGGTCTCTGGGTAGAGTGGTTACAGTCTCTGTGTAGAGGGGTTACGGTCTCTTATAGAGAGGGGTTACGGTCTCTGATAGAGAGCGGTTACAGTCTCTGTGTAGAGTGGTTACAGTCTCTGGGTAGAGTGGTGACGGTCTCTGGGTAGAGTGGTTACAGTCTCTGGGTAGAGAGTGGATACAGTCTCTGTGTAGAGTGGTTACGGTCTCTGATAGAGAGTGGTTACGGTCTCTGGGTAGAGTGGTTACAGTCTCTGGGTAGAGTGGTTACAGTCTCTGGGTAGAGTGGTTACCGTCTCTGGGTAGAGTGGTTACAGTCTTTGGGTAGAGTGGTTACAGTCTTTGGGTAGAGTGGTTACAGTCTCTGTGTAGAGGGGTTACGGTCTCTTATAGAGAGGGGTTACAGTCTCTGATAGAGAGCGGTTACAGTCTCTGTGTAGAGTGGTTACAGTCTCTGTGTATATTGGTTACGGTCTCTGGGTAGAGTGGTTACAGTCTCTGTGTAGAGTGGTTACAGTCTCTGGGTAGAGTGGTTACGGTCTCTGGGTAGAGTGGTTACAGTCTCTGGGTAGAGTGGTTACGGTCTCTGATAGAGAGTGGTTACCGTCTCTGATAGAAAGATACGGTCTCTGGGTAGAGTGGTTACGGTCTCTGATAGAGAAGTTATGGTCTCTGGGTAGAGTGGTTACGGTCGCTGATAGAGAGTGGTTACGGTCTCTGATAGAGAGCGGTTACAGTCTCTGTGTAGAGTGGTTACGGTCTGTGGGTAGAGTGGTTACACTCTCTGTGAAGAGTGGTTACGGTCTCTAGGTAGAGTGGTTACGGTCTCTGATAGAGAGTGGTTACGGTCTCTGATAGAGAGCGGTTACAGTCTCTGTGTAGAGTGGTTACGGTCTCTGGGTAGAGTGGTTAAGGTCTCTGATAGAGAGTGGTTACCGTCTGATAGAAAGGTTATGGTCTCTGGGTAGAGTGGTTAAGGTCTCTGATAGAAAGTGGTTACCGTCTGATAGAAAGGTTACGGTCTCTGGGTAGAGTGGTTACGGTCTCTGATAGAGAGTGGTTACGGTCTCTGATAGAGAGTGGATACAGTCTCTGTGTAGAGTGGTTACGGTCTCTGATAGAGAGTGGATAGAGTCTCTGTGTAGAGTGGTTACGGTCACTGATAGAGAGTGGTTACGGTCTCTGATAGAGAGTGGTTACGGTCTCTGATAGAGAGCGGTTACAGTCTCTGTGTAGAGTGGTTATGGTCTCTAGATAGAGTGGTTACAGTCTCTGGGTAGAGTGGTTACAGTCTCTGGGTAGAGTGGTTACGGTCTCTGGGTAGAGTGGTTACAGTCTCTCGTAGAGAGTGGTTACCATCTCTGATAGAGAGTGGTTACCGTCTCTGATAGAGAAATTAAGGTTTAAGAGTAGAGAGTGGTTACGGTCTCTGGGTAGAGTGGTTACGGTCTCTGATAGAGAGTGGATACCGTGTGATTGAAAGGTTATGGTCTCTGGGTAGAGTGGTTAAGGTCTCTGATAGAAAGTGGTTACCGTCTGATAGAAAGGTTACGGTCTCTGGGTAGAGTGGTTACGGTCTCTGATAGAGAGTGGTTAAGGTCTCTGATAGAGAGTGGATACAGTCTCTGTGTAGAGTGGTTACGGTCTCTGATAGAGAGTGGATACAGTCTCTGTGTAGAGTGGTTACGGTCTCTGATAGAGAGTGGTTACGGTCTCTGATAGAGAGTGGTTACGGTCTCTGATAGAGAGCGGTTACAGTCTCTGTGTAGAGTGGTTATGGTCTCTGGATAGAGTGGTTACAGTCTCTGGGTAGAGTGGTTACAGTCTCTGTGTAGAGTGGTTACAGTCTCTGGGTAGAGTGGTTACGGTCTCTGGGTAGAGTGGTTACAGTCTCTGGGTAGAGTGGTTACGGTCTCTGATAGAGAGTGGTTACCGTCTCTGATAGAGAAGTTACGGTCTCTGGGTAGAGTGGTTACGGTCTCTGATAGAGAAGTTATGGTCTCTGGGTAGAGTGGTTACGGTCGCTGATAGAGAGTGGTTACGGTCTCTGATAGAGAGCGGTTACAGTCTCTGTGTAGAGTGGTTACGGTCTGTGGGTAGAGTGGTTACACTCTCTGTGAAGAGTGGTTACGGTCTCTAGGTAGAGTGGTTACGGTCTCTGATAGAGAGTGGTTACGGTCTCTGATAGAGAGCGGTTACAGTCTCTGTGTAGAGTGGTTACGGTCTCTGGGTAGAGTGGTTAAGGTCTCTGATAGAGAGTGGTTACCGTCTGATAGAAAGGTTATGGTCTCTGGGTAGAGTGGTTAAGTTCTCTGATAGAAAGTGGTTACCGTCTGATAGAAAGGTTACGGTCTCTGGGTAGAGTGGTTACGGTCTCTGATAGAGAGTGGTTACGGTCTCTGATAGAGAGTGGATACAGTCTCTGTGTAGAGTGGTTACGGTCTCTGATAGAGAGTGGATAGAGTCTCTGTGTAGAGTGGTTACGGTCACTGATAGAGAGTGGTTACGGTCTCTGATAGAGAGTGGTTACGGTCTCTGATAGAGAGCGGTTACAGTCTCTGTGTAGAGTGGTTATGGTCTCTAGATAGAGTGGTTACAGTCTCTGGGTAGAGTGGTTACAGTCTCTGGGTAGAGTGGTTACGGTCTCTGGGTAGAGTGGTTACAGTCTCTCGTAGAGAGTGGTTACCATCTCTGATAGAGAGTGGTTACCGTCTCTGATAGAGAAATTAAGGTTTAAGAGTAGAGAGTGGTTACGGTCTCTGGGTAGAGTGGTTACGGTCTCTGGGTAGAGTGGTTACGGTCTCTGGGTAGAGTGGTTACAGTCTCTCGTAGAGAGTGGTTACCATCTCTGATAGAGAGTGGTTACCGTCTCTGATAGAGAAATTAAGGTTTAAGAGTAGAGAGTGGTTACCGTCTCTGATAGAGAGTGGTTATCGTCTCTGATAGAGAGGTTACGGTCTCTGGGTAGAGTGGTTACCGTCTCTGATAGAGAGTGGTTATCGTCTCTGATAGAGAGTGGTTACAGTCTCTGATAGAGAGTGGTTACCGTCTCTGATAGAGAGTGGTTGCCGTCTCTGATAGAGGTTACGGTCTCTGGGTAGAGTGGTTACTGTCTCTGATAGAGAGTGGTTACCGTCTCTGATAGAGAGTGGTTACAGTCTCTGATAGAGACTGGTTACTGTCTCTGATAGAGAAGTTACGGCCTCTGATAGAGAGTGGTTACCGTCTCTGATAGAGAAGTTACCGTCTCTGGGTAGAGTGGTTACAGTCTCTGATAGAGAGTGGTTACCGTCTGATAGAAAGGTTACGGTCTCTGGGTATAGTGGTTACGGTCTCTGATAGAGAAGTTACCGTCTCTGGGTAGAGTGGTTAAGGTCTCTGATAGAGAGTGTTTACCGTCTGATAGAAAGGTTATGGTCTCTGGGTAGAGTGGTTAAGGTCTCTGATAGAAAGTGGTTACCGTCTGATAGAAAGGTTACGGTCTCTGGGTAGAGTGGTTGCGGTCTCTGATAGAGAGTGGTTACGGTCTCTGATAGAGAGTGGATACAGTCTCTGTGTAGAGTGGTTACGGTCTCTGATAGAGAGTGGATACAGTCTCTGTGTAGAGTGGTTACGGTCTCTGATAGAGAGTGGTTACGGTCTCTGATAGAGAGTGGTTACGGTCTCTGATAGAGAGCGGTTACAGTCTCTGTGTAGAGTGGTTATGGTCTCTGGATAGAGTGGTTACAGTCTCTGGGTAGAGTGGTTACAGTCTCTGGGTAGAGTGGTTACGGTCTCTGGGTAGAGTGGTTACAGTCTCTCACACAAGTGGTTACCATCTCTGATAGAGAGTGGTTACCGTCTCTGATAGAGAAATTAAGGTTTAAGGGTAGAGAGTGGTTACAGTCTCTGGGTAGAGTGGTTACGGTCTCTGATAGAGAAGTTACGGTCTCTGGGTAGAGTGGTTACGGTCTCTGGGTAGAGTGGTTACGGTCTCTGATAGAGAGTGGTTACCGTCTCTGATAGAGAAGTTACGGTCTCTGGGTAGAGTGGTTACGGTCTCTGATAGAGAAGTTATGGTCTCTGGGTAGAGTGGTTACGGTAGCTGATAGAGATTGGTTACCGCCTGTGATAGAGAAGTTACGGTCTCTGGGTAGAGTGGTTACGGTCGCTGATAGAGAGTGGTTACGGTCTCTGATAGAGAGCGGTTACAGTCTCTGTGTAGAGTGGTTACGGTCTGTGGGTAGAGTGGTTACACTCTCTGTGAAGAGTGGTTACGGTCTCTGGGTAGAGTGGTTACGGTCTCTGATAGAGAGTGGTTACGGTCTCTGATAGAGAGCGGTTACAGTCTCTGTGTAGAGTGGTTACGGTCTCTGGGTAGAGTGGTTAAGGTCTCTGATAGAGAGTGGTTACAGTCTCTGTGTAGAGGGGTTACGGTCTCTTATAGAGAGGGGTTACGGTCTCTGATAGAGAGCGGTTACAGTCTCTGTGTAGAGTGGTTACAGTCTCTGGGTAGAGTGGTGACGGTCTCTGGGTAGAGTGGTTACAGTCTCTGGGTAGAGAGTGGATACAGTCTCTGTGTAGAGTGGTTACGGTCTCTGATAGAGAGTGGTTACGGTCTCTGGGTAGAGTGGTTACAGTCTCTGGGTAGAGTGGTTACAGTCTCTGGGTAGAGTAGTTACAGTCTCTGGGTAGAGTGGTTACCGTCTCTGGGTAGAGTGGTTACAGTCTTTGGGTAGAGTGGTTACAGTCTTTGGGTAGAGTGGTTACAGTCTCTGTGTAGAGGGGTTACGGTCTCTTATAGAGAGGGGTTACAGTCTCTGATAGAGAGCGGTTACAGTCTCTGTGTAGAGTGGTTACAGTCTCTGTGTATATTGGTTACGGTCTCTGGGTAGAGTGGTTACAGTCTCTGTGTAGAGTGGTTACAGTCTCTGGGTAGAGTGGTTACGGTCTCTGGGTAGAGTGGTTACAGTCTCTGGGTAGAGTGGTTACGGTCTCTGATAGAGAGTGGTTACCGTCTCTGATAGAGAATTACGGTCTCTGGGTAGAGTGGTTACGGTCTCTGATAGAGAAGTTATGGTCTCTGGGTAGAGTGGTTACGGTCGCTGATAGAGAGTGGTTACGGTCTCTGATAAAAGCGGTTACAGTCTCTGTGTAGAGTGGTTACGGTCTGTGGGTAGAGTGGTTACACTCTCTGTGAAGAGTGGTTACGGTCTCTAGGTAGAGTGGTTACGGTCTCTGATAGAGAGTGGTTACGGTCTCTGATAGAGAGCGGTTACAGTCTCTGTGTAGAGTGGTTACGGTCTCTGGGTAGAGTGGTTAAGGTCTCTGATAGAGAGTGGTTACCGTCTGATAGAAAGGTTATGGTCTCTGGGTAGAGTGGTTAAGGTCTCTGATAGAAAGTGGTTACCGTCTGATAGAAAGGTTACGGTCTCTGGGTAGAGTGGTTACGGTCTCTGATAGAGAGTGGTTACGGTCTCTGATAGAGAGTGGATACAGTCTCTGTGTAGAGTGGTTACGGTCTCTGATAGAGAGTGGATAGAGTCTCTGTGTAGAGTGGTTACGGTCACTGATAGAGAGTGGTTACGGTCTCTGATAGAGAGTGGTTACGGTCTCTGATAGAGAGCGGTTACAGTCTCTGTGTAGAGTGGTTATGGTCTCTAGATAGAGTGGTTACAGTCTCTGGGTAGAGTGGTTACAGTCTCTGGGTAGAGTGGTTACGGTCTCTGGGTAGAGTGGTTACAGTCTCTCGTAGAGAGTGGTTACCATCTCTGATAGAGAGTGGTTACCGTCTCTGATAGAGAAAGTTAAGGTTTAAGAGTAGAGAGTGGTTACGGTCTCTGGGTAGAGTGGTTACGGTCTCTGATGAGAGTGGTTACCGTGTGATTGAAAGGTTATGGTCTCTGGGTAGAGTGGTTAAGGTCTCTGATAGAAAGTGGTTACCGTCTGATAGAAAGGTTACGGTCTCTGGGTAGAGTGGTTACGGTCTCTGATAGAGAGTGGTTAAGGTCTCTGATAGAGAGTGGATACAGTCTCTGTGTAGAGTGGTTACGGTCTCTGATAGAGAGTGGATACAGTCTCTGTGTAGAGTGGTTACGGTCTCTGATAGAGAGTGGTTACGGTCTCTGATAGAGAGTGGTTACGGTCTCTGATAGAGAGCGGTTACAGTCTCTGTGTAGAGTGGTTATGGTCTCTGGATAGAGTGGTTACAGTCTCTGGGTAGAGTGGTTACAGTCTCTGTGTAGAGTGGTTACAGTCTCTGGGTAGAGTGGTTACGGTCTCTGGGTAGAGTGGTTACAGTCTCTGGGTAGAGTGGTTACGGTCTCTGATAGAGAGTGGTTACCGTCTCTGATAGAGAAGTTACGGTCTCTGGGTAGAGTGGTTACGGTCTCTGATAGAGAAGTTATGGTCTCTGGGTAGAGTGGTTACGGTCGCTGATAGAGAGTGGTTACGGTCTCTGATAGAGAGCGGTTACAGTCTCTGTGTAGAGTGGTTACGGTCTGTGGGTAGAGTGGTTACACTCTCTGTGAAGAGTGGTTACGGTCTCTAGGTAGAGTGGTTACGGTCTCTGATAGAGAGTGGTTACGGTCTCTGATAGAGAGCGGTTACAGTCTCTGTGTAGAGTGGTTACGGTCTCTGGGTAGAGTGGTTACGGTCTCTGGGTAGAGTGGTTACAGTCTCTGTGTAGAGGGGTTACGGTCTCTTATAGAGAGGGGTTACGGTCTCTGATAGAGAGCGGTTACAGTCTCTGTGTAGAGTGGTTACAGTCTCTGGGTAGAGTGGTGACGGTCTCTGGGTAGAGTGGTTACAGTCTCTGGGTACAAGAGAGTGGATACAGTCTCTGTGTAGAGTGGTTACGGTCTCTGATAGAGAGTGGTTACGGTCTCTGGGTAGAGTGGTTACAGTCTCTGGGTAGAGTGGTTACAGTCTCTGGGTAGAGTAGTTACAGTCTCTGGGTAGAGTGGTTACCGTCTCTGGGTAGAGTGGTTACAGTCTTTGGGTAGAGTGGTTACAGTCTTTGGGTAGAGTGGTTACAGTCTCTGTGTAGAGGGTTACGGTCTCTTATAGAGAGGGGTTACAGTCTCTGATAGAGAGCGGTTACAGTCTCTGTGTAGAGTGGTTACAGTCTCTGTGTATATTGGTTACGGTCTCTGGGTAGAGTGGTTACAGTCTCTGTGTAGAGTGGTTACAGTCTCTGGGTAGAGTGGTTACGGTCTCTGGGTAGAGTGGTTACAGTCTCTGGGTAGAGTGGTTACGGTCTCTGATAGAGAGTGGTTACCGTCTCTGATAGAGAAGTTACGGTCTCTGGGTAGAGTGGTTACGGTCTCTGATAGAGAAGTTATGGTCTCTGGGTAGAGTGGTTACGGTCGCTGATAGAGAGTGGTTACGGTCTCTGATAGAGAGCGGTTACAGTCTCTGTGTAGAGTGGTTACGGTCTGTGGGTAGAGTGGTTACACTCTCTGTGAAGAGTGGTTACGGTCTCTAGGTAGAGTGGTTACGGTCTCTGATAGAGAGTGGTTACGGTCTCTGATAGAGAGCGGTTACAGTCTCTGTGTAGAGTGGTTACGGTCTCTGGGTAGAGTGGTTAAGGTCTCTGATAGAGAGTGGTTACCGTCTGATAGAAAGGTTATGGTCTCTGGGTAGAGTGGTTAAGGTCTCTGATAGAAAGTGGTTACCGTCTGATAGAAAGGTTACGGTCTCTGGGTAGAGTGGTTACGGTCTCTGATAGAGAGTGGTTACGGTCTCTGATAGAGAGTGGATACAGTCTCTGTGTAGAGTGGTTACGGTCTCTGATAGAGAGTGGATAGAGTCTCTGTGTAGAGTGGTTACGGTCACTGATAGAGAGTGGTTACGGTCTCTGATAGAGAGTGGTTACGGTCTCTGATAGAGAGCGGTTACAGTCTCTGTGTAGAGTGGTTATGGTCTCTAGATAGAGTGGTTACAGTCTCTGGGTAGAGTGGTTACAGTCTCTGGGTAGAGTGGTTACGGTCTCTGGGTAGAGTGGTTACAGTCTCTCGTAGAGAGTGGTTACCATCTCTGATAGAGAGTGGTTACCGTCTCTGATAGAGAAATTAAGGTTTAAGAGTAAGAGAGTGGTTACGGTCTCTGGGTAGAGTGGTTACGGTCTCTGATAGAGAGTGGTTACCGTGTGATTGAAGGTTATGGTCTCTGGGTAGAGTGGTTAAGGTCTCTGATAGAAAGTGGTTACCGTCTGATAGAAAGGTTACGGTCTCTGGGTAGAGTGGTTACGGTCTCTGATAGAGAGTGGTTAAGGTCTCTGATAGAGAGTGGATACAGTCTCTGTGTAGAGTGGTTACGGTCTCTGATAGAGAGTGGATACAGTCTCTGTGTAGAGTGGTTACGGTCTCTGATAGAGAGTGGTTACGGTCTCTGATAGAGAGTGGTTACGGTCTCTGATAGAGAGCGGTTACAGTCTCTGTGTAGAGTGGTTATGGTCTCTGGATAGAGTGGTTACAGTCTCTGGGTAGAGTGGTTACAGTCTCTGTGTAGAGTGGTTACAGTCTCTGGGTAGAGTGGTTACGGTCTCTGGGTAGAGTGGTTACAGTCTCTGGGTAGAGTGGTTACGGTCTCTGATAGAGAGTGGTTACCGTCTCTGATAGAGAAGTTACGGTCTCTGGGTAGAGTGGTTACGGTCTCTGATAGAGAAGTTATGGTCTCTGGGTAGAGTGGTTACGGTCGCTGATAGAGAGTGGTTACGGTCTCTGATAGAGAGCGGTTACAGTCTCTGTGTAGAGTGGTTACGGTCTGTGGGTAGAGTGGTTACACTCTCTGTGAAGAGTGGTTACGGTCTCTAGGTAGAGTGGTTACGGTCTCTGATAGAGAGTGGTTACGGTCTCTGATAGAGAGCGGTTACAGTCTCTGTGTAGAGTGGTTACGGTCTCTGGGTAGAGTGGTTAAGGTCTCTGATAGAGAGTGGTTACCGTCTGATAGAAAGGTTATGGTCTCTGGGTAGAGTGGTTAAGGTCTCTGATAGAAAGTGGTTACCGTCTGATAGAAAGGTTACGGTCTCTGGGTAGAGTGGTTACGGTCTCTGATAGAGAGTGGTTACGGTCTCTGATAGAGAGTGGATACAGTCTCTGTGTAGAGTGGTTACGGTCTCTGATAGAGAGTGGATAGAGTCTCTGTGTAGAGTGGTTACGGTCACTGATAGAGAGTGGTTACGGTCTCTGATAGAGAGTGGTTACGGTCTCTGATAGAGAGCGGTTACAGTCTCTGTGTAGAGTGGTTATGGTCTCTAGATAGAGTGGTTACAGTCTCTGGGTAGAGTGGTTACAGTCTCTGGGTAGAGTGGTTACGGTCTCTGGGTAGAGTGGTTACAGTCTCTCGTAGAGAGTGGTTACCATCTCTGATAGAGAGTGGTTACCGTCTCTGATAGAGAAATTAAGGTTTAAGAGTAGAGAGTGGTTACGGTCTCTGGGTAGAGTGGTTACGGTCTCTGGGTAGAGTGGTTACAGTCTCTCGTAGAGAGTGGTTACCATCTCTGATAGAGAGTGGTTACCGTCTCTGGGTAGAGGGTTACGGTCTCTGATAGAGAGTGGTTACCGTGTGATTGAAAGGTTATGGTCTCTGGGTAGAGTGGTTAAGGTCTCTGATAGAAAGTGGTTACCGTCTGATAGAAAGGTTACGGTCTCTGGGTAGAGTGGTTACGGTCTCTGATAGAGAGTGGTTAAGGTCTCTGATAGAGAGTGGATACAGTCTCTGTGTAGAGTGGTTACGGTCTCTGATAGAGAGTGGATACAGTCTCTGTGTAGAGTGGTTACGGTCTCTGATAGAGAGTGGTTACGGTCTCTGATAGAGAGTGGTTACGGTCTCTGATAGAGAGCGGTTACAGTCTCTGTGTAGAGTGGTTATGGTCTCTGGATAGAGTGGTTACAGTCTCTGGGTAGAGTGGTTACAGTCTCTGTGTAGAGTGGTTACAGTCTCTGGGTAGAGTGGTTACGGTCTCTGGGTAGAGTGGTTACAGTCTCTGGGTAGAGTGGTTACGGTCTCTGATAGAGAGTGGTTACCGTCTCTGATAGAGAAGTTACGGTCTCTGGGTAGAGTGGTTACGGTCTCTGATAGAGAAGTTATGGTCTCTGGGTAGAGTGGTTACGGTCGCTGATAGAGAGTGGTTACGGTCTCTGATAGAGAGCGGTTACAGTCTCTGTGTAGAGTGGTTACGGTCTGTGGGTAGAGTGGTTACACTCTCTGTGAAGAGTGGTTACGGTCTCTAGGTAGAGTGGTTACGGTCTCTGATAGAGAGTGGTTACGGTCTCTGATAGAGAGCGGTTACAGTCTCTGTGTAGAGTGGTTACGGTCTCTGGGTAGAGTGGTTAAGGTCTCTGATAGAGAGTGGTTACCGTCTGATAGAAAGGTTATGGTCTCTGGGTAGAGTGGTTACGGTCTCTGATAGAGAGTGGTTACGGTCTCTGATAGAGAGTGGATACAGTCTCTGTGTAGAGTGGTTACGGTCTCTGATAGAGAGTGGATAGAGTCTCTGTGTAGAGTGGTTACGGTCACTGATAGAGAGTGGTTACGGTCTCTGATAGAGAGTGGTTACGGTCTCTGATAGAGAGCGGTTACAGTCTCTGTGTAGAGTGGTTATGGTCTCTAGATAGAGTGGTTACAGTCTCTGGGTAGAGTGGTTACAGTCTCTGGGTAGAGTGGTTACGGTCTCTGGGTAGAGTGGTTACAGTCTCTCGTAGAGAGTGGTTACCATCTCTGATAGAGAGTGGTTACCGTCTCTGATAGAGAAATTAAGGTTTAAGAGTAGAGAGTGGTTACGGTCTCTGGGTAGAGTGGTTACGGTCTCTGGGTAGAGTGGTTACAGTCTCTCGTAGAGAGTGGTTACCATCTCTGATAGAGAGTGGTTACCGTCTCTGGGTAGAGTGGTTACGGTCTCTGATAGAGAGTGGTTACCGTGTGATTGAAAGGTTATGGTCTCTGGGTAGAGTGGTTAAGGTCTCTGATAGAAAGTGGTTACCGTCTGATAGAAAGGTTACGGTCTCTGGGTAGAGTGGTTACGGTCTCTGATAGAGAGTGGTTAAGGTCTCTGATAGAGAGTGGATACAGTCTCTGTGTAGAGTGGTTACGGTCTCTGATAGAGAGTGGATACAGTCTCTGTGTAGAGTGGTTACGGTCTCTGATAGAGAGTGGTTACGGTCTCTGATAGAGAGTGGTTACGGTCTCTGATAGAGAGCGGTTACAGTCTCTGTGTAGAGTGGTTATGGTCTCTGGATAGAGTGGTTACAGTCTCTGGGTAGAGTGGTTACAGTCTCTGTGTAGAGTGGTTACAGTCTCTGGGTAGAGTGGTTACGGTCTCTGGGTAGAGTGGTTACAGTCTCTGGGTAGAGTGGTTACGGTCTCTGATAGAGAGTGGTTACCGTCTCTGATAGAGAAATTACGGTCTCTGGGTAGAGTGGTTACGGTCTCTGATAGAGAAGTTATGGTCTCTGGGTAGAGTGGTTACGGTCGCTGATAGAGAGTGGTTACGGTCTCTGATAGAGAGCGGTTACAGTCTCTGTGTAGAGTGGTTACGGTCTGTGGGTAGAGTGGTTACACTCTCTGTGAAGAGTGGTTACGGTCTCTAGGTAGAGTGGTTACGGTCTCTGATAGAGAGTGGTTACGGTCTCTGATAGAGAGCGGTTACAGTCTCTGTGTAGAGTGGTTACGGTCTCTGGGTAGAGTGGTTAAGGTCTCTGATAGAGAGTGGTTACCGTCTGATAGAAAGGTTATGGTCTCTGGGTAGAGTGGTTAAGGTCTCTGATAGAAAGTGGTTACCGTCTGATAGAAAGGTTACAGTCTCTGGGTAGAGTGGTTACGGTCTCTGATAGAGAGTGGTTACGGTCTCTGATAGAGAGTGGATACAGTCTCTGTGTAGAGTGGTTACGGTCTCTGATAGAGAGTGGATAGAGTCTCTGTGTAGAGTGGTTACGGTCACTGATAGAGAGTGGTTACGGTCTCTGATAGAGAGTGGTTACGGTCTCTGATAGAGAGCGGTTACAGTCTCTGTGTAGAGTGGTTATGGTCTCTAGATAGAGTGGTTACAGTCTCTGGGTAGAGTGGTTACAGTCTCTGGGTAGAGTGGTTACGGTCTCTGGGTAGAGTGGTTACAGTCTCTCGTAGAGAGTGGTTACCATCTCTGATAGAGAGTGGTTACCGTCTCTGATAGAGAAATTAAGGTTTAAGAGTAGAGAGGTTACGGTCTCTGGGTAGAGTGGTTACGGTCTCTGATAGAGAGTGGTTACCGTGTGATTGAAAGGTTATGGTCTCTGGGTAGAGTGGTTAAGGTCTCTGATAGAAAGTGGTTACCGTCTGATAGAAAGGTTACGGTCTCTGGGTAGAGTGGTTACGGTCTCTGATAGAGAGTGGTTAAGGTCTCTGATAGAGAGTGGATACAGTCTCTGTGTAGAGTGGTTACGGTCTCTGATAGAGAGTGGATACAGTCTCTGTGTAGAGTGGTTACGGTCTCTGATAGAGAGTGGTTACGGTCTCTGATAGAGAGTGGTTACGGTCTCTGATAGAGAGCGGTTACAGTCTCTGTGTAGAGTGGTTATGGTCTCTGGATAGAGTGGTTACAGTCTCTGGGTAGAGTGGTTACAGTCTCTGGGTAGAGTGGTTACGGTCTCTGGGTAGAGTGGTTACAGTCTCTCGTAGAGAGTGGTTACCATCTCTGATAGAGAGTGGTTACCGTCTCTGATAGAGAAATTAAGGTTTAAGAGTAGAGAGTGGTTACGGTCTCTGGGTAGAGTGGTTACGGTCTCTGGGTAGAGTGGTTACAGTCTCTCGTAGAGAGTGGTTACCATCTCTGATAGAGAGTGGTTACCGTCTCTGGGTAGAGTGGTTACGGTCTCTGATAGAGAGTGGTTACCGTGTGATTGAAAGGTTATGGTCTCTGGGTAGAGTGGTTAAGGTCTCTGATAGAAAGTGGTTACCGTCTGATAGAAAGGTTACGGTCTCTGGGTAGAGTGGTTACGGTCTCTGATAGAGAGTGGTTAAGGTCTCTGATAGAGAGTGGATACAGTCTCTGTGTAGAGTGGTTACGGTCTCTGATAGAGAGTGGATACAGTCTCTGTGTAGAGTGGTTACGGTCTCTGATAGAGAGTGGTTACGGTCTCTGATAGAGAGTGGTTACGGTCTCTGATAGAGAGCGGTTACAGTCTCTGTGTAGAGTGGTTATGGTCTCTGGATAGAGTGGTTACAGTCTCTGGGTAGAGTGGTTACAGTCTCTGTGTAGAGTGGTTACAGTCTCTGGGTAGAGTGGTTACGGTCTCTGGGTAGAGTGGTTACAGTCTCTGGGTAGAGTGGTTACGGTCTCTGATAGAGAGTGGTTACCGTCTCTGATAGAGAAGTTACGGTCTCTGGGTAGAGTGGTTACGGTCTCTGATAGAGAAGTTATGGTCTCTGGGTAGAGTGGTTACGGTCGCTGATAGAGAGTGGTTACGGTCTCTGATAGAGAGCGGTTACAGTCTCTGTGTAGAGTGGTTACGGTCTGTGGGTAGAGTGGTTACACTCTCTGTGAAGAGTGGTTACGGTCTCTAGGTAGAGTGGTTACGGTCTCTGATAGAGAGTGGTTACGGTCTCTGATAGAGAGAGCGGTTACAGTCTCTGTGTAGAGTGGTTACGGTCTCTGGGTAGAGTGGTTAAGGTCTCTGATAGAGAGTGGTTACCGTCTGATAGAAAGGTTATGGTCTCTGGGTAGAGTGGTTAAGGTCTCTGATAGAAAGTGGTTACCGTCTGATAGAAAGGTTACGGTCTCTGGGTAGAGTGGTTACGGTCTCTGATAGAGAGTGGTTACGGTCTCTGATAGAGAGTGGATACAGTCTCTGTGTAGAGTGGTTACGGTCTCTGATAGAGAGTGGATAGAGTCTCTGTGTAGAGTGGTTACGGTCACTGATAGAGAGTGGTTACCGTCTCTGATAGAGAGTGGTTACGGTCTCTGATAGAGAGCGGTTACAGTCTCTGTGTAGAGTGGTTATGGTCTCTAGATAGAGTGGTTACAGTCTCTGGGTAGAGTGGTTACAGTCTCTGGGTAGAGTGGTTACGGTCTCTGGGTAGAGTGGTTACAGTCTCTCGTGAGAGTGGTTACCATCTCTGATAGAGAGTGGTTACCGTCTCTGATAGAGAAATTAAGGTTTAAGAGTAGAGAGTGGTTACGGTCTCTGGGTAGAGTGGTTACGGTCTCTGATAGAGAGTGGTTACCGTGTGATTGAAAGGTTATGGTCTCTGGGTAGAGTGGTTAAGGTCTCTGATAGAAAGTGGTTACCGTCTGATAGAAAGGTTACGGTCTCTGGGTAGAGTGGTTACGGTCTCTGATAGAGAGTGGTTAAGGTCTCTGATAGAGAGTGGATACAGTCTCTGTGTAGAGTGGTTACGGTCTCTGATAGAGAGTGGATACAGTCTCTGTGTAGAGTGGTTACGGTCTCTGATAGAGAGTGGTTACGGTCTCTGATAGAGAGTGGTTACGGTCTCTGATAGAGAGCGGTTACAGTCTCTGTGTAGAGTGGTTATGGTCTCTGGATAGAGTGGTTACAGTCTCTGGGTAGAGTGGTTACAGTCTCTGTGTAGAGTGGTTACAGTCTCTGGGTAGAGTGGTTACGGTCTCTGGGTAGAGTGGTTACAGTCTCTGGGTAGAGTGGTTACGGTCTCTGATAGAGAGTGGTTACCGTCTCTGATAGAGAAGTTACGGTCTCTGGGTAGAGTGGTTACGGTCTCTGATAGAGAAGTTATGGTCTCTGGGTAGAGTGGTTACGGTCGCTGATAGAGAGTGGTTACGGTCTCTGATAGAGAGCGGTTACAGTCTCTGTGTAGAGTGGTTACGGTCTGTGGGTAGAGTGGTTACACTCTCTGTGAAGAGTGGTTACGGTCTCTAGGTAGAGTGGTTACGGTCTCTGATAGAGAGTGGTTACGGTCTCTGATAGAGAGCGGTTACAGTCTCTGTGTAGAGTGGTTACGGTCTCTGGGTAGAGTGGTTAAGGTCTCTGATAGAGAGTGGTTACCGTCTGA
Organism: Oncorhynchus nerka; assembly: GCF_034236695.1. Classification (NCBI taxonomy): domain Eukaryota; kingdom Metazoa; phylum Chordata; class Actinopteri; order Salmoniformes; family Salmonidae; genus Oncorhynchus; species Oncorhynchus nerka. The sequence continues at coordinate 86,951,281 of NC_088397.1, forward strand.
TAGAAAGGTTATGGTCTCTGGGTAGAGTGGTTAAGGTCTCTGATAGAAAGTGGTTACCGTCTGATAGAAAGGTTACGGTCTCTGGGTAGAGTGGTTACGGTCTCTGATAGAGAGTGGTTACGGTCTCTGATAGAGAGTGGATACAGTCTCTGTGTAGAGTGGTTACGGTCTCTGATAGAGAGTGGATAGAGTCTCTGTGTAGAGTGGTTACGGTCACTGATAGAGAGTGGTTACGGTCTCTGATAGAGAGTGGTTACGGTCTCTGATAGAGAGCGGTTACAGTCTCTGTGTAGAGTGGTTATGGTCTCTAGATAGAGTGGTTACAGTCTCTGGGTAGAGTGGTTACAGTCTCTGGGTAGAGTGGTTACGGTCTCTGGGTAGAGTGGTTACAGTCTCTCGTAGAGAGTGGTTACCATCTCTGATAGAGAGTGGTTACCGTCTCTGATAGAGAAATTAAGGTTTAAGAGTAGAGAGTGGTTACGGTCTCTGGGTAGAGTGGTTACGGTCTCTGATAGAGAGTGGTTACCGTGTGATTGAAAGGTTATGGTCTCTGGGTAGAGTGGTTAAGGTCTCTGATAGAAAGTGGTTACCGTCTGATAGAAAGGTTACGGTCTCTGGGTAGAGTGGTTACGGTCTCTGATAGAGAGTGGTTACGGTCTCTGATAGAGAGTGGATACAGTCTCTGTGTAGAGTGGTTACGGTCTCTGATAGAGAGTGGATACAGTCTCTGTGTAGAGTGGTTACGGTCTCTGATAGAGAGTGGTTACGGTCTCTGATAGAGAGCGGTTACAGTCTCTGTGTAGAGTGGTTATGGTCTCTGGATAGAGTGGTTACAGTCTCTGGGTAGAGTGGTTACAGTCTCTGGGTAGAGTGGTTACGGTCTCTGGGTAGAGTGGTTACAGTCTCTCGTAGAGAGTGGTTTCCATCTCTGATAGAGAGTGGTTACCGTCTCTGATAGAGAAATTAAGGTTTAAGAGTAGAGAGTGGTTACGGTCTCTGGGTAGAGTGGTTACGGTCTCTGATAGAGAGTGGTTACCGTCTCTGATAGAGAAGTTACGGTCTCTGGGTAGAGTGGTTACGGTCTCTGATAGAGAATTTATGGTCTCTGGGTAGAGTGGTTACGGTCGCTGATAGAGATTGGTTACCGCCTGTGATAGAGAAGTTACGGTCTCTGGGTAGAGTGGTTACGGTCGCTGATAGAGAGTGGTTACGGTCTCTGATAGAGAGCGGTTACAGTCTCTGTGTAGAGTGGTTACGGTCTGTGGGTAGAGTGGTTACACTCTCTGTGAAGAGTGGTTACGGTCTCTGTGTAGAGTGGTTACAGTCTCTGTGTAGAGTGGTTACAGTCTCTGTGTATATTGGTTACGGTCTCTGGGTAGAGTGGTTACAGTCTCTGTGTAGAGTGGTTACAGTCTCTGTGTAGAGTGGTTACAGTCTCTGGGTAGAGTGGTTACGGTCTCTGGGTAGAGTGGTTACAGTCTCTGATAGAGAGTGGTTACCGTCTCTGATAGAGAGTGGTTGCCGTCTCTGATAGAGGTTACGGTCTCTGGGTAGAGTGGTTACGGTCTCTGATAGAGAGTGGTTACGGTCTCTGATAGAGAGCGGTTACAGTCTCTGTGTAGAGTGGTTACGGTCTCTGGGTAGAGTGGTTACGGTCTCTGGGTAGAGTGGTTACAGTCTCTGTGTAGAGGGGTTACGGTCTCTTATAGAGAGGGGTTACGGTCTCTGATAGAGAGCGGTTACACTATCTGTGTAGAGTGGTTACAGTCTCTGTGTATATTGGTTACGGTCTCTGGGTAGAGTGGTTACAGTCTCTGTGTAGAGTGGTTACAGTCTCTGTGTAGAGTGGTTACAGTCTCTGGGTAGAGTGGTTACGGTCTCTGGGTAGAGTGGTTACAGTCTCTGGGTAGAGTGGTTACAGTCTCTGATAGAGAGTGGTCCCCGTCTCTGATAGAGAGTGGTTGCCGTCTCTGATAGAGGTTACGGTCTCTGGGTAGAGTGGTTACGGTCGCTGATAGAGAGTGGTTACGGTCTCTGATAGAGAGCGGTTACAGTCTCTGTGTAGAGTGGTTACGGTCTCTGGGTAGAGTGGTTACGGTCTCTGGGTAGAGTGGTTACAGTCTCTGTGTAGAGGGGTTACAGTCTCTTATAGAGAGGGGTTACGGTCTCTGATAGAGAGCGGTTACACTCTCTGTGTAGAGTGGTTACAGTCTCTGTGTATATTGGTTACGGTCTCTGGGTAGAGTGGTTACAGTCTCTGTGTAGAGTGGTTACAGTCTCTGTGTAGAGTGGTTACAGTCTCTGGGTAGAGTGGTTACGGTCTCTGGGTAGAGGGGTTACAGTCTCTGATAGAGAGTGGTTACAGTCTCTGATAGAGAGTGGTTACCGTCTCTGATAGAGAGTGGTTACCGTCTCTGATAGAGGGTGGTTACCGTCTCTGATAGAGAAGTTACGGTCTCCGGGTAGAGTGGTTACGGTCTCTGATAGAGAGTTGTTACCGTCTCTGATAGAGAAGTTATGGTCTCTGATAGAGAGTGCTTACGGTCTCTGGGTAGAGTGGTTACGGTCTCTGATAGAGAGTGGTTACCGTCTCTGATAGAGAGTGGTTACCGTCTGATAGAGAAGTTACGGTCTCTGGGTAGAGTGGTTACGGTCTCTGATAGAGAGTGGTTACGGTCTCTGATAGAGAGCGGTTACAGTCTCTGTGTAGAGTGGTTACGGTCTCTGGGTAGAGTGGTTACGGTCTCTGGGTAGAGAGGTTACGGTCTCTGGGCAGAGTGGTTACGGTCTCTGATAGAGAGTGGTTACCGTCTCTGATAGAGAGTGGTTACCGTCTCTGATAGAGGGTGGTTACCGTCTCTGATAGAGAAGTTACGGTCTCCGGGTAGAGTGGTTACGGTCTCTGATAGAGAGTGGTTACCGTCTCTGATAGAGAAGTTATGGTCTCTGGGTAGAGTGGTTACGGTCTCTGATAGAGAGTGGTTACGGTCTCTGATAGAGAGCGGTTACAGTCTCTGTGTAGAGTGGTTACGGTCTCTGGGTAGAGTGGTTACGGTCTCTGGGCAGAGTGGTTACGGTCTCTGATAGAGAGTGGTTGAGGTCTCTGGGTAGAGTGGTTACCGTCTCTGATAGAGAGTGGTTACGGTCTCTGATAGAGAAGTTATGGTCTCTGGGTAGAGTGGTTACGGTCTCTGATAGAGAGTGGTTACCGTCTCTGATAGAGAAGTTACGGTCTCTGATAGAGAGTGTTTACGGTCTCTGGGTAGAGTGGTTACGGTCTCTGATAGAGAGTGGTTACCGTCTCTGATCGAGAGTGGTTACCGTCTCTGATAGAGAAGTTACGGTCTCTGGGTAGAGTGGTTACGGTCTCTGGGTAGAGTGGTTACGGTCTCTGGGTAGAGTGGTTACGGTCTCTGTGTAGAGGGGTTACGGTCTCTTATAGAGAGGGGTTACGGTCTCTGATAGAGAGCGGTTACACTCTCTGTGTAGAGTGGTTACAGTCTCTGTGTATATTGGTTACGGTCTCTGGGTAGAGTGGTTACAGTCTCTGTGTAGAGTGGTTACAGTCTCTGTGTAGAGTGGTTACAGTCTCTGTGTAGAGTGGTTACAGTCTCTGGGTAGAGTGGTTACGGTCTCTGGGTAGAGTGGTTACAGTCTCTGATAGAGAGTGGTTACAGTCTCTGATAGAGAGTGGTTACCGTCTCTGATAGAGGGTGGTTACCGTCTCTGATAGAGAAGTTACGGTCTCCGGGTAGAGTGGTTACGGTCTCTGATAGAGAGTTGTTACCGTCTCTGATAGAGAAGTTATGGTCTCTGATAGAGAGTGCTTACGGTCTCTGGGTAGAGTGGTTACGGTCTCTGATAGAGAGTGGTTACCGTCTCTGATAGAGAGTGGTTACCGTCTGATAGAGAAGTTACGGTCTCTGGATAGAGTGGTTACGGTCTCTGATAGAGAGTGGTTACGGTCTCTGATAGAGAGCGGTTACAGTCTCTGTGTAGAGTGGTTACGGTCTCTGGGTAGAGTGGTTACGGTCTCTGGGTAGAGAGGTTACGGTCTCTGGGCAGAGTGGTTACGGTCTCTGATAGAGAGTGGTTACCGTCTCTGATAGAGAGTGGTTACCATCTCTGATAGAGGGTGGTTACCGTCTCTGATAGAGAAGTTATGGTCTCTGGGTAGAGTGGTTACGGTCTCTGATAGAGAGTGGTTACGGTCTCTGATAGAGAGCGGTTACAGTCTCTGTGTAGAGTGGTTACGGTCTCTGGGTAGAGTGGTTACGGTCTCTGGGCAGAGTGGTTACGGTCTCTGATAGAGAGTGGTTGAGGTCTCTGGGTAGAGTGGTTACCGTCTCTGATAGAGAGTGGTTACGGTCTCTGATAGAGAAGTTATGGTCTCTGGGTAGAGTGGTTACGGTCTCTGATAGAGAGTGGTTACCGTCTCTGATAGAGAAGTTACGGTCTCTGATAGAGAGTGTTTACGGTCTCTGGGTAGAGTGGTTACGGTCTCTGATAGAGAGTGGTTACCGTCTCTGATCGAGAGTGGTTACCGTCTCTGATAGAGAAGTTACGGTCTCTGGGTAGAGTGGTTACGGTCTCTGATAGAGAGTGGTTACCGTCTCTGATAGAGAGTGGTTACCGTCTCTGATAGAGAGTGGATACGGTCTCTGATAGAGAAGTTACGGTCTCTGGGTAGAGTGGTTACCATCTCTGATAGAGAAGTTACGGTCTCTGGGTAGAGTGGTTACGGTCTCTGGGTAGAGTGGTTACGGTCTATGGGTAGAGTGGTTACCGTCTCTGATAGAGAAGTTACGGTCTCTGGGTAGAGTGGTTACGTTCTCTGGGTAGAGTGGTTACGGTCTCTGATAGAGAGTGGTTACCGTCTCTGATAGAGAAGTTACGGTCTCTGGGTAGAGTGGTTACAGTACAACGACACCAGAAATAAATGATGATTTTTGCAAATCAATCAGTCAAATGTTAATGCTTGGTGATATGGTGGCAGTTTAATGTATGGGACATGTACAGAATGACTTCCTAGAAGCCATCTGAAGTTTGAAGTGAACATATTCAAATTTAATCTGAATGGTAATAAGCCACAAATCAGCCATGTCTAGAAAGCTTTTTTTTTTTTTTGACACTTCCATTCTAATGAATAGAAATTGACTTCAACATTATTTCACAATTTTTCATATAGTTCACATTTTCCATAAACAATGCAAGTTGATCCATTCAAGGACTGCTACTACTATTACTAAGTCATACAGTACTGTAGGTGAAGATATTTATGTATATTTTAGCCTACATAATATTCTAGTATGAACACCATCAACTAGGCCCACGCAGTGGCCCTAAGTGCCCTGCGCAGGGCCGGCCCCAGGTATAAGCGGTCGATTAGGGCCGCCGGACGGTTTTGTTTTTAGGAACTCAGTCGGGGTCTCAACTCAGGGTTGAGAGTTAGAATAGTAGAATACACAAGGTGCAATTTCAAAATGTGATTGTGCATCAGCAGTTTTCTCATGTTATGTCAGTCACCGACAGTCACTCAATTAGTTATTGTTAGCTAACATTTATTAGATTGGTAAGTTAGCCTAGCCAGCTATGTAAACTTGTAGTAATCATGGTCAATTTACCGACCGGGCACGAAGGGCACGTGCCCAGGGGCCCTGACCTCCAGGGGGCCCCATTGATTTTGTTAGTCACTCTCACTGAGATATCATATTAACATGGCATAAGAAGGAAATTAGCTGTAAAAGTGCAACAACATTTCGATGAGGGCCTCCAAAAGGCTGTGTTTGGGTTGAGGTCTGCTTCAGTAATTGTCAGTCTGTCACCCAAACCCTCAGCCTCTCAACCATGCACCGCGGTGACTTTGACCTTATCACAGTGGTGCCAGATCAACGCCATTAGCTGTTGTTCTACAGGAAGAGGAAATATGAGCAGAAAACAAAACGGAGGGAAATGCTTGACCAAGCACTGCAGTTCTCATTAGCCTTGACACTTTACTCAATGTATAAAACATGAAGTGCACACTCACTTAATGTGTAATTTGACTGAAAGGTGGGGTAACAAGGAGGAGCGGGAGGGAGGGTTTGAACATTAACTACCCCCCCCCCTCACACTATATTTTTTTTCTCTCCCTCTCTCTCTCTCTCTCTCTCTCTTCTGTTCTCTCTCTACTCTTTCTCCTGTTTCAATAAGCATTGCCGACAGAAAAGGGCCAAAACGTGCTGCGGTAGCAGGAATGAATTCCAATCAGAGGCGAAGGAGGGTGAGATCCATTACATTTATCCTAGTATCCCCTTCTCACAAGAATACTCCCTCTCACACATACACGCAAAACAATGTTCTGCTGTATCGAAAACAATCACACACAGGCATAAACAACGTCTCCCACTTCCTCACAGACTATCAAACCCTCTGGTGATCATTATCTTGGGACTGGGTTGGGTAGCATTGTCCAAATCTGACCTGGGTAAAAATCGCACCATATACACATCTCTTCAAATGTACACTGAATATATAAAACATTAAGAACACCTGCTCTTTCCATGACATAGACCAACAAGGTGAAAGCTACAATCCCTTATTGATGTAACTTGTTAAATCCACTTCAAATCAGTGAAGATGAAGTGGAGGAGACAGGTTAAAGACATGGATTGTGTATGTCTGCTATTCAGAGGGTGAATTTGCAAGACGAAAGATGTAAGTGCCTTTGAAAGGGGTATGGTAGTAGATGCCAGGCGAACAGGTTTGTGTCAAGACCCACATACAGACACTCCTCCCTGGTTATCCTCTTACCCATTTGTGAAAGCTCTGCCACACTCCCAATATATGGCCCTTCCAGGAACTTGGGTTCACTGTCGTTGATATCCTGGACCTTGATGACGAACTCTGACTCGGATTCCAAAAGGTGGTTGGTGAGTCGGTCCCGGGCCTGAGCTCTGAGGGTGTAGTAGCTCTGCTCCTCGCGGTCCAAGCGCTCGGTGGCGTGGATGTCACCTGTCAGCTCGTCGATGATGAAGATAGTGCCCGCTCCTTCCCCGGAGATGGTGTACTTGATGTTCCCCTCGCCCTCGTCCGAATCCGTGTGGATCTGTCAATTAAGGCAATTAAAGTCAAGCTGAGAGTTCATGCTTTTAGAAGGTATACGTCGTTAATTAAAACATATTTATAAAATGCATTGATTTCATTGACTGACAGTTGACACTACTGTGAATGCAGTACTCAGATTTCACAGCATCAGATAAGATGTAGAATTATTCTTCACTTTCTCTTCAAAGATACAGCCAATAAACAAACATGTACGTATAGAATTCCATACTCCAAAATAACATATGTTCGAAATGTAGTGGGTGAAAAATACCCAGTTGTCATACTTGAGTAAAAGTAAAGATACCTTATTAGATAATTACTCATGTAAAAAAGAAAGTCACCCAGTAAAATAGTACTTGAGTAAAAGTCTGAAAGTATTTGGTTTTAAATATACTTAAGTATCAAAAGTAAATGTAATTGCTAAAATATACTTAAGTATCAAAACTAAAAGTAAAAGTACAAATAATTTCAAATTCCTTATATAAGCAAACCAGAGCATCATTTTCTTGTTGTTTTTTGTGCAGAAAGCCAGGGGCACGCTCCAACAGTCACACATAATTAACAAACAAAGCATGTGTTTAGTGAGTCTGCCAGAGCAGAGGTAGTAGGGATGACCAGGGATGTTCTCTTGATAAGTGCGTGAATAAGGCAATTTCCCTGTCCTGCAAAGCATTCAAAATGTAACGAGTACTTTTGGGTGTCAGGGAAAATCTATGGAGTAAAAAGTACATTATTTTATTTAGTAATGTAATGAAGTAAAAGTTGGCAACAATATAAATAGTAAAGTAAAGTACAGATACCCAAAAGAACAACTTAAGTAGTACTTTCAAGTATTTTTACTGAAGTACTTTACACCATTGTCAAAATGTCATATAAAAAAACAGCCTTGAACCTGCCAATCACAACATGTTTATTATATACATTTGCAGCACTTTATAGGATGCCCTTTACAGAACTGTCAAGGCTTTGCTCTTTCTTTTATGTCAGATTTTCTCTCTAGTCATCAAGAAGCAAAGTTCCTATTTCACAGCCGGTGAGAGAGGAAAGAGGAGAAGCCCTCGCCTCCCTCTAGGGTTGTCATCAACAGTACCATGACAAAAGACACTGCAGTGCTATTGGTGATTTACACAATCCCCACATGGTGTGCCCTTCACAGAATAGGGGCCCCTCAAATTAGAAGTCATTTCTAAAGGTTGTTAAAGTTGCGGTATGAACATGAACACGGTTGGGGCCGACAAATGAACTTAAAGAGCCCTTATAAATCTGCCGTGACTTCTTCTAGTGATTAAAAGACATTCTAGCAGCCCCCTATGCATCCTGTGGCTTTACTGCACATCTGAACTGCTACTCCCTTCCAATATGAAATTAGAATGCAGGACTCGGCTCCATAGCCTGTAGGACCCATCTCGCAAAACAGGCGGGAATTGAGGGAGAAAACGCCCCTGTCTCCCGCGTTAATATTTTATAAAGGCTTAATTAAATACAGGACTCGATCGCCCTCGCGGGAGCTTTCATTAGGTATTTGTCGTAAAACAGGGGAATAATGCAAAACATAGCCCCCTCTTTCTTTTCATTTGGAATAGTCCCCAAGTCAAATAAATGTACACTGAGAGAAAATCGACTCTTTTTGGGGGCATCAATATTTCAGCGATAATAAAATAAACTTCAATAGCCCAGTCGGTAAAAAGACAGTAGAAAGCTCTCCAATATGTGTAGATATGTGACGCCTGCCTTTACATTGTCTGACTGTCTCTCTATTGCTTACTGTCTTTGATCAATTTGAGACAACTTACTGCAATCAAGTCTTTCAAGTATATTAGAGCAGATGCTGAAGACAAGGATCAACAGTGATGCTTCATTCAAACACATCCAAACATCTTTAGAGAGTCTTGTGGCTACAATGTGTTCAGTAGAATGGAAAGGGTTTTCTACCATCAAAGTCGATATTTGCTCTCCGATCACACACGTAATGTTTGCGAATAAACACCCACACAAATGTCATGCACACACACAGTCATGCATACACAATCATACACACATTTCTCTCCCTCTCTTTCTCTGACACACACACTTCGTCCATAAATATATAGTAGGGCATCCTACAGTGCCTTGCAAAAGTATTCATCCCCCTTGGCGTTTTACCTATTTTGATGCATTGCTTGTAATTAAAATGGATTTTATTTGGATTTCATGGAACGGACATACACAAAATAGTCCAAATTGGTGAAGTGAAATGAAAAAAATTACTTGTTTAAAGAAATTCAAAAAAATTCTCAGAAAAGAGGTGCCTGAATATGTATTCATCCCTTTTGCTATGAAGCCCCTAAATAAGATCTGGTGCAACCAATTACCTTCAGAAGTTCACATAATTAGTTAAATAAAGTCCACCTGTGTGCAATCTAAGTGTCACATTATCAGTCACATGATCTCAGTATATATACACATGTTCTGAAAGGCCCCAGAGTCTGCAACACCGCTAAGCAAGCAGCACCACCAAGCACCATGAAGACCAAGGAGCTCTCCAAACAGGTCAGGGACAAAGTTGTGGAGAAGTACAGATCAGGGTTCAGTTATAAAAAATATCCAAAACTTTGAACATTTCAAAGACCACCATTATCAAAAAAATTGAAAGAATATGGCACCACAACAAACCTGCCAAGAGAGGGCCGCCCACTAAAACTCACAGACCAGACAAGGGAGGGCATTAATCAGAGAGGCAACAAAGACACCAAAGATAACCCTGAAGGAGCTGCAAAGCTCTACAGCGGAGATAGGAGTATCTGTCCATAGAACCACTTTAAGCCGTACACTCCACCGAGCTGGGCTTTACGGACAAGTGGCCAAAAAAAAGCCATTGCTTGAAGAAAAAAATAAGCAAACACGTTGGTGTTCGCCAAAAGGCATGTGGGAGACTCCCCAAACCTATGGAAGAAGGTACTGTGGGAGACTCCCCAAACCTATGGAAGAAGGTACTGTGGTCAGATGAGACTAAAATTGAGCTTTTTGGACATCAAGGAAAATGCTATGTCTGGCGGAAACGCAAATCCTCTCATCACCCCGGGGCGACAGGTAGCCTAGTAGTTAGAGAGTTGGGCCAGTATCCGAAAGGTTGCTAGATTGAATCGCCGAGCTGACAAGGTAAAAATATGTTGTTCTGCCCCTGAACAAGGCAGTGAACCCACTGTTCCTAGGCCGTCATTGTAAATAAGAATTTGTTCTTTAACTGACTTGCCTAGTTAAATAAAGGTTAAATTAAAAATAAATTTAAATAACCCAAAGAACACCATCCCCACAGTGAAGCATGGTGGTGGCAGCATCATACTTTGGGGATGTTTTTCACCGGCAGGGACTGGGAAACTGGTCAGATTTGAAGGAATGATGGATGGAGATGAATACAGGGAAATTCTTGAGGGAATTTGAGAATGGGACGGAGATTAACTTTCCAGCAGGACAATGACCCTAAGCATACTGCTAAAGCAACACTTGAGTGGTTTAAGGGGAAGCATTGTCGTTCTGCCGCTGAACAGGCAGTTAACCCACTGTTCCTAGGCCATCATTGAAAATAAGAATTTGTTCTTAACTGACTTGCCTAGTTTAATAAAGGTGAAATAAAAATAAAAAATAAAAAATTGAATTGTCTTCGAATGACCTAGTCAAAGCCCAGAGCTCAATCCAATTGAGAATCTGTGGTATGACTTAAAGATAGCTGTAATTACTGCAAAAGGTGGCTCTACGAAGTATTGACTTGGGGGGGGTGAATAATTATGCATGCTCAAGTTCTGTTTTTTTTGTCTTATTTCTTGTTTGTTTCACAATAAAAAATATTTTGCATCTTCAAAGTGGTAGGCATGTTGTGTAAATCAAATGATACAAACCCCCCCAAAAATCTATTTTAATTCCAGGTTGTAAGGCTACAAATAGGAAAATACTTTCGCAAGCCACTGTACTTGAGTAGAAGTAAAGATACCTTACTAGAAAATGACTCAAGTCAAAGTGAATGTCACCCAGTAAAATACTACTTGAGTAAAAGTCTAAAAATATTTGGTTTTAAATATACTTAATTATCAAAAGTAAAAGTATAAATAATTTCAAATTCCTTATATTAAGCAATCCAGACGGCACCATTTTCTTGTTTTTTTTCATTTACGGATAGCCAGGGTCACACTCCAACACTCAGACATAATTTACAAATGACGCATGTGTGAGTCCGTCAGATCAGAGGCACTAGGGATGAGCAGGGATGTTCTCTTGATAAGGGCATGAATTTGACAATTTTCCTGTCCTGCTAAGCATTCAAAACGTAACGAACACTTTTGGGTGTCAGAGAAAATGTATGGAGTAAAAAGTGCATTATTTTCTTTTGAAATGTAGTGAAGTACAAGCACAAGTTGTCAAAAATATAAATAGTAAAGTACAGATACCAAAAAAACGACTTAAGTAAAAATACCCTTAAAGTACTACTTAAGTACTTTACACCACTGCTTTTGACTGCTTTAATACACAAGTGAATTTGTAATAATACTGTTGGTACCCTAAAATGGGGGGACTATTTTTTAAAAAGTGCTGAAATTTCTAAACGGTTCACATTTACATTTACATTTAAGTCATTTAGCAGACGCTCTTATCCAGAGCGACTCACCCGATATGGATGAAAATACCTTCAAATTAAAGCTGACAGTCTGCACGTTAACCTCATATTCATTGTATTATTTCAAATCCAAAGCGACTGAGTACAGATCTGAAACCACAACAAAAATGTCACTGTCCCAATACTTTTGGAGCTCATCGTATTTTGTTGTGAGTAGGCACACGTGGCAACAACGCAGCTCAAATGTGATTTTTTTTCACAGATCATGCTCGTTCTCCCCCTTCAGGCCCAATGTGTCAGTCCATCCGTCAGTATGTCCTCATCAAAGTGATTCCGTGGCTAAGCTGTGAACTTCAAACAAAAGGTCAAAGCCAGGGCTTCACTTAATGCTTGGCAATCATAACCATCAGCAATGTCAGCATGCCATTGCCAGCTAAATTCCCCTTCCAACCAAACAAAAGAGTAGGGACACATTCCAAATGGAACCATGTTCCCTATGTAGTGCACTACACCCCTATGGGGCCTGGTCAAAAGTAATGCATTAAATAGGGATTAGGGTGCCATTTGGGACGCAGGCTAGGCCTGCAGTAAGCCTTCCCCATTAGGAAGAAAAAGGAGCTATTTATCACAACAATAGTGTTGGCACTTGGAAGAAAACAATATGTCTATAAACAGGACTCATAATGTCACCTCCTACTCTAGATGAAAACAGGGTCTTCGTCCTAAATGGTACCCTGTTCCATACATAGTGCACTACATTTGACCAGGGTCCATAGGGCCCTAGTCAAAAGTAGTGCACAATGTAGGGAATAGGGTGCCATTTGGGACATGCCAATGCCTTGTGGCTACAATAATCAAATCTGTCGTGCACCTTTGGTCAACTCTTCAACACTGTAAATGCTGCCTGCTTCCTCAGCAACGAGTGTATAGACAAACAAAGTCACGCAGGCATGCACACACACACATACAGACACACAGAAAAACACACGCACACACACGCACATACTGACACACACAGAAAAACACACAGACGGGTACATAGATATGGAACTGCCCTGCCAAATAGGGGTCAGCGCACTAACGAAGACCAATGGTGTCGCTTTGGCCTCAGGGCAAGCCAGCCTACTGAAGGACATCAAAATGAGGCAGCTGAATGAATAGGAGATCAGGATATACCGCGGGAAAATGTCCTTGTCTCACCTTGCTATCTAAAAATAAAAGCATTCATTGGAAGTCGCTCTGGATAAGAGTGTCTGCTAAATCAAGGGTTCCAAAACAATTTCACTTGGGGCATTAGGGAACATCCCACGGCCCCCCTGTGAACGTGCACCACGTCTATTTCTACGGGCTCAAGCACTGTTCATTACTCAAACTATTCACACCGCTCTTGTTGGTGGAGAGAATGTTGCAGGTTTAAAGCGTATTTCCTACAATTCTACACATTGTCATTGGGTCCAAAGAAAATAGTGTAGTTTAAATGCAAATTTTCTTGCAATCCTATACATTTTGCCATGTCTAATGTGTATTCATGTGATATTTGTGTGACAAAAAAATGACAGCAATATCAATGGCCAACATAAAAAAACGGAAGCTGACATGGACTAGTTGATGTGGATATTTCTGACAGATTATAAATAGCCCTCTATAGTATGTAATGACTGAGATGGGCTAGATGATGTGGACACTTCTCACACGTTATAAATAGCCCTCTATAGTATGTAATGACTGAGATGGACTAGTTGATGTGGACACTTCTAACAGATTATAAATAGCCCTCTATAGTATGTAATGACTGAGATGGGCTAGTTGATGTGGACATTTCTGACAGATTATAAATAGCCCTCTATAGTATGTAATGACTGAGATGGACTAGATGATGTGGACATTTCTCACACGTTATAAATAGCCCTCTATAGTATGTAATGACTGAGATGGGCTAGTTGATGTGGACATTTCTGACAGATTATAAATAGCCCTCTATAGTATGTAATGACTGAGATGGACTAGATGATGTGGACATTTCTGACACGTTATAAATAGCCCTCTGTAGTATGTAATGACTGAGATGGACTAGATGATGTGGACATTTCTAACAGATTATAAATAGCCCTCTATAGTATGTAATGACTGAGATGGGCTAGTTGATGTGGACACTTCTCACACGTTATAAATAGCCCTCTATAGTATGTAATGACTGAGATGGACTAGATGATGTGGACATTTCTAACAGATTATGAATAGCCCTCTATAGTATGTAATGACTGAGATGGACTAGATGATGTGGACATTTCTAACAGATTATAAATAGCCCTCTATAGTATGTAATGACTGAGATGGGCTAGATGATGTGGACATTTCTGACACGTTATAAATAGCCCTCTATAGTATGTAATGACTGAGATGGGCTAGATGATGTGGACATTTCTAACATATTATAAATAGCCCTCTATAGTATGTAATGACTGAGATGGACTAGTTGATGTGGACATTTCTAACACTTTATAAATAGCCCTCTATAGTATGTAATGACTGAGATGGACTAGATGATGTGGACATTTCTCACACGTTATAAATAGCCCTCTATAGTATGTAATGACTGAGATGGGCTAGATGATGTGGACATTTCTGACAGATTATAAATAGCTCTCTATAGTATGTAATGACTGAGATGGGCTAGATGATGTGGACACTTCTCACACGTTATAAATAGCCCTCTATAGTATGTAATACCTGAGATGGGCTAGATGATGTGGACACTTCTCACACGTTATAAATAGCCCTCTATAGTATGTAATACCTGAGATGGGCTAGATGGTGTGGACATTTCTGACACGTTATAAATAGCCCTCTATAGTATGTAATACCTGAGATGGACTAGATGATGTGGACACTTCTCACACGTTATAAATAGCCCTCTATAGTATGTAATGACTGAGATGGACGAGTTGATGTGGACATTTCTGACAGATTATAAATAGCCCTATATAGTATGTAATGACTGAGATGGGCTAGATGATGTGGACATTTCTGACAGATTATAAATACCCCTCTATAGTATGTAATGACTGAGATGGGCTAGTTGATGTGGACATTTCTGACAGATTATAAATAGCCCTCTATAGTATGTAATGACTGAGATGGGCTAGATGATGTGGACATTTCTGACAGATTATAAATAGCCCTCTATAGTATGTAATGACTGAGATGGACTAGTTGATGTGGACATTTCTAACACTTTATAAATAGCCCTCTATAGTATGTAATGACTGAGATGGACTAGATGATGTGGACATTTCTCACACGTTATAAATAGCCCTCTATAGTATGTAATGACTGAGATGGACTAGATAATGTGGACATTTCTCAGACGTTATAAATAGCCCTCTATAGTATGTAATGACTGAGATGGACTAGATGATGTGGACATTTCTCACACGTTATAAATAGCCCTCTATAGTATGTAATGACTGAGATGGGCTAGTTGATGTGGACATTTCTGACAGATTATAAATAGCCCTCTATAGTATGTAATGACTGAGATGGACTAGTTGATGTGGACATTTCTAACACTTTATAAATAGCCCTCTATAGTATGTAATGACTGAGATGGACTAGATGATGTGGACATTTCTCACACGTTATAAATAGCCCTCTATAGTATGTAATGACTGAGATGGGCTAGATGATGTGGACATTTCTCAGATGTTATAAATAGCCCTCTATAGTATGTAATGACTGAGATGGACTAGTTGATGTGGACATTTCTGACAGATTATAAATAGCCCTCTATAGTATGTAATGACTGAGATGGGCTAGTTGATGTGGACATTTCTGACAGATTATAAATAGCCCTCTATAGTATGTAATGACTGAGATGGGCTAGATGATGTGGACATTTCTGACACGTTATAAATAGCCCTCTATAGTATGTAATGACTGAGATGGGCTAGATGATGTGGACATTTCTGACAGATTATAAATAGCCCTCTGTAGTATGTAATGACTGAGATGGACTAGATGATGTGGACATTTCTAACAGATTATAAATAGCCCTCTATAGTATGTAATGACTGAGATGGACTAGATGATGTGGACATTTCTAACAGATTATGAATAGCCCTCTATAGTATGTAATGACTGAGATGGACTAGATGATGTGGACATTTCTAACAGATTATAAATAGCCCTCTATAGTATGTAATGACTGAGATGGGCTAGTTGATGTGGACATTTCTGACACGTTATAAATAGCCCTCTATAGTATGTAATGACTGAGATGGGCTAGATGATGTGGACATTTCTGACAGATTATAAATAGCTCTCTATAGTATGTAATGACTGAGATGGGCTAGTCGATGTGGACATTTCTAACACTTTATAAATAGCCCTCTATAGTATGTAATGACTGAGATGGGCTAGATGATGTGGACATTTCTGACACGTTATAAATAGCCCTCTATAGTATGTAATGACTGAGATGGACGAGTTGATGTGGACATTTCTGACACGTTATAAATAGCCCTCTATAGTATGTAATGGCTGAGATGGGCTAGATGATGTGGACACTTCTCATACGTTATAAATAGCCCTCTATAGTATGTAATACCTGAGATGGGCTAGATGATGTGGACACTTCTCACACGTTATAAATAGCCCTCTATAGTATGTAATACCTGAGATGGGCTAGATGATGTGGACATTTCTGACACGTTATAAATAGCCCTCTATAGTATGTAATACCTGAGATGGACTAGATGATGTGGACACTTCTCACACGTTATAAATAGCCCTCTATAGTATGTAATGACTGAGATGGACGAGTTGATGTGGACATTTCTGACAGATTATAAATAGCCCTCTATAGTATGTAATGACTGAGATGGACTAGTTGATGTGGACATTTCTGACAGATTATAAATAGCCCTCTATAGTATGTAATGACTGAGATGGACGAGTTGATGTGGACATTTCTGACAGATTATAAATAGCCCTCTATAGTATGTAATGACTGAGATGGACTAGATGATGTGGACATTTCTAACACTTTATAAATAGCCCTCTATAGTATGTAATGACTGAGATGGGCTAGATGATGTGGACATTTATAACACTTTATAAATAGCCCTCTATAGTATGTAATGACTGAGATGGACTAGATGATGTGGACATTTCTCACACGTTATAAATAGCCCTCTATAGTATGTAATGACTGAGATGGACTAGATGATGTGGACATTTCTCACACGTTATAAATAGCCCTCTATAGTATGTAATGACTGAGATGGACTAGATGATGTGGACATTTCTCAGACGTTATAAATAGCCCTCTATAGTATGTAATGACTGAGATGGGCTAGTTGATGTGGACATTTCTGACAGATTATAAATAGCCCTCTATAGTATGTAATGACTGAGATGGGCTAGATGATGTGGACATTTCTGACACGTTATAAATAGCCCTCTATAGTATGTAATGACTGAGATGGGCTAGTTGATGTGGACATTTCTAACACTTTATAAATAGCCCTCTATAGTATGTAATGACTGAGATGGGCTAGATGATGTGGACATTTCTCAGACGTTATAAATAGCCCTCTATAGTATGTAATGACTGAGATGGACTAGATGATGTGGACATTTCTGACAGATTATAAATAGCCCTCTATAGTATGTAATGACTGAGATGGGCTAGATGATGTGGACATTTCTGACAGATTATAAATAGCCCTCTATAGTATGTAATGACTGAGATGGGCTAGTCGATGTGGACATTTCTAACACTTTATAAATAGCCCTCTATAGTATGTAATGACTGAGATGGGCTAGATGATGTGGACATTTCTGACACGTTATAAATAGCCCTCTATAGTATGTAATGACTGAGATGGACGAGTTGATGTGGACATTTCTGACACGTTATAAATAGCCCTCTATAGTATGTAATGGCTGAGATGGGCTAGATGATGTGGACACTTCTCATACGTTATAAATAGCCCTCTATAGTATGTAATACCTGAGATGGGCTAGATGATGTGGACATTTCTGACACGTTATAAATAGCCCTCTATAGTATGTAATACCTGAGATGGACTAGATGATGTGGACACTTCTCACACGTTATAAATAGCCCTCTATAGTATGTAATGACTGAGATGGACGAGTTGATGTGGACATTTCTGACAGATTATAAATAGCCCTCTATAGTATGTAATGACTGAGATGGGCTAGATGATGTGGACATTTCTGACAGATTATAAATACCCCTCTATAGTATGTAATGACTGAGATGGGCTAGATGATGTGGACATTTCTGACACGTTATAAATAGCCCTCTATAGTATGTAATGACTGAGATGGGCTAGATGATGTGAACATTTCTGACAGATTATAAATAGCCCTCTGTAGTATGTAATGACTGAGATGGACTAGATGATGTGGACATTTCTAACAGATTATAAATACCCCTCTATAGTATGTAATGACTGAGATGGGCAAGTTGATGTGGACATTTCTGACAGATTATAAATAGCCCTCTATAGTATGTAATGACTGAGATGGACTAGATGATGTGGACATTTCTGACAGATTATAAATAGCCCTCTATAGTATGTAATGACTCAGATGGACTAGATGATGTGGACATTTCTAACAGATTATAAATAGCCCTCTATAGTATGTAATGACTGAGATGGACTAGATGATGTGGACATTTCTAACAGATTATAAATAGCCCTCTATAGTATGTAATGACTGAGATGGGCTAGTTGATGTGGACACTTCTCACACGTTATAAATAGCCCTCTATAGTATGTAATGACTGAGATGGACTAGATGATGTGGACATTTCTCACACGTTATAAATAGCCCTCTATAGTATGTAATGACTGAGATGGACTAGATGATGTGGACATTTCTCGCACGTTATAAATAGCCCTCTATAGTACGTAATGACTGAGATGGACTAGTTGATGTGGACATTTCTGACACGTTATAAATAGCCCTCTATAGTATGTAATGACTGAGATGGACTAGTTGATGTGGACATTTCTGACACGTTATAAATAGCCCTCTATAGTATGTAATGACTGAGATGACAAGAGGAACTGATGATGCACTACCTAATTTATAAATGGCAGCTTGTGCATTCTACTATTACAACTTTCAAGAGTAAGTTTGAAGCTGGACTGAGTTCCATTAAAAAGTTTAATTTAGGGGAGGGTACCTACGCCCGCCTTGCCGACCCCTCGCACCCTTAGGGGGTACCACTGTGCTAAATGACTCAAATGTAAATGTACTACATTTGTTGTAAGGAACTGGCAAAATCTAAAAAACTGCACACAAAAGTGAGAAAGGAAGTCAGAAGAAGAAGTCTGTAAAATATCTGGAAGAAATTCGAATCAAGACTATCTGGAAGTTATTCTAAACAACCGTATCTGGAAGTTATTCTAAACAACCGTATCTGGAAGTTATTCGAAACAACCGTATCTGGAAGTTATTCTAAACAACAGTATCTGGAAGTTATTCTAATCAACCGTATCTGGAAGTTATTCTAAACAACCGTATATGGAAGTTATTCTAATCAACCGTATCTGGAAGTTATTCTAAACAACGGTATCTGGAAGTTATTCTAATCAACACTATCTGGAAGTTATTCTAATCGACCGTATCTGGAAGTTATTCTAAACAACGGTATCTGGAAGTTATTCTAATCAACACTATCATGAAGTTATTCTAATCAACACTATCTGGAAGTTATTCTAAACAACGGTATCTGGAAATTATTCTAATCAACACTATCTGGAAGTTATTCTAATCAACACTATATGGAAGTTATTCTAATCAACACTATCTGGAAGTTATTCTAATCAACACTATCTGGAAGTTATTCTAATCAACACTATCTGGAAGTTATTCTAATCAACACTATCTGGAAGTTATTCTAAACAACCGTATCTGGAAGTTATTCTAAACAACCGTATCGGGAAGTTATTCTAAATCAACACTATCTGGAAGTTATTCTAATCAACCGTATCTGGAAGTTATTCTAATCAACCGTATCTGGAAGTTATTCTAAACAACCGTATCTGGCAGTTATTCTAAACAACCGTATCTGGAAGTTATTCTAATCAACCGTATCTGGAAGTTATTCTAATCAACCGTATCTGGAAGTTATTCTAAACAACCGTATCGGGAAGTTATTCTAAATCAACACTATCTGGAAGTTATTCTAATCAACACTATCTGGAAGTTATTCTAATCAACCGTATCTGGAAGTTATTCTAAACAACCGTATCGGGAAGTTATTCTAAATCAACACTATCTGGAAGTTATTCTAAACAACCGTATCTGGAAGTTATTCTAATCAACCGTATCTGGAAGTTATTCTAATCAACGTATCTGGAAGTTATTCTAATCAATACTATCTGGAAGTTATTCTAATCAACCGTATCTGGAAGTTATTCTAAACAACGGTATCTGGAAGTTATTCTAATCAGCACTATCTGGAAGTTATTCTAATCAACACTATCTGGAAGTTATTCTAATCAACCGTATCTGGAAGTTATTCTAAACAACGGTATCTGGAAGTTATTCTAATCAACACTATCTGGAAGTTATTCTAATCAACACTATCTGGAAGTTATTCTAATCAACCGTATCTGGAAGTTATTCTAAACAACGGTATCTGGAAGTTATTCTAATCAACACTATCTGGAAGTTATTCTAATCAACACTATCTGGAAGTTATTCTAATCAACCGTATCTGGAAGTTATTCTAAACAACGGTATCTGGAAGTTATTCTAATCAGCACTATCTGGAAGTTATTCTAATCAACACTATCTGGAAGTTATTCTAATCAACCGTATCTGGAAGTTATTCTAAACAACGGTATCTGGAAGTTATTCTAAACAACGGTATCTGGAAGTTATTCTAATCAGCACTATCTGGAAGTTATTCTAATCAACACTATCTGGAAGTTATTCTAATCAACCGTATCTGGAAGTTATTCTAAACAACGGTATCTGGAAGTTATTCTAATCAACACTATCTGGAAGTTATTCTAATCAACACTATCTGGAAGTTATTCTAATCAACCGTATCTGGAAGTTATTCTAAACAACGGTATCTGGAAGTTATTCTAATCAACACTATCTGGAAGTTATTCTAATCAACACTATCTGGAAGTTATTCTAATCAACCGTATCTGGAAGTTATTCTAAACAACGGTATCTGGAAGTTATTCTAATCAGCACTATCTGGAAGTTATTCTAATCAACACTATCTGGAAGTTATTCTAATCAACCGTATCTGGAAGTTATTCTAAACAACGGTATCTGGAAGTTATTCCAATCAACACTATCTGGAAGTTATTCTAATCAACACTATCTGGAAGTTATTCTAATCAACCGTATCTGGAAGTTATTCTAAACAACCGTATCGGGAAGTTATTCTAATCAACCGTATATGGAAGTTGTTCTAAACAACCGTATCTGTAAGTAATTCTAATCAACACTATCTGGAAGTTATTCTAAACAACGGTATCGGGAAGTTATTGTAATCAACACTATCTGGAAGTTATTCTAATCAACACTATCTGGAAGTTATTTTAATCAACCGTATCTGGAAGTTATTCTAAACAACGGTATCTGGAAGTTATTCTAATCAGCACTATCTGGAAGTTATTCTAATCAACACTATCTGGAAGTTATTCTAATCAACCATATCTGGAAGTTATTCTAAACAACGGTATCTGGAAGTTATTCTAATCAACACTATCTGGAAGTTATTCTAATCAACACTATCTGGAAGTTATTCTAATCAACCGTATCTGGAAGTTATTCTAAACAACGGTATCTGGAAGTTATTCTAATCAACACTATCTGGAAGTTATTCTAATCAACACTATATGGAAGTTATTCTAATCAACACTATCTGGAAGTTATTCTAATCAACACTATCTGGAAGTTATTCTAATCAACACTATCTGGAACTTATTCTAATCAACACTATCTGGAAGTTATTCTAAACAACCGTATCTGGAAGTTATTCTAATCAACCGTATCTGGAAGTTATTCTAAACAACCGTATCTGGAAGTTATTCTAAACAACCGTATCGGGAAGTTATTCTAATCAACCGTATATGGAAGTTGTTCTAAACAACCGTATCTGTAAGTAATTCTAATCAACACTATCTGGAAGTTATTCTAAACAACGGTATCGGGAAGTTATTGTAATCAATACTATCTGGAAGTTATTCTAATCAACACTATCTGGAAGTTATTCTAATCAACCGTATCTGGAAGTTATTCTAAACAACGGTATATGGAAGTTATTCTAATCAGCACTATCTGGAAGTTATTCTAATCAACACTATCTGGAAGTTATTCTAATCAACCGTATCTGGAAGTTATTCTAAACAACGGTATCTGGAAGTTATTCTAATCAACACTATCTGGAAGTTATTCTAATCAACACTATCTGGAAGTTATTCTAATCAACCGTATCTGGAAGTTATTCTAAACAACGGTATCTGGAAGTTATTCTAATCAACACTATCTGGAAGTTATTCTAATCAACACTATATGGAAGTTATTCTAATCAACACTATCTGGAAGTTATTCTAATCAACACTATCTGGAAGTTATTCTAAACAACCGTATCTGGAAGTTATTCTAATCAACCGTATCTGGAAGTTATTCTAAACAACCGTATCTGGCATTTATTCTAATCAACCGTATCTGGAAGTTATTCTAATCAACCGTATCTGGAAGTTATTCTAAACAACCGTATCAGGAAGTTATTCTAAATCAACACTATCTGGAAGTTATTCTAATCAACACTATCTGGAAGTTATTCTAATTAACCGTATCTGGAAGTTATTCTAAACAACCGTATCTGGCAGTTATTCTAACCAACCGTATCTGGAAGTTATTCTAATCAACCGTATCTGGAAGTTATTCTAATCAACGTATCTGGAAGTTATTCTAATCAACCGTATCTGGAAGTTATTCTAAATCAACACTATCTACAAGTTATTCTAATCAACACTATCTGGAAGTTATTCTAATCAATCGTATCTGGAAGTTATTCTAATCAATACTATCTGGAAGTTATTCTAATCAACAGTATCTGGAAGTTATTCTAATCAACCGTATCTGGGAATTATTCTAGTCAACCGTATCTGGAAGTTATTCTAAACAACCGTATCTGGGAATTATTCTAATCAACCGTATCTGGCAGTTATTCTAAACAACCGTATCTGGAAGTTATTCTAATCAACCGTATCTGGAAGTTATTCTAATCACCGTATCTGTAAGTAATTCTAATCAACACTATCTGGAAGTTATTCTAAATCAACACTATCTGGAAGTTATTCTAATCAACCGTATCTGGAAGTTATTCTAACCAACGGTATCTGGAAGTTATTCTAAATCAACACTATCTGGAAGTTATTCTAATCAACACTATCTGGAAGTTATTCTAATCAACCGTATCTGGAAGTTATTCTAAACAACGGTATCTGGAAGTTATTCTAATCAACACTATATGGAAGTTATTCTAATCAACACTATCTGGAAGTTATTCTAATCAACACTATCTGGAAGTTATTCTAATCAACACTATCTGGAAGTTATTCTAATCAACACTATCTGGAAGTTATTCTAATCAACACTATCTGGAAGTTATTCTAAACAACCGTATCTGGAAGTTATTCTAATCAACCGTATCTGGAAGTTATTCTAAACAACCGTATCTGGAAGTTATTCTAAACAACCGTATCGGGAAGTTATTCTAATCAACCGTATATGGAAGTTGTTCTAAACAACCGTATCTGTAAGTAATTCTAATCAACACTATCTGGAAGTTATTCTAAACAACGGTATCGGGAAGTTATTGTAATCAATACTATCTGGAAGTTATTCTAATCAACACTATCTGGAAGTTATTCTAATCAACCGTATCTGGAAGTTATTCTAAACAACGGTATCTGGAAGTTATTCTAATCAGCACTATCTGGAAGTTATTCTAATCAACACTATCTGGAAGTTATTCTAATCAACCGTATCTGGAAGTTATTCTAAACAACGGTATCTGGAAGTTATTCTAATCAACACTATCTGGAAGTTATTCTAATCAACACTATCTGGAAGTTATTCTAATCAACCGTATCTGGAAGTTATTCTAAACAACCGTATCTGGAAGTTATTCTAATCAACCGTATATGGAAGTTGTTCTAAACAACCGTATCTGTAAGTAATTCTAATCAACACTATCTGGAAGTTATTCTAAACAACGGTATCGGGAAGTTATTGTAATCAACACTATCTGGAAGTTATTCTAATCAACACTATCTGGAAGTTATTCTAATCAACCGTATCTGGAAGTTATTCTAAACAACGGTATCTGGAAGTTATTCTAATCAGCACTATCTGGAAGTTATTCTAATCAACACTATCTGGAAGTTATTCTAATCAACCGTATCTGGAAGTTATTCTAAACAACGGTATCTGGAAGTTATTCTAATCAACACTATCTGGAAGTTATTCTAATCAACACTATCTGGAAGTTATTCTAATCAACCGTATCTGGAAGTTATTCTAAACAACGGTATCTGGAAGTTATTCTAATCAACACTATCTGGAAGTTATTCTAATCAACACTATATGGAAGTTATTCTAATCAACGCTATCTGGAAGTTATTCTAATCAACACTATCTGGAAGTTATTCTAATCAACCGTATCTGGAAGTTATTCTAAACAACCGTATCTGGAAGTTATTCTAATCAACCGTATATGGAAGTTGTTCTAAACAACCGTATCTGTAAGTAATTCTAATCAACACTATCTGGAAGTTATTCTAAACAACGGTATCTGGAAGTTATTGTAATCAACACTATCTGGAAGTTATTCTAATCAACACTATCTGGAAGTTATTCTAATCAACCGTATCTGGAAGTTATTCTAAACAACGGTATCTGGAAGTTATTCTAATCAGCACTATCTGGAAGTTATTCTAATCAACACTATCTGGAAGTTATTCTAATCAACCGTATCTGGAAGTTATTCTAAACAACGGTATCTGGAAGTTATTCTAATCAACACTATCTGGAAGTTATTCTAATCAACCGTATCTGGAAGTTATTCTAAACAACCGTATCTGGGAATTATTCTAATCAACCGTATCTGGCAGTTATTCTAAACAACCGTATCTGGAAGTTATTCTAATCAACCGTATCTGGAAGTTATTCTAATCACCGTATCTGTAAGTAATTCTAATCAACACTATCTGGAAGTTATTCTAAATCAACACTATCTGGAAGTTATTCTAATCAACCGTATCTGGAAGTTATTCTAACCAACGGTATCTGGAAGTTATTCTAAATCAACACTATCTGGAAGTTATTCTAATCAACACTATCTGGAAGTTATTCTAATCAACCGTATCTGGAAGTTATTCTAAACAACGGTATCTGGAAGTTATTCTAATCAACACTATGTGGAAGTTATTCTAATCAACACTATATGGAAGTTATTCTAATCAACACTATCTGGAAGTTATTCTAATCAACACTATCTGGAAGTTATTCTAATCAACACTATCTGGAAGTTATTCTAATCAACACTATCTGGAAGTTATTCTAAACAACCGTATCTGGAAGTTATTCTAATCAACCGTATCTGGAAGTTATTCTAAACAACCGTATCTGGAAGTTATTCTAAACAACCGTATCGGGAAGTTATTCTAATCAACCGTATATGGAAGTTGTTCTAAACAACCGTATCTGTAAGTAATTCTAATCAACACTATCTGGAAGTTATTCTAAACAACGGTATCGGGAAGTTATTGTAATCAATACTATCTGGAAGTTATTCTAATCAACACTATCTGGAAGTTATTCTAATCAACCGTATCTGGAAGTTATTCTAAACAACGGTATCTGGAAGTTATTCTAATCAGCACTATCTGGAAGTTATTCTAATCAACACTATCTGGAAGTTATTCTAATCAACCGTATCTGGAAGTTATTCTAAACAACGGTATCTGGAAGTTATTCTAATCAACACTATCTGGAAGTTATTCTAATCAACACTATCTGGAAGTTATTCTAATCAACCGTATCTGGAAGTTATTCTAAACAACCGTATCTGGAAGTTATTCTAATCAACCGTATATGGAAGTTGTTCTAAACAACCGTATCTGTAAGTCATTCTAATCAACACTATCTGGAAGTTATTCTAAACAACGGTATCGGGAAGTTATTGTAATCAACACTATCTGGAAGTTATTCTAATCAACACTATCTGGAAGTTATTCTAATCAACCGTATCTGGAAGTTATTCTAATCAGCACTATCTGGAAGTTATTCTAATCAACACTATCTGGAAGTTATTCTAATCAACCGTATCTGGAAGTTATTCTAATCAACGTATCTGGAAGTTATTCTAATCAACCGTATCTGGAAGTTATTCTAAATCAACACTATCTGCAAGTTATTCTAATCAACACTATCTGGAAGTTATTCTAATCAATCGTATCTGGAAGTTATTCTAATCAATACTATCTGGAAGTTATTCTAATCAACAGTATCTGGAAGTTATTCTAATCAACCGTATCTGGAAGTTATTCTAATCAACCGTATCTGGGAATTATTCTAGTCAACCGTATCTGGAAGTTATTCTAAACAACCGTATCTGGGAATTATTCTAATCAACCGTATCTGGCAGTTATTCTAAACAACCGTATCTGGAAGTTATTCTAATCAACCGTATCTGGAAGTTATTCTAATCACCGTATCTGTAAGTAATTCTAATCAACACTATCTGGAAGTTATTCTAAATCAACAGTATCTGGAAGTTATTCTAATCAACCGTATCTGGAAGTTATTCTAACCAACGGTATCTGGAAGTTATTCTAAATCAACACTATCTGGAAGTTATTCTAATCAACACTATCTGGAAGTTATTCTAATCAACCGTATCTGGAAGTTATTCTAAACAACGGTATCTGGAAGTTATTCTAATCAACACTATGTGGAAGTTATTCTAATCAACACTATATGGAAGTTATTCTAATCAACACTATCTGGAAGTTATTCTAATCAACCGTATCTGGAAGTTATTCTAATCAACCGTATCTGGAAGTTATTCTAAACAACCGTATCTGGAAGTTATTCTAATCAACCGTATATGGAAGTTGTTCTAAACAACCGTATCTGTAAGTAATTCTAATCAACACTATCTGGAAGTTATTCTAAACAACGGTATCGGGAAGTTATTGTAATCAACACTATCTGGAAGTTATTCTAATCAACACTATCTGGAAGTTATTCTAATCAACACTATCTGGAAGTTATTCTAATCAACCGTATCTGGAAGTTATTCTAAACAACGGTATCTGGAAGTTATTCTAATCAGCACTATCTGGAAGTTATTCTAATCAACACTATCTGGAAGTTATTCTAATCAACCGTATCTGGAAGTTATTCTAAACAACGGTATCTGGAAGTTATTCTAATCAACACTATCTGGAAGTTATTCTAATCAACACTATCTGGAAGTTATTCTAATCAACCGTATCTGGAAGTTATTCTAAACAACCGTATCTGGAAGTTATTCTAATCAACCGTATTGGAATTCTAAACAACCGTATCTGTAAGTAATTCTAATCAACACTATCTGGAAGTTATTCTAAACAACGGTATCGGGAAGTTATTGTAATCAACACTATCTGGAAGTTATTCTAATCAACACTATCTGGAAGTTATTCTAATCAACCGTATCTGGAAGTTATTCTAAACAACGGTATCTGGAAGTTATTCTAATCAGCACTATCTGGAAGTTATTCTAATCAACACTATCTGGAAGTTATTCTAATCAACCGTATCTGGAAGTTATTCTAAACAACGGTATCTGGAAGTTATTCTAATCAACACTATCTGGAAGTTATTCTAATCAACACTATCTGGAAGTTATTCTAATCAACCGTATCTGGAAGTTATTCTAAACAACGGTATCTGGAAGTTATTCTAATCAACACTATCTGGAAGTTATTCTAATCAACACTATATGGAAGTTATTCTAATCAACGCTATCTGGAAGTTATTCTAATCAACACTATCTGGAAGTTATTCTAATCAACCGTATCTGGAAGTTATTCTAAACAACCGTATCTGGAAGTTATTCTAATCAACCGTATATGGAAGTTGTTCTAAACAACCGTATCTGTAAGTAATTCTAATCAACACTATCTGGAAGTTATTCTAAACAACGGTATCGGGAAGTTATTGTAATCAACACTATCTGGAAGTTATTCTAATCAACACTATCTGGAAGTTATTCTAATCAACCGTATCTGGAAGTTATTCTAAACAACGGTATCTGGAAGTTATTCTAATCAGCACTATCTGGAAGTTATTCTAATCAACACTATCTGGAAGTTATTCTAATCAACCGTATCTGGAAGTTATTCTAAACAACGGTATCTGGAAGTTATTCTAATCAACACTATCTGGAAGTTATTCTAATCAACCGTATCTGGAAGTTATTCTAAACAACCGTATCTGGGAATTATTCTAATCAACCGTATCTGGCAGTTATTCTAAACAACCGTATCTGGAAGTTATTCTAATCAACCGTATCTGGAAGTTATTCTAATCACCGTATCTGTAAGTAATTCTAATCAACACTATCTGGAAGTTATTCTAAATCAACACTATCTGGAAGTTATTCTAATCAACCGTATCTGGAAGTTATTCTAACCAACGGTATCTGGAAGTTATTCTAAATCAACACTATCTGGAAGTTATTCTAATCAACACTATCTGGAAGTTATTCTAATCAACCGTATCTGGAAGTTATTCTAAACAACGGTATCTGGAAGTTATTCTAATCAACACTATGTGGAAGTTATTCTAATCAACACTATATGGAAGTTATTCTAATCAACACTATCTGGAAGTTATTCTAATCAACACTATCTGGAAGTTATTCTAATCAACACTATCTGGAAGTTATTCTAATCAACACTATCTGGAAGTTATTCTAAACAACCGTATCTGGAAGTTATTCTAATCAACCGTATCTGGAAGTTATTCTAATCAACCGTATCTGGAAGTTATTCTAAACAACCGTATCGGGAAGTTATTCTAATCAACCGTATATGGAAGTTGTTCTAAACAACCGTATCTGTAAGTAATTCTAATCAACACTATCTGGAAGTTATTCTAAACAACGGTATCGGGAAGTTATTGTAATCAATACTATCTGGAAGTTATTCTAATCAACACTATCTGGAAGTTATTCTAATCAACCGTATCTGGAAGTTATTCTAAACAACGGTATCTGGAAGTTATTCTAATCAGCACTATCTGGAAGTTATTCTAATCAACACTATCTGGAAGTTATTCTAATCAACCGTATCTGGAAGTTATTCTAAACAACGGTATCTGGAAGTTATTCTAATCAACACTATCTGGAAGTTATTCTAATCAACACTATCTGGAAGTTATTCTAATCAACCGTATCTGGAAGTTATTCTAAACAACCGTATCTGGAAGTTATTCTAATCAACACGTATATGGAAGTTGTTCTAAACAACCGTATCTGTAAGTCATTCTAATCAACACTATCTGGAAGTTATTCTAAACAACGGTATCGGGAAGTTATTGTAATCAACACTATCTGGAAGTTATTCTAATCAACACTATCTGGAAGTTATTCTAATCAACCGTATCTGGAAGTTATTCTAATCAGCACTATCTGGAAGTTATTCTAATCAACACTATCTGGAAGTTATTCTAATCAACCGTATCTGGAAGTTATTCTAATCAACGTATCTGGAAGTTATTCTAATCAACCGTATCTGGAAGTTATTCTAAATCAACACTATCTGCAAGTTATTCTAATCAACACTATCTGGAAGTTATTCTAATCAATCGTATCTGGAAGTTATTCTAATCAATACTATCTGGAAGTTATTCTAATCAACAGTATCTGGAAGTTATTCTAATCAACCGTATCTGGAAGTTATTCTAATCAACCGTATCTGGAATTATTCTAGTCAACCGTATCTGGAAGTTATTCTAAACAACCGTATCTGGGAATTATTCTAATCAACCGTATCTGGCAGTTATTCTAAACAACCGTATCTGGAAGTTATTCTAATCAACCGTATCTGGAAGTTATTCTAATCACCGTATCTGTAAGTAATTCTAATCAACACTATCTGGAAGTTATTCTAAATCAACAGTATCTGGAAGTTATTCTAATCAACCGTATCTGGAAGTTATTCTAATCAACGGTATCTGGAAGTTATTCTAAATCAACAACTATCTGGAAGTTATTCTAATCAACACTATCTGGAAGTTATTCTAATCAACACTATCTGGAAGTTATTCTAATCAACCGTATCTGGAAGTTATTCTAATATCTAAACAACGGTATCTGGAAGTTATTCTAATCAACACTATCTGGAAGTTATTCTAATCAACACTATATGGAAGTTATTCTAATCAACACTATCTGGAAGTTATTCTAATCAACCGTATCTGGAAGTTATTCTAATCAACCGTATCTGGAAGTTATTCTAAACAACCGTATCTGGAAGTTATTCTAATCAACCGTATATGGAAGTTGTTCTAAACAACCGTATCTGTAAGTAATTCTAATCAACACTATCTGGAAGTTATTCTAAACAACGGTATCGGGAAGTTATTGTAATCAACACTATCTGGAAGTTATTCTAATCAACACTATCTGGAAGTTATTCTAATCAACACTATCTGGAAGTTATTCTAATCAACCGTATCTGGTAGTTATTCTAATCAGCACTATCTGGAAGTTATTCTAATCAACACTATCTGGAAGTTATTCTAATCAACCGTATCTGGAAGTTATTCTAAACAACGGTATCTGGAAGTTATTCTAATCAACACTATCTGGAAGTTATTCTAATCAACACTATCTGGAAGTTATTCTAATCAACCGTATCTGGAAGTTATTCTAAACAACGGTATCTGGAAGTTATTCTAATCAACACTATCTGGAAGTTATTCTAATCAACACTATATGGAAGTTATTCTAATCAACACTATCTGGAAGTTATTCTAATCAACACTATCTGGAAGTTATTCTAATCAACCGTATCTGGAAGTTATTCTAAACAACCGTATCTGGAAGTTATTCTAATCAACCGTATATGGAAGTTGTTCTAAACAACCGTATCTGTAAGTAATTCTAATCAACACTATCTGTAAGTTATTCTAAACAACGGTATCGGGAAGTTATTGTAATCAACACTATCTGGAAGTTATTCTAATCAACACTATCTGGAAGTTATTCTAATCAACCGTATCTGGAAGTTATTCTAAACAACGGTATCTGGAAGTTATTCTAATCAGCACTATCTGGAAGTTATTCTAATCAACACTATCTGGAAGTTATTCTAATCAACCGTATCTGGAAATTATTCTAATCAACGTATCTGGAAGTTATTCTAATCAACCGTATCTGGAAGTTATTCTAAATCAACACTATCTGCAAGTTATTCTAATCAACACTATCTGGAAGTTATTCTAATCAATCGTATCTGGAAGTTATTCTAATCAATACTATCTGGAAGTTATTCTAATCAACCGTATCTGGAAGTTATTCTAAACAACGGTATCTGGAAGTTATTCTAATCAACACTATCTGGAAGTTATTCTAATCAACACTATATGGAAGTTATTCTAATCAACACTATCTGGAAGTTATTCTAATCAACACTATCTGGAAGTTATTCTAATCAACCGTATCGGGAAGTTATTCTAAACAACCGTATCTGGAAGTTATTTTAATCAACCGTATCTGGAAGTTATTCTAATCAACCGTATCTGGAAGTTATTCTAATCAACGTATCTGGAAGTTATTCTAATCAATACTATCTGGAAGTTATTCTAATCAACAGTATCTGGAAGTTATTCTAATCAACAGTATCTGGGAATTATTCTAGTCAACCGTATCTGGAAGTTATTCTAAACAACCGTATCTGGAAGTTATTCTAATCAACCGTATATGGAAGTTGTTCTAAACAACCGTATCTGTAAGTAATTCTAATCAACCGTATCTGGAAATTATTCTAATCAACGTATCTGGAAGTTATTCTAATCAACCGTATCTGGAAGTTATTCTAAATCAACACTATCTGCAAGTTATTCTAATCAACACTATCTGGAAGTTATTCTAATCAATCGTATCTGGAAGTTATTCTAATCAATACTATCTGGAAGTTATTCTAATCAACAGTATCTGGAAGTTATTCTAATCAACACTATCTGGAAGTTATTCTAATCAATCGTATCTGGAAGTTATTCTAATCAATACTATCTGGAAGTTATTCTAATCAACAGTATCTGGAAGTTATTCTAATCAACCGTATCTGGAAGTTATTCTAATCAACCGTATCTGGGAATTATTCTAGTCAACCGTATCTGGAAGTTATTCTAAACAAAGTTATTCTAATCAACACTATCTGGAAGTTATTCTAAACAACCGTATCTGGAAGTTATTCTAATCAACCGTATCTGGAAGTTATTCTAATAATCAGTAATTCTAATCAACACTATCTGGAAGTTATTCTAATCAACAGTATCTGGAAGTTATTCTAATCAACCGTATCTGGAAGTTATTCTAAACAACGGTATCTGGAAGTTATTCTAAATCAACACTATCTGGAAGTTATTCTAATCAACACTATCTGGAAGTTATTCTAATCAACCGTATCTGGAAGTTATTCTAAACAACGGTATCTGGAAGTTATTCTAATCAACACTATCTGGAAGTTATTCTAATCAACACTATCTGGAAGTTATTCTAATCAACACTATCTGGAAGTTATTCTAATCAACCGTATCTGGAAGTTATTCTAATCAACCGTATCTGGAAGTTATTCTAAACAACCGTATCTGGAAGTTATTCTAATCTGGAAGTTATTCTAAACAACCGTATCTGTAAGTAATTCTAATCAACACTATCTGGAAGTTATTCTAATCAACACTATCTGGAAGTTATTCTAATCAACACTATCTGGAAGTTATTCTAATCAACACTATCTGGAAGTTATTCTAATCAACACTATCTGGAAGTTATTCTAATCAACCGTATCTGGAAGTTATTCTAATCAGCACTATCTGGAAGTTATTCTAATCAACACTATCTGGAAGTTATTCTAATCAACCGTATCTGGAAGTTATTCTAAACAACGGTATCTGGAAGTTATTCTAATCAACACTATCTGGAAGTTATTCTAATCAACACTATCTGGAAGTTATTCTAATCAAATCTGGAAGTTATTCTAAACAACGGTATCTGGAAGTTATTCTAATCAACACTATCTGGAAGTTATTCTAATCAACACTATATGGAAGTTATTCTAATCAACACTATCTGGAAGTTATTCTAATCAACACTATCTGGAAGTTATTCTAATCAACCGTATCTGGAAGTTATTCTAAACAACCGTATCTGGAAGTTATTCTAATCAACCGTATATGGAAGTTGTTCTAAACAACCGTATCTGTAAGTAATTCTAATCAACACTATCTGTAAGTTATTCTAAACAACGGTATCGGGAAGTTATTGTAATCAACACTATCTGGAAGTTATTCTAATCAACACTATCTGGAAGTTATTCTAATCAACCGTATCTGGAAGTTATTCTAAACAACGGTATCTGGAAGTTATTCTAATCAGCACTATCTGGAAGTTATTCTAATCAACACTATCTGGAAGTTATTCTAATCAACCGTATCTGGAAATTATTCTAATCAACGTATCTGGAAGTTATTCTAATCAACCGTATCTGGAAGTTATTCTAAATCAACACTATCTGCAAGTTATTCTAATCAACACTATCTGGAAGTTATTCTAATCAATCGTATCTGGAAGTTATTCTAATCAATACTATCTGGAAGTTATTCTAATCAACCGTAT
This sequence comes from Oncorhynchus nerka, assembly GCF_034236695.1. Classification (NCBI taxonomy): domain Eukaryota; kingdom Metazoa; phylum Chordata; class Actinopteri; order Salmoniformes; family Salmonidae; genus Oncorhynchus; species Oncorhynchus nerka. The sequence continues at coordinate 86,984,925 of NC_088397.1, forward strand.
CTGGAAGTTATTCTGGTATCTGGAAGTTATTCTAATCAACACTATCTGGAAGTTATTCTAATCAACACTATATGGAAGTTATTCTAATCAACACTATCTGGAAGTTATTCTAATCAACACTATCTGGAAGTTATTCTAATCAACCGTATCGGGAAGTTATTCTAAACAACCGTATCTGGAAGTTATTTTAATCAACCGTATCTGGAAGTTATTCTAATCAACCGTATCTGGAAGTTATTCTAATCAACGTATCTGGAAGTTATTCTAATCAATACTATCTGGAAGTTATTCTAATCAACAGTATCTGGAAGTTATTCTAATCAACAGTATCTGGGAATTATTCTAGTCAACCGTATCTGGAAGTTATTCTAAACAACCGTATCTGGAAGTTATTCTAATCAACCGTATATGGAAGTTGTTCTAAACAACCGTATCTGTAAGTAATTCTAATCAACCGTATCTGGAAATTATTCTAATCAACGTATCTGGAAGTTATTCTAATCAACCGTATCTGGAAGTTATTCTAAATCAACACTATCTGCAAGTTATTCTAATCAACACTATCTGGAAGTTATTCTAATCAATCGTATCTGGAAGTTATTCTAATCAATACTATCTGGAAGTTATTCTAATCAACAGTATCTGGAAGTTATTCTAATCAACCGTATCTGGAAGTTATTCTAAACAACGGTATCTGGAAGTTATTCTAATCAACACTATCTGGAAGTTATTCTAATCAACACTATCTGGAAGTTATTCTAATCAACCGTATCTGGAAGTTATTCTAAACAACGGTATCTGGAAGTTATTCTAATCAACACTATCTGGAAGTTATTCTAATCAACACTATATGGAAGTTATTCTAATCAACACTATCTGGAAGTTATTCTAATCAACACTATCTGGAAGTTATTCTAATCAACACTATCTGGAAGTTATTCTAAACAACCGTATCTGGAAGTTATTCTAATCAACCGTATCTGGAAGTTATTCTAAACAACCGTATCTGGAAGTTATTCTAAACAACCGTATCGGGAAGTTATTCTAATCAACCGTATATGGAAGTTGTTCTAAACAACCGTATCTGGAAGTTATTCTAAACAACCGTATCGGGAAGTTATTCTAATCAACCGTATATGGAAGTTGTTCTAAACAACCGTATCTGTAAGTAATTCTAATCAACACTATCTGGAAGTTATTCTAATCAGCACTATCTGGAAGTTATTCTAATCAACAGTATCTGGAAGTTATTCTAATCAACCGTATCTGGGAATTATTCTAGTCAACCGTATCTGGAAGTTATTCTAAACAACCGTAGCTGGGAATTATTCTAATCAACCGTATCTGGCAGTTATTCTAAACAACCGTATCTGGAAGTTATTCTAATCAACCGTATCTGGGAATTATTCTAGTCAACCGTATCTGGAAGTTATTCTAAACAACCGTAGCTGGGAATTATTCTAATCAACCGTATCTGGCAGTTATTCTAAACAACCGTATCTGGAAGTTATTCTAATCAACCGTATCTGGAAGTTATTCTAATCACCGTATCTGTAAGTAATTCTAATCAACACTATCTGGAAGTTATTCTAAATCAACACTATCTGGAAGTTATTCTAATCAACCGTATCTGGAAGTTATTCTAATCAACCGTATATGGAAGTTGTTCTAAACAACCGTATCTGTAAGTAATTCTAATCAACCGTATCTGGAAATTATTCTAATCAACGTATCTGGAAGTTATTCTAATCAACCGTATCTGGAAGTTATTCTAAATCAACACTATCTGCAAGTTATTCTAATCAACACTATCTGGAAGTTATTCTAATCAATCGTATCTGGAAGTTATTCTAATCAATACTATCTGGAAGTTATTCTAATCAACAGTATCTGGAAGTTATTCTAATCAACCGTATCTGGAAGTTATTCTAAACAACGGTATCTGGAAGTTATTCTAATCAACACTATCTGGAAGTTATTCTAATCAACACTATCTGGAAGTTATTCTAATCAACCGTATCTGGAAGTTATTCTAAACAACGGTATCTGGAAGTTATTCTAATCAACACTATCTGGAAGTTATTCTAATCAACACTATATGGAAGTTATTCTAATCAACACTATCTGGAAGTTATTCTAATCAACACTATCTGGAAGTTATTCTAATCAACACTATCTGGAAGTTATTCTAAACAACCGTATCTGGAAGTTATTCTAATCAACCGTATCTGGAAGTTATTCTAAACAACCGTATCTGGAAGTTATTCTAAACAACCGTATCGGGAAGTTATTCTAATCAACCGTATATGGAAGTTGTTCTAAACAACCGTATCTGTAAGTAATTCTAATCAACACTATCTGGAAGTTATTCTAAACAACGGTATCGGGAAGTTATTGTAATCAATACTATCTGGAAGTTATTCTAATCAACACTATCTGGAAGTTATTCTAATCAACCGTATCTGGAAGTTATTCTAAACAACGGTATCTGGAAGTTATTCTAATCAGCACTATCTGGAAGTTATTCTAATCAACACTATATGGAAGTTATTCTAATCAATACTATCTGGAAGTTATTCTAATCAACAGTATCTGGAAGTTATTCTAATCAACCGTATCTGGGAATTATTCTAGTCAACCGTATCTGGAAGTTATTCTAAACAACCGTATCTGGGAATTATTCTAATCAACCGTATCTGGCAGTTATTCTAAACAACCGTATCTGGAAGTTATTCTAATCAACCGTATCTGGAAGTTATTCTAATCACCGTATCTGTAAGTAATTCTAATCAACACTATCTGGAAGTTATTCTAAATCAACACTATCTGGAAGTTATTCTAATCAACCGTATCTGGAAGTTATTCTAACCAACGGTATCTGGAAGTTATTCTAAATCAACAGTATCTGGAAGTTATTCTAATCAACACTATCTGGAAGTTATTCTAATCAACCGTATCTGGAAGTTATTCTAAACAACGGTATCTGGAAGTTATTCTAATCAACACTATGTGGAAGTTATTCTAATCAACACTATATGGAAGTTATTCTAATCAATACTATCTGGAAGTTATTCTAATCAACACTATCTGGAAGTTATTCTAATCAACACTATCTGGAAGTTATTCTAAACAACCGTATCGGGAAGTTATTCTAATCAACCGTATATGGAAGTTGTTCTAAACAACCGTATCTGTAAGTAATTCTAATCAACACTATCTGGAAGTTATTCTAAACAACGGTATCGGGAAGTTATTGTAATCAATACTATCTGGAAGTTATTCTAATCAACACTATCTGGAAGTTATTCTAATCAACCGTATCTGGAAGTTATTCTAAACAACGGTATCTGGAAGTTATTCTAATCAGCACTATCTGGAAGTTATTCTAATCAACACTATCTGGAAGTTATTCTAATCAACCGTATCTGTAAGTAATTCTAATCAACACTATCTGGAAGTTATTCTAAACAACGGTATCTGGAAGTTATTCTAATCAACACTATCTGGAAGTTATTCTAATCAACCGTATCTGGAAGTTATTCTAAACAACCGTATCGGGAAGTTATTCTAATCAACCGTATATGGAAGTTGTTCTAAACAACCGTATCTGTAAGTAATTCTAATCAACACTATCTGGAAGTTATTCTAAACAACGGTATCGGGAAGTTATTGTAATCAACACTATCTGGAAGTTATTCTAATCAACCGTATCTGGAAGTTATTCTAAACAACGGTATCTGGAAGTTATTCTAATCAGCACTATCTGGAAGTTATTCTAATCAACACTATCTGGAAGTTATTCTAATCAACCGTATCTGGAAGTTATTCTAAACAACGGTATCTGGAAGTTATTCTAATCAACACTATCTGGAAGTTATTCTAATCAACACTATCTGGAAGTTATTCTAATCAACCGTATCTGGAAGTTATTCTAAACAACGGTATCTGGAAGTTATTCTAATCAACACTATCTGGAAGTTATTCTAATCAACACTATCTGGAAGTTATTCTAATCAACCGTATCTGGAAGTTATTCTAAACAACGGTATCTGGAAGTTATTCTAATCAACACTATCTGGAAGTTATTCTAATCAACACTATATGGAAGTTATTCTAATCAACACTATCTGGAAGTTATTCTAATCAACACTATCTGGAAGTTATTCTAAACAACCGTATCTGGAAGTTATTCTAATCAACCGTATCTGGAAGTTATTCTAAACAACCGTATCTGGCATTTATTCTAATCAACCGTATCTGGAAGTTATTCTAATCAACCGTATCTGGAAGTTATTCTAAACAACCGTATCAGGAAGTTATTCTAAATCAACACTATTTGGAAGTTATTCTAATCAACACTATCTGGAAGTTATTCTAATTAACCGTATCTGGAAGTTATTCTAAACAACCGTATCTGGCAGTTATTCTAACCAACCGTATCTGGAAGTTATTCTAATCAACCGTATCTGGAAGTTATTCTAATCAACGTATCTGGAAGTTATTCTAATCAACCGTATCTGGAAGTTATTCTAAATCAACACTATCTGCAAGTTATTCTAATCAACACTATCTGGAAGTTATTCTAATCAATCGTATCTGGAAGTTATTCTAATCAATACTATCTGGAAGTTATTCTAATCAACAGTATCTGGAAGTTATTCTAATCAACCGTATCTGGGAATTATTCTAGTCAACCGTATCTGGAAGTTATTCTAAACAACCGTATCTGGGAATTATTCTAATCAACCGTATCTGGCAGTTATTCTAAACAACCGTATCTGGAAGTTATTCTAATCAACCGTATCTGGAAGTTATTCTAATCACCGTATCTGTAAGTAATTCTAATCAACACTATCTGGAAGTTATTCTAAATCAACACTATCTGGAAGTTATTCTAATCAACCGTATCTGGAAGTTATTCTAATCAACCGTATCTGGAAGTTATTCTAAACAACGGTATCTGGAAGTTATTCTAATCAGCACTATCTGGAAGTTATTCTAATCAACACTATCTGGAAGTTATTCTAATCAACCGTATCTGGAAGTTATTCTAAACAACGGTATCTGGAAGTTATTCTAATCAACACTATCTGGAAGTTATTCTAATCAACACTATCTGGAAGTTATTCTAATCAACCGTATCTGGAAGTTATTCTAATCAACCGTATCTGGAAGTTATTCTAAACAACCGTATCTGGCATTTATTCTAATCAACCGTATCTGGAAGTTATTCTAATCAACCGTATCTGGAAGTTATTCTAAACAACCGTATCAGGAAGTTATTCTAAATCAACACTATTTGGAAGTTATTCTAATCAACACTATCTGGAAGTTATTCTAATTAACCGTATCTGGAAGTTATTCTAAACAACCGTATCTGGCAGTTATTCTAACCAACCGTATCTGGAAGTTATTCTAATCAACCGTATCTGGAAGTTATTCTAATCAACGTATCTGGAAGTTATTCTAATCAACCGTATCTGGAAGTTATTCTAAATCAACACTATCTGCAAGTTATTCTAATCAACACTATCTGGAAGTTATTCTAATCAATCGTATCTGGAAGTTATTCTAATCAATACTATCTGGAAGTTATTCTAATCAACAGTATCTGGAAGTTATTCTAATCAACCGTATCTGGGAATTATTCTAGTCAACCGTATCTGGAAGTTATTCTAACCAACCGTATCTGGAAGTTATTCTAAATCAACACTATCTGGAAGTTATTCTAATCAACCGTATCTGGAAGTTATTCTAAACAACGGTATCTGGAAGTTATTCTAATCAGCACTATCTGGAAGTTATTCTAATCAACACTATCTGGAAGTTATTCTAATCAACCGTATCTGGAAGTTATTCTAAACAACGGTATCTGGAAGTTATTCTAATCAACACTATCTGGAAGTTATTCTAATCAACGTATCTGGAAGTTATTCTAATCAACACTATATGGAAGTTATTCTAATCAACACTATCTGGAAGTTATTCTAATCAACACTATCTAGAAGTTATTCTAATCAACACTATCTGGAAGTTATTCTAATCAACACTATCTGGAAGTTATTCTGAACAACCGTATCTGGAAGTTATTCTAATCAACCGTATCTGGAAGTTATTCTAATCAACGTATCTGGAAGTTATTCTAATCAACCGTATCTGGAAGTTATTCTAAATCAACACTATCTGCAAGTTATTCTAATCAACACTATCTGGAAGTTATTCTAATCAATCGTATCTGGAAGTTATTCTAATCAATACTATCTGGAAGTTATTGTAATCAACAGTATCTGGAAGTTATTCTAATCAACCGTATCTGGGAATTATTCTAGTCAACCGTATCTGGAAGTTATTCTAAACAACCGTATCTGGGAATAATTCTAATCAACCGTATCTGGAAGTTATTCTAATCAACCGTATATGGAAGTTATTCTAAACAACCGTATCTCTAAGTAATTCTAATCAACACTATCTGGAAGTTATTCTAAATCAACACTATCTGGAAGTTATTCTAATCAACACTATCTGGAAGTTATTCTAATCAACACTATCTGGAAGTTATTCTAATCAACCATATCTGGAAGTTATTCTAACCAACCGTATCTGGAAGTTATTCTAAATCAACACTATCTGGAAGTTATTCTAATCAACCGTATATGGAAGTTATTCTAATCAACAGTATCTGGAAGTTATTCTAACAACCGTATCTGGAAGCTATTCTAATCAGCCGTATCTGGAAGTTATTCTAATCAACCGTATCTGGAAGCTATTCTTAATCAACACTATCTGGAATTTATTCTAATCAACCGTATCTGGAAGTTATTCTAATCAACCGTATCTGGAATTAATTCTAATCAACCGTATCTGGAAGATATTCTAATGAACCGTATCTGGAAGTTATTCTAATCAGCACTATCTGGAAGTTATTCTAATCAACACTATCTGGAAGTTATTCTAATCAACCGTATCTGGAAGTTATTCTAAACAACGGTATCTGGAAGTTATTCTAATCAACACTATCTGGAAGTTATTCTAATCAACACTATCTGGAAGTTATTCTAATCAACCGTATCTGGAAGTTATTCTAAACAACGGTATCTGGAAGTTATTCTAATCAACACTATCTGGAAGTTATTCTAATCAACAGTATATGGAAGTTATTCTAATCAACACTATCTGGAAGTTATTCTAATCAACACTATCTGGAAGTTATTCTAATCAACACTATCTGGAAGTTATTCTAATCAACACTATCTGGAAGTTATTCTAAACAACCGTATCTGGAAGTTATTCTAAACAACCGTATCTGGAAGTTATTCTAAACAACCGTATCGGGAAGTTATTCTAAATCAACACTATCTGGAAGTTCCAGTACTCTGCTGCCTGTGACTGGAATGAACTGCAAAAATCGCTGAAGTTGGAGACTTTTATCTCCCTCACCAACTTCAAACATCAGCTATCCGAGCAGCTAACCGATCGCTGCAGCTGTACATAGTCTATTGGTAAATAGCCCACCCATTTTCACCTACCTCATCCCCATACTGTTTTTATACTGTTTTTTATTTTATTTATTTATTTACCTTTCTGCTCTTTTGCACACCAATATCTCTACCTGTACATGACCATCTGATCATTTATCACCCCAGTGTTAATCTGCAAAATTGTATTATTCGCCTACCTCATGCCTTTTGCACACATTGTATATAGACTGCCCATTTTTTTCTACTGTGTTATTGACTTGTTAATTCATGTGTAACTCTGTGTTGTCTGTTCACACTGCTATGCTTTATCTTGGCCAGGTCGCAGTTGCAAATGAGAACTTGTTCTCAACTAGCCTACCTGGTTAAATAAAGGTGAAATAAAATAAAAAAAATAAAAAAAATTCTAACCAACCGTATCTGGAAGTTATTCTAATCAACGTATCTGGAAGTTATTCTAATCAACCGTATCTGGAAGTTATTCTAAACAACCGTATCTGGAAGTTATTCTAAACTGGAAGTTATTCTAAATCAACACTATCTGGAAGTTATTCTAACCAACCGTATCTGGAAGTTATTCTAAACAACCGTATCTGGAAGTTATTCTAAACAACCGTATCGGGAAGTTATTCTAAATCAACACTATCTGGAAGTTATTCTAACCAACCGTATCTGGAAGTTATTCTAATCAACAGTATCTGGAAGTTATTCTAATCAACGTATCTGGAAGTTATTCTAATCAACCGTATCTGGAAGTTATTCTAAATCAACACTATCTGGAAGTTATTCTAATCAATCGTATCTGGAAGTTATTCTAATCAATACTATCTGGAAGTTATTCTAATCAACAGTATCTGGAAGTTATTCTAATCAACCGTATCTGGAATTATTCTAGTCAACCGTATCTGGAAGTTATTCTAATCAACCGTATCTAGGAATTATTCTAAACAACCGTATCGGGAAGTTATTCTAAATCAACACTATCTGGAAGTTATTCTAACCAACCGTATCTGGAAGTTATTCTAAACAACCGTATCTGGAAGTTATTCTAAACAACCGTATCGGGAAGTTATTCTAAATCAACACTATCTGGAAGTTATTCTAACCAACCGTATCTGGAAGTTATTCTAATCAACAGTATCTGGAAGTTATTCTAATCAACGTATCTGGAAGTTATTCTAATCAACCGTATCTGGAAGTTATTCTAAATCAACACTATCTGGAAGTTATTCTAATCAATCGTATCTGGAAGTTATTCTAATCAATACTATCTGGAAGTTATTCTAATCAACAGTATCTGGAAGTTATTCTAATCAACCGTATCTGGGAATTATTCTAGTCAACCGTATCTGGAAGTTATTCTAAACAACCGTATCTGGGAATTATTCTAATCAACCGTATCTGGAAGTTATTCTAAACAACCGTATCTGGAAGTTATTCTAATCAACCGTATCTGGAAGTTATTCTAATCAACGTATCTGGAAGTTATTCTAAACAACCGTATCTGGAAGTTATTCTAAATCAACACTATCTGGAAGTTATTCTAATCAACCGTATCTGGAAGTTATTCTAATCAACCGTATCTGGAAGTTATTCTAAACAACCGTATCTGGAAGTTATTCTAATCAACCGTATCTGGAAGTTATTCTAATCAACCGTATCTGGAAGTTATTCTAAACAACCGTATCAGGAAGTTATTCTAAATCAACACTATCTGGAAGTTATTCTAATCAACACTATCTGGAAGTTATTCTAATTAACCGTATCTGGAAGTTATTCTAAACAACCGTATCTGGCAGTTATTCTAACCAACCGTATCTGGAAGTTATTCTAATCAACCGTATCTGGAAGTTATTCTAATCAACGTATCTGGAAGTTATTCTAATCAACCGTATCTGGAAGTTATTCTAAATCAACACTATCTGCAAGTTATTCTAATCAACACTATCTGGAAGTTATTCTAATCAATCGTATCTGGAAGTTATTCTAATCAATACTATCTGGAAGTTATTCTAATCAACAGTATCTGGAAGTTATTCTAATCAACCGTATCTGGGAATTATTCTAGTCAACCGTATCTGGAAGTTATTCTAAACAACCGTATCTGGGAATTATTCTAATCAACCGTATCTGGAAGTTATTCTAAACAACCGTATCGGGAAGTTATTCTAAATCAACACTATCTGGAAGTTATTCTAATCAACCGTATCTGGAAGTTATTCTAATCAACCGTATCTGGAAGTTATTCTAATCAACCGTATCTGGAAGTTATTCTAAACAACCGTATCTGGCAGTTATTCTAAACAACCGTATCTGGCAGTTATTCTAAACAACCGTATCTGGAAGTTATTCTAATCAACCGTATCTGGAAGTTATTCTAATCAACGTATCTGGAAGTTATTCTAATCAACCGTATCTGGAAGTTATTCTAAATCAACACTATCTGCAAGTTATTCTAATCAACACTATCTGGAAGTTATTCTAATCAATCGTATCTGGGAATTATTCTAGTCAACCGTATCTGGAAGTTATTCTAATCAACCGTATCTGGAAGTTATTCTAATCAACCGTATATGGAAGTTGTTCTAAACAACCGTATCTGGAAGTTATTCTAATCAACACTATCTGGAAGTTATTCTAAATCAACATTATCTGGAAGTTATTCTAATCAACCGTATCTGGAAGTTATTCTAAATCAACACTATCTGGAAGTTATTCTAAATCAACACTATCTGGAAGTTATTCTAATCAACCGTATCTGGAATTTATTCTAAACAACGGTATCGGGAAGTTATTCTAATCAACACTATCTGGAAGTTATTCTAATCAACACTATCTGGAAGTTATTCTAATCAACCGTATCTGGAAGTTATTCTAAACAACGGTATCTGGAAGTTATTCTAATCAGCACTATCTGGAAGTTATTCTAATCAACACTATCTGGAAGTTATTCTAATCAACCGTATCTGGAAGTTATTCTAAACAACGGTATCTGGAAGTTATTCTAATCAACACTATCTGGAAGTTATTCTAATCAACACTATCTGGAAGTTATTCTAATCAACCGTATCTGGAAGTTATTCTAAACAACGGTATCTGGAAGTTATTCTAACCAACCGTATCTGGAAGTTATTCTAATCAACCGTATCTGGAAGTTATTCTAATCAACGTATCTGGAAGTTATTCTAATCAACCGTATCTGGAAGTTATTCTAAATCAACACTATCTGCAAGTTATTCTAATCAACACTATCTGGAAGTTATTCTAATCAATCGTATCTGGAAGTTATTCTAATCAATACTATCTGGAAGTTATTCTAATCAACAGTATCTGGAAGTTATTCTAATCAACCGTATCTGGGAATTATTCTAGTCAACCGTATCTGGAAGTTATTCTAAACAACCGTATCTGGGAATTATTCTAATCAACCGTATCTGGAAGTTATTCTAAACAACCGTATCGGGAAGTTATTCTAAATCAACACTATCTGGAAGTTATTCTAATCAACCGTATCTGGAAGTTATTCTAATCAACCGTATCTGGAAGTTATTCTAAACAACCGTATCTGGCAGTTATTCTAAACAACCGTATCTGGCAGTTATTCTAAACAACCGTATCTGGAAGTTATTCTAATCAACCGTATCTGGAAGTTATTCTAATCAACGTATCTGGAAGTTATTCTAATCAACCGTATCTGGAAGTTATTCTAAATCAACACTATCTGCAAGTTATTCTAATCAACACTATCTGGAAGTTATTCTAATCAATCGTATCTGGGAATTATTCTAGTCAACCGTATCTGGAAGTTATTCTAAACAACCGTATCTGGAAGTTATTCTAATCAACCGTATATGGAAGTTGTTCTAAACAACCGTATCTGTAAGTAATTCTAATCAACACTATCTGGAAGTTATTCTAAATCAACATTATCTGGAAGTTATTCTAATCAACCGTATCTGGAAGTTATTCTAAATCAACACTATCTGGAAGTTATTCTAAATCAACACTATCTGGAAGTTATTCTAATCAACCGTATCTGGAATTTATTCTAAACAACGGTATCGGGAAGTTATTGTAATCAACACTATCTGGAAGTTATTCTAATCAACACTATCTGGAAGTTATTCTAATCAACCGTATCTGGAAGTTATTCTAAACAACGGTATCTGGAAGTTATTCTAATCAGCACTATCTGGAAGTTATTCTAATCAACACTATCTGGAAGTTATTCTAATCAACACTATCTGGAAGTTATTCTAAATCAATACTATCTGGAAGTTATTCTAATCAACACTATCTGGAAGTTATTCTAATCAACACTATCTGGAAGTTATTCTAATCAACACTATCTGGAAGTTATTCTAAACAACCGTATCTGGAAGTTATTCTAATCAACCGTATCTGGAAGTTATTCTAATCAACGTATCTGGAAGTTATTCTAATCAACCGTATCTGGAAGTTATTCTAAATCAACACTATCTGCAAGTTATTCTAATCAACACTATCTGGAAGTTATTCTAATCAATCGTATCTGGAAGTTATTCTAATCAATACTATCTGGAAGTTATTGTAATCAACAGTATCTGGGAATAATTCTAATCAACCGTATCTGGAAGTTATTCTAATCAACCGTATATGGAAGTTGTTCTAAACAACCGTATCTGTAAGTAATTCTAATCAACCGTATCTGGAAGTTATTCTAATCAATCGTATCTGGGAATTATTCTAGTCAACCGTATCTGGAAGTTATTCTAAACAACCGTATCTGGGAATAATTCTAATCAACCGTATCTGGAAGTTATTCTAATCAACCGTATATGGAAGTTGTTCTAAACAACCGTATCTGTAAGTAATTCTAATCAACACTATCTGGAAGTTATTCTAAATCAACACTATCTGGAAGTTATTCTAATCAACACTATCTGGAAGTTATTCTAATCAACACTATCTGGAAGTTATTCTAATCAACCATATCTGGAAGTTATTCTAACCAACCGTATCTGGAAGTTATTCTAAATCAACACTATCTGGAAGTTATTCTAATCAACCGTATATGGAAGTTATTCTAATCAACAGTATCTGGAGGTTATTCTCAACAACCGTATCTGGAAGCTATTCTAATCAGCCGTATCTGGAAGTTATTCTAATCAACCGTATCTGGAAGCTATTCTTAATCAACACTATCTGGAAGTTATTCTAATCAACAGTATCTGGAAGTTATTCTCAACAACCGTATCTGGAATTTATTCTAATCAACCGTATCTGGAAGTTATTCTAATCAACCGTATCTGGAAGTTATTCTAATCAACGTATCTGGAAGTTATTCTAATCAACCGTATCTGGAAGTTATTCTAAACAACCGTATCTGGAAGTTATTCTAAACAACCGTATCGGGAAGTTATTCTAAATCAACACTATCTGGAAGTTATTCTAACCAACCGTATCTGGAAGTTATTCTAAACAACCGTATCTGGAAGTTATTCTAAACAACCGTATCGGGAAGTTATTCTAAATCAACACTATCTGGAAGTTATTCTAACCAACCGTATCTGGAAGTTATTCTAATCAACAGTATCTGGAAGTTATTCTAATCAACGTATCTGGAAGTTATTCTAATCAACCGTATCTGGAAGTTATTCTAAATCAACACTATCTGGAAGTTATTCTAATCAATCGTATCTGGAAGTTATTCTAATCAATACTATCTGGAAGTTATTCTAATCAACAGTATCTGGAAGTTATTCTAATCAACCGTATCTGGGAATTATTCTAGTCAACCGTATCTGGAAGTTATTCTAAACAACCGTATCTGGGAATTATTCTAAACAACCGTATCGGGAAGTTATTCTAAATCAACACTATCTGGAAGTTATTCTAACCAACCGTATCTGGAAGTTATTCTAAACAACCGTATCTGGAAGTTATTCTAAACAACCGTATCGGGAAGTTATTCTAAATCAACACTATCTGGAAGTTATTCTAACCAACCGTATCTGGAAGTTATTCTAATCAACAGTATCTGGAAGTTATTCTAATCAACGTATCTGGAAGTTATTCTAATCAACCGTATCTGGAAGTTATTCTAAATCAACACTATCTGGAAGTTATTCTAATCAATCGTATCTGGAAGTTATTCTAATCAATACTATCTGGAAGTTATTCTAATCAACAGTATCTGGAAGTTATTCTAATCAACCGTATCTGGGAATTATTCTAGTCAACCGTATCTGGAAGTTATTCTAAACAACCGTATCTGGGAATTATTCTAATCAACCGTATCTGGAAGTTATTCTAAACAACCGTATCTGGAAGTTATTCTAATCAACCGTATCTGGAAGTTATTCTAATCAACGTATCTGGAAGTTATTCTAAACAACCGTATCTGGAAGTTATTCTAAATCAACACTATCTGGAAGTTATTCTAATCAACCGTATCTGGAAGTTATTCTAATCAACCGTATCTGGAAGTTATTCTAATCAACCGTATCTGGAAGTTATTCTAATCAACCGTATCTGGAAGTTATTCTAAACAACCGTATCAGGAAGTTATTCTAAATCAACACTATCTGGAAGTTATTCTAATCAACACTATCTGGAAGTTATTCTAATTAACCGTATCTGGAAGTTATTCTAAACAACCGTATCTGGCAGTTATTCTAACCAACCGTATCTGGAAGTTATTCTAATCAACCGTATCTGGAAGTTATTCTAATCAACGTATCTGGAAGTTATTCTAATCAACCGTATCTGGAAGTTATTCTAAATCAACACTATCTGCAAGTTATTCTAATCAACACTATCTGGAAGTTATTCTAATCAATCGTATCTGGAAGTTATTCTAATCAATACTATCTGGAAGTTATTCTAATCAACAGTATCTGGAAGTTATTCTAATCAACACTATCTGGAAGTTATTCTAATTAACCGTATCTGGAAGTTATTCTAAACAACCGTATCTGGGAATTATTCTAATCAACCGTATCTGGAAGTTATTCTAAACAACCGTATCGGGAAGTTATTCTAAATCAACACTATCTGGAAGTTATTCTAATCAACCATATCTGGAAGTTATTCTAATCAACCGTATCTGGAAGTTATTCTAATCAACCGTATCTGGAAGTTATTCTAAACAACCGTATCTGGCAGTTATTCTAAACAACCGTATCTGGCAGTTATTCTAAACAACCGTATCTGGAAGTTATTCTAATCAACCGTATCTGGAAGTTATTCTAATCAACGTATCTGGAAGTTATTCTAATCAACCGTATCTGGAAGTTATTCTAAATCAACACTATCTGCAAGTTATTCTAATCAACACTATCTGGAAGTTATTCTAATCAATCGTATCTGGGAATTATTCTAGTCAACCGTATCTGGAAGTTATTCTAAACAACCGTATCTGGAAGTTATTCTAATCAACCGTATATGGAAGTTGTTCTAAACAACCGTATCTGTAAGTAATTCTAATCAACACTATCTGGAAGTTATTCTAAATCAACATTATCTGGAAGTTATTCTAATCAACCGTATCTGGAAGTTATTCTAAATCAACACTATCTGGAAGTTATTCTAAATCAACACTATCTGGAAGTTATTCTAATCAACCGTATCTGGAATTTATTCTAAACAACGGTATCGGGAAGTTATTGTAATCAACACTATCTGGAAGTTATTCTAATCAACACTATCTGGAAGTTATTCTAATCAACCGTATCTGGAAGTTATTCTAAACAACGGTATCTGGAAGTTATTCTAATCAGCACTATCTGGAAGTTATTCTAATCAACACTATCTGGAAGTTATTCTAATCAACCGTATCTGGAAGTTATTCTAAACAACGGTATCTGGAAGTTATTCTAATCAACACTATCTGGAAGTTATTCTAATCAACACTATCTGGAAGTTATTCTAATCAACCGTATCTGGAAGTTATTCTAAACAACGGTATCTGGAAGTTATTCTAACCAACCGTATCTGGAAGTTATTCTAATCAACCGTATCTGGAAGTTATTCTAATCAACGTATCTGGAAGTTATTCTAATCAACCGTATCTGGAAGTTATTCTAAATCAACACTATCTGCAAGTTATTCTAATCAACACTATCTGGAAGTTATTCTAATCAATCGTATCTGGAAGTTATTCTAATCAATACTATCTGGAAGTTATTCTAATCAACAGTATCTGGAAGTTATTCTAATCAACCGTATCTGGAAGTTATTCTAGTCAACCGTATCTGGAAGTTATTCTAAACAACCGTATCTGGGAATTATTCTAATCAACCGTATCTGGAAGTTATTCTAAACAACCGTATCGGGAAGTTATTCTAAATCAACACTATCTGGAAGTTATTCTAATCAACCGTATCTGGAAGTTATTCTAATCAACCGTATCTGGAAGTTATTCTAAACAACCGTATCTGGCAGTTATTCTAAACAACCGTATCTGGAAGTTATTCTAAACAACCGTATCTGGAAGTTATTCTAATCAACCGTATCTGGAAGTTATTCTAATCAACGTATCTGGAAGTTATTCTAATCAACCGTATCTGGAAGTTATTCTAAATCAACACTATCTGCAAGTTATTCTAATCAACACTATCTGGAAGTTATTCTAATCAATCGTATCTGGGAATTATTCTAGTCAACCGTATCTGGAAGTTATTCTAAACAACCGTATCTGGAAGTTATTCTAATCAACCGTATATGGAAGTTGTTCTAAACAACCGTATCTGTAAGTAATTCTAATCAACACTATCTGGAAGTTATTCTAAATCAACATTATCTGGAAGTTATTCTAATCAACCGTATCTGGAAGTTATTCTAAATCAACACTATCTGGAATTTATTCTAAACAACGGTATCGGGAAGTTATTGTAATCAACACTATCTGGAAGTTATTCTAATCAACACTATCTGGAAGTTATTCTAATCAACCGTATCTGGAAGTTATTCTAAACAACGGTATCTGGAAGTTATTCTAATCAGCACTATCTGGAAGTTATTCTAATCAACACTATCTGGAAGTTATTCTAATCAACACTATCTGGAAGTTATTCTAAATCAATACTATCTGGAAGTTATTCTAATCAACACTATCTGGAAGTTATTCTAATCAACACTATCTGGAAGTTATTCTAATCAACACTATCTGGAAGTTATTCTAAACAACCGTATCTGGAAGTTATTCTAATCAACCGTATCTGGAAGTTATTCTAATCAACGTATCTGGAAGTTATTCTAATCAACCGTATCTGGAAGTTATTCTAAATCAACACTATCTGCAAGTTATTCTAATCAACACTATCTGGAAGTTATTCTAATCAATCGTATCTGGAAGTTATTCTAATCAATACTATCTGGAAGTTATTGTAATCAACAGTATCTGGGAATAATTCTAATCAACCGTATCTGGAAGTTATTCTAATCAACCGTATATGGAAGTTGTTCTAAACAACCGTATCTGTAAGTAATTCTAATCAACCGTATCTGGAAGTTATTCTAATCAACCGTATATGGAAGTTGTTCTAAACAACCGTATCTGTAAGTAATTCTAATCAACACTATCTGGAAGTTATTCTAAATCAACACTATCTGGAAGTTATTCTAATCAACACTATCTGGAAGTTATTCTAATCAACACTATCTGGAAGTTATTCTAATCAACCATATCTGGAAGTTATTCTAACCAACCGTATCTGGAAGTTATTCTAAATCAACACTATCTGGAAGTTATTCTAATCAACCGTATATGGAAGTTATTCTAATCAACAGTATCTGGAGGTTATTCTCAACAACCGTATCTGGAAGCTATTCTAATCAGCCGTATCTGGAAGTTATTCTAATCAACCGTATCTGGAAGCTATTCTTAATCAACACTATCTGGAAGTTATTCTAATCAACAGTATCTGGAAGTTATTCTCAACAACCGTATCTGGAATTTATTCTAATCAACCGTATCTGGAAGTTATTCTAATCAACCGTATCTGGAATTTATTCTAATCAACCGTATCTGGAAGATATTCTAATGAACCGTATCTGGAAGTTATTCTAAACAACGGTATCTGGAAGTTATTCTAATCAACACTATCTGGAAGTTATTCTAATCAACACTATCTGGAAGTTATTCTAATCAACCATATCTGGAAGTTATTCTAACCAACCGTATCTGGAAGTTATTCTAAATCAACACTATCTGGAAGTTATTCTAATCAACCGTATATGGAAGTTATTCTAATCAACAGTATCTGGAGGTTATTCTCAACAACCGTATCTGGAAGCTATTCTAATCAGCCGTATCTGGAAGTTATTCTAATCAACCGTATCTGGAAGCTATTCTTAATCAACACTATCTGGAAGTTATTCTAATCAACAGTATCTGGAAGTTATTCTCAACAACCGTATCTGGAATTTATTCTAATCAACCGTATCTGGAAGTTATTCTAATCAACCGTATCTGGAATTTATTCTAATCAACCGTATCTGGAAGATATTCTAATGAACCGTATCTGGAAGTTATTCTAAACAACGGTATCTGGAAGTTATTCTAATCAACACTATCTGGAAGTTATTCTAATCAACACTATCTGGAAGTTATTCTAATCAACCGTATCTGGAAGTTATTATAAACAACGGTATCTGGGAAGTTATTCTAATCAACACTATCTGGAAGTTATTCTAATCAACACTATCTGGAAGTTATTCTAATCAACACTATCTGGAAGTTATTCTAATCAACACTATCTGGAAGTTATTCTAATCAACCGTATCTGGAAGTTATTCTAATCAACCGTATCTGGAAGCTATTCTTAATCAACACTATCTGGAATTTATTCTAATCAACCGTATCTGGAAGTTATTCTAATGAACCGTATCTGGAAGTTATTCTAAACAACCGTATCTGGAAGTTATTCTAATCTGGAAGTTATTCTAATCAACCGTATCTGGAAGTTATTCTAATCAACCGTATCTGGAAGTTATTCTAATCAACACTATCTGGAAGTTATTCTAATCAATACTATCTGGAAGTTATTCTAATCAAACTATCGTATCTGGAAGTTATTCTAAACAACGGTATCTGGAAGTTATTCTAATCAACACTATCTGGAAGTTATTCTAATCAACACTATCTGGAAGTTATTCTAATCAACCGTATCTGGAAGTTATTCTAACCAACCGTATATGGAAGTTATTCTAATCAACAGTATCTGGAAGTTATTCTAATCAACACTATCTGGAAGTTATTCTAATCAACCGTATCTGGAAGTTATTCTAATCAACCGTATCTGGAAGCTATTCTTAATCAACACTATCTGGAATTTATTCTAATCAACCGTATCTGGAAGTTATTCTAATGAACCGTATCTGGAAGTTATTATAAACAACGGTATCTGGGAAGTTATTCTAATCAACACTATCTGGAAGTTATTCTAATCAACACTATCTGGAAGTTATTCTAATCAACACTATCTGGAAGTTATTCTAATCAACACTATCTGGAAGTTATTCTAATCAACCGTATCTGGAAGTTATTCTAATCAACCGTATCTGGAAGCTATTCTTAATCAACACTATCTGGAATTTATTCTAATCAACCGTATCTGGAAGTTATTCTAATGAACCGTATCTGGAAGTTATTCTAAACAACCGTATCTGGAAGTTATTCTAATCAACCGTATCTGGAAGTTATTCTAATCAACCGTATCTGGAAGTTATTCTAATCAACCGTATCTGGAAGTTATTCTAAATCAACACTATCTGGAAGTTATTCTAAATAACCGTATCTGGAAGTTATTCTAAACAACCGTATCTGGAAGTTATTCTAAACAACCGTATCGGGAAGTTATTGTAATCAACACTATCTGGAAGTTATTCTAATCAATACTATCTGGAAGTTATTCTAATCAACCGTATCTGGAAGTTATTCTAAACAACGGTATCTGGAAGTTATTCTAATCAACACTATCTGGAAGTTATTCTAATCAACCGTATCTGGAAGTTATTCTAATCAACACTATCTGGAAGTTATTCTAAATCAACACTATCTGGAAGTTCTTCTAATCAACACTATCTGGAAGTTATTCTAATCAACCGTATCTGGAAGTTATTCTAACCAACCGTATATGGAAGTTATTCTAATCAACCGTATCTGGAAGTTATTCTAATCAACACTATCTGGAAGTTATTCTAATCAACCGTATCTGGAAGTTATTCTAATCAACCGTATCTGGAAGCTATTCTTAATCAACACTATCTGGAATTTATTCTAATCAACCGTATCTGGAAGTTATTCTAATGAACCGTATCTGGAAGTTATTCTAATCAACACTATCTGGAAGTTATTCTAAATCAACACTATCTGGAAGTTATTCTAATCAACACTATCTGGAAGTTATTCTAATCAACCGTATCTGGAAGTTATTCTAACCAACCGTATCTGGAAGTTATTCTAAATCAACACTATCTGGAAGTTATTCTAATCAACCGTATATGGAAGTTATTCTAATCAACCGTATCTGGAAGTTATTCTAATCAACACTATCTGGAAGTTATTCTAATCATCCGTATCTGGAAGTTATTCTAATCAATACTATCTGGAAGCTATTCTTAATCAACACTATCTGGAATTTATTCTAATCAACCGTATCTGGAAGTTATTCTAATGAACCGTATCTGGAAGTTATTCTAATCAACCGTATCTGGAAGTTATTCTAAATCAACACTATCTGGAAGTTATTCTAAATAACCGTATCTGGAAGTTATTCTAAACAACCGTATCGGGAAGTTATTGTAATCAACACTATCTGGAAGTTATTCTAATCAACCGTATCTGGAAGTTATTCTAATCAACCGTATCTGGAAGTTATTCTAAACAACGGTATCTGGAAGTTATTCTAAATAACCGTATCTGGAAGTTATTCTAAACAACCGTATCGGGAAGTTATTGTAATCAACACTATCTGGAAGTTATTCTAATCAACACTATCTGGAAGTTATTCTAATCAACCGTATCTGGAAGTTATTCTATACAACGGTATCTGGAAGTTATTCTAATCAACACTATCTGGAAGTTTTTCTAATCAACACTATCTGGAAGTTATTCTAATCAACCGTATCTGGAAGTTATTCTAATCAACACTATCTGGAAGTTATTCTAAATCAACACTATCTGGAAGTTATTCTAATCAACACTATCTGGAAGTTATTCTAATCAACCGTATCTGGAAGTTATTCTAACCAACCGTATCTGGAAGTTATTCTAAATCAACACTATCTGGAAGTTATTCTAATCAACCGTATATGGAAGTTATTCTAATCAACCGTATCTGGAAGTTATTCTAAACAACCGTATCTGGAAGTTATTCTAATCAACAGTATCTGGAAGTTATTCTAATCGACAGTATCTGGAAGTTATTCTCAACAACCGTATCTGGAATCTATTCTAATCAACCGTATCTGGAAGTTATTCTAATCAACCGTATCTGGAAGCTATTCTAATCAACCGTATCTGGAAGTTATTCTAAACAACCGTATCTGGAAGTTATTCTAAACAACCGTATCTGGCAGTTATTCTAATGAACCGTATCTGGAAGTTATTCTAAACAACCGTATCTGGAAGTTATTCTAATCAACCGTATCTGGAAGTTATTCTTAATCAACACTATCTGGAAGTTATTCTAATGAACCGTATCTGGAAGTTATTCTAAACAACCGTATCTGGAAATGATTCTAATCAACCGTATCTGGAAGTTATTTTAAACAACCGTATCTGGAAGTTATTCTAAACAACCGTATCTGGCAGTTATTCTAATGAACCGTATCTGGAAGTTATTCTAAACAACCGTATCTGGAAGTTATTCTAATCAACCGTATATGGAAGTTATTCTAATCAACCGTATCTGGAAGTTATTCTAAATCAAAACTATCTGGAAGTTATTCTAATCAACCGTATCTGGAAGTTATTCTAATCAACCGTATATGGAAGTTATTCTAAACAACCGTATCTGGAAGTTATTCTAATCAACCGTATCTGGAAGTTATTCTAATCAACCGTATCTGGAAGTTATTCTAAATCAACACTATCTGGAAGTTATTCTAAATAACCGTATCTGGAAGTTATTCTAAACAACCGTATCTGGAAGTTATTCTAAACAACACTATCTGGAAGTTATTCTAATCAACACTATCTGGAAGTTATTCTAATCAACCGTATCTGGAAGTTATTCTAAACAACGGTATCTGGAAGTTATTCTAATCAACACTATCTGGAAGTTATTCTAATCAACCGTATCTGGAAGTTATTCTAAATAACCGTATCTGGAAGTTATTCTAAACAACCGTATCTGGAAGTTATTCTAAACAACCGTATCGGGAAGTTATTGTAATCAACACTATATGGAAGTTATTCTAATCAACACTATCTGGAAGTTATTCTAAACAACCGTATCTGGAAGTTATTCTAAACAACCGTATCGGGAAGTTATTGTAATCAACACTATATGGAAGTTATTCTAATCAACACTATCTGGAAGCTATCCTAATCAACCGTATCTGGAGGTTATTCTAATCAACCGTATCTGGAAGCTATTCTAATCAACCGTATCTAGAAGCTATTCTAATCAACCGTATCTGGAAGTTATTCTAATCAACCGTATCAGGAAGTTATTCGAATCAACACTATCTGGAAGTTATTCTAAACAACCGTATCTGGCAGTTATTCTAAATCAACCGTATCTGGCAGTTATTCTAAACAACCGTATCTGGAAGTTATTCTAAACAACCGTATCTGGAAGTTATTCTTAACAACCGTATCTGGAAGTTATTCTAAATCAACACTATCTGGAAGTTATTCTAAATCCACTGTATCTGATGCCTATATCACTTCCGTTCCCATTCAATCTAACTGATATAAGCAGACTGCTTCAACGTTCCATCAATAAGGTGAAATCCAAGATGTGTAGCATGACATGCAGCAAAAAGAGGAGCCATGAAATAATGCAAAAATGAACCAGGTAAAAGTAACCCTGTTCCTTCACATCTTCCCAAGACTTTATCCCCTGATATAAGATCAGTTATTCTAAGATTCTAATCCTTTCCATCCAGTCCACATTGTTTTAAATGTGCTTGGAACTTCATGCCAAAATAAATGGTTGAAATCGATGTATGTGATCAAACACTTCCTACACACATCCTGATTACACATGTCGTCAAAGATGACTGTACTATCACAGCCAATCAAAGAGGCATTTACAGTCCATGAACAATAACAACAATGAACAGTTTACATGTAGTCAGTCTGACTAAAGCTAAATGACATTCACAGTTGTCCCATATTTTAACGATTTGTCTACTGTATTTAACACATCCACATCTGTCTACTGTATTTAACACATCCACATCTGTGTACTGTATTTAACACATCCACATCTGTCTACTGTATTTAACACATCCACATCTGTGTACTGTATTTAAAACATCCACATCTGTCTACTGTATTTAACACATCCACATCTGTCTACTGTATTTAACACATCCACATCTGTCTACTGTATTTAACACATCCACATCTGTGTACTGTATTTAAAACATCCACATCTGTCTACTGTATTTAACACATCCACATCTGTCTACTGTATTTAACACATCCACATCTGTGTACTGTATTTAAAACATCCACATCTGTCTACTGTATTTAACCCATCCACATCTGTCTACTGTATTTAACCCATCCACATCTGTCTACTGTATTTAACACATCCACATCTGTCTACTGTATTTAACCCATCCACATCTGTCTACTGTATTTAACACATCCACATCTGTCTACTGTATTTAACACATCCACATCTGTCTACTGTATTTAACACATCCACATCTGTCTACTGTATTTAACACATCCACATCTGTCTACTGTATTTAATACATCCACATCTGCAGTGAAAGGCGACACAGCTAGAGCGCTGTTTACATTTACATTTACATTTAAGTCATTTAGCAGACGCTCTTATCCAGAGCGACTTACAAATTGGTGCATTCACCTTATGACCTCCAGTGGAACAGTAGTGCATCTAAATCTTTTCAGGGGAGGGGGTGAGAGGGATTACTTTATCCTATCCTAGGTATTCCTTAAAGAGGTGGGGTTTCAGGTGTCTCCGGAAGGTGGTGATTGACTCCGCTGTCCTGGCGTCGTGAGGGAGTTTGTTCCACCATTGGGGGGCCAGAGCAGCGAACAGTTTTGACTGGGCTGAGCGGGAACTGTACTTCCTCAGTGGTAGGGAGGCGAGCAGGCCAGAGGTGGATGAACGCAGTGCCCTTGTTTGGGTGTAGGGCCTGATCAGAGCCTGGAGGTACTGAGGTGCCGTTCCCCTCACAGCTCCGTAGGCAAGCACCATGGTCTTGTAGCGGATGCGAGCTTCAACTGGAAGCCAGTGGAGGGAGCGGAGGAGCGGGGTGACGTGAGAGAACTTGGGAAGGTTGAACACCAGACGGGCTGCGGCGTTCTGGATGAGTTGTAGGGGTTTAATGGCACAGGCAGGGAGCCCAGCCAACAGCGAGTTGCAGTAATCCAGACGGGAGATGACAAGTGCCTGGATTAGGACCTGCGCCGCTTCCTGTGTGAGGCAGGGTCGTACTCTGCGGATGTTGTAGAGCATGAACCTACAGGAACGGGCCACCGCCTTGATGTTAGTTGAGAACGACAGGGTGTTGTCAGGATCACGCCAAGGTTCTTAGCGCTCTGGGAGGAGGACACAATGGAGTTGTCAACCGTGATGGCGAGATCATGGAGCGGGCAGTCCTTCCCGGGAGGAAGAGCAGCTCCGTCTTGCCGAGGTTCAGCTTGAGGTGGTGATCCGTCATCCACACGGATATGTCTGCCAGACATGCAGAGATGCGATTCGCCACCTGGTCATCAGAAGGGGAAAGGAGAAGATTAATTGTGTGTCGTCTGCATAGCAATGATAGGAGAGACCATGTGAGGTTATGACAGAGCCAAGTGACTTGGTGTATAGCGAGAATAGGAGAGGGCCTAGAACAGAGCCCTGGGGGACACCAGTGGTGAGCACGTGGTGTGGAGACGGATTCTCGCCACGCCACCTGGTAGGAGCGACCTGTCAGGTAGGACGCAATCCAAGCGTGGGCCGCGCCGGAGATGCCCAACTCGGAGAGGGTGGAGAGGAGGATCTGATGGTTCACAGTATCGAAGGCAGCCGATAGGTCTAGAAGGATGAGAGCAGAGGAGAGAGAGTTAGCTTTAGCAGTGCGGAGCGCCTCCGTGATACAGAGAAGAGCAGTCTCAGTTGAATGACTAGTCTTGAAACCTGACTGATTTGGATCAAGAAGGTCATTCTGAGAGAGATAGCGGGAGAGCTGGCCAAGGACGGCACGTTCAAGAGTTTTGGAGAGAAAAGAAAGAAGGGATACTGGTCTGTAGTTGTTGACATCGGAGGGATCGAGTGTAGGTTTTTTCAGAAGGGGTGCAACTCTCGCTCTCTTGAAGACGGAAGGGACGTAGCCAGCGGTCAGGGATGAGTTGATGAGCGAGGTGAGGTAAGGGAGAAGGTCTCCGGAAATGGTCTGGAGAAGAGAGGAGGGGATAGGGTCAAGCGGGCAGGTTGTTGGGCGGCCGGCCGTCACAAGACGCGAGATTTCATCTGGAGAGAGAGGGGAGAAAGAGGTCAGAGCACAGGGTAGGGCAGTGTGAGCAGAACCAGCGGTGTCGTTTGACTTAGCAAACGAGGATCGGATGTCGTCGACCTTCTTTTCAAAATGGTTGACGAAGTCATCTGCAGAGAGGGAGGAGGGGGGGGGGGGGGGAGGAGGATTCAGGAGGGAGGAGAAGGTTGCAAAGAGCTTCCTAGGGTTAGAGGCAGATGCTTGGAATTTAGAGTGGTAGAAAGTGGCTTTAGCAGCAGAGAGAGAAGAGGAAAATGTAGAGAGGAGGGAGTGAAAGGATGTCAGGTCCGCAGGGAGGCGAGTTTTCCTCCATTTCCGCTCGGCTGCCCGGAGCCCTGTTTGTCAGACCATGAGACGGCCTTCTCACAAAATGGTCTGTAGTGTCCGGACGCTTTGGCATAAACTATTATGGAAAGATGAGACTCCCACGAACACGTCCTTGTCAGTAGTTTTGTTTTCGGACGCCCACAGGCCTCACAAGACTTGTCTGAAGGTCACCCGGTACCAGTCCAAAAAAGTTATGGAAGTATAAATGGAGAATGTTTCGTGACAAAAATAAGGGGTTAAATACATGTACAAAAAATATATATGTTTCCTGATCTTTCTTATATCAGATATAGGACAGACACTTCAGAAAAAACTTCATTCAGATTTTTTTGGGGGGGACTATCTGTTGTTCTATGTAGTGCATCTGTTATCCGATGTGTTTGTATGGGCTAATAGCAGTAAGGACGAAGATTAAAAATACAGTGCCTTGCAAAAGTATTCATTCCCCTTGGAGTTTTCCTATTTTGTTGCATTATAACCTGTAATTTCTATTTGGATTTCATGTAATGAACATACAGAAAATAGTCCAAATTGGTGAAGTGAAATTTGTAAAATGGAAAAGTGCTGCGTGCATATGTATTCACCCTTTGCTATGAAGCCCCTAAATAAGATCTGGTGCAACAAATTACCTTGAGAAGTCACACAATTAGTTAAATAAAGTCCACCTGTGTGAAATCTAAGTGTCACATGATCTGTCACATGATCTCAGTATAAATACACCTGTTCTGAAAAGCCCCAGAGTCTGCAACACCACCAAGCAAACGGCACCATGAAGACAGAGGAGCTCTCCAAACAGGTCAGGGACACATTTGTGGAGAAGTACAGATCAGGGTTGGGTTACAAAAAAAATCCCAAACTTTGAACATCCCAAAGAGCACCATTAAATCCATTATTTTTGGGGGAAAGAATATGGCACCACAACAAACCAGCCAAGAGAGGGCCACCCACCAAAACTCACGGACCTGGCAAGGAGGACATTAATCAGAGAGGCAAGAAAGAGATGAAAGATAACCCTGAAGGAGCTGCAAAGCTCCATGGTGGAAGATTGGAGTATCTGTCCAAAGGACCACGTTAAGTCGTACACTCCACAGAGCTGGGCTTTACAGAAGAGTGGCAAGAAAAAGACATTGCTTAAAGAAGAAAATAAGCAAACACATTTGGTGTTCGCCAAAAGACATGTGGGAGACTCCCCAAACATATGGAAGAAGGTACTCTGGTCAGATGAGACTAAAATTGAGCTTTTTGACCATCAAGGAAAACGCATTGTCTAGCGCAAACCCAACACCTCTCATCTCTCCGAGAACACCATCCCCACAGTGAAGCATGGTGGTGGCAGCATCATGCTGTGGAGATGTTTTTAATCGGCAGGGACTGGGAAACTGGTCAGAATTGAAGGAATTATGGATGGGACTAAATACAGGAAAATTCTTGAGGGAAACCTGTTTCAGTCTTCCAGAGATTTGAGACTGGGGCGGAGGTTCACCTTCCAGCAGGACAATGACCCTAAGCATACTACTAAAGCAACACTCGAGTGGTTTAAGGGGAAACTTTTAAATGTCTTATATTTTTACACTTCAAGAGGTCTTAAAATTAAATAAACAATGTAGCTCAGCTTAGACAGGATTTAGACTAAATGCTTAAACATTGAAGTTATTCCTTGATCACTACAGATATATCACTACAGATATATCATGGAAATCACAAGTCCATGTGAAAATGTCATGGGATGCATTTGCTCGATTGCTTACGTTTTTTGTTGGTGGCCCACTGTTTGGTGGTATGCACATCTCACAGATTGTGGCTTTAACTGAGTCTAAGACATCTTGTATCTGCAATGAAACAAACGAATACAGCTTGAGACAAAGGTTGTGTCACCAAACAGTATGCTCTAACACTATGATCTATACATTTAAAATGTAAAATGTAATTATTTTTTTGCACACATGTTTAATGATTCGTGTCTTGTAAGCTCTTATGGGCTGGGCACCAAATGCTGTATGACACTGAAATAAAATGAATGAATGAATCATTCAATCAATCAATCAACCAAGCATATACAGTAGAGTAAATGCAATACTCTCTTGGTTTATAATGTCTTTAAATCTGCTAGTTTATAATGGTTAGAACCCTGCTTTACTATATCTAATTAACAAACTGACAAGTAGTTACTACAATAAGGGTGTACAAGTATTAATTTAATTTCCCCCCTTAAACAATATAGGTTCCATATTCTAAGAATCTAGACCTTCGGTTCAGATACATCACTGTCAGATTGTATCCGAATGCCTCTAACTGACAATGGGTTCTACGAGTTCACATGTATCATTAGAAGTTGTGAGTAGCTGTAACCACAGAACAAGAATGTCATTATGTCGATGGCTGTAAGCTTCTAGCTCCTGAATATGGTTCAGCGTCAACATTGAACTTCTTAAAAGGCTCTTGAGATGGAATAACCACTTTCATATCTCTGCTATAGATGAATCTGAATGGAAACCTTGGAACACCTTTCTGTTTCAACCTGTAATAGATTTGTCCCGACACCAGTATTGCGAAACAAAACGGCTTGAGACTTCATTTCTTTTAGAAAATATATTGCAAACACACAGCCTTCTGTCACATTCATTTTTTAACAAGCTATATAACTCAATGTTTAGCATACTGCAGGTTTTTAAAGACCATAGAAGGTTTTTAAAGACCATCTTCTTTGTGTTTCCTTCTTTGTTGCAATGGAAAATGTATATTGTGATAACCCTATTAGGTAACGTTTCACCCCAGTGAATAGACTAGATGGATTCTGTAATCACATGGAGTACAATAAGAAAAGTGGATCCATGCATATTACTGACAGGAGTTTTGACTGAACCACCATCAAGTCTTAAAACAGGAGAGGGGCAAGTACAGTGCCTTCAGAAAGTATTCACACCCCTTTACGTTTTCCACATTTTGTTGTGTTGCAAAGTGGAATTAAAATGGATTTAATTGTAATTTTTAGGTCAACGATCGACACAAAATACTCTGTCAAAGTATGGAAAATAAAATACTAATATATATTAATTAGATAAGTAGTCAACCCCTTGAGTCAATACGTGTTAGAATTACCTTTGGCAGTGATTACAGCTGAGTCTTCATGGGTAAGTATAAAGAGCTTTATACACCTGGATTGTAGAATATTTGCCCATTATTCATTAAAAAAAAAATATTCAAGCTCTACCAAGTTGGTTGCTATACATTCATTGTCATGTCATGCCATAGAATGTCAAGACTACTTAAGTAAAATCTGTAACTAGGCCACTCAGGAACATTCAATATCATCTTGGTAAGCAACTCCAGCGTACATTTGCCCCTGTGTTTTAGGTAATTGACCTGCTGAAAGGTGAATTTGTCTCCCAGTGTCTGTTGGAAAGCAGACTAAACAAAGTTTTCCTCTATGATTTTGACTAAGCTTAGTTATCTATATTCTGTTTATTTTTATCAACAACAAAAAACTCCCTAGTCCTTGCAGATGAAAAGCATAACCATAACGTGATGAAGCTACCACCACGCTTGAAAATATGAAGAGTGGTACTCAGTGATGTGTTGTATTGGATTTGCCCCAAACATAACACTTTCTATTCTAGATGTTTTTTCCAGTTTTACTTTAGTGCCTTATTGCAAACAGGATCCATGTTTTAAGATATTTGTATTCTGTACAGGCTTTCTTCTTTTCACTCATTTATGTAAGTGTTGTGGAGTAACTACAATGTTGTTGATTCATCCTCAGTTATGTCCTATCACAGCCTTTAAACTCCGTAATTGTTTTAAAATCTCCTTGGGCCTCATGGTGAAAGCCATGAGTGGTTTCAAATTGTCACATGCTTTGTAAACAGGTGTAGACTAACAGTAAGATTGCTTACTTATGGGTCCTTCCCAACAACGCAGAGAGATACAACAACAAAAAATACATACAAATATCAAGACAAGGAAACAGTTCTGAAGGACACCTGTATCGTTGTAGTGACTGGGTGTATTGATACACCATCCAAAGTGTAATTATTAACTTCACCATGCTCAAAGGGATATTCAATGTCTGTTTTCTTCATCCATCTATCAATCGGTGCCCTTCTTTAAAAAACATTGGAAAGCCTCCCTGGTCTTTGTGGTTGAACCTGTGCTTTAAATCCACTGCTCTACTGAGGGACCTTACAGATAATTCTATGTGGGGCACAGAAATGAGGTAGTCATTCAAAGTCCATGCAACTTATTATGTGACTTATTAAGCACATTTTTACTCCTGAACTTATTTAGTGTTGCCATAACAAAGGGGTTGAATACAGCTTTTAATGTTTTATTCATTTCTAAACATAAAAAAAACGACAGAATTCCACAATATGGGTTATTGTGTGTAAAACAGTGACACAACATCTAAATGTAATCAATGTTAAATTCAGGCTGTAACAACAACATGCGTAAAAAGGTCAAGGGGTGTGAATACTTTCCGAAGGCACTGTAAGTACTGTGAACGGGATAAATAAAGCTTTCAGCATTTGAATCATGAACTTAACAGAAATAAATGTTAAGGGTCAGAAGAGATGTGCAGCAGCACAAAATACACAGTACACAATGTATGAATTTCAAAAGGAGGCCTTGGAGTGAATTGAGAGAGAGAGAGAAAACTCTGAGGAACATAGTCTTATTTTCTTTCCCTCAACAATAGATCTATGGAAAGTGATGCTTTGGATTGGATTTTTTCAATCTGCTGGAGAATTTTTTTTTCAGTGTAAGTGCATCTCCCTGCATGTCAATGGAGTCACGAGTGCATCTTGTATCTCAATATTAGATGTGGTATACAGTAGTAAGCTACCTCCAGAAAACCAGTGTGGAAATAGGAAGCAGGGGGGTTCTCAAATCATAGAAGACTAAGGAATTTCATTACCCAAATGTATCGAACGAAGCTGCCAGGTTATTGCGATGTGAGTGACCATTTAGTGAAAAACATATTTCATTAGCAAATGAATGGCCGGAGTAGGACAGCCTTGGCATCTTTGCTGAGTTGGATGAAGAAGAAGTCAGAAAAAAATGTGTTGTAAATGACCAGTGCTGATAAAAGGCACGCTGGCCATATTTAATACTAGATGGCTCTAATTAAAGTATTTGATATCCTTAGCGATGGTTGAGTCCGGCAACACCACCACCCAGTGACTATTAATAGTCTTGGCTTGTGCTTCATGAAGAGCAATAATTCTGGGTAATTTTATTAATAAAATAATTGCTCTTTCTTTCCCCCCTGCTATGCCTCGACCACATTTATATATCAGCACCTTGCTTGCCCCACCACACTCTCTAGCAATGAATGACTTTAAAATGCATGAATCCTTTCTCCCTCTCCCCCTATTTTCCCTTTCTCCCTCTCCTCCTATTTTCCCTTTCTCCCTCTCCCCCTATTTTCCCTTTCTCCCTCTCCCCTATTTTCCCTTTCTCCCTCTCCTCCTATTTTCCTTTCTCCCTCTCCCTATTTTCCCTTTCTCCCTCTCCCCTATTTCCCTTTCTCCCTCTCCTCCTATTTTCCCTTTCTCCCCCCCTATTTCCCTTTCTCCCTCTCCTCCTATTTTCCCTTTCTCCCTCTCCCCCTATTTTCCATTTCTCCCTCTCCTCCTATTTTCCCTTTCTCCCTCTCCCCCTATTTTCCCTTTCTCCCTCTCCCCCTATTTTCCCTTTCTCCCTCTCCCCCTATTTTTTCCCTTTTCTCTCTCTCCCTCTTTCCACCCCTCATCTCCCCCTCTTTCCCACCCTTCTCCTCCCTTCTCTCCACCTATTTCTGCCCCTTCTCTCCCCCTTTTCCACCCCTTCTTTTCCCCCTTCTCTCCCCCCTTCTCTCCTCCTCTTTTTCCCCATTTCTCTCTCTCCTTCCAGCTCGTTCTTTTGAGCTCATCTTTGCTCGGTCGGTTTGTCTGTCTGCCTATCCATCTGTTTCTCCATCTTCACTCCGCCACCCCCCTCTCTCCTCTTCTCATTCTCTCTCTAAGTCTGACTAAGTCCCATAATGGATCCTGGCTGAAGAGATAGACTGCTGTCCCCTAAGAGAAATAATACAGAGGCAGACAGAGGGATTCTAACACTGCCTTTATAAGAAGAACCATTCGGATCAGAGTTCAAAATATGAAATTCAATTGCAAATGACTGAATTCAGACAGACATGAGTATGCAGTAAAATGTATACAAGAACCATCCCTATTTCTTTTGCAGTTGGCATAAAAATTCCATCTGATTTGATAGCACAGCACGTCTTATCCTTTCCAATACTAACTTGTCATACAAATCAAATCACAATCAACTCACACGTAAGACATGAATCACGTCTAGAGCAAAAAACTTAAACTGTAATGTTAGTGTTCTTCCCCTAAACACACAAAAAACTCTCAAAGTCTTACCTTTCCAACGTAGAGAGGTTCTGTGCCTGTGTACTCCTCCACCACAAAGAACTGGTTCCACACCCATCCCCTCTTCACTCGTTCATGGGACATGAGCTCCTGCTCCTTAGTTTCTCCCTTGGCCATGCCACTAGTCCTCTCCGACCATCCACAACTACAGCAATGCAAAAGCCAAAGGGCCGCCAACAGGCTACATGCTCCTAGTCTCCAAGCGGGAGCCATTTTGGAAAATCCTGCTTGGCTCTACATGTGACGTGGATTTCCAAAGAGGTGAAAAGAGTCCTCAAACCGGCAATGTTGAAGAAATGAAAGCCAGAGGCCAACCAAAATCTCTGTTCTAGGACACTTGATTAATCCACAAGATTCTTAAGTATTCTATTGTCTTAAATAGTTCTATTGTCTTAAATAGTTCCAACTCAGGACGCAGGGCATGCCATGGCACATCATGACTTTGGACAGGCTACAGAAGGCTTTTTCTCTGTGCAGAAGAAACTTGGCAAATCATTTTGAACCGGCCTTATCTTTCCCATGTAATCTTCTCCATCGGGTTTTTCCCTGACTTATCTCACCTGTCCGTCTACACTGGTATCAAATTCATTCGGGTAACAGAGATCTGTTTTGTTACTGTGCAAGTGAAAACTGCATTCAAGATTTCCAAGACAAACGTTCCCATATGTTCTAAGGCAGCTTCAATCTTTCAATCTTTACCACAAGTATTGTGGTGAAGGGAGTGGGCCTGACATTGATTTTTTTTTTAACTCCCTGAGAATTAAAATTGACACTTTCAATCCATACGTGGTAATTTACTTGATTCCAATACATGAATAATACATTAATTTGGGAAATCATTTAATGGATAGGGGTCCTTTGAGAAGATCATGGGACCGAAAACCATTGAAATGGCATTTGTATAATTGTCAAGGACAATGTGGGTTTTACCTGGTATGACAAGGTTCAAATCTTACAGAAACCCATAGTGAGATACCCAAGAGATACCCATCTCCAAACTATTGGAACTGATTCTCACTAAAATGCTTGGTTATCTTTCTCAATATCTTTGTTCTCTATTTTCGAACTCATTAGTAATGGATTTCAAAGAAAAGTGGATCATTCTGATACTCGGGTCCTCAGATCAAAAGGTTCTCTCCAGATCCAGGATCCTAGGGTTGTGTGTATGGTCCAGCTGCCATCTCTTGTCACTTCATTCCAGTATTAGAGAACAGTATCCTTCAGGAGACTCCATTGGCTCAGATCTTATTTTGTCCATTATTCTTCTGGATGATTCAGGCAGTGAGAGGACCCCCATAAAATGCTGAGAGTAGTGGCAAAACCTGCAAAATACCAAAAAGAATAGCATAGGTTACCATCACATTTTCCTGTAGAACAGAGATGGAATCCATCACTGGTTGGGCTTTAACACTGCAGGGTCTTTCATCACACAGTATATGAAATTGTATACATTTTCCAAACGCGCACTGCAAACAAAACGTGTTCAAGCCTGAACTCATTTATCTTTTTATTAGCTCTTCACAACTCAAGCCACAATAATGAAAATGTGTTTGTTTTTCTTCGGATTATCTGGAGTGAACTGTTTTCAGCTGGTCTGTTGTTGTGCTCGACAAGAAACCCGAACAATGTGCTCTAAGAGCGATGGCGCAGTACTGTACGAGGGCAGGGAGCGCCAGGTGTGTGGAGGGGAGGATGCTGTAGAATAGAGGGAAGAGAGAAAGAGAGGGATGGTTCTTCTTCATGAGCCAGGCCACTAGCATCTGTCTGCTTTAGTCCGGCCAACCAAGCGGCCCTAACCCCGGCCAGCTGATTAATTGCATGAGGGAACACTAATTGGATAAAAGTATTAATTCAATCCATCACGGCAACAGCCCCCTAATGCCTCAAACAAACACTGCTGAGAGAGGCGGGAGTAGTAAAGAGGCGGTGTTTTACGGCGAGGCAGGAGTAGATAACATGCAGTGTTTTGCGGCGAGGCGTTGCAAAGAAAGTAGATAAGAGGAGGTGCGTTGCGGCAAGGCAGTGCATTGCAGCAAGGTGGTGTGTTGCGGGAGTAGATAAGAGGCGGTGCGTTGCTGCGAGGCTGGAGTAGATAAGAGATGGTGCGTTGCTGCGAGGCTGGTGTAGATAAGAGATGGTGCATTGCTGCGAGGCTGGTGTAGATAAGAGACGGTGCATTGCTGCGAGGCTGGTGTAGATAAGAGGCGGTGCGTTGCTGCGAGGCTGGTGTAGATAAGAGGTGGTGCGTTGCTGCGAGGCGGGAGTAGATAAGAGACGGTGAATTGCTGCGAGGCTGGTGTAGATAAGAGGCGGTGCATTGCGGTGTGGCGGGAGTAGATAAGAGGCGGTGCGTTGCGGGAGTAGATAAGAGGCGGTGCGTTGCGGGAGTAGATAAGAGGCGGTGCGTTGCGGTGTGGCGGGAGTAGATAAGAGGCAGTGCGTTGCGGGAGTAGATAAGAGGCGGTGCGTTGCGGGAGTAGATAAGAGGCGGTGCGTTGCGGGAGTAGATAAGAGGCAGTGCGTTGCGGGAGTAGATAAGAGGCGGTGCGTTGCGGGAGTAGATAAGAGGCAGTGCGTTGCGGGAGTAGATAAGAGGCGGTGCGTCGAGGCTGGAGTAGATAAGAGGCGGTGCATTGCATCGAGGCGGGAGTAGATAAGAGGTGGTGTGCTGCGGTGTGGTGGGAGTAGATAAGAGGCGGTGCGTTGCGGTGTGGCGGGAGTAGATAAGAGACGGTGCGTTGCGGGAGTAGATAAGTGGCGGTGCGGTGTGGCGGGAGTAGATAAGAGGTGGTGTGCTGCGGTGTGGTAGGAGTAGATAAGAGGTGGTGTGCTGCGGCGTGGCGGGAGTAGATAAGAGGCGGTGCGTTGCGGTGTGGCAGGAGTAGATAAGTGGGGGTGTGTTGCGGTGTGGCGGGAGTAGATAAGTGGCGGTGCGTTGCGGTGTGGCGGGAGTAGATAGGAGGCGGTGTGTTGCGGGAGTAGATAAGTGGCGGTGCGGTGTGGCGGGAGTAGATAAGAGGTGGTGTGCTGCGGTGTGGTAGGAGTAGATAAGAGGTGGTGTGCTGCGGTGTGGTAGGAGTAGATAAGAGGCGGTGCGTTGCGGTGTGGCGGGAGTAGATAAGTGGCGGTGCGTTGCGGTGTGGCGGGAGTAGATAAGTGGTGGTGCGTTGCGGTGTGGCGGGAGTAGATAAGTGGTGGTGCGTTGCGGTGTGGCGGGAGTAGATAAGTGGGGGTGCGTTGAGGAGAGCCTGCATCGCAGGAAGAGGTTGTGATTAATGGGCTTTGTGAAACCTTTAGAACGGGAAAAAAATACATTTTAATGTGTCTGTGGTGTCACCACCTCAAGGCGAAGAGATTGCAGCACCAGTGGGAGGAAGAAGTCGAGGAAAGCTGTTTCGAGCTGCTTCAGGACAGCAGTTGTTTAACCTACTGTGCCTTTGTGCTAGCTGGGTGAAGCTCTCCAATATTTCTCGATGCCTACAAGCTTTTTAAAAACATTTTTTTTTTGTAAAATTATTCAAATTCAGACTGAGGTCAAACGAACACTGTGCATGGTATTTGCAATTGAGCAATGTGAATGAAGCCAAAGAATAGGAAGTAGGAAAGCATAGTTTTAAAGGCCTCTCGGTTTTGAGTCAGAGTTTTGAGGCTGGGCTTTGTGGCAGGGTTGAGAGGCTGGGCTTTGTGGCAGGGTTTTGAGGTACGGTTTTGAGGCAGGGCTTTGTGGCAGGGCTTTGTGGCAGGGCTTTGTGGCAGGGTTTTGTGGCAGGGTTTTGAGGTACGGTTTTGAGGCAGGGCTTTGTGGCAGGGTTTTGTGGCAGGGTTTGTGGCAGGGTTGAGAGACTGGGCTTTGTGGCAGGGTTTTGTGGCAGGGTTGAGAGACTGGGCTTTGTGGCAGGGTTTTGAGGTGCGGTTTTGAGGCAAGGCTTTGTGGCTGGGCTTTGTGGCAGGGCTTTGTGGTAGGGTTTGTGGCAGGGTTGAGAGGCAGGGCTTTGTGGCAGGGCTTTGTGGCAGCATTTTGTGGCAGGGTTTTGTGGCAGGGTTTTGAGGTACGGTTTTGAGGCTGGGCTTTGTGGCAGGGCTTTGTGGCAGGGTTTTGTGGCAGGGTTTTGTGGCAGGTTTGAGAGACTGGGCTTTCTGGCAGGGTTTTGTGGCAGGGTTGAGAGACTGGGCTTTGTGGCAGGGTTTTGAGGTGCGGTTTTGAGGCAAGGCTTTGTGGCTGGGCTTTGTGGCAGGGCTTTGTGGTAGGGTTTGTGGCAGGGTTGAGAGGCAGGGCTTTGTGGCAGGGCTTTGTGGCAGGGTTTTGAGGTACGGTTTTGAGGCAGGGCTTTGTGGCAGGGTTTTGAGGTACGGTTTTGAGGCAGGGCTTTGTGGCAGGGCTTTGTGGCAGGGTTTTGTGGCAGGGTTTTGTGGCAGGGTTTTGAGGTACGGTTTTGAGGCAGGGCTTTGTGGCAGGGCTTTGTGACAGGGTTTTGTGGCAGGGTTTTGTGGCAGGGTTGAGAGACTGGGCTTTGTGGCAGGGTTTTGTGGCAGGGTTGAGAGACTGGGCTTTGAGGCAGGGTTTTGAGGTGCGGTTTTGAGGCAAGGCTTTGTGGCAGGGCTTTGTGGTAGGGTTTGTGGCAGGGTTGAGAGGCAGGGCTTTGTAGCAGGGCTTTGTGGCAGGGTTTTGAGGTACGGTTTTGAGGCAGGGTTTGTGGCAGGGTTTTGAGGTACGGTTTTGAGGCAGGGCTTTGTGGCAGGGCTTTGTGGCAGGGTTTTGTGGCAGGGTTTTGAGGTACGGTTTTGAGGCAGGGTTGTGTGGCAGGGTTGAGAGACTGGGCTTTGTGGCAGGGTTTTGTGGCAGGGTTGAGAGACTGGGCTTTGTGGCAGGGTTTTGAGGTGCGGTTTTGAGGCAAGGCTTTGTGGCTGGGCTTTGTGGCAGGGCTTTGTGGTAGGGTTTGTGGCAGGGTTGAGAGGCAGGGCTTTGTGGCAGGGTTTTGTGGCAGGGTTTTGAGGTACGGTTTTGAGGCAGGGCTTTGTGGCAGGGCTTTGTGGCAGGGTTTTGTGGCAGGGTTTTGTGGCAGGGTTGAGAGACTGGGCTTTGTGGCAGGGTTTTGTGGCAGGGTTGAGAGACTGGGCTTTGTGGCAGGGTTTTGAGGTGCGGTTTTGAGGCAAGGCTTTGTGGCAGGGCTTTGTGGTAGGGTTTGTGG
Organism: Oncorhynchus nerka; assembly: GCF_034236695.1. Taxonomy (NCBI): domain Eukaryota; kingdom Metazoa; phylum Chordata; class Actinopteri; order Salmoniformes; family Salmonidae; genus Oncorhynchus; species Oncorhynchus nerka. Next base: position 87,022,002 of record NC_088397.1, read on the forward strand.
CAGGGCTGAGAGGCAGGGCTTTGTGGCAGGGCTTTGTGGCAGGGCTTTGTGGCAGGGCTTTGTGGCAGGGTTTTGTGGCAGGGCTTTGTGGCAGGGTTTTGTGGCAGGGCTTTGTGGCAGGGTTTTGCATCGCATGAACACATATTGAACTCTAAAATGTAAATTCCAACATGGCCTTGAATAACAATGACCATGTTATGTAAGGAGAACACAATCATATATACCTGCAGATATTGTATACAAAGTACAACATCTGCGAAGTGTGAACATACGGTATATTTACATAATCACTCTGTGATATATACAGCCCAACCATGAATAAAATGCATGGCATCAAGGCAGACTGCACAATTGCGTTGTTAGATGCTTTCCATTTGATTGTGTCATGTATTTGGTTGTGAAAAGCTGTGATCTGATAGCTTTGTTTTCAGTCTTGTATAATACTGAGTACTAGCAGCACTGCCGTTTGTCCCTCAGTCTTGCATCTATGAATTATTGTGATGTTAAAAGGTTATGACGTGTGACATTTAGAGGAAGAAGCGGCAAAGATGACTCAAGTCACAATTCAACATGACTTTTTGATCCAATGGAAAAGCTTGACATCTCGGAGGGAAAAAACTCAATTAGAAATAAACAGAATGAGATGAAAATAAATGCAATGAAAGGAAAAGATTCAATACAATTTAATATGGTAAAATTAATCATTTACGTCGTCCATATTGAACAAAAGTCGGCCAAATATCCTTGCAAGTCTTTTTGCTCGACTTTAATTGATCCAAAATATTATTTTTCATGTCTCCAATTAGACTCGTATGTTTTAGCTAAAGACCTGACTTCAAAGTTAAAGTCGTTGTTTATTCCTTTCCGCCTCAAAGGCAAACGGCTTGGGGAGAAAAACCCAGATTAAATAATTTTTTGCCTATCTACGCTTACCCTGCCCCCTTAACTCGAGATGTTTTAACTGTGTGCTTGGCAGTGCGTATATGATTAATTAGAAACCATTTGTATCAAAAACTTTTCTGGGTGAACGTACAGCTCTGAAGTTGCTCTCTAACTGAAACATTTGCTTGACTCCAAACCAAACCGCTTGGCATTTCAAAACAGCAACCAGACTGCCAAATCCTTGTTTTTCTAGCTCACTCTGGGAATTTCATTAAGTGCGTATGCATTTACTCTTAATGAGGTCCAAAAAAAGTATAACACCCTAATGAGTTGGAGAGAGAGAGAAAGCGCACGATAGAGGTAAGTCTCGTTCTCTATCGCAACTTGGCCACACAAGAGAGGTCGTGGAAGCTCGTTGCTAGTAGCCGGGCTAATTAGCGCTGTGTCAATTAAAGACCTTCCAAGCAGGGGCAAGCCAGCTACCCGATACAGTACAGTCGCAAGGCATCTCTTTCACCCCAAAAGCTATTAGCAAGCTCTGCAGTCATTCGTGAAATTTTAGGGCAGTGGATTGATTCTTAAACATGGCTGCGGTTTCACATCAGTGGCCGTGCCCAGAGCAGGCCCCCTGACAGCTGGCAAGCGGCAGATGACGGACTGGGAGACTGATCACTGCAAAGTGATGGGCGTGGGGCCAGTGACCGGGCGACAGGCCCTCTCAGTCACTCCCCCCCACCCCTCCATTACGCCCATCAGCTCTCGCTTTCTCTCAGTCCCTCTCATCCTTCTCTTTTCTCACTTTGTCATCTTTCTCTCAATCCTCATCTTCTTCTACTGTCGCCACCTCCCCATCTCATCCTCTTCACCTACTGTCTCCACCTCCCCATCTCCTCCTCTTCTCCTACTACTGTCTTCACCTCCCCATGTCATCATCTTCACCTACTGTCTTCACCTCCCCATCTCATCCTCTTCACCTACCGTCTCCACCTCCCCATCTCCACCTCTTGACCTACTGTCTCCACCTCCCCATCTCCACCTCTTGACCTACTGTCTCCACCTCCCCATCTCCTCCTCTTCTCCTACTACTGTCTTCACCTCCCCATCTCATCCTCTTCACCTACTGTCTCCACCTCCCCATCTCCTCCTCTTCTCCTACTAATGTCTTCACCTCCCCATCTCACCCTCTTCACCTACCGTCTCCACCTCCCCATCTCATCCTCTTCACCTACCGTCTCCACCTCCCCATCTCCTCCTCTTCTCCTACTACTGTCTTCACCTCCCCATGTCATCATCTTCACCTACCGTGTTAGAGCCGATTTGGACATATTTGTATAAAAGACCGAACATATGGAGCTCCATGTATATTTGTGTAAATATATTAAATATTAATGTAAATGATGAAATATTAGGTACGTACCTTTATGATTTATATTTACCTGATTGAGATACACTAACAACAAATGAATATAACTTAGTTTTTGGCCCCCCCTCTTGCCTATTCATTGTATTGTGGTAAGTGTGTTAGGATAAAGGCAGGAAGTTGGGCCTTCGGGAGGGAGAGTCCTTGCTAGATGCGGGAGCGGTATAGTTTTTTGACCATACAGACATACAGACAGACATACAGACAGGTCATAATATGTATTTTCCATATCAAGTATTGAACTGCTTTAAGTTGATTGGAGACTCATTTATTTGTTAGATATAAGAAGAATAAACATTTTTGTTGCACCATATCCCTGGATGTCATTGAATGTTTGGCCGTTTGGAAACCTTGAGTGTGGACTGTATGCGTACCAAACAACCCCGCTTCAGGCTTGGGCAGTGGCTATGGTAAAGACGAAAGGAAGCCACTACATACCGTATTCACCTCCCCATCTCCTCCTCTTCTCCTACTACTGTCTCCACCTCCCCATCTCCTCCTCTTCTCCTACTACCGTCTTCACCTCCCCATCTCCTCCTCTTCTCCTACTACCGTCTTCACCTCCCCATCTCCTCCTCTTCTCCTACTACTGTCTCCACCTCCCCATCTCCTCCTCTTCTCCTACTACTGTCTTCACCTCCCCATCTCATCCTCTTCTCCTACTACTGTCTCCACCTCCCCATCTCCTCCTCTTCTCCTACTACTGTCTTCACCTCCCCATCTCCTCCTCTTCTCCTACTACCGTCTTCACCTCCCCATCTCCTCCTCTTCTCCTACTACCGTCTCCACCTCCCCATCTCATCCTCTTCTCCTACTACTGTCTCCACCTCCCCATCTCCTCCTCTTCTCCTACTACCGTCTCCACCTCCCCATCTCCTCCTCTTCTCCTACTACCGTCTCCACCTCCCCATCTCCTCCTCTTCTCCTACTACCGTCTCCACCTCCCCATCTCATCCTCTTCTCCTACTACCGTCTCCACCTCCCCATCTCCTCCTCTTCTCCTACTACCGTCTCCACCTCCCCATCTCCTCCTCTTCTCCTACTACTGTCTCCACCTCCCCATCTCATCCTCTTCACCTACCGTCTCCACCTCCCCATCTCCTCCTCTTCTCCTACTACTGTCTTCACCTCCCCATCTCATCCTCTTCTCCTACTACTGTCTCCACCTCCCCATCTCCTCCTCTTCTCCTACTGTCTTCACCTCCCTACTCTTCTCTCCACCCATCTCCTCCTCTTCTCCCTACTGTCTTCACCTCCTCTTCTTCTCCTACTACCGTCTCCACCTCCCCATCTCCTCCTCTTCTCCTACTACCGTCTTCACCTCCCCATCTCCTCCTCTTCTCCTACTACCGTCTTCACCTCCCCATCTCCTCCTCTTCTCCTACTACTGTCTCCACCTCCCCATCTCCTCCTCTTCTCCTACTACTGTCTCCACCTCCCCATCTCATCCTCTTCTACTGTCCCCATCTCACCTCCCCATCTCCTCCCCTCTTCTCCTACTACCGTCTTCACCTCCCCATCTCCTCCTCTTCTCCTACTACTGTCTTCACCTCCCCATCTCATCCTCTTCAGCTACTGTCTCCACCTCCCCATCTCCTCCTTTTCTCCTACTACCGTCTTCACCTCCCCATCTCCTCCTCTTCTCCTACTACCGTCTCCACCTCCCCATCTCATCCTCTTCTCCTACTACTGTCTCCACCTCCCCATCTCCTCCTCTTCGCCTACTACTGTCTTCACCTCCCCATCTCCTCCTCTTCTCCTACTACTGTCTTCACCTCCCCATCTCCTCCTCTTCTCCTACTACTGTCTTCACCTCCCCATCTCCTCCTCTTCTCCTACTACTGTCTCCACCTCCCCATCTCCTCCTCTTCACCTACCGTCTCCACCTCCCCATCTCCTCCTCTTCTCCTAATATCGTCTCCACCTCCCCATCTCATCCTCTTCTCCTACTACTATCTCCACCTCCCCATCTCATCCTCTTCTCCTACTACTGTCTTCACCTCCCCATCTCCTCCTCTTCACCTACCGTCTCCACCTCCCCATCTCATCCTCTTCTCCTACTACTGTCTCCACCTCCCCATCTCCTCCTCTTCTCCTACTACTGTCTTCACCTCCCCATGTCATCATCTTCACCTACTGTCTTCACCTCCCCATCTCATCCTCTTCACCTACCGTCTCCACCTCCCCATCTCCACCTCTTCTCCTACTACTGTCTTCACCTCCCCATCTCATCCTCTTCACCTACTGTCTCCACCTCCCCATCTCCTCCTCTTCTCCTACTACTGTCTTCACCTCCCCATGTCATCCTCTTCACCTACCGTCTCCACCTCCCCATCTCATCCTCTTCACCTACTGTCTCCACCTCCCCATCTCATCCTCTTCACCTACTGTCTCCACCTCCCCATCTCCTCCTCTTCTCCTACTACTGTCTTCACCTCCCCATCTCCTCCTCTTCTCCTACTACTGTCTCCACCTCCCCATCTCCTCCTCTTCTCCTACTACTGTCTTCACCTCCCCATCTCATCTTCTTCTCCTACTACCGTCTTCACCTCCCCATCTCATCCTCTTCTCCTACTACCGTCTCCACCTCCCCATCTCCTCCTCTTCTCCTACTACCGTCTCCACCTCCCCATCTCCTCCTCTTCTCCTACTACTGTCTCCACCTCCCCATCTCATCCTCTTCACCTACCGTCTCCACCTCCCCATCTCCTCCTCTTCTCCTACTACTGTCTTCACCTCCCCATCTCATCCTCTTCTCCTACTACTGTCTCCACCTCCCCATCTCCTCCTCTTCTCCTACTACTGTCTTCACCTCCCCATCTCCTCCTCTTCTCCTACTACTGTCTCCACCTCCCCATCTCCTCCTCTTCTCCTACTACCGTCTTCACCTCCCCATCTCCTCCTCTTCTCCTACTACCGTCCCCTCTCTCCTCCCCATCTCCTCCTCTTCTCCTACTACAGTCTTCACCTCCCCATCTCCTCCTCTTCTCCTACTACTGTCGTCTCCCCCACCTCCCCATCTCATCCTCTTCTCCTACTACTGTCTCCACCTCCCCATCTCATCCTCTTCTCCTACTACTGTCTCCACCTCCCCATCTCCTCCTCTTCTCCTACTACTGTCTCCACCTCCCCATCTCCTCCTCTTCTCCTACTACTGTCTTCACCTCCCCATCTCATCCTCTTCTCCTACTACCGTCTCCACCTCCCCATCTCCTCCTCTTCTCCTACTACCGTCTTCACCTCCCCATCTCCTCCTCTTCTCCTACTACTGTCTTCACCTCCCCATCTCATCCTCTTCACCTACTGTCTCCACCTCCCCATCTCCTCCTTTTCTCCTACTACCGTCTCCACCTCCCCATGTCATCCTCTTCTCCTACTACTATCTTCACCTCCCCATGTCATCCTCTTCACCTACCGTCTCCACCTCCCCATCTCCACCTCTTCTCCTACTACTGTCTTCACCTCCCCATCTCATCCTCTTCACCTACTGTCTCCACCTCCCCATCTCCTCCTACTACTGTCTTCACCTCCCCATCTCCTCCTCTTCTCCTACTACTGTCTTCACCTCCCCATGTCATCCTCTTCACCTGTCTCCACCTCCTCCTCTTCTCCTACTACTGTCTTCACCTCCCCATGTCATCCTCTTCACCTACTGTCTCCACATCCCCATCTCCTCCTCTTCTCCTACTACTGTCTTCACCTCCCCATCTCCTCCTCTTCTCCTACTAATGTCTTCACCTCCCCATCTCACCCTCTTCACCTACCGTCTTCACCTCCCCATCTCACCCTCTTCACCTACCGTCTCCACCTCCCCATCTCATCCTCTTCACCTACCGACTCCACCTCCCCATCTCATCCTCTTCACCTACTGTCTCCACCTCCCCATCTCATCCTCTTCTCCTACTGTCTCCACCTCCCCATCTCATCCTCTTCTCCTACTGTCTCCACCTCCCCATCTCCTCCTCTTCTCCTACTACTGTCTTCACCTCCCCATCTCCTCCTCTTCTCCTACTAATGTCTTCACCTCCCCATCTCCTCCTCTTCTCCTACTACTGTCTTCACCTCCCCATCTCCTCCTCTTCTCCTACTACTGTCTCCACCTCCCCATCTCCTCCTCTTCACCTACCGTCTCCACCTCCCCATCTCCTCCTCTTCTCCTACTACCTCGTCTCCACCTCCCCATCTCATCCTCTTCTCCTACTATCTACTATCTCCACCTCCCCACTCATCCTCTTCTCCTACTACTGTCTTCACCTCCCCATCTCCTCCTCTTCACCTACCGTCTCCACCTCCCCATCTCATCCTCTTCTCCTACTACTGTCTCCACCTCCCCATCTCCTCCTCTTCTCCTACTACTGTCTTCACCTCCCCATGTCATCATCTTCACCTACTGTCTTCACCTCCCCATCTCATCCTCTTCACCTACCGTCTCCACCTCCCCATCTCCACCTCTTCTCCTACTACTGTCTTCACCTCCCCATCTCATCCTCTTCACCTACTGTCTCCACCTCCCCATCTCCTCCTCTTCTTCTACTACTGTCTTCACCTCCCCATGTCATCCTCTTCACCTACCGTCTCCACCTCCCCATCTCATCCTCTTCACCTACTGTCTCCACCTCCCCATCTCATCCTCTTCACCTACTGTCTCCACCTCCCCATCTCCTCCTCTTCTCCTACTACTGTCTTCACCTCCCCATCTCCTCCTCTTCTCCTACTACTGTCTCCACCTCCCCATCTCCTCCTCTTCTCCTACTACTGTCTTCACCTCCCCATCTCATCTTCTTCTCCTACTACCGTCTTCACCTCCCCATCTCATCCTCTTCTCCTACTACCGTCTCCACCTCCCCATCTCATCCTCTTCTCCTACTGCCGTCTTCACCTCCCCATCTCCTCCTCTTCTCCTACTACTGTCTTCACCTCCCCATCTCCTCCTCTTCACCTACTACTGTCTTCACCTCCCCATCTCATCCTCTTCACCTACTACTGTCTTCACCTCCCCATCTCATCCTCTTCTACTACTACTGTCTTCACCTCCCCATCTCATCCTCTTCTACTACTACTGTCTTCACCTCCCCATGTCATCCTCTTCTCCTACTACTGTCTTCACCTCCCCATCTCACCCTCTTCACCTACCTTCTCCACCTCCCCATCTCATCCTCTTCACCTACCGTCTCCACCTCCCCATCTCATCCTCTTCACCTACTGTCTCCACCTCCCATCTCCTCCTCTTCTCCAACTACTGTCTTCACCTCCCCATCTCATCCTCTTCTCCTACTGTCTCCACCTCCCCATCTCATCCCCTTCTCCAACTGTCTCCACCTCCCATCTCCTCCTCTTCTCCAACTGTCTCCACCTCCCGATCTCATTTTTTATTTTTTATTTTACCTTTATTTAACTAGGCAAGTCAGTTAAGAACAAATTCTTATTTTCAATGACGGCCTAGGAACAGTGGGTTAACTGCCTGTTCAGGATCAGCTCGGGGATTTGTACTTGCAACCTTTCGGTAAATAGTACTACTCTCTAACCACTAGGCTACCCTGCCGCCCCATCATCATCCTCTTCATCATCCTCTTCTCCTACTATCTTCACCTCCCCATCTCATCTTCCTCTTCTTCTACGGTCTACACGTCCCCATCTCATCCTCCTCTTCTCCTACTGTCTCCACGTCCCCATCTCATCCTCTTCTCCCACATTCTCCTCCACCTCTCCCTCAGTCTCCTCCTCTCTACCTCTCCCTCTGGTTCTCTTCTAATATCATTCCATACTCTTCCTCTCTCCACCTCTGCAGCTGAAGCATTCTATGGTGGTTTAATATAACACTTTAATAGTAAAAACTCATCCTTACTTCTTATCCTGCTAACTTTTAACAGTCTATCCCTTTCTGTCTCTCACTTTCTTAGTCTCTCCCACTTAGCTACTTTACCTTAGTTACATTTCTCTCCCTAAGTCTCCTCTCCCTTTCACTCACTTCCTCTCCCAAACTCTCCCTACGACTTCCATTCTCTCGCTACGGCTCCCTTCCTCTCCCTACGGGTATCTTTCTCTCCCTACGGCTATCTTTCTCTCCCTACGGCTCCCTTTCCCTCTCTTCCTCTCCCTTTCACTCCTTACGTCTCCCTTTCTCCCCCTACGGCTCCCTTTCTCCCCCTACGTCTCTCTTCCTCTCCCTTTAACTCCTTACATCTCCCATTCTCTCCCTTTCACTCCCTACGGCTCTATTTCTCTCCCTGTGTCTCCCTTTCTCCCCCTACGGCTCCATTTCTCTCCCTACGTCTCCCTTTCTCTCCCTACGGCTCTATTTCTCTCCCTGTGTCTCCCTTTCTCCCCCTACGGCTCCATTTCTCTCCCTACGTCTCCCTTTCACTCCCTACGGCTCTATTTCTCTCCCTATGTCTCCCTTTCTCTCCCTACGGCTCACGTTCTCTCCCTACGGCTCTATTTCTCTCCCTGTGTCTCCCTTTCACTCCCTACGGCCCCCTTTCACTCCCTACGTCTCCCTTTCTCCCCCTACGTCTCCCTTTCACTCCCTACGTCTCCCTTTCTCTCCCTACAGCTCCCGTTCTCTCCATACGGCTCCCGTTCTCTCCCTACGGCTCACGTTCTCTCCCTACGGCTCACGTTCTCTCCCTGTGTCTCCCTTTCTCTCCCTACGTCTCCCTTTCTCTCCCTACGTCTCCCTTTCTCTCCCTACGTCTCCCTTTCTCTCCCTACGTCTCCCTTTCTCTCCCTACGTCTCCCTTTCTCTCCCTACGTCTCCCTATGGCTCCAGTTCACTCCATACAGCTCACTTCCTCTCCCCACGGCTCTCTTTCTCTCCCTACGGCTCCCTTCTTCTCCCTACGGCTCCATTTCTCTCCCTACGTCTCCCTTTCTATCCCTTTCTCTCCCTACGGCTCTGTTTCTTTCCTTACGGCTCCCTTCCTCTCCCTATGTCTCCCTTTCACTCCCTATGGCTCCCTTTTTCTCCCAACCTCTCCCTTCCTCTCCCTACGGCTCCCTTCCTCTCCCTACGGCTCCCTTTCTCTCCCTACGGCTCCCTTTCTCTCCCTACGGCTCCCTTTCTCTCCCTACTGCTCCCTTCCTCTCCCTACGGCTCCCTTTCACTCCCCACGGCTCCCTTTCTCTCCCTACGGCTCCCTTCCTCTCCCTACGGCTCCCTTTCACTCCCTACAGCTCCCTTTCACTCCCCACGGCTCCCTTTCTCTCCCTACGGCTCCCTTTCCCTCTCTTCCTCTCCCTTTCTCTCCCTACGTCTCCCTTTCTCTCCCTACGGCTCCCGTTCTCTCCCTTTCTCTCCCTACGGCTCCCTTCCTCTCCCTACGGCTCCCTTTCACTCCCTACAGCTCCCTTTCACTCCCTACGTCTCCCTTTCTCTCCCTAAGTCTCGTTTTCTCTCCCTACATCTCCCTATGGCTCCGGTTCACTCCATACGGCTCACTTCCTCTCCCTACGGCTCCCTTTCTCTCCCTATGTCTCCCTTTCTCTCCCTACGTCTCCCTTTCTCTCCCTACAGCTCCCGTTCTATCCCTACGGCTCACGTTCTCTCCCTGTGTCTCCCTTTCTCTCCCTACGTCTCCCTTTCTCTCCCTACGTCTCCCTTTCTCTCCCTACGTCTCCCTTTCACTCCCTACGTCTCCCTTTCTCTCCCTAAGTCTCGTTTTCTCTCCCTACATCTCCCTATGGCTCCGGTTCACTCCATACGGCTCACTTCCTCTCCCTACGGCTCCCTTTCTCTCCCTACGGCTCCCTTTCTCTCCCTACGGCTCCCTTTCTCTCCCCACGGCTCCCTTTCTCTCCCCACGGCTCCCTTTCTCTCTCCACGGCTCCCTTTCTCTCCCTACGGCTCCCTTTCTCTCTCCACGGCTCCCTTTCTCTCCCTACGGCTCCCTTTCTCTCCCTACGGCTCCCTTTCTCTCCCTACGGCTCCCTTTCTCTCCATTCTACAATTAACATTTTCAGGTTTTTAGAGCCATCTGCTTTTCTCTTCCAGTCATGTTATTCCCTTTGTATGTTTAATTTTCTACCCTGCATTACTCCCTCTTCATCTTGCTCCTCCTCTCTTAATGATGCTCCTCTCTTCATCATGCTCCTCCTCCTCTCTGCAGCTCTTCATCATGCTCCTTTCTCTCATCTCACTTGGTTAATTTCCTTGTTGTGTACACTAGTGAGGTTCCCTGTACAACAAGCAAGTAAAAAACAGAAAGCAGAGATTCACTGGTCAAATTTTTTTTTATTCACTTAATATAAGCCTATGCAACATTAAACTATTAAAAACAGTACTGTAGCAATGATGGTTGTACAGTAGGTTATAGGCCCAACATATTATTACTGCATATTGGCTTTGCATGAATTGCCATTTAAAATTATATTTCAAAGTTTGAGGTACTGTAGACTATATGATCTCATCGGTAATAGATGAGTTGTTGTATTACTTGTGAGGCACAGCTGAGTGAGCGTACATTTCAATAATTTTATTTTTATTTTACTGGGCTGATGGTGCGTGTATCTGATGGTCAGTCTCAGCGGAGGGAGAGAGCAGCAGACTGCGGGTCAGTCTCAGCAGAGTGAGAGAGCAGCAGACTGCGGGTCAGTCTCAGCGGAGGGAGAGAGCAGCAGACTGAGGGTCAGTCTCAGCGGAGTGAGAGAGCAGCAGACTGCGGGTCAGTCTCAGCGGAGGGAGAGAGCAGCAGACTGCGGGTCAGTCTCAGCGGAGGGAGAGAGCAGCAGACTGCGGGTCAGTCTCAGCGGAGGGAGAGAGCAGCAGACTGCGGGTCAGTCTCAGCGGAGGGAGAGAGCAGCAGACTGCGGGTCAGTCTCAGCGGAGGGAGAGAGCAGCAGACTGCGGGTCAGTCTCAGCGGAGGGAGAGAGCAGCAGACTGAGGGTCAGTCTCAGCGGAGTGAGAGAGCAGCAGACTGCGGGTCAGTCTCAGCGGAGGGAGTGAGAGAGCAGCAGACTGCGGGTCAGTCTCAGCGGAGGGAGAGAGCAGCAGACTGCGGGTCAGTCTCAGCGGAGGGAGAGAGCAGCAGACTGAGGGTCAGTCTCAGCGGAGTGAGAGAGCAGCAGACTGCGGGTCAGTCTCAGCGGAGGGAGTGAGAGAGCAGCAGACTGCGGGTCAGTCTCAGCGGAGTGAGAGAGCAGCAGACTGTGGGTCTCCCTTTCCTCCACTGACACTGACCAAAAAGGGACACCGTCACCAGATGGCAAAACTCAAGTTGCACCGCATAATTTCTACCTCATGTACAAATTCATGTTGTAACGCCAATGAACAGAGAAAGTGAAATATTCCTCCATATTAAAAAAAGACCCAAGCTGCTAATAAAAACTCAAGCATATGGATACACTTTCCTACTTGTTCATTACAGCTGCACTGCTAGTTGTAGTGCTGAGCGGAAATAGGAAGAACAAACATTTTATTGCTTATGAAAGTGTTGATTACAAAGTGCTGAGTAAGAACTTGAAACTCAGTCATAAAAACAGCAGCTCTTTGCTGTATTCATTGACAGTCTCTCTCGTTTTAAAAGTTTTGAAAACTCACAGTATCAACTTTGCTGTAATTTTATTTTCTGCCTGCTACGTTACTGCAGACACAGTCATCTGAGCCATCCAATTGGCCAGTGGTAGGCCTATAGTGCAATTGATTTGCACTCTGGGCCCACCGGGAAAGCAGAGTTTTTACTTTCAGACACATGAAATGGTTCAAAATGGTAATGCATTGGGAGGCAATTTTTTTTTTTAAACAGGAACTCAATGTTTTACAGAAGTGTTTGAGATCGACTAAAAATGCCTTGGAGATCAACCAGTTGATTGACCGGTTGGTGACCGTGTCTTTAAGCACACGTCTGACATCCCTAGTGTCACTGCAACATCACCACATCGCTCCTTTAACAACGTGTCATTTCAGGGAAACAAGAAATAGACTGAATTGATTACAATCTAAGGGGGAGGGGGTGAAGGATTATGTTCGGAAGCTAATAGCTAATAGTTATCACATAACCCTCCTTTAACCCCCACCCACCTCTCCCTCCTCCTGTGTTTTTTATATTACTCATTTTGATTCGTCCACCGATTAAGTATCTGCTCAACACTGTCCCTACACGTCCCCCCATACCCTCCTCCTTCGCTTTTCCACTCCCCCTATCTCGTATCAGATGGATGAAAGCGATCATCAAAGCAGGACCCACAGTCTGCTTATTCAAGTGAGCCCTGCCACCAGAGTCAAATCCCCTTTGCCATGCTTATTAAAAAAGCCTATTTTGTCATCTCCAGTCCTAATTTGTCACAGTTGAGTGGGTTCCGTGGCCATGGTGTTGAGGAGAAAAACCACAGCATGCAGCATACACAACAAAAAAACATTGCTTTGGCGTGAAATGTTTATGTGGTCTCACTTTATCTGGAGTTTTAATGGGTAGTCCAACTCAAGATTGACAGAGAAAGAGTGGGTTGTGAGTTCAGTAGGCTGAAAACATAACAATTGTGCTCACACAAGGAGCATTAGATCTGTGGTGGAATTATTATGATTATTATTATCACACAAGGAGCATTAGATCTGTGGTGGAATTATTATGATTATTATTATCACACAAGGAGCATTAGATCTGTGGTGGAATTATGATTATTATTATCACACAAGGAGCATTAGATCTGTGGTGGAATTATTATTATTATTATTATCACACAAGGAGCATTAGATCTGTGGTGGAATTATTATGATTATTATTATCACACAAGGAGCATTAGATCTGTGGTGGAATTATTATTATTATTATCACACAAGGAGCATTAGATCTGTGGTGGAATTATTATTATTATTATCACACAAGGAGCATTAGATCTGTGGTGGAATTATTATTATTATTATCACACAAGGAGCATTAGATCTGTGGTGGAATTATTATGATTATTATTATCACACAAGGAGCATTAGATCTGTGGTGGAATTATTATTATTATTATCACACAAGGAGCATTAGATCTGTGGTGGAATTATTATTATTATTATCACACAAGGAGCATTAGATCTGTGGTGGAATTATTATTATTATTATCACACAAGGAGCATTAGATCTGTGGTGGAATTATTATTATTATTATCACACAAGGAGGATTAGATCTGTGGTGGAATTATTAAAAACGTTTCATAACAGTTTAAAAGCATGTACATGAAAGTAAACAAGTAATGTAATTTCATTGAAAAACAGCTTACCTTAAATTAGTTTATTTTAAAAATGCTTGCCTAGGACACCAACACCTATGCATTGTGGATAGGTAATGACAGAATAGACTAGAATATCCATATCTACCTGGATCAAAGAGAGTATTTGCTAAAAGCATCTTCTGGATCATCATATTGTGTAAATGTGTTTTCAAGTTTCTTCAGCTACACACCAAAATGTACTAATTTAACACACAAGATCATTTGGATGCACTCGTTGTAAAAACATTCCTCTCAAAATACAGAATTTGAGAAAATATCTAATTATGCATTCAAAACATCTCCAGACACCACACTGAAAAATTTGATCTCATGAATTACTAAAACCCCCATTGATGTTGCGATATCCAGACATTGACTGCATCCAGACAGCAATGCTCCAGAGACTATTATTGTTTGGAACTGTCACCTTGTGAAAGGCATTCTGCATCCAAAAGACCCCGTGTCCTATTGGCAGGGCCAGCTCTAGTCTTTTGTTTGGAACTGTCACCTTGTGAAAGGCATTCTGCATCCAAAAGACCCCGTGTCCTATTGGCAGGGCCAGCTCTAGTCTTTTGTTTGGAACCGTCACCTTGTGAAAGGCATTCTGCATCCAAAAGACCCCGTGTCCTATTGGCAGGGCCAGCTCTAGTCTTTTGTTTGGAACCGTCACCTTGTGAAAGGCATTCTGCATCCAAAAGACCCCGTGTCCTATTGGCAGGGCCAGCTCTAGTCTTTTGTTTGGAACTGTCACCTTGTGAAAGGCATTCTGCATCCAAAAGACCCCGTGTCCTATTGGCAGGGCCAGCTCTAGTCTTTTGTTTGGAACTGTCACCTTGTGAAAGGCATTCTGCATCCAAAAGACCCCGTGTCCTATTGGCAGGGCCAGCTCTAGTCTTTTGTTTGGAACTGTCACCTTGTGAAAGGCATTCTGCATCCAAAAGACCCCGTGTCCTATTGGCAGGGCCAGCTCTAGTCTTTTGTTTGGAACCGTCACCTTGTGAAAGGCATTCTGCATCCAAAAGACCCGTGTCCTATTGGCAGGGCCAGCTCTAGTCTTTTTTTGTTTGGAACCGTGTCACCTTGGCAGGGCCAGCTCTAGTCTTTTGTTTGGAACCGTCACCTTGTGAAAGGCATTCTGCATCCAAAAGACCCGTGTCCTATTGGCAGGGCCAGCTCTAGTCTTTTGTTTGGAACCGTCACCTTGTGAAAGGCATTCTGCATCCAAAAGACCCCGTGTCCTATTGGCAGGGCCAGCTCTAGTCTTTTGTTTGGAACCGTCACCTTGTGAAAGGCATTCTGCATCCAAAAGACCCCGTGTCCTATTGGCAGGGCCAGCTCTAGTCTTTTGTTTGGAACCGTCACCTTGTGAAAGGCATTCTGCATCCAAAAGACCCCGTGTCCTATTGGCAGGGCCAGCTCTAGTCTTTTGTTTGGAACCGTCACCTTGTGAAAGGCATTCTGCATCCAAAATACCTTGTGTCCTATTGGCAGGGCCAGCTCTAGTCTTTTGTTTGGAACCGTCACCTTGTGAAAGGCATTCTGCATCCAAAAGACCCCGTGTCCTATTGGCAGGGCCAGCTCTAGTCTTTTGTTTGGAACCGTCACCTTGTGAAAGGCATTCTGCATCCAAAAGACCCCGTGTCCTATTGGCAGGGCCAGCTCTAGTCTTTTGTTTGGAACCGTCACCTTGTGAAAGGCATTCTGCATCCAAAAGACCCCGTGTCCTATTGGCAGGGCCAGCTCTAGTCTTTTGTTTGGAACCGTCACCTTGTGAAAGGCATTCTGCATCCAAAAGACCCCGTGTCCTATTGGCAGGGCCAGCTCTAGTCTTTTGTTTGGAACCGTCACCTTGTGAAAGGCATTCTGCATCCAAAAGACCCCGTGTCCTATTGGCAGGGCCAGCTCTAGTCTTTTGTTTGGAACTGTCACCTTGTGAAAGGCATTCTGCATCCAAAAGACCCCGTGTCCTATTGGCAGGGCCAGCTCTAGTCTTTTGTTTGGAACTGTCACCTTGTGAAAGGCATTCTGCATCCAAAAGAGGGCCAGCCCGTGTCCTGCATTGTCCTATTGGCAGGGGCCAGCTGGCAGGGCCAGCTCTAGTCTTTTGTTTGGAACTGTCACCTTGTGAAAGGCATTCTGCATCCAAAAGACCCCGTGTCCTATTGGCAGGGCCAGCTCTAGTCTTTTGTTTGGAACCGTCACCTTGTGAAAGGCATTCTGCATCCAAAAGACCCCGTGTCCTATTGGCAGGGCCAGCTCTAGTCTTTTGTTTGGAACCGTCACCTTGTGAAAGGCATTCTGCATCCAAAAGACCCCGTGTCCTATTGGCAGGGCCAGCTCTAGTCTTTTGTTTGGAACTGTCACCTTGTGAAAGGCATTCTGCATCCAAAAGACCCCGTGTCCTATTGGCAGGGCCAGCTCTAGTCTTTTGGGGGCTCTGTGTGAGAATTTGGCATGGGGCGAAGAAAAATGTTTGCTGTTTTAAAACACATTCCCTGAAATTCTACACATTTTTTTTTACGACTGATGTCATGCTAATTTGACATCTGAGTGAGAATGACTAACACAAACAAATGATAGCTGGCTAGATTAAATAAGAATCTAAAAATTGTTAGTTGACATGGCTAATTAAGCGAGTGCAGTGACTGACATTAGAGAGAAACTGCTGATGCACAACCACATTTTGAAATTGCAGCTGGTGTATTCTACCATTCTAATTATGATCACTAAGTTGTGTGTATATACACTGCTCAAAAAAATAAAGGGAACACTTAAACAACACAATGTAACTCCAAGTCGATCACACTTCTGTGAAATCAAACTGTCCACTTAGGAAGCAACACTGATTGACAATAAATTTCACATGCTGTTGTGCAAATGGAATAGACAACAAGTGGAAATTATAGGCAATTAGCAAGACACCCCCAATAAAGGAGTGGTTCTGCAGGTGGGGACCACAGACCACTTCTCAGTTCCTATGCTTCCTGGCTGATGTTTTGGTCACTTTTTAATGCTGGCGGTGCTTTCACTCTAGTGGTAGCATGAGACGGAGTCTACAACCCACACAAGTGGCTCAGGTAGTGCAGTTCATCCAGGATGGGACATCAATGCGAGCTGTGGCAAGAAGGTTTGCTGTGTCTGTCAGCGTAGTGTCCAGAGCATGGAGGCACTACTAGGAGACAAGCCAGTACATCAGGAGACATGGAGGAGGCCGTAGGAGGGCAACAACCCAGCAGCAGGACCGCTACCTCCGCCTTTGTGCAAGGAGGAGCACTGCCAGAGCCCTGCAAAATTACCTCCAGCAGGCCACA
Source organism: Oncorhynchus nerka (assembly GCF_034236695.1). NCBI lineage: Eukaryota > Metazoa > Chordata > Actinopteri > Salmoniformes > Salmonidae > Oncorhynchus > Oncorhynchus nerka. The sequence continues at coordinate 87,038,810 of NC_088397.1, forward strand.
AATGTGCATGTGTCTGCTCAAACGGTCAGAAACAGATTCCATGAGGGTGGTATGAGGGCCCGATGTCCACAGGTGGGGGTTTGTTCTTACAGCCCAACACCGTGCAGGACGTTTGGCATTTGCCAGAGAACACCAAGATTGGCAAATTCGCCACTGGTGCCCTGTGCTCTTCACAGATGAAGCAGGTTCACACTGAGCACGTGACAGACGTGACAGAGTCTGGAGACGCCGTGGAGAACGTTCTGCTGCCTGCAACATCCTCTAGCATGACCGGTTTGGCGGTGGGTCAGTCATGGTGTGGGGTGGCATTTCTTTGGGGGGCCGCACAGCTCTCCATGTGCTCGCCAGAGGCAGCCTACCGAGATGAGATCCTCAGACCCCTTGTGAGACCATATGCTGGTGCGGTTGGACCTGGGTTGCTCCTAATGCAAGACAATGCTAGACCTCATGCGGCTGGAATGTGTTAGCAGTTCCTGCAAGATTAAGGTATTGATGCTATGGACTGGCCCGCCCGTTCCCCAGACCTGAATCCAATTGAGCACATCTGGGATATCATGTCTCGCTCCATCCACCAATGCCACGTTGCACCACAGACTGTACAGAAGTTGGCAGATGCTTTAGTCCAGGTCTGGGAGGATATCCCTCAGGAGACCATCCGCCACCTCATCAGGAGCATGCCCAGGCGTTGTAGGGAGGTCATACAGGCACGTGGAGGCCACAGACACTACTGACCCTAATTTTGACTTGTTTTAAGGACATTACATCAAAGTTGGATCAGCCTGTAGTGTGGTTTTCCACTTTAATTTTGAGTGTGACTCCAAATCCAGACCTCCATGGGTTGATAAATTTGATATCCATTGATAATTTTTGTGGATTTTGTTGTCAGCACATTCAACTATGTAAAGAAAAAAGTATTTAATAAGAATATTTCATTCATTCAGATTTAGGATGTGTTATTTTAGTGTTTCCTTTATTTTTTTGAGCAGGGTATATATATATATTTATATATATATATATATATACACACACACACACACACACACACACACACACACACACATATACATACACACACTCAGCAAAAAAAGAAACATCCCTTTTTAAGGACCCTGTCTTTCAAAGATATGTCACGAATATCACCGAAGGTGGCTCCCCTTCCTGTTCGGCGGTCGTCGTATCCGGTCTACTAGCTGCCACTGATCCCTTTTTCCTTTTCGTTTGTTTTTGTCTAATTGTTTTCACCTGTTCCTTGTTGGGGTGGTTATTGTTTAAGTTTGTTTAGCTCTCTTGTGGTTGTGCAGGCTTGCTGTTATTGTATGTAGGCGGTATATTGTTGATTTTGGGTTTTCGCTGTCCGTTTTATGTAACAGTGGTCTTTGGGTTGTGTTTGCGCCTGTGTTTTGGCTTCACCCATTTTTGTACCTGTTCCTGTTTACTGAGGACATTAAAGTGCTTATTCCCGTGAAACTTCTGGTCTCTGCGCCTGACTCCACACCCAACACTCTCCAGACGTTACAAGATCATTCGTAAAAATCCAAATAACTTCACAGATCTTCATTGTAAAGAGTTTAAACACTGTTTCCCAAGCTTGTTCAATGAACCATAAACAATTATTGAACATGCACCTGTGGAACGGTCGTTAAGACACTAACAGCTTACAGGCAATTAAAGGTCACAGTTACTTAGAGCGTTGGACTAGGAACCGGAAGGTTGCAAGTTCACATCCCCGAGCTGACAAGTTACAAATCTGTCGTTCTGCCCCTGAACAGGCAGTTAACCCACTGTTCCTAGGCCGTCATTGAAAATAAGAATTTGTTCTTAACTGACTTGCCTAGTTAAATAAAGGTAAAAAAATATTAAAAAATAAACTAAAGAAGCCTTTCTACTGACTCTGAAAAACACCAAAAGAAAGATGCCCAGGGTCCCTGCTCATCTGCGTGAAAGTGCCTTAGACATGCTGCAAGGAGGCATGAGGACTGCAGATGTGGCCAGGGCAATAAATGTCCATACTGTGAGACGCCTAAGACAGAGCTACAGGGAGACAGGATGAACAGCTGATCGTCCTCGCAGTGGCAGACCACGTGTAACAACACCTGCACAAGATCGGTACATCCAAACATCACACATGCGGGACAGGTACAGGATGGCAACAACTGCCGAGTTACACCAGGAACGCACAATCTCTCCATCAGTGCTCAGACTGTCTGCAATAGGCTGAGAGAGGCTGGACTGAGGGCTTGTAGGCCTGTTGTAAGGCAGGTCCTCACCAGACATCAAAGGCAACAATGTCGCCTATGGGCACAAACCCACCGTCACTGGACCAGACAGGACTGGCAAAAAGTGCTCTTCACTGACGAGTTGCGGTTTTGTCTCACCAGGGGTAATGGTCGGATTTGCGTTTATCGTCGAAAGAATGAGTGTTACACCGAGGCCTGTACTCTGGAGCAGGATCGATTTTAAGGTGGAGGGTCCGTCATAGTCTGGGGCGGTGTGTCACAGCATCATCGGACTGAGCTTGTTGTCATTGCAGGCAATCTCAACGATGTGCGTTACAGGGAAGACAACACCTCCCTCATGGTATCTTTCCTGCAGGCTCATCCTGACATGACCCTCCAGCATGACAATGCCACCAGCCATACTGCTCGTTCTGTGCGTGATTCCCTGCAAGACCAGAATGTCAGTGTTCTGCGATGGCCAGCGAAGAGCCTGTATCTAAATTCCATTGAGCATGGCTGGGACCTGTTGGATCAGCGGGTGAGGGCTAGGGCCATTCCACCCAGAAATGTCCGGGACTGTTACTTTTGATTTTGACCCCCCTTTGTTCAGGGACACATTATATTGTGGAACTTGTTCAGTTTATGTCTCAGTTCTTGAATCGTATGTTCATGCAAATATTTACACATGTTAAGTTTTCTGAAAATAAACGCAGTTGACAGTGAGAGGTAGTTTCTTTTTTTGCTGAGTTTATATATACACACACAGTTTGGACACACCTACTCATTCAAGGGATTTCTTTATTTTTATTATGATAGTCCCACTAAGCACAATCAAGATGGGATGGCGTATCGCTGCAGAATACTGTGGTAGCCATGCTGGTGAATTCTAAATAAATCACAGACAGTGTCACCAGCAAAGCCATCACATCACTATCACATCTCCTCCTCCATGCTTCACGGTGGGAACCACACATGCCGAGATCATCCGTTCACCTACACTGCATCTCACAAAGACAAGTCGGTAGGAACCAAAAATCTCAAATTGGGACTCATCAGACCAAAGGACAGATTTCCACCGGTCTAAGGTCCATTGCTTGTGTTTCTTGGCCCAAGCAAGTCTCTTCTTATTATTGTTGTCCTTAAGTAGTGTTTCTTTGCAGCAATTTGACAATGAAGGCCTGATTCACGCATCTCCTCTGAACAGTTGATGTTGAGATGTGTCTGTTACTTGAACTCTGTGAAACATTTATTTGGGCTGTAATCTGAGGTGCAGGTAATTACAGAATTCTGAGGCTGGTAAATCGAATGTACTTATCCTCTGCAGCAGAGGTAACTCTGGGTCTTCCTTTCCTGTGGCGGTCCAGTTTCATCAAAGAACTTGATGGTTTTTGCGACTGCAGTTGAAGAAACTTTACGGATTGACTGACCTTCATGTCTTAAACTAGTGGACTGACCTTCATGTCTTAAACTAGTGGACTGTCATTTCTCTTTGCTTATTTGAGCCATTCTTGCCATAATAGGGACTTGATCTTTTACCAAATAGGGCCATCTTCTGTATACCACCCCTACCTTGTCACAACACAACTGATTGGCTCAAACACATTAAGAAGGAAAGAAATTCCACAAATGAACTTTTAACAAGACACACCTGTTAATTGGAATGAATTCCAGGTGACTACTGTACCTCATGATGCTGGTTGAGAGAATGCCAAGAGTGTGCAAAGCTGTCATCAAGACAAAGGGTGGCTAATTTGAATAATCTCAAATATAACATAAATTTTGTTGATGAACCCTTTTTGGTTACTACATGATTCCATATGTGTTATTTCAAAGTTTTGATGTATTCACTATTATTCTACAATATACTCTACAGTTCAATGGTTTGGGGTCACTTAGAAATATCCTTGTTTTTAAATTTAAAAAAAGCTATATTTTTGTCCTTTAACTAACATCAAATTGATCAGAAATGCATTGTAAACATTGTTCATGTTGTAAATGACTATTGTAGCTGGAAACGGCAGATTCTTTATGGAATATCTACATAGGCATACAGAGCCCCATTATCAGCAACCTTCACTCCTGTGTTCCAATGGCACATTGTGTTAGCTAATCCAAGTGTATCTTTTTAAAAAGGCTAATTGATCATTAGAATTCTCTTTTTTTTCTTTAGACTAGTTGACTAGTTGAGTATCTGGAGCATCAGCATTTGTGGGTTTGATTACAGGCTCAAAAATGGTCAGAAACAAAGACTTTCTCCTGAAACTCGTTAGTCTATTCTTGTTCTGAAAAATGAAGGCTATTCCATGGGAGAAATTGCCAAGAAACTGAAGATCTCATACAACGCTGTGTACTACTCCCTTCACAGAACAGAGCAAACTGGCCCTAACCAGAATAAAAAGAGGAGTGGGAAGCCCTGGTGTACAACTGAGCCAAAGGAAAACACCAGTCTCAACTTCAACAGTGAAGAGGTGACTCCGGGATGCTGGCCTTCTAGGCAGAGTTGCAAAGAAAAAGCCATATCTCAGACTGGCCAATAAAAAGAAAAGGTTAAGATGGGCAAAAGAACAGACACTGGACAGAGGTACTCTGCCTAGAAGGCCAGCATCCCGGAGTCGACACTTCACTGTTGACGTTGAGACTGGTGTTTTGTGGGCTACAATTTTCCAGTTACAACATTAACAATGTTTACACGGATCAATTGGATGTTATTTTAATGAACAAAAAATGTGCTTCTCTTTCAAAAACAAGGACATTTCTAAGTGACCCAAAACTTTTAAACAGCACTGTATACACAGTAACCAGTCAAAAGTTTGGACACCACTGCTCATTCAAAGGTTTTCTTTATTTTTTACTATTTTCTACATTGTAGATTAATAGCGAAGACATAAAAACTATGAAATAACATATATGGAATCATGCAGTAACCAAAAAAATTGTTAAACAAATCAAAATATATTTTATATTTGAGATTCTTCAAATTAGCCAACCTTTGCCTTGATGACAGTTTTGCACACTTTTGGCATTCTCTCAACCAGCTTCATGAGGTAGTCACCTGGAATGCAGGCTAGCGGTCGCGGGCCCTAAGTGACTGCTTATGCCGTGTGTGCCTGGAACCGGCCCTGCCTATTTGCTAAGTCAATGATATGCAGCTGGCTGAAACTGGAGACTAGCATCCACATTGACACACACAAGGTAGCCAGGGAAAAACTGTCCAAAGAGAGCTGAAGTCCGTTGCCTCATATTAAGCCCTGTGTTTACTTATGGCATATAATGAGAGGTGACATATATTGTCAGAGCCTTGCTAAAGCTGGTAGCCTAATTACATTAATTGCTGCTTTCCACCCCCACTCACTCTCTCTACCTCTTTTCTCCCCTCTCCTCTCTCACTCCCTCCAGTACAGGCATGGCTCTGCAAAGCTCTTCAAAATCTGCCCACAGCAGAAAACTGCATCCCTGCCTTTCTCTCTCTGTCTTCAAATAAAATAGTATTTGTCACATGCGCTGAATACAACAGGTGTAGACCTTACTGTGAAAAGGTTACTTACAAGCCGTAACCAACAATGCAAGTAAAATAACATGTCTGTGTGTGTCTCTCTCTCTCTCTCATAATTTTTGTCTCACTCTTCTATGCCCCCTTCTTTTTGGTCATCCCCCTGTACAGACAGCCCCCTGACTACTGGCTGGCTGCATATGCCACACTGCCCACCACCGTGGCGCAGGCACACACATGGGGCGCCTGCACTGCCAGCTGCGCAATTACTCAATCGTTCATCTCACGGGTGGCTGGCACACTGGAAGCCCCGGCTTTGGTCAATAATCAGGGGGAGAAAGGGAGAAAGCAGGAAGAGCAGGGAGAGCTGGTAAAGCTCTGAGGCTGGCCTGGACAGAACGCTCACTGACTCTGACAGACAGAGGACGTCCAAAGCAGCTGACAGCTGTCGGTACACATAGTCCCCGAACAGCAGAAAAGCATGGGTATCTGATAGTTTCATCACTGTTGGAGAGTCAGTTCCTGTGAGCTCAGGTTCTTTGGCTCGTAAGGGGTCGAGGATAGGACCAGGGGTTCGACAGAGCTGATCCCAAACCTCTTGGGCAGAGTGTGAGCCGAGCGGGTCACTCCGGGCCGAGGAAAAAGCTTGGCCATGTGCAATATGCCTCCTCCAGTGTGATCCAACATCCACAAGCCTCTCTGAGGAGGACCTCATTACATCATTAACCATCATCACTCAGGCGTGGACTGTCAAGTGATGGATGCTAAGCTAATCACACAACAGCCGGGGCTGTTATAATTTGTCTATATTTGTCTATATTCTCCAGCATGCTAACATCTCACCATTACCAATAACAGGGCAGGTTAGAATGTCTTGGGGGTACGATCTTTGACCCTCTAACATTTTTTAAAATGTTGTATCTTTAAGGCAAGTCAGTTAAGAACAAATTCTTATTTTCAATGTTCAGGGGCAAAACGACAGATTTGTACCTTGTCAGCTCAGGGGTTTGAACTTGCAACCTTCCGGTTTCTAGTCCAACACTCTAACCACTTGGCTACCCTGCCGCATTCTAAACTGCTATTCACGATTAATTCAGGATTATCCATAACCAGGGAAGCATCCACATTAATGTATAAGTCTTTAACAACATGATATTCTTATTGACAATAAAAGTGACTCAATATGATACAATACATTATTTACCATTCATTTCTATTGGGCACAAAAAGTTCTGAAACACAACCAAAATGAACTGCAAATGAATCCAACATGTTTGTAGAGTCACAAGCTTGATGTAGTCATTGCATGCTAGGAATATGGGACCAAATACTAAACTGTTGACTACTTTATTTTTAAGAATCTTTAGAGATGTCAGTAATTTTGACCTCCACATTTTTTGGAGAAAAAAACATTACTTGTTAAACAAAATCTTTGAGTATTTAGTTCAGTATTTGCATTATTATTTTATACACTCATTATTACTAATCTTTATCAAGGGTGTCAATAATTTAAGATCCCACTGCATCCCCCCCCCCCCCATGTGTAGAAGTCATACGTATTTGGACAAATTCACTTACAGTGTATCAGAGTAGTCAAAAGTGTATTATTTGGTCCCATATTACTTGCATACAATGACAACGTCAAGCTTGTGTGATATGTTTAGGGTAATGTTTTGCCTAGTGTGGAGCCATTAAGAGAAATGTAGCCTATTTTTTATTTTGAAACTACTAATTGACCAATCTCGGTTCAATTATTTGAACTCCACTTCATTCATTATTTAATGGACAAGTTTCTCTAGAGACAAAATCAGATCAAGTCCAAACTCTGCAGTGTAGTAGGGAGTTGTAGTTTCCAACTGACCAATATTCTACACTGAACTAAACTATGAAGGCAACATGCAACAATTTCTAAGATTTTACTAAGTTACAGACATAAGGAAATCAGTCAATTTAAATGAATTCATTAGGCCTGGGAATATAGATATGCATCTGTTGGTCACAGATACATAAAAAATAAAACAAGTGTTGGCATGGATCAGAAAACCAGTCAGTATCCGATGTGACCACCATTTACCTCATGCAGCGCAATACATCTCCTTTTCATAGAGTTGATCAAGCTGTTACATTTACATTTAAGTCATTTAGCAGACGCTCTTATCCAGAGCGACTTACAAATTGGTGCATTCACCTTATGACATCCAGTGGAACAGTAGTGCATCTAAATCTTTTAAGGGGGTGAGAGGGATTACTTTATCCTATCCTAGGTATTCCTTAAAGAGGTGGGGTTTCAGGTGTCTCCGGAAGGTGGTGATTGACTCCGCTGTCCTGGCGTCGTGAGGGAGTTTGTTCCACCATTGGGGGGCCAGAGCAGCGAACAGTTTTGACTGGGCTGAGCGGGAACTGTACTTCCTCAGTGGTAGGGAGGCGAGCAGGCCAGAGGTGGATGAACGCAGTGCCCTTGTTTGGGTGTAGGGCCTGATCAGAGCCTGGAGGTACTGAGGTGCCGTTCCCCTCACAGCTCCGTAGGCAAGCACCATGGTCTTGTAGCGGATGCGAGCTTCAACTGGAAGCCAGTGGAGAGATCGGAGGAGCGGGGTGACGTGAGAGAACTTGGGAAGGTTGAACACCAGACGGGCTGCGGCGTTCTGGATGAGTTGTAGGGGTTTAATGGCACAGGCAGGGAGCCCAGCCAACAGCGAGTTGCAGTAATCCAGACGGGAGATGACAAGTGCCTGGATTAGGACCTGCGCCGCTTCCTGTGTGAGGCAGGGTCGTACTCTGCGGATGTTGTAGAGCATGAACCTACAGGAACGGGCCACCGCCTTGATGTTAGTTGAGAACGACAGGGTGTTGTCCAGGATCACGCCAAGGTTATTTTCTGTTGATTGTGGTCTGTGGAATGTTGTCCCACTCCTCTTCAATGGCTGTGCGGAGTTGCAGATTATTGGCGGGAACTGGAACACGCTGTCATACACATTGATCCAGAGCATCCCAAACATGCTCAATGGGTGACGTGTCTGGTGAGTATGCAGGCCATGGAAGAACTGGGATATGTTCAGCTTCCATGAGATGTACAGATCCTTGCGACATCGGGCTGTGAATCATCATGCTGAAACATGAGGTGATGGTGGCGGATGATAGAACAACAATGCGTCTCAGGATCTCGTATCTCTGTGCATTCAAATTGCCATCGATAAAATGCACTTGTGTTCCTTGTCTGTAGCATTTTCTTGTCCATACTATAACCCCACCGCCACCATGGGGCACTGTGTTCCTTGTCTGTAGCATTTTCTTGTCCATACTATAACCCCACCGCCACCATGGGGCCCTGTGTTCCTTGTCTGTAGCATTTTCTTGTCCATACTATAACCCCACCGCCACCATGGGGCCCTGTGTTCCTTGTCTGTAGCATTTTCTTGTCCATACTATAACCCCACCGCCACCATGGGGCCCTGTGTTCCTTGTCTGTAGCATTTTCTTGTCCATACTATAACCCCACCGCCACCATGGGGCCCTGTGTTCCTTGTCTGTAGCATTTTCTTGTCCATACTATAACCCCACCGCCACCATGGGGCACTGTGTTCCTTGTCTGTAGCATTTTCTTGTCCATACTATAACCCCACCACCACCATGGGGCACTGTGTTCCTTGTCTGTAGCATTTTCTTGTCCATACTATAACCCCACCGCCACCATGGGGCACTGTGTTCCTTGTCTGTAGCATTTTCTTGTCCATACTATAACCCCACCGCCACCATGGGGCCCTGTGTTCCCAACACTGACATCAGCAAAACGCTCACCATCTGCACAGTTCAGTTGAAACCGGGATTCATCTGTGAAAAGCACACTTCTCCAGCGTGCCAGTGGTCATTGAAGGTGAGCATTTGCCCACTGAAGTCGTTTACAACGCCAAACTGCAGTCAGGTCAAGACCCTGATGAGGACAACAAGTTTCCCTGAGACAGTTTCTTAGTTTGTGCAAAAATTCTTCACTTGTGCAAACCCACAGTTTCATCAGCTGTCTGGGTGACTGGTCTCAGCTGATCCCGCAGGTGAAGAAGCCAGATGTGGAGGTCCTGGGCTGACGTGGTTACACGTGGCTATGCGGTTGTGAGGCCCCTTGGACGTACTGCCAAATTCTCAAAAAAGACATTGTAGGAGGCATTTGGTAGAGAAATTAACATGACATTTTCTGGCAAGAGCTCTGGTGGACATTCCTGCAGTCAACATGCCAATTGCAGGCTCCCTCGAAACTTGTGGTCATTGTGTTGTGTGACAAAATTGCACATTTTAGAGTGGCCTTTTATTGTCCCCAGCAATTTGTGTTCAGTATACACGGTTTAATAAATGTGGAAATGAACTAGAATGACCATAATCCATTGTGCACCTATTTGTCTGGTCTATGCGGTTGCGCAGACACGAAGGGGGAGAGATTTGATTTGGATCTCTTTTAGTCCCAATTGGGACTAATCTTCCAAGACTCCTTAAACATTAAAACACAATCACATGCGATCACATTTTCACACATAACTAACAGTCATAATACACTGACATATTGACCAGATAAATACTCTGACAAGAAAGAAGAATGTGTGATCAAGAGGGATAGAGAGCAGTTGCTTGCGATGTCGCTCTGCCTGAAAATACATGATCTAAGTAATTTATAGTTGTTATTCAGCAGTGTTAAAAGTACGTTTTATTTATTTTGAAGAACTATAAATATGGTGTCAGACAGCAGAGGCAGCAGCACTATATCGACAAGAAAAATACTATTTTTGTATATATAAATAACTAAAACTGTTTATTAAAGTGATGTAAATAAATGATGGTTAAGTGATAAGCAGTAATTGGCAGTCACTACATGTACCATCATGGGACTTGTATTATTTGTTTTATTCTGTTGTTACAGCATTCAACTCACATAAAACAATGTGCATGTAATGGAAAAAATACATTTTAAAAATGACCTGATTTGTTTTGGGTTATGTTTTGCCCAATAGTAACTGAATGGTGAATGATGACTGGAGTAAATTTATTTCTAAGTGAGTAGATAAGATGTTTCTGAACACTTCTAAAGTAATCTTGATAATGCCATGAGTGTCACGCCTTGACCTTAGAGAGCCTTTTTATGTCTCCATTTGGTTTGGTCAGGGTGTGATTTGGGTGGGCATTCTATGTTCTGATTTCTACGGTTTTTGTGTTTCTATGTTTTGGCCGGGTATGGTTCTCAATCAGGGACAGCTGTCTATCGTTGTCTCTGATTGGGAATCATACTTAGGCAGGCTTTTTCCCCTTTTATCATTGTGGGAAGTTGTCTTTGTTAGGGGCACTATAGCCTTTGTAAGCGGCACAGTCGGGTTGTTGTTGTTGTTGTTGTTGTTGTTGTTGTTGTTGTTGTTGTTGTTGTGTTATTTCTTGTTTTTCTTTGTTTTATTTTACAAAATAAAATAAAATGTACGCTTACCACGCTGCACCTTGGTCTCATTCCGATGACGTCCGTGACAATGAGTAAGAAAAATCATGAAGGAATCATGAATAATAATGAGTGAGATGCAGTTCACAGGCCACAACAAAACATGGTAACCTCATTGAACATGTCACCTTCCCTAGGAGAGGGGGTGACCTCAAAACTGTATTGTTAAAACGAGAGGCTATCTTTAAATCTTTAAATTAAAGACCCTTGATCCCTTCTGTCTCAACGTAGACTTTGATCTGAAGCCATTCATGTGATTTTGTTATTCATTGTAAATGTTTGTAGGCCTATGTAGCCACATTATATCTATTATCATATGCTATCCACTCATGTTCTTTGTATGCTATTTTTAAATCTAAGAATTAACAAATGATATCAGGCCACAACCAGCCATGATTACAGACACCTGTGTGACACTATATAAACTAGTGAATCGCAGTGTTTGTCATTATACCTTGATGAAGACAGTTTGTCTGTCGAAACGTTGGATATTAGGTTCTTAAAGTATTGCATCTGAGCAGCTCTCATTTTCTTTTTCAAAACCTCTCAGCAGGGTAGATTAGTATTGGGAGGGTATGATCTTTGTGCCTGTGAAATCTTCTCACTCATCATTCTTCACAATTCATTTATGATTATCCATATTAATGTAGAAGTGTCTTCTATTCATCTCCTATCCTTACTTACAATAAAAGTGACTCCAAATGGCAGAAGACATTATTTACCATTCAGTTCCATTAGAGTAAGATTACTTTATTTCTCAATTGTACACAAGGTCCAAAGGAAATTTGACTTCTGCTTTATCCCAATTTCTCAGAAAAACTCGCATAACAGGTTGGAGCAGTCATTTGGGGGGGGGGGTTAAGTGCCTTGCTCAAGGCAATAGCATCTATGATTTGATACCATGATGGTTACCAGCTCACTTCACAACAGCTGTTTTCCTTGTCAGATCTGAGATTCTAACCGGTCCGCCTCTCTGACTGCTAGGCTACCTGCTGCCCCTGTTTGGGAAAAACATAACCCAGAACACATCTAACGAGTTTGTAGTCACACAAGCCTGGTGTAGTAATATGGGACCAAATAAACTTTTGACTACTTTCAGTGAATTTTTCCAGTGGTGGAAAAAGTACTAAATTGTCTTGAGTAAAAGTAAAGATACCTTAATAGAAAATGACAAGCAAAAGTCACACAATAAAATCCTACTTGAGTAAGACTACAAATATTTAGTTTAAATGGAATTGCTAAAATATCATTAAATATCAAAAGTAAAAGTATAAATTCAAATTCCTTATGTTAAGCAAACCAGAGCCAGGAAGGATGACCAGAGATGTACTCTTGATAAGTGTGAGAATTAGACCATTTTCCTGTCCGGCTAAACATTCAAAATTACTTTTGGGTGTCAGGGAAAATGTATGGAGTAAAAAGTACATTTTCTTTAGGAAAGTAGTGATTTAAAAGTAAACGTTGTCAAAAATATAAATAGTAAAGTACAGATACCCCCAAAAAATTAGTTTTTCAAGTATTTTTACTTAAGTACTTTATTATATATTAAGATACTTGTTTCCTTAGCTTGAAAACAGTCTATGGACAAGGAGAGACCTTAATCTACACTTTGGTTTGGTTAAAATGCACTAAATGCTAATATTACTAGACCAAATCCGCATGCAGTTCAATCGCTGAACTACGTCTTTATATTATCTCACGGTTTATTCTTAAAGATCTAGATATGCTGAAGAGCTACACAACCAGGCCACTGAGCCACTGAGCCACTGAGCCTGAAAGCGTGCTAATTGGGTGTTTTCATGCACACTACGTATTGACACTTAGTCAATGCATTATCACAGACCATTGTAAAATAGACAAATGTGTCAGGCACACATTTTCTTTTATTTGTGTACACTACACGTTTTTTTTATTCCAATTTGTAGCTAACGTTAGCTAGGCTAGGGGTTATGGGTTAAGGTTAGGGTTAGTGGTAGGGAACACAACAGCTAAGCAGTTAAAATTAGTAAGTAGTTGCAAAGTTTCTAATTAGCTAAAATGCAGAAGTTAATCATGTGATTCTAACACGAATCGTTTGGGTGCTTGACCTTTGCGTTATTTGCCCACCCATCCTCCCCGACCAACCTCCCTCCTATCGTTTCAGTCTGATGTAACATACTGCTTTTATCAGTGATTGAAATGCACTGCATACCAAATTGTGTGGTGGACATGAAAAAAATCAGCTTTTTAGTCTGTCTGTCACGAATTCCACAAGAAGTCATTTGTGTCTACTTCACAATAATTTGTGATAGTGTGTTGTCAAAGTACTTCTACTGACCCACATGAGAAATAGCAAGAATCTTAGCCCCAAACAAGTTATTCAATTAGTTAAGAATGCTTAACATGAAACCAAAATATAAATGGTGGTAAATTTATTCAAGAGGAGTATTCGCAAAACACAAAACCCAGGACCTGTTTAATTGTTTTCATTTTCTCATTAAAGAAATATGATACTTACTTATTTCTATCGTCAGATTGTTTTTTTTATGACGGTCATTAGAATGTTTTTGTTTATAATCATGTTATGTAAAGTCTCTAATCTCTTAATATATTCAGGCTAATTAACATTTTATGAGGACTTCAGAAGCACAACCATCTCATGCTTTTCCTTTATTGCTGTACAAATCCTGATATAATATCCTGAGACAAAATAAATATTATCTCAAGAAATTCTCTGCCCTCCTTTTGCCCTCAGAACAGCCTAAATTCGTTGGGGCATGGACTCTACAAGGTGTTGAATGCATTCCACAGGGATGCTGGCCCATATTGGCTCCAAAGCTTCCCACAGTTGTGTCAAGTTGGCTGGATGTCCTTTGGGTGGGACAATTCTTGATACACACGGAAAACTGTTGAGCATGAAAAACCCAGCGGTGTTGCAGATTTTGACACAAACCGGTGTGCCTGGCACCTACTACCATACCCGTTCAAAGGCACTTCAATCTTTTGTCTTGCCCATTCACCCTCTGAATGGCGCACATACACAATACATGTGTCAATTGTTTCAAAGCTTAAAAATCCTTCTTTAACCTGTCTCCTCCCTCCCCTTCATCTACACTGGTTCAAGTGGATTTAACAACTGAAATCAATAAGGGATCATAGCTTTCACCTGGATTCACCTGGTCAGTCTGTCGTGGAAAGAGTATACTCTAGAACAGTGGAGAGTGTGGGTGAGTTATGTCACAGCGAGAGAGTTCTTAATGTTTTGTACACTCAGTGTATAATGTAACAAAACAAACAGTAGGCCATGTACACAGACATAACCTACTGTATGTTTTGTTGCAGTATACTTTGAGTGTACAAAACATTAAGAACACCTGCTTTTTCCATGACAGACTGACCAGGGGCGTTGTCCACCACTACAACCCGGATATTCAGACCACCAAATCAACAGGGACTTGGGAAAATAACCAAACCACCTAGCCATTAACAGACAAAGCTACTTCACTGCATCAGTCTGAGAAGACAAGGGGGAGCCCTGAATGACTTCCGAAGGTCTCGCTGTCTGGGAAGAAAAGCAACACCTTGGCTCTGATTTGAACACTTCATCATCAATCCCATTGTTGACCATTTATTTCTCTTGGAGGCTGCCTCCCCACTTCCCCCCTGCTCTCTCTCACAGTGCAGTTCATTTTCCCTGTGACAGCGGCACAGCTGGAATGCTTTCATTCCACCGCCATACATCCTGGGCCCGAGCCTCTGCGCACTCAGCCATAAGATTCCCATTAGACCGGGCAGTGGTCAGAGAAGGCCAGACTCCCAGTGTGTGTGAACCCTCAACCTCATGATGTGTTGGAGCTGCCTCCCTGCCACGTCCCTACCTCCCCAATCCCACACCCTGGGTGGCCATTAGATTCCCATGAAGAAGACCACGGGAGAAAGGAGAAAAGGAAGCCCCATCCCAAGTTAGGTATTATGATGGTGAATTCTGATTGAGTGAAAGGTTGAATGAAACCTGTATTACTAAAGAAAAAAAAGCTTGTTTCGACATTTAGAGAAATTAATGTGCAATTTTGAGTCAACCTGGTCAACCTTGTCGAGTGCAATACAGTCCTGAGGTTCATGAGAGGAGATAATAACACTATTTCAATTGTCTTGAAAAAAAGTTACATGTTTTTCCCATGATATGGAATACAGATTTGTTTTAACACGTGTGTAACGGATGGCTATGATAACATTGCCAGCCCCGCCCTGAGATCTGAAGTACTGTAATTGGTTTCCCAACCTTTCTCACTTACAGTAGCACCGCGCAGAGTAGCCCCGAATTACCCCCTCATGGTCATTATAGCAGTAGGCCTATGGTCTCATGGTTCTTCTCCAGGACCCCCTGTGGATAGTCCAAGTACCCCCAGGGGTCCTAGTACCACTGGTTGGGAACCACTATTGTAGAGTATGTTGGCGTGAGTTCAAATCCCAGGTCCGCCGTGGACTGCTTAACGGCCTATACATGGACAACGAATGGTTTTGCTGAAGATTTAGAGTATCTTAATTTGATCACTCTTCAAAACCCACATTAGTTATATGAAACACACGGTTATATTAACAGTATTGCACTTTTCACGTAGCCTACTTTTGGCCAGCTAATAGCTTAACCACCGAACAAGCAACATTATGGACTAAACGTTCAAATCCTGTTGCTGCAGGATTATTTTGCTGTGACAATATAGGTCAAATTAAGATCCTACACATTTGTACATGCATATACTGTAGTTTCGTATTGATGGCAGCAGCTGGAATGGAACCCACGATCCTGGTGTTGCGAGGACGATGCTCTACCAATTCAGCCACACAGCTAAAGATGAAACTGTGTAGATCATATGAGGACACTGCAGCTGATTTCACGGGTTAGCCTCATCATCACAAAACACACTTCCTCATCATCCCAGAGAGCCTTTTTGCAAATCAATAATTGGCCGACTGACCAACCACTGTCTACTAGAGACTACGTCACAAATATAAAGAGCTCCCAACAAGAGCTCTGCTTTTTTCTCCCCAGTCTTATAAATATTTTGACAATCTCAACCCAATTCTAACAAGACTCCAGGGAAAGCAGAAGAAAATATGTAGAGATTGCAGCCCCGGAATGTGTGGCAGCTAGGGAAAACCTCCAGTACACAGTAGCCTCCTTGAAAAGAAACTCAGAGATCTACATGGCAAGATAAATAGTTCAGTCGCCAAATATGAACCAGGGAGGAAGTAGTTAATACAGTATAACATAGAACTCCGATTTGTTCCTTGCCAACTTTCGGGGAGTCTGACAATGTCAAGAGCAGGCGTTAAAACAGACGGTGTATGTGACAGATACCTATTTGTTTGCCATGTGAGTTTGTGGTAACAAAGCCGCTTCCGCCCTTTAGGTGTCGCATCCCCAGAGTTCACATTACAAATCACTGTGTGTGACGCCAATGGCACCCAATTCCCTGTATATAGTGCACAACTTTTTACCAGGGTCCATAGGGCTCAGGTCAAAAGTAGTGCACTATTTAGAGAATAGGATGCCATTAGGGGGCGCAGATTAGAAATCCCTTCGTGCAGATGGCTCCTCGATCAAAAGCAATAGTCACAGTTGAGTATCAATATCAGTTGCTCACTACCAAACAGCTGGCAAACGTGGTAGGGTGGCGGATGGGTAGCGGGCTTGGTAAATACTACATGATCCCGTGACCTCTGGATGTGCCTACAAGTGAGGTGACATTGTCTTGTCACTGCTTAAATACAGCACTTGCTTGATTTGCAGCTCTCGTGCGAGGCCGTCTCATTTCTAGTCAGTGAGGCTGTGTTAGCTGCATGTTGTCCTTGTTGTATAGTGCTCATTCTCACCCTTTATGAGCACTAAGGCACACATAAAGGCTTCACAGAGCATTCGTAAAGCCGTCATAAGCACTACATAGATTCACTGAATATTTAAGTCGTACTACATATAGGGTGATAAGAATATCACATAACCCATGTTGAAAGTAGGCTGCCCGTCATGATGAACTCAGTCACCTCAAGATACAGTGTTTTCGAAACACAGACCCTTTCTCCATTCATCGCCATAGCAAGAGTAATACTCCTTACCTACACACACTCCTACACTCTCTCGCTGTCACACAGCTCTGTCCCCGGTATGATTGACAGGCCCATTACACGAGTCGCCATTACTATATTGACTAATCAATCTATTCAATGTATTCCCTCATGGCGAAAAAAAAAGGCAATCTATCTTTCGCATAAAACATTGGAGGAGTAATTCAAAGGAGGAAAAGTGCAGGATTTCAATTGGTTGAATGGAGTAGCTAGATAATTGATGCGAGGAATCTACTTCAGGAGGTGTTTGGCCCAAAACATTGTTATCCTAACTTTCTCATCTAAAGAAATGAATGCAATATTAAACAGTGATGCATTGCATATGTCTCAACATGTATAATATTGCATGTACTTACTTACAGCTAATACAATTTCTGAGTGGGGCAGCGGTCTAAGGCACTGCGTCTCAGTGCAAGAGTTGTCACTGCAGTCCCTGGTTCGAATCCAGGCTGCATCACATTCAGCTGTGATTGGGAGTCCCATAGGGTGGTGCACAATTGGCCCAGCTTTGGCTGGGGTAGGCTGTCATTGTAAATAAGAATCTGTTCTTTATTTAACTAGGCAAGTCATTTAAGGTTCATTTTAAATTTTAAAAAATGTACTATGAATATACCTTTATCTCACAAAATATTAAAATCCAGCAAGTACTCTTTCTTCCTCATCTTTGAAAACACAATGCAACATAATCAACTCAAAATGTACGCAGAACAAAAACGTTCTCAGTGACGGGGCGAAAAAATGTACACAATTACATATTTTTGACAATATCACAATATTATGTTTGTACTAGTGGGCTGTACCTGCACCAAAAACTCCAGTATTTGTCCTTCTATAGTGTGTTCTCCATCTTCTTTTTAAATGGCGAGCCAATAGCTTTTTTGCACTTTTATTTCCTTGCCTGATCAAAACTAGTTGTTTTCTCATGGCTCTCATCCCTCTGCAGCAGACATATAGTGAGCAATATGTTTGGAACATCAAATCGCAATAAAATCTCAGTACCGAATCACCATACATGTAGAATTGTGACATTCACAATAAATATTGGCACCTAAGTGTGCCCCTGAAACAACCAGAGACCCCTGACTCCCTGAAACAACCAGAGACCCCTGAAACAACCAGAGACCCCTGAAACAACCAGTGACCCCTGAAACAACCAGAGACCCCTGAAACAACCAGTGACCCCTGACTCCCTGAAACAACCAGAGAACCCCTGAAACAACCAGAGACCCCTAGAACAACCAGAGAACCCCTGAAACAACCAGATAACCCCTGAAACAACCAGAGACCCCTGAAACAACCAGAGACCCCTGACTCCCTGAAACAACCAGAGACCCCTGAAACAACCAGAGACCCCTGAAACAACCAGTGACCCCTGAACTCCCTGAAAAAAACAGAGACTCAGGGCTCAAGCAGAGTCTGTGCCTTCCTAGGAAATTGCATGAAAACAAAACAAACTAATATCCACTCTGCTCCAGGCTGAATCATACTTTTGAACATTGAGAGCTGGTAGTGCATCCCACTGGGACTGTGCCATAGTAATCAACGGACTACAGGGCCGGTGTGCCGGGAGAGAGTGAATACCCATGATTGTGACCACTATCATTATTACGGTATTACTATTATTATAACCATCATAAACAGCATTATAGCCATCAGGAGCCTATCAGACACTCTGCATGAGGCTGCCGCTAGCGTGTCGACGGATTTCAATTCAGCTCGAGGTGGCCTCTATGAAGAACAGCTGTAGGATAACAATGAATCTGATATTTTAGTGGGGAAAACCTATGGATCTTATGAAAGTATCTTATGAAAATGTTATAACTAAGGAAAAAAACAATTCCAATACTAAGTAAACACTTACAACCATGCAGTGTATAACATCACAGAGCTTTCCCTTTTCATAATTTATGACTCTGGCCCCCCATCAAGCCCGCTGTCAATGTGAGACAACAGGAACTTGCTATGTTTTAGTTCAAAGCTTGTACAGTGATATTAGGGAGTCCGGAATGTCTAAAACAAACACTGTTTGGGGAAGCATTTGATAATGAGACAAACCAGAGGGTTAGGTCATTTCTCAATGAGTGTTCTCAGAAAATAGTCTTCATCACGTTGGTTTGTTTGCAAAAAACAAAAGATCACCTTTGGATACAATTAAAAACTGTTGCATAAACGACTCACCAAGACAGTCAATTGTTGTTAAGCCACATAAAAAAACTGGATTGATCTTTCAAATAAACTTTGAGGAATCTCTTCCTTGTCTTCTTTGGAAACCCTCTCAGTAGTTTAAAAAGATGGCCATGCTTTCAGTTTAATTTTGTTTGAGTAAATTGTTATTTAGATTATATTAGGATAAGAGGGGCTGTCAAAGTTGCATTATGCGAGAGTGAGTAACTCAGAGAAAATACATCTAGATTATCACAAGCACACTCTAGAGTGTGAACATGAATCGTTTACTGCATGCATTTAACAGAAAATGGTTGCCACATTAACGGAGTCTAACCCACTGCCCGCCTAACATCCATAAATGGAAACAGCATTGAGTTAATTATATTCTGAAAACATAAAGACATGACATACTGTATGAGGGATGGGAGTGCATAGGGGTTGAAAAGTACAGACTACAGTGTCCAGGAGAGAACAATTACAGTGTAAGTAGCAGTTTTCAAACTCCCACCTCTCATTTTTCTTAATTACCGGGCAAATAGTCTCCCTCTTCTGCTTCATTAGCTCCTTTGTTGATCAGTTAGTAATGTCAAAGAGAATATAGTGGGACGGGGTAGTGAAGCGATGGGGAAAATATAATAAATTGTCTAGACCCCTTGCCTTCAGTCTCAGATCATGCACCTGTATTAGTTCCTAGGAAAGACTCCTGAGTGCTGCGGCCTCTATATCTCAAAGTCCACCAGTCTGACAGATGAAGGCCTTGATAAAACAGGGTCAAAATCTTGTCCAGTCCTGACAGATTTAAAGGCGTCGACAAGAGGGAAAGAGAGAGATCAGGCTTTCTTAGCTGACATAAAGCAGGTTCTTCTAAGAGTGGAAAAATCCCTACATGCAGTTATTTTACTATATTCTCAAATACAAATCTCCTCTTTTCAGAAGTTGTCTTGACGTTTGGTCTAATTTAGGCAGAGCTTGATCACTTGGTCGCACTAAGATTTCACTCCTCTCTCCCCCTTCCTCTCCCCCTCTCTCTCTCCCTCTCCACCATCCCACACGGTGCACTGAAATTGTTATTCCCAAGTCATTATCTTATTTGTGCGTCTCCACTCGGCTGTAAATCCTCCAGGTATTATGCAGAGGCCTACTTCTCCTCAAGTAGCTCCACTGCACCGAAGCTTCAGATGTCAATCACAAGCCTCCAACCGGTAAGCGAGAGAAGCGAGTCTTAAGGGCTAACGGAGGAAAGCGAGAGGCCTAAGAGAGTCCAGATGAGGGTCAGGCACTTCAGTTTTCAGGTTGCTATGGAAACGTCTGGAAATCGAGAACTTAATTCCAAGGTTTTTTTTTGCCCCGTCCTTCGGTTTAAAGATAAAGCAGCGCTGGCAGGGAGTGTACAGAATCTGGAGTGCTAATTGGAACTTTGGTCAAGTTTGACAGAGGAGTGCCTTCAGAGAAAATGGGATCTCGAGCCGCAAGACCAGGGTGGCTATGAGGAAAATAATAAGTCTTACCTTGTCTTTGGACATGTTCATCAAACTCCTATTGGAAATGTCAAGATACTCCTGCTTTACCAAACAATGAACCCAAAACACAGGCCATCTTTCTGTTCTACACCTGGAAACACCCAGATTTAAGCCTATAAAACATTCCACTACTCACATACTCTTAAACCCTACAGGCCCGGGACAAAAGTACTTGACTATATAGGGAATAGGGTGACATTTGGGATGTAACCAGCCCTAGCTCTGTTCCCTGCCTCTAGCAATCCCTCTGTGATTAGTATATACACAGTCTCTGTGCACTGCATGAGAATTAGCTGTATGCTATAGTAGTCGGTGAAGGCCCATCTGGTTGTATTAATCCTTCCTAGGTTAAGGTCAGTCGCATTACAACAATAGCAGCCTGCTAATAAGCAAGTCTAAAGATTTTTCTGAGGTCCAATATAATTCCGAAGTGCGAAGCAAAAGCGGTCGAGATAGTCAGTGAAACGACGTCAGAATTAATGGCGGCCGCCTTAGCACCTCGCCGCAATCTTCCATCTCGTCCCGCACATCTGAATCCAGCAATCACTGCGGTGTGGAATTAACGAGTGCATTAGAGTGGAGGACACAAGCAATTAGAGTCTGCTAAGGTTGTCGTGCAGGGATGCCAAAACAAGACATTAACCGGTGGTCATCCACCTCCAACACATCAACATCAGATAGGAACGGTGGCCTCAGAGGTTCTGAAAAATTACATTTAAACGGTGTATGATGTTGACCTAACACAAGAGGACAAGACTATGCATTTGCCATTACTCTTATCAGCCCAGCTTAAGCTACTTGTTGTTCTCATGAATCATAATGATTCTATTTCTCTAGTGAGGCCTGGTTGTTAGTGAAGCACGGACAGAAAATGGCAGAAGTTTCAGGAAGGGAATAAAGCACATTGATTTGTGAGAGCAGAATAGCTTTGCATCATGAATACATGAGTCCTGTATTGGTAGTACCAACATGAGGGATTGTAGGTACCCACTTGAAGATATTTTAGATTCGGTCAGAAATTCATTAAAGATTTTCCCCAATAGCACAGTGTCTATTCTATTTTTCCTCACTGTTTACTACAAACCAGGAAGCAAACCATTGCAGATAGTGTCCTTCCAGATAACACTTTCCGAAGTGTTTTTGATTTGCACAGCAGTTTATCATGGATTGAGGAAGTTGACACTTGATTTAGAAAGTGGCAATCCCATGGCGTGACCTGTTCAGTTCTGTCCACAAACCTGGCTGAGAAGTCTTTCAGAGCATGCAACCGGAAAGACCATTTTTATATCAAGTGTCAAGTCATGCTACTGTGCAAAATGGTGGAAATCAAAGGCTTTTCTAAAAGCACTATCTGCATTTGATTGAGTCCCTTCCATAGAGTTTGTTAGAATATTTTGGGAAGAAAATGGTTTGACATAAACCTACTCGCATCTGAATTCAGTATTTACCTAAATGTCGAAGTTGTTTTAATATTACCTGGCAATCATTAATTCCCCTATCAACAGATACACAATATCACTAATATTTTTCACTACAGTATATGCTGGCTGAGATTACCAATAAGGCTGTTCACTTTACAAGACCTTTTAATGTCGACAGACAAACTGTATTACAAACCAATATATATTTGTGTTGACTAGGAACATACTACATCAACAGTATTATTGTCAGATTAATTTCAGAGGAGATGTAAACATAAATGTACCAAGCACCTCAAAGTGCAGAGTGGACCCTGATCTAGATAATAAGGAGAACAGAGAACTGGTAGAACCAGGCCTAAAAGGAGAAAAAAATACAGTTACAAAGTTAGTGGCCTGTTTTTCATGGAAAGTACCAGCTTGTCTTGAACATAATGTACTTTTACTTTTTTGTCAATCAAGAATTGACTGTTTTCTTTAGGGACAGTTGCGATCTAAAAATTGACCGTACTTTTTTTTCTTCCGAGCAGGCGTCTTCAGTGCAAGTAATTCAAATCCTGTGGGGGATTCAATCGGGTGTGCAGGGGAGTGTTTGTTGACTCTTTATGGAAGGCGGCTGGTAGCTCTCTGAATCGAGACGAGCCTTTCCCACAACCCAAACAACAGGGTCAGAGAAGTGAAATATCACAATCAATGAATGACTGACAACGCTGGGGCGAGCTTCACCAAACACACCTACAAGATCTGGGATTGAATAGTATTTTGTTTTCTTTCAGATACTTTGAGGGTTTGTTTGAGACTTCCTGGAGTGCAAGATGTACGGGATGACTTTTGGGATTATTCCATTGGTTCCGTGGGACCAGGCAAGCTTAGAAAAACACAGATCAAGAATATGAAAGAACACAAATACTATTTGAACCCTAGGTCTGACATGTACACAAACATACGCACAAAATATGTACACAAACAAGCCCATACCTCTACTCCCACTCGCACATATGAAAAAACACAAATACAATTGAGACGAATCAAGCAACATTATGTAACAGGTTCTTATATAATCGAATCAAACATATTGTGGACATTGTTCATGTAATTTTGACAAATATTGTGTGAGTACTTCACAATTGTAAGTTGTAGACTGACAAAGGGATGAATGACTGCCATACCACAGAGTATGACACGTTTCTGCTTGATGTTACTTTCAATGTCAACATTTTACTCACAGAATCCTTCAATCTCAGTTAAATCTTGGCATTGGAATCCAAGAAACACTCATGGTCTCCTGTTGATTCTCATGAGTTTATGTTTGTGCTTCCCTGTTCTTCAGCAGACAAGAACACCCCTGCACATTGACCTGCACCCCTGCACATTGACCTGCATCCCTGCACATTGACCTGGTACCACTTGTATAGAGCCTCATTGTTATTTTATTGTGTTAATATTTTTTCCTTTAGTTAATTTAGCAAATGTTCCATACTTTTTTAAAGCTCTGTATTGTTGGTTAAGGGTTCATGAGTAAGCATTTTCAGGGTAAGGTCTACAACGGTTGTATTCGGCGCATGTATGGTGTTCATGTTTCAGCAATTTCTGCTGAGATAGACACTGTACATATTGACGATGCATGCAAACCTCTTGGTAAAACCAAAGACTGAGGCTGTCCTAATATAGACACTGTACATATTGACGATGCATGCAAACCTATTGGTAAAACTAAATACTGAGGCTGTCCTAATATAGACACTGTACATATTGACGATGCATGCAAACCTATTGGTAAAACCAAAGACTGAGGCTGTCCTAATGTAGACACTGTACATGTTGACGATGCATGCAAACCTATTGGTAAAACCAAAGACTGAGGCTGTCCTAATATACACTGTACATATTGACGATGCATGCAAACCTATTGGTAAAACTAAATACTGAGGCTGTCCTAATATAGACACTGTACATGTTGACGATGCATGCAAACCTATTGGTAAAACTAAATACTGAGGCTGTCCTAATATACACTGTACAAATTGACAATGCATGCAAACCTATTGGTAAAACCAAAGACTGAGGCTGTCCTAATATAGACACTGTACATATTGACGATGCATGCAAACCTATTGGTAAAACTAAATACTGAGGCTGTCCTAATATAGACACTGTACATGTTGACGATGCATGCAAACCTATTGGTAAAACCAAAGACTGAGGCTGTCCTAATATACACTGTACAAATTGACGATGCATGCAAACCTATTGGTAAAACCAAAGACTGAGGCTGTCCTAATATACACTGTACAAATTGACGATGCATGCAAACCTATTGGTAAAACCAAAGACTGAGGCTGTCCTAATATAGACACTGTACATATTGACGATGCATGCAAACCTATTGGTAAAACCAAAGACTGAGGCTGTCCTAATAGACACTGTACAAATTGACGATGCATGCAAACCTATTGGTAAAACCAAATACTGAGGCTGTCCTAATATAGACACTGTACATATTGACGATGCATGCAAACCTATTGGTAAAACCAAAGACTGAGGCTGTCCTAATATACACTGTACATGTTGACGATGCATGCAAACCTATTGGTAAAACCAAATACTGAGGCTGTCCTAATATACACTGTACAAATTGACGATGCATGCAAACCTATTGGTAAAACCAAAGACTGAGGCTGTCCTAATATAGACACTGTACATATTGACGATGCATGCAAACCTATTGGTAAAACTAAATACTGAGGCTGTCCTAATATAGACACTGTACATGTTGACGATGCATGCAAACCTATTGGTAAAACCAAAGACTGAGGCTGTCCTAATATACACTGTACAAATTGACGATGCATGCAAACCTATTGGTAAAACCAAAGACTGAGGCTGTCCTAATATACACAGTACAAATTGACGATGCATGCAAACCTATTGGTAAAACCAAAGCCTGAGGCTGTCCTAATATAGACACTGTACATATTGACGATGCATGCAAACCTATTGGTAAAACCAAAGACTGAGGCTGTCCTAATAGACACTGTACAAATTGACGATGCATGCAAACCTATTGGTAAAACCAAATACTGAGGCTGTCCTAATATAGACACTGTACATATTGACGATGCATGCAAACCTATTGGTAAAACCAAAGACTGAGGCTGTCCTAATATACACTGTACATGTTGACGATGCATGCAAACCTATTGGTAAAACCAAATACTGAGGCTGTCCTAATATACACTGTACATATTGACGATGCATGTAAACCTATTGGTAAAACCAAATACTGAGGCTGTCCTAATATACACTGTACATGTTGACGATGCATGCAAACCTATTGGTAAAACCAACGCAACTGGATGCCAGATTTCACACAACAAAGTAAAATGAAATCAATACAACCATATCTGTAATAATGTGGCTGAAAATACAGCGCTAAAATGCTCCCACAGAGAGACTGAATGCTCATGTTAGTATAAACCAACACAGGCAACACAATACCCTGTTCATTCATCATCAAGCAAATGGACCCTGGGCTAATAATGTAAAACAAACAGGCGTGCTGCTAGGTTCATAATGAGACCCTGTTGGGCTACTAAGGCAAGCAACGGCTTGCTGTTCAACAGAGGGAAGACATTATGGGCAGTCACATAATGTATCAGTCAGGGATTTCGTCTTAACACCATGCTCATAGGTGAGAACATTAGGTGCATAATTTCAATGGTGATGGAAAGCAGTGCATTGAGTAGGTAAAAAGCATGTACAAAACATTAGGAACACCTTCCTGATATTGAGTTGTCAGCCTCAATTCGTCCGGGCATGGACTCCCCAAGGCGTCGAATGTGTTCCACAGGGATGCTGACCCATGTCGACTCAATGCTTCCCGCAGTTGAGTTAAGTTGGCTGGATGTCCTTTGGGTGGTGGACCATTCTTGATACACACAGAAAACTGTTGAGCGTGAAAAACCCAGCAGCGTAGGAATTCTTGACACACTCCAACTCACCTACCACCATACCCTGATCAAAGACACAAAAAAATATTTGTCTTGCCCATTCACTGTGAATGGCGCAAACACAATCATGTCTCAATTATCTCAAGGCTTAAAAATCCTCCCTTAACCTGTCTCCCCCCCTTCATCTACACTGAAGGAAGTGGATTTAACAAGTGACATCAATAAGGGTTCATAGCTTACACCTAGGAAAGAGCAGGTGTTCTTAATGTTTTGAATACTAATGTTTACTAAAGTTTATTTTGAATATTTTCAGCTATACCATGAACATTATTTCCATTACGTAGCTACTAGGCTATTTCCAGATCATCAATCTGGACATCTGATTGTGTGTGTAGACAATGCCACAGAACAACGTTCAATAACATAATCCATGTCAGTAGAGAGTCCAGAGAGAAAGTTTTCAGAATTTTGTTCAATCTATACCTAACTAAATGAGTCATGAGTTGGAAGCAAATGTGCCTTGTCAACCAGGGCCTGTATTTATATAAAACATCTAGGACTGCTTATCTAGAATCAGTTTTGCCCTTTAGGTCATAACAAATAAGATTACATAGCCAAGACCCAAAGATCTTCATTTCCGGCGCCGACAGAGATGGCCGCCTCGCTTCGCGTTCTTAGGAAACTATGCAGTACACAAGCATTTCGCTACCCTCGCATTAACATCTGCTAACCATGTGTATGTGACCAATAAAATTTGATTTGATTTGAAGATCATTGGCCAGACAGTCCTCTGATATGAGCTTTAGCACCCCTAATGTCCTCAGCACAGTATTGCAACAATGAAAAACAAACATGAAATGCAAACAGAATGCATTTCACAGCCTCCACAAAACAAGATTTATAAAACCAATTGATAGGTCTGGTAATTGCTGCCACTGACATGGATTCTTTGGAACGCGTGAAGGTAAATATAAGCCTCTTTTAATGAGAACCAGGGTCACATTGAGCTTACACAAATTCAAAATACCGATACATACAACTCATCCCTGTACGATTACTTTTCTAGGTCTTATGTTAAACATGCTATTCATCCACAAAAGCCTATAGAATAATGTTAAACTACAGGAAATACATACATGACCAAAAGTATGTGGACACCTGCTCATTGAACATTTCATTCCAAAATCATGGGCATTAATATTGCCTTGGTCCCCCCTGTACAGCCTCCACTCTTCTGGGAAGACTTTCCACTCGATGTTGCAACATTGCTGCGGGGACTTGCTTCCATTCAGCCACGAGAGCTTTAGTGAAGATGGGCACTGATGTTGGGCAAATGGGCCTGGCTCGCAGTCGGCGTTCCAATTCATCCCAAATGTGTTCGATGGGGTTGAGGTCAGGGCTCTGTGCAGGCCAGTCAAGTTCTTCCACACCGATCTCGACAAACCATTTCTGTATGGACCTCGCTTTGTACACGGGGGCACTGTCATACTGAAACAGGAAAGGGCCTTCCCCAAACCACAAAGTTGGAAGCACAGAATCGTCCAGAATGTCATTGTATGTTGTAGCGTTAAGATTTTTCTTCATTAAAACTAAGAGGCCTAGCCCAAACCATGAAAAACAGCCCCAGACCATTATTTCTCCTCCACCAAACTTTACAGTTGGCACTATGTATTGAGGCAGTTAGAGTTCTCCTGGCAGTTTGGAACTTGGTAGTGAGTGTTGCAACCGAGGACAGACAATTTTTACGCACTACAAGCTTCAGAACTTGCGGTCCCGTTCCGTGAGCTTGTTTGACCTACCACTTTGCGGCTGAGCCGTTGTTGCTCCTAGGTGTTTCCCCTTCACAATAGCATCACTTACATTTGACCGAGGCAACTCTAGCAGGGCAGAAATTTGACAAACTGAATTGTTGGAAAGGTGATGACAGTGCCACGTCATTTCAGGCCCCACCTCTTTCTAAAGTAATTTCAGTCTCTGCTTGTTTATCACAGTAATTTCAGTCTCTGCTTGTTTATCACAGTAATGTCAGTCTCTGCTTGTTTATCACAGTAATTTAAGTCTCCACCCCTTTCTATAGTCATTTCAGTCTCCACCCCCTGCTAGTCATTCCAGTCACTATATTTGCTAATTAGAGTCTATCTTTAATTGGGCAGCCATGTTTGGAGACCTCTATGGTAAGGCAAAATGTCAAAAGAGAAACCATGCATGATATATTCAGCTTGTGAGTCCCAAGGAGAAGAGCACTGAGTCACAAGCTGATGACTGCCAACGACAAGTGAAAGTGGCTCTGCTAGACTCACTCCTTGTTAGTTGGTTAGTCAGTGTCTGTCAGTTGTAGTCTACATGTACAGGTTATGCCATGAATGGAAACATATAGGCAGTTGAAAATCTGAAGTCAAGCATTTGGTATTTCCTTTTCAAGAGAGAAAGAAACAGTATCTAAAATAATCCTCCTCACCTCGACCCCCCCCACACCAAAATAGAAAAACACTTAACCAGCACTTGCATTTGACCCCACCCCCCCTTCTAGCTTGGATTCTACTGATAGCTACGTTGAGGACAAATGGCTGTGATATGTGGTTGTCCAACCTAGCTATTTTAAGATGAATGCACTAACTCTGAGTCGCTCTGGATAAGAACGTCTGCTCAATGACTCAAATGTTAAAAAAATAAATTAAA
This sequence comes from Oncorhynchus nerka, assembly GCF_034236695.1. Classification (NCBI taxonomy): domain Eukaryota; kingdom Metazoa; phylum Chordata; class Actinopteri; order Salmoniformes; family Salmonidae; genus Oncorhynchus; species Oncorhynchus nerka. The sequence goes on from NC_088397.1 coordinate 87,067,824, forward strand.
TTACATTTTAAAAAAGAGAGAGGAGGAACCTCCAGCCCATTGGTTGAAGGATCATTTGTACACCTGTTTCACCCCAACGGCACTGAACTCAATCAAATTCTCCTCATTCTTCAGTGCCGTATTAACCTAGCGAGCAGGGACAACGGTTCACTCCCTCAATTAAATGCTTTGCTCTCACATAATTAACGGCTGTTTTGTCCACAGATCAATAAAGGGCATGTTCATTAAAAGTCCCTTTGCTTCCTCAAAGAACCCCTTGGCAAAGTTCTCTCATGGTACGCAGAGGAGGCACATGGCAGAATTTGCATTCGGGTTTTGTGTTTTTCGGTGCGTGTTTAGTTTTTTTCTCTGCGGAAAGAGACTAGCGGAAGTCAAAGAGAAAGAAAGGGGGAGAATGAAATCTCGCTGAAGCTCAGTTGTAAAGAGAAAGGGGCTTGAGGGATCATATTAGATTGAATGCACTGCCATAAGAGAAGTAGAGTGTGTTTGGTTAACCTTGCTTGAGTAACATGGAGAAATAAGCCGGAATATTGGAGGGAGGGGTCCACAGTCTCGACATAACACAGCTTTGCCTTTCTCCAAGAGAACAGCACTGCTAGTGCTGCACACCATCAGTGTCTACAGATGCAAAAACAAAACACTTCTCTGTATCGTCTTTATGGATAGAAAATCCATAAAGACAGCAGCAAGCCTCCATTCAACACGCAGTCTGCCAGCCACCTGCCACAGATAACATGCACTGATTAAATGTATCGCACCACACAACCACGATCAATAGAGACTTTATACCCCTTACCAATCGCCTCTGGTTTTCGCTATGGTATAAGAGAATATCGTGAGAAGGTTTACAGGGTTTGAACTTGCAAAGAGTTTTGCAGTTTATTAATATTAACCATGTTAGAGCCCGAGCATTACCTTGAAGATTTGAAATCATTATCAGAAGCTGAGTGTTTTCTTAAATGTGTGCCTCAGAAGTGCTGGTCATGCCCTGAGGATTATTGTATTGAATCATTTATCATCATTAATTACTGTATGTTATCAAGGGAAATATCTGCCCATTGATGCAGTGGCATTCTATATTAAATATCTTGAAATGCCTGTATTAACTGTATCATTGTTATACACTGGAGTAAACAACTGCTGATTCATATGGTGGGGCACTCTGCTTATAGTGAGCATAGCCACAGTAGTCAAGTGCTTGTCCTACACAAAATGTGATTACTGTATTGTATTTCTATTGTGGTCTGTTGCAGACAAGTTTTGTATTTGGGAAAGGGGGATACCCGGTCAGTTGTACAACTGAATGCATTCAACTGAAATGTGTCTTCCGCATTTAACCCAACCCCTCTGAATCAGAGAGGTGCGGAGGGCTGCCTTAATCAACATCCACATCTTCAGCGTTCGGGGAACAGTGGGTTAACTGCCTTGCTCAGTGGAAGAACAGATTTTTACATTGTCAGCTCAGGGATTCAATCCAGCAACCTTTCAGTTACTGGCCCAATCCGTTAACCACTATCCTACGTGCCTATTGTTGTCGCTACCTTCTTGCCCAATCATGTTTGTAACATGTTTAGTCCTGCTACTGTGTTGTTGTCATATTGTGCTGCTACCATGCTGTGTTGTCATGTGTTGCTACCATGCTGTGTTGTCATGTGTTGCTGCCATGCTATGTTGTTGTCTTAGGTCTCTCTTTATGTAGCGTTGTCTCTCCTGTCGTGATGTGTGTTTTTGTCCAATATTTATTTTTTAAAATCCCATCACCCGTTCCGGCAGGAGGCCTTTGCCTTTTGATAGGCTGTCATTGTAAATAACAATTTGTCCTTAACTGACTGGCCTAGTTAAATAAAAGGTTAAATAAAATAAATAAATAAATGTTCGTCTTTCTATGACAATACAGTGCATTTTGACTATCTGCACACTGCAATATTAAAACAGACTATCAGTACAATCATTCAGCTCTACTATTCAATGCAATTTTATGTCTCTGATCAAAGTTGCGCAATGAAAAACATTTAACTTAAACTGTGGACTATAAATGGGTAATATTCCATGTGAAATACAAGCCCGATCTTCTTTATTTCATTTCACCCAATTTAAAAAAAAACCATTTAAAGAAACCATTCCACCCCTGTCAATGTATGGCATTTAGAGCTTCTCTAGGCTGTCTCCAGTTCTGCATTCACTCTCATCGCATAAACTACTGTAAAATCTCCTTCTTACTGCTTTCAGTGCTTTTCTCATATTCTGGGCACAGGATCAAAATAAGCTTTGTATTGTGTATGGGCCATGGACAAACGTAGTGCACTTTCTAGAAAATAGGCTACCATTCAGGACGCATCCCTAAACTGCTTTGTAATCTGAGGTAATGTTGGCACCGTGCGTTCAATGCTAAAACTCGACCATATATAGGATCTTAATTTGATCACTCTTTTGTTACTGAGAATTTTCCTGCATGGCAGGAAATGCAAACTTGTAGTGTATTCAACATTTTAAAAGGCGTCTAAAGTTTGTCATTTCCACTAAAAATGTCAGACTTGATTTGCCTTTATGAAAGATGTATCAATAAATCCCACTAATTATAATCTACATAATAATTATAGTTTCCTGTTGCTACATGATTATTTTCCTGCTGTAGTTAACCGGCTCAAATTAAGATCCTACATCTGTTCACTTAAACCTGTAAATCTGTCCACCCCCCACAGACAGATTAAGTATCATAACCACCTGGGTATAGTAACTAGTCTTGTGGATTATCATCACAACCCATACATTCAAAATTAAACTATTGCGTGTATAATGATGCTGTTCCCTCACTGTGATAATGTCTCAGTACTATACCGTTATGATGATGCTGTTCCCTCACTGTGGTAATGTGTCTCAGTACTATACCGTTATGATGATGCTGTTCCCTCACTGTGGTAATGTGTCTCAGTACTATACCGTTATGATGATGCCGTTCCCTCACTGTGGTAATGTCTCAGTGCTATACCGTTATGATGATGCCGTTCCCTCACTGTGATAATGTCTCAGTACTATACCGTTATGATGATGCCGTTCCCTCACTGTGATAATGTCTCAGTACTATACCGTTATGATGATGCCGTTCCCTCACTGTGATAATGTCTCAGTACTATACCGTTATGATGATGCCGTTCCCTCACTGTGGTAATGTGTCTCAGTACTATACCGTTATGATGATGCCGTTCCCTCACTGTGATAATGTCTCAGTACTATACAGTTATGATGATGCTGTTCCCTCACTGTGATAATGTCTCAGTACTATACCGTTATGATGATGCTGTTCCCTCACTGTGGTAATGTGTCTCAGTACTATACCGTTATGATGATGCCGTTCCCTCACTGTGATAATGTCTCAGTACTATACCGTTATGATGATGCCGTTCCCTCACTGTGATAATGTCTCAGTACTATACCGTTATGATGATGCTGTTCCCTCACTGTGGTAATGTGTCTCAGTACTATACCGTTATGATGATCCCGTTCCCTCACTGTGGTAATGTCTCAGTACTATACCGTTATGATGATGCTGTTCCCTCACTGTGATAATGTGTCTCAGTGACAGCACAGGACAACAATAAGACAAAATGCACTGTAAAAGATGCTCTCATGGTAGAAAGCCTTACACCAGATATGAGGACAAACTCCAGTAGTTGTCATGAAAATCGTATTACTGGGGCAGTAAAGGAAAGAAACACAGGAGAGAATAAAACGTAGGGCTTATGTTAAGTCCTGACATGTCAATGCGGAAGGGATATATATCTGGTAAAAGCCTGTGGACTTAAATGTACTATATTATAGCCCTTAAATTAGCATTCTCCAGAAACAATTGAGAGGTGTTAAAAGGGATTTGGGTATTACTTGAACAAGTGACAGAGACGAGAGAGAAAGCCATACACATTACATCCACTGTTGTGTCAACACAAGCACATGAAGCTGGTAAACACATAACACATATAGCGAGACCTAGTTCGTACCCCATACCCTGTCTGGAAGACATTTTGGGGTGGAGAAGACCTTCTCGACACACAACAGCCACGTCGCCCGGATCCATCTGATTATGTTATACATCAAATGACTGAAAAGGCAGATGCTGTAGACAAATTCACACACTGTAATCTGGAGAGCTTGGGTTCTTTATCTGGGCGTTACCTCTTATAGCAAAGGCACTGACACAGACATATTCAATTGGGGAGGTCCATAAGGTCCATAATCATGTGAGTCAGCAGATGTTGGTTGCATGTTAATCCAGAGCATTGGGAACACACGAAGACAGAATTGGGAGAATTGCTTTAGCGACAAGAGCAGGATTTTCTCTTAATCTACTCCCGGTTTATTATGGTAATCAGGTTTTGATTACCGTGCGTGCTGACGTTTCCTTTCGTATGTAAATATGGAGTGACTTATAATTGATTAATAATCTATCACATAATAATAATTTAATTTGTAGAGCGCATTTTCCACACTCAATGCACATGTCTAAATGTATTTATTTATCCCAAACATACTGGTTTAACGTTCCAATCAAAGAATGTGCTTATGATAAAGACCTGAAATAATATTTTGCATTTCTATGTACACTGATTGCATACTTATATAGTAGTTAATTGGGGGTCTGTTGACGAAAATGTATAATAAACATTTGTATTCCAGCACACAGTTGGTTGAGAAGGTTTGAATCTTAACGCCTGAGGATTATTTTTCTCAGACGGGGGTGGGGGGGCTGCAGCACCCTCAGCAACCCTACTTCATGCGGCTATGGCCAGTGGTTTCCTTTAAGCAAAATAAACCAACAAAACTAAAGTTGAATGTGCTGGAAAACCTTGTTTTTGGTTGAGGTACTCATTTGAATCTCCTGATTATTATATTATCAACCCCATATTTGACTTAAAACACGTTTTTTGGGGATGTAATATGTACATGTATGTTAAGGTATACAGGAACATGTAGAAACACTTTGTTAATGGTTAATAAAGGCCTGAGGAGGTGTGATATATGGCCAATATACCACGGCACAACGCAATGCACAACGCAATGCAGAGTGCCTGGATACAGCCCTTAGCCGTGGTATATTGGTCATATATCACAACCCCTCGAGGTGGCTTATTGCTATTATAAACTGGTTTCCAACGTAATAAGAGCGGTAAAAAGAGTGGTAAAAAATGTTTTGTCATACCCGTGGTATACGGTCTGATATACCACGGCTGTCAGCCAATCAGCATTCAGGGCTCGACCCACCCAGTTTATAATAAAGTATTTGATAATGGTTTATAAGCAGGTTATAAGTACAAATCCAAATGAAGCATTAGCTACGTAAATGTGTGCTCATTCCATAGTCACCTGACCTGGTTGGTTTCTTTAGAATGATATACTCTTCAGGTATTCTGGTCCTTCTCAATATTCCACCCCTTCTTCCACTCTTTCCATCTGCCCCACAGACCTGCAACAAAGGAGGAACAGGAGTCTACTTAATTGTTTTCCAAGTTAAGATGAATTAATTTCCAAGACGTACATCTAACGGCAGAGAGGGGAGGTAATTTGCTAATGGAATGGAGAGAAATGGGGGGACCATTTCCCTCGCGGATGAAAAGTGAGGCTACTCTCACACTGTCTGGAAGTGAAGGCAAGAGCTAAAGTGGTTTTATAAAACAGAGTCATTAACTGCCATCCTCTACTCTCAGGTCGGGGGGGGTAAGAAGGCACCACTTTGTTCGGGGCGAGAGCACATTCAATAACCCACAGACATTTATTTAATTACCTTCCTCCCCACCCCCGAAGGTAGGGTACAGGATCCCCCCGAGACGGTGCCATGTCTATTTAAACTCTTTTAATTACATTTTAACTCCCGTCTAATTACACAAACTTTGTTCCTGACAACGTACTTACGAAGAGATACATCCTGCATCTACCCCACAGCAGTCAGCCAGTGGGCCAAGACACATGTTATTAACTCTGTCATTACGGGTTGAGTGTGAAGTTGGCCCCTTGCTAATAGCCTGTCTGTTGTGCTGCTTGGTGTGCTTCAGCAAGTAGATAGGTGGCTTGGTCAAAGAAGATTGACCATTGATTAAAATGAGGGTGATTTTCTCTGTTTACCTGGAAACCCACATTTGATCCAGAATTGATATGTGAATAAAAGTTCATGTGATAATATAACAAAAAAACGAGATCATTTCAAAAGGCTATTTTATTTTATTACAAAGGAACAATGTTGGCCCTCGTACTTGTACCTTTCGTTTGGCGTCAGAAATCGAAACGCAGTATGGTACAGCTATGGTAAATCAATGCTTGAGGCTCACAGTATATGCTCGCACGGCATATACTATACCTAGGATCTTAAATTTGATCACTCTTTTGTTGCTGAGAGTTTTGTAGATGAGCTTCATGATTTATAGAAATTCACTAACACAAGCTTATATTAACAGTATTGCACTTTTCATTAAGCTTAATTTTGGCCAGCTAATAGCCTAACCACTGATCTAGCAACATTATGGACTAAATGTTAACATTTTGCTGCGACAATACTGGTCAACTTAAGATCCTACACTTGTAAAGCACAGTGTTTGTATACATTGCATCAAATAACAAAGCAACACTTCAGAAATGGTGACTCTGACTTGGACATAATGCACAGTCAAACAGTGAGACCTCGTGTACTTTGGTGAAAACAAACCTACAAGATAACTGTCGTTGAGCACTAACATAAGCCCTTGAGGAGGCGCTCAAGCACACAGCTCACCTGATCAAACACTTCAGTGTACGGAGAGATTGTTTCCTCAGGCCTCTGACAGTTCCCTGCATCGCTCCAGTTGTGCTTAAACAGATCCACCACATCACGGGGCGTCTACAGACCCTGAGGTGGAATGACATCCTCTTCCCACAGTTTTAAAAAATAAATTCTACTTTGATTTATCTCCGTCTCTTTGTTTGTGTAGGCATTGAAAGATTTCACACTGTAGCCTTGGAGGTGTGGCGCCAATTAGGAGCGCAAACGAATACGTAGCACGGTGGTATTGTGTTGAAACACGGAGCCTAAGACGTAGGATACTGATTTATTCTCTTAGAACAATAGTATAACTAACACCAATCATGTTGTCTTTGACCTGGAGTTGACCTTAATGAACACAACATTATTTTCTACCTCTTTGACCTAAAAATACCCTTGCAAAATCAAAATCACTTATATTTTTGTACAATAAAAGCAGAGGAAAGTTTAACTTTAGTGTGTCTTAGCATTGTTTGTCTCTACTTTTGGAAACAAGAATCAAATCTCGCATGCGCTGACCAGCTACTCAACTTCATGCTGAATGTTCAAATCAGCACTGATCAGTACCACCACTCTCAAATCCAGGGACCTGCACCTCCGAAAAGTCCACCCGTATTTACAAGTTGGCTGCACAGGATGCACTGAATGACAAGAGGTATCTGACAATCTTTTCAATGTTATTTATTTACATGTTATCAGCGTAACCCGTATCCATTTTTCCAGCAGACGTTTTAACAGTCTGTCACAAGTATTTGTGATGCTCTGAATACTCTTACTTTGCATCATCCATATAATCATAAGTGTGTGATTTGGAGGCTCATTGATGGTTTAGAGTCGTACCACCATGTATTCCGTATGACAGTTCACCATTAACAAACAGAAAGCCCACATTAAAAAAAAAAAAAAAAACATTTTAGTCATTTAGCAGACGCTCTTATCCAGAGTGACTTACAGGAGCAATTAGGGTTAGGTGCCTGGCTCAAAGGTACAGACAGATTTTTCACCTATCTGGCTCAGGATTCAAACCAGCAACCTTTCGGTTACTGGCCCAACGCTTTTAACCGCTAGGCTACCTGCCGCTCTTCTCTATCAGTCAGTGGCGCCATTCCAAGCCAAACTCTAAAATAACAGTTGATAGGCACCCTACCACCAATCACCAACCATCCAGTTCAAGCGCTCAACTATACCTAAACATGGAAGCCTTTTCCAGGTCTACCCAAGTGCCAGCTTTAGGTGACATCTGACGCAGGCACATGAGGCCCATCTAATCTGTTAATCACAGAAGTAACTACATGGCTGCTGGCTAGGATTGTCTGCACCGAAACGATATGATCCTGGCCCACACCCCTCCTGAGTCCCTAGCAAAGCCCTGTGTATCTGGGGGTATTAGACAGATCAGGGTGGAACAGCAGCCACCCGCTTTAATGTGTCTTCCTGAGGTGCTGTTTCAGAAGCCTGCTGCAGAGCTGGATAAACGCACACAGCCTAACCACAATCCCACGGCCTAGGGCTTCCTCAGCCACACTCAGTCTGTACCCCTCCCCTCTACACCTTCCCTTTCTTCTCTTCTTCACTCTATCCATATTTTCCTCTCTCCTGACTCCTCACTGCCTTGACAAAGGCTTTTGGCCATCCTCCCCTAGCTGGCACGGAGGAGACAGAAGGGGCTATAGAGTATAGCTGATGCAGATTCATTGCATCACCCAAGCCCCACTCACCATATAACACAGTCAAGATGGTCATTCATATTTTGCAAGAGTTTATTAGTTACCTGAAATGTATTTGCTAGCTAGTGCAAACACAAGGTCCATCTTGTGCATGTGTGAGTGAGTGAGTGAGTGAGTGAGTGAGTGAGTGAGTGAGTGAGTGAGTGAGTGAGTGAGTGAGTGAGTGAGTGAGTGAGTGAGTGAGTGAGTGAGTGAGTGAGTGAGTGAGTGAGTGAGCGAGTGATAATCTATTTATGTGGATTTAACCCCCCCTTATCAAAAGAAGTCTGGGACCTTAAGAAATTTTCTAAACAATGAACCTTCTTCAGCACAACTTTAAGCTTTGTTCCCACATTGAAATAGGTTAGATATGGATGGGTATGCAACCTGAAAATGTTCTAATGAAAGACAGACATGACAGTTCTGACAGCGCATTACTTTGACGTATTGGCGGTTTGAGATTTGGAGAGCTATTAAAAACAACTGTTTGAAAACGGGTCTACAGCAGACGCTTTAAGGGAGACTAGCAGGGAACCACCTCACAAGAGTCTAAGCAAAGCTTTCAGACCAAACGCATCCCTATCTCCAGTAAATACCGTTCAAAAGCCAGTTTAGAAGAAAAAAACATCTCATTCAAACATTCTTGCATGTAAAGTATAACACTGTGTGAGAACACTTTACGAGGTCACCGAAGGCATTGCCAGATAGGAGTAGGCACCAACCAAAGACTAAATGGATTCAGTGATATCAATATTATTTTATGAACTGAAGGTCCAAAAGAGAAAAGGCTCCTGCAAATTCAATCAGCAGTGTACAGATGTAGGAACTTAATTTGAACACCCTGTGCAGGAGAACTTTCCTGCAATGCAGGAAATGTAAAACTTGAATTATATTTGAGGTTTAAAAAGGCTTCTGAAGTTTGTCATTTCCACTTTGAAATTTCAGACTTGATTTTCCCTTTCGAGAAACGTATCAACCCCTACAAAAATGTCCATTAATTATAATCCACAAAATAATTCACATTTCCTGTTGCTGCATGATTATTTTCCTGCTGTACACTCTTAGAGAAAAAACGTTATTCAGCTGTCCACATAGGAGATCCCTTTTTGGTTCGAGGTAGAACCCTTTTTTTCTAAGACTGTAGCAAACTGGCTCAAATTAAGATCCTACATCTGTAGGTACTGTGCACATCAAAGAGACCGGCAAACTGAAGTAAAAGGCCAAGAGATTTAAATCTTCCCAACTTCAAACATCTCTTTATTTTCATAAAATTCTCCCAACACACAGATGAATGGAAAAATGTGATGAAAAAGAAAAACATTATTTACCACAGAGCTGGGAAGAGAAAGAAAACAAATTCCCTTGTCCTTTCAAATAGTACACCGAGATCTCATCAGCAGAAGGACACAGAAATAAAACATGGGTAGTACAACATGACAGTATCTCGTACAGAGAGGATAATGCCTTTCATTAGCGTGCTAAGGGATGAAGGGAAGGACGTAGGACGGAGCATCTCAAAACAAATCTATCTGATTCAGGAGTTATGTTTGTGGGTGTGTGTCTGCACGTTTTTATTTATTTATTCAACCTTTATTTAACTAGGCAAGTCAGTTAAGAACAAATTATTATTTACAATGGCGGCCTAGGAACAATGGGTTAACTGCCTTGTTCAGGGGAAGAACAACAGATGTTTTACCTTGTCAGCTCGGGGATTCGATCTAGCAACCTTTCAGTTACTGGCCCAACGCTCTAACCACTCGGCTACCTGCCACTCCACGTACACAACACATCTTCTAAAAAAAAGTTGCTAATACTGCCTGTTCTAATGTCTGTTCTACAATATAATCTACAGCCATAATCTCCTCTAGTCAGTGATGTAGCTATTGTGCCTATATCACAGAGCAGTAGGCTAGGCTATCGTGCCTATAGCACAGAGCAGTAGGCTATGCTATCGTGCCTATAGCACAGAGCAGTAGGCTAAGCTATCGTGCCTATAGCAGAGAGCAGTAGGCTAGGCTATTGTGCCTATAGCAGAGAGCAGTAGGCTAGGCTATTGTGCCTATAGCAGAGAGCAGTAGGCTAGGCTATCGTGCCTATAGCAGAGAGCAGTAGGCTAGGCTATCGTGCCTATAGCAGAGAGCAGTAGGCTAGGCTATCGTGCCTATAGCAGAGAGCAGTAGGCTAGGCTATCGTGCCTATAGCAGAGAGCAGTAGGCTAGGCTATCGTGCCTATAGCAGAGAGCAGTAGGCTAGGCTATCGTGCCTATAGCAGAGAGCAGTAGGCTAGGCTATCGTGCCTATAGCAGAGAGCAGTAGGCTAAGCTATCGTGCCTATAGCAGAGAGCAGTAGGCTAGGCTATTGTGCCTATAGCAGAGTAGTAGGCTAAGGGTCTACAGTGTTACAGACACTTGAAAAATAATTCATGCCACTTCTTTTGAAACAGGAAAGCTTTACAATTGCATGTCCTTTCCTCAGTCTGCTTTTTACTCAACAATGAATGACAGAGGCACAAACATAAATCTCAGCATAAACCTCAATTCCAACAATGTTGAGCAATCGTCTCATGCCCCCACTGATTTCGCTTTTTTAGCTAACAGCACATTATGCTGACATGCTACGTCAGAACAATTACTTCAAACTCAAGATTTGAAAACATAAAACACAATTTGGCCTAATTGAACTGTTGACATGTACTTGGGTCCAATTATGCGTCAAAATGGCCAAAAGAGATGAGACGGGGGTGGAACGTGACAGCCGTACATTTATCTAACCCCCATTTTTCTAAAAAATGGCGATGAAGTTGTGAAACAACAAAGAGGCAAAGGTTGTGTGAAGGTTAGAGGTCAACCACGTCGCCCAGATTATCAACATTTTTAAAGAGCTCCATTCATTGACCGTCTATTGAATGTGACCATGGAAATATTTAACTAGATTGGTTTCGATAACTGAAAGGGGTCAGGAAGTAGACCTGTGTAGAACTGTACTTTTTGATGACCACTTTTCAGCTTAAAATACTTTATGCTACAAGTTCATTGAAAATTATATGTTTTAATTGAAGAGACAATTAGTATTCAACTGGTAAAACTGACATTTTGTTGTGTTTACCATCCTGAATCCCTTAGCCAAGCAGAATATGAAAGGGTTGGACAAATCAATACCAGGAAATGGCAATGTGATGATGGTGTAGAGGTTCTGTGTATGCATGTCCCAGAGTATGTTCTGTACTGAGTTCTCTGAGTTGGCTGCCCACAACTTCCCAAACAATGACCAAAAGAGAAAAGGTCCGGACCTTGGATGATGAAGAGAGTGCAGCATACATCTCCTCCTGTAATTTCAAATGAGAACAAGTCTTTGTGAGCTCTTCTTTGGTAATAGCAGTTTGTACTGCACGATCACAAAAGGTGCTCAACAATGAGAAGGGCCACATGATTTTGCAACTGAAACCTAATCCCTGTAAATACCATTGAAACCACAAACCAACCAAGCACTCATTTCTTTCATGCTTTTGTGACAATTTGAGAATGCCGAATTTGATCACAAAAGTTAAACAGCTGTGCAAATCGGATATGGACATGGTGGCATACAGAGGTAAATCGCTGTGTGGAATTGGGTGCCACATTCATTTATATCCACCTGATTAACCTTGCATCAAGAGGGGACATTTGCCTTACTGTGTACTGTTTGGCTGCTGTCACGATAAGACGAGATTGCTTCTGGAGAGGCGGCATGCCTTTACAAACCTATTCATGTCAGAACAGTTAAAATGTTGGTTTAGGCTGCCTTATGGTTATGGTAATGCAGCAAAGAGAATCCTTCAGAAATCACATATGCATAATTGCACTATTTATTCCACCAGATCTCAGCATTTAAGAATCTTCTTAATTTCAATGTGCATTTAGATTAATTTGAGAGGACAAGAGCCTTTTACAGAGAGGCCTTTCTTTTAACAGAGAGTCAATCTCATGCTTATTTCTCTCTGTCCCTGGTGATTCAGTTGATGTCGCCTAAAAAGTTAATCCTGTCCAGATAGTCATCTCACTCTGGAAAGGAACAAAAAGCAATTTTGTATGAAATATCAAGTTCAGAAATGAACTTGTTTGTTAATTAAGTGTGTATTAGTGTGTATTAGTGTGTATTAGTGTGTAAACTATTGTATTACAATTCTTTTCTATTTGTTTATTAAGATCACAAAAGTTCTGTCTTTTGGTTTGACTGTTGTCCAAGATAAAACAACTTCTATTGTTCTTACTCTGGACATCTGCTTCCTTTCCCATCGTTCATCGTCGGTGAGGCATCAGCTCAATAGAATGCAACGGAATCATTTTGCAGTAATTGGCAATACACCATTCTAGCAAGGCCAGCAGTCTCTTAGAGTTTACCCAGGATCCCCCACTCCTGCCTCTAACGCCAAACTGGGTTGGAATTACAGAAAGAGCCCAGGGCAGATGAGTCGAAGTTGAAGCCGGAATTTAGGTAAGTAACTTCCGTTCTGATGTTCAAAAGATATTGGTCGGTTAAAATAAATGATATTGGATACATTTTGTGAAAATAAAAGTAAAAATAAACACCGGAAAGGACCGGAAAAACATTAAAGACTCCAGCCATAGACTGTTCTCTCTGCTTCCGCACAGCAAGCGTTACCGGAGCAACAAGTCTGACACCAACAGGCTCCTGAACAGCTTCTATCACCATTCAACAAGGCTGCTAAATATCTTACAAAATGGCTACACTGACTATCTGAGTTTATTTTTGCACTCACAAGACTCTACACACTGACACTCCAACACACACACACACACACACACACTTAATTTGCTCACACACACATGCACACAAGTGGAGGCTGCCGAAGAGCAAATGGCTCACCATAATGGTTGGAACGGAGCGAATGGAATGGCATAAAACACATGGAAACCATGGAAACCATGTGTTTGATACCATTTCACTTATTGTGCCCCAGCCATTACAACAAGCCCATCCTCCCCAATTAAGGTGCCACCAACCTCCTATGATGCACACACATTTATACTGACTCTGCACACACACTCACAATTATCATACAGTATATGCTGCTGCTACTCTGTTTACCATATATCCTGTTGCCTAGTCACCTTACCCCTGTACATATCTACCTCTATCACTCCAGTATCCCTGCACATTGTAAATATGGTATTGGCAATGACCCTGAAACTTACCCTGTATATAGTATGCTTACCCCTACACATATCTACGTCTATCACTCCAGTATCCCTGCACATTGTAAATAAGGTATTGGCAATGACCCTGGAACTTACCCTGTATATAGTATGCTTACCCCTACACATATCTATGTCTATCACTCCAGTATCCCTGCACATTGTAAATATGGTATTGGCAATGACCCTGGAACTTACCCTGTATATAGCTTACTTTCTCATGTTCTTCATATTTTGGTTTATATATATTCTGTGTTTTTGTTCTACCTTGTGTTATTTTTGGTACTACATTGATATTGATTACTGCATTGTTGAGTTTAGAGCCCCTAAAAGAGAAAAGAAAAACGGAAAGGCATTTCACTGTACTTGTGCACTTCCCTGCTAATCCCCACCCTACTTTACAATACAGTCGCTGTGCACACTGTCTGACATAGGAGTGACTGACCAAAACGCTTTCATAGAATATAAAATCCAAAGAAAATGAGCACAGTTAATTGCATTGGTAAGTATTGGAGTCTCACAGTTCTAAATGACAACACTGAAGCCAAATATTGTGCAACAGGTTTAGAGTAAGACACACCTGTATGTGTCTAAATGCAAAAGATACTCAAAGATCCACTGCTTTTGTGACAATGTTCTAGTCATTTTTGGGAAACTAGTCCAAAAAGTAATATTGCATACAGTCAGAAAGTGATTGAACATCTATCATTAGATAATCAATATTCCCCTCCTCAGTGAAGCTAGGAAACTCTGAACTATTTCAGAAAATAGAATATTACTGTAATTATGATTCAAGTTCTCAAAGACGGCCAGGATGAACGTCATTTGAGAATCCACTATTGTGTGTTATTGATAGCCAGGCTCATGTCTGAGATGTGCCTCCAGAATAATTGTCCAGGGAACTTTAGAAATAGAAAATGCCTCAACAAAACAGCTTCAGAGAAATGGAAGAATGACAATGGCAAAGATGTCAGTCTTAATACTCCTCTTATCAACGTTATTGATTTGTCATTCGACCAGCAATCTCACGTCACTGAGGAGAAAAGAAAGGCTCAGCTGTACTTTTGGAGAAGGTCCAGTGGTCAATCTGAATAAATCCCTCTCCAACACACACAGACAGTGGTCGATCTGAATAAATCCCTCTCCAACACACTCAGACAGTGGTCAATCTGAATAAATCCCTCTCCAACACACTCAGACAGTGGTCAATCTGAATAAATCCCTCTCCAACACACTCAGACAGTGGTCAATCTGAATAAATCGCTCTCCAACACACTCAGACAGTGGTCAATCTGAATAAATCCCTCTCCAACACACACAGACAGTGGTCAATCTGAATAAATCCCTCTCCAACACACTCAGACAGTGGTCAATCTGAATAAATCCCTCTCCAACACACACAGACAGTGGTCAATCTGAATAAATCCCTCTCCAACACACACAGACAGTGGTCAATCTGAATAAATCCCTCTCCAACACACACAGACAGTGGTCAATCTGAATAAATCCCTCTCCAACACACACAGACAGTGGTCAATCTGAATAAATCCCTCTCCAACACACACAGACAGTGGTCAATCTGAATAAATACCTCTCCAACACACACAGACAGTGGTCAATCTGAATATCTGAATAAACCTCTCCAACACACACAGACAGTGGTCAATCTGAATAAATCCCTCTCCAACACACACAGACAGTGGTCAATCTGAATAAATCCCTCTCCAACACACACAGACAGTGGTCAATCTGAATAAATACCTCTCCAACACACACAGACAGTGGTCGATCTGAATAAATCCCTCTCCAACACACACAGACAGTGGTCGATCTGAATAAATCCCTCTCCAACACACACAGACAGTGGTCGATCTGAATAAATCCCTCTCCAACACAACACAGACAGTGGTCGATCTGAATAAATCCCTCTCCAACACACACAGACAGTGGTCGATCTGAATAAATCCCTCTCCAACACACACAGACAGTGGTCGATCTGAATAAATCCCTCTCCAACACACACAGACAGTGGTCAATCTGAATAAATAAATCCCTCTCCAACACACACAGACAGTGGTCGATCTGAATAAATCCCTCTCCAACACACACAGACAGTGGTCGATCTGAATAAATCCCTCTCCAACACACACAGACAGTGGTCAATCTGAATAAATCCCTCTCCAACACACACAGACAGTGGTCAATCTGAATAAATCCCTCTCCAACACACACAGACAGTGGTCAATCTGAATAAATCCCTCTCCAACACACACAGACAGTGGTCGATCTGAATAAATCCCTCTCCAACACACACAGACAGTGGTCAATCTGAATAAATCCCTCTCACAGACATCTGAATAAACACACACAGACAGTGGTCAATCTGAATAAATCCCTCTCCAACACACACAGACAGTGGTCAATCTGAATAAATACCTCTCCAACACACACAGACAGTGGTCAATCTGAATAAATCTCCAACACACACAGACAATAAATCCCTCTCCAACACACACAGACAGTGGTCGATCTGAATAAATCCCTCTCCAACACACACAGACAGTGGTCGATCTGAATAAATCCCTCTCCAACACAACACAGACAGTGGTCGAATAAATCTGAATAAATCCCTCTCCAACACACACAGACAGTGGTCGATCTGAATAAATCCCTCTCCAACACACACAGACAGTGGTCGATCTGAATAAATCCCTCTCCAACACACACAGACAGTGGTCGATCTGAATAAATCCCTCTCCAACACAACACAGACAGTGGTCGATCTGAATAAATCCCTCTCCAACACAACACAGACAGTGGTCGATCTGAATAAATCCCTCTCCAACACACACAGACAGTGGTCAATCTGAATAAATCCCTCTCCAACACACACAGACAGTGGTCAATCTGAATAAATCCCTCTCCAACACACACAGACAGTGGTCGATCTGAATAAATCCCTCTCCAACACACACAGACAGTGGTCGATCTGAATAAATACCTCTCCAACACACACAGACAGTGGTCAATCTGAATAAATCCCTCTCCAACACACACAGACAGTGGTCGATCTGAATAAATCCCTCTCCAACACACACGGACAGTGGTCGATCTGAATAAATCCCTCTCCAACACACACAGACAGTGGTCGATCTGAATAAATCCCTCTCCAACACACACAGACAGTGGTCAATCTGAATAAATCCCTCTCCAACACACACAGACAGTGGTCGATCTGAATAAATACCTCTCCAACACACACAGACAGTGGTCGATCTGAATAAATCCCTCTCCAACACACACAGACAGTGGTCGATCTGAATAAATCCCTCTCCAACACACACAGACAGTGGTCGATCTGAATAAATCCCTCTCCAACACACACAGACAGTGGTCGATCTGAATAAATCCCTCTCCAACACACACAGACAGTGGTCGATCTGAATAAATCCCTCTCCAACACACACAGACAGTGGTCGATCTGAATAAATCCCTCTCCAACACACACAGACAGTGGTCGATCTGAATAAATCCCTCTCCAACACACACAGACAGTGGTCGATCTGAATAAATCCCTCTCCAACACACACAGACAGTGGTCGATCTGAATAAATCCCTCTCCAACACACACAGACAGTGGTCAATCTGAATAAATCCCTCTCCAACACACACAGACAGTGGTCGATCTGAATAAATACCTCTCCAACACACACAGACAGTGGTCAATCTGAATAAATCCCTCTCCAACACACACAGACAGTGGTCGATCTGAATAAATCCCTCTCCAACACACACAGACAGTGGTCAATCTGAATAAATCCCTCTCTCTCTACAGCCTCCAACACTCAAACTTAAACTTTCTCACAGATGCTTTGTTTTAGCGGTATCCTGAGAGAAATGCCTGTCCGGTTGCCCTTAAGAGTACCAATGAAGTTTCACTTACTTTTCAATCACTGTCACAGGGTCTGACATTAAGTTAATGTTCTCGAGATACCTGGGCACTTGTGAGTAACCTTTCCCTTCAATGAAAGACTGGCACTTGTTCGTCGACATCATTACCCTTGTTCACTACCTCTAAATGCATCTCCAAAAACCCATTGGCACCCAACATGAGTTGACTCTCTCTCTCTCTTTAGTTCCTGTTTCTACCCCTCTCCATTACGTGGCACTCGTTGACCTGATAAGCACAAGCTCTCAAGTGTCTCTCTTGTTTTGCCTTGTAAAGGGGTGAGTGAGTGAGAAAGAGAGACTAGATCATAGCAGCAAAAAGAAGGAGTGAACTGAGACAGGGGCGTAGAAAGGGAATTAGGAAAGGACAATGGTGTTTATAAGTCATGTCACAAGAGAATTCGCAAAGAGGGACAGTAACAGATGAGCCACAACAAGCATTGTGAAAATGTTTTGGTTTTGTTACATTAAACACACAAAGACCAAAAAGGTATCTTTTTTTGCTGAAGAGCTACATGTGGCATATTATCACATAAAGAAATAAGATGAGATCACAGAAGATAATTATTAGATGATAGTAGTGATGAAATTATGGACACATTTTGGCATAACACAAGTGTCATGGACACATCAATTGATATTGGGCCACTATATTTCTACATTCCCATAACCGACTGGGTAGCTTTCCCTTTTTGCTCCATTTTCACATTAGTTTCAACTGAAAACAGAACTTAAATTAATATTAAAATTAGCTGCCTGCTGAGCATAAGAGAAATGAATATTAAAATTAGCTGCCTGCTGAGCATAGAACTTGCTAATCATACCCTGCCAGAAAGAGGCATTCCCTCCAGGTTCTCTTAGCCATAAACCAGAAAAATTATTTTTTTCTGTTTACGGGGCGAAAGCCACAAAGTAAGAGTCAAAGAGTGTCTGTCATCAAGATACTGTATGTTCCAATCGCATCCGACGAGCCTTCATGGTCGGTATTATGATCTCAGTGACATTAAAAGGTAACCGTTTTCTTGCTTGGGGAGAACAGGCAAACAGGCCCATTGCTGTGGGAGATCCCGAGGGATGCACTGCACAAGGATGACATACATTAGTCTTTAGAGTTCCCTGTTCGATCGCGTTCAACAAAGCAGCATGTTCTACCAAGCCTCAGCCATTAGAGGAGACGGACTTGACTGCAGAATCTATAAAACAAGGGACCAAAGATCTTGACTGGACAAGGCCCATTTAGCCGGGCCACATTGTTAGTTAAATGGTGAATCTAGCTGCCACGGAGAGGAGATTGCACACCACCTGATTTACAAGGTCTCTTGTTCCAAGGTGCACCTTCCGCAGGAAAGGCAAGAGAGCGGGCCATGGCCAAGGCCAAAATCCAAGTATTTTAGATTAGCCAGGTTCAAGATTAAATGGTAACTCTCAACCCCAATTTCAGCCTTTGCCCAACCCCTTCAAATAAAATAAAAAAATGCATTCAGATGAGAAGTTGTGGGTGGGGAGGATTGTTCAAATATATTTATTTTGAGGGTGGGTAAATGTAGTTGTACCTGATCTAAACGCTTTCTCCCTAAAGCATTCTTAACAGAAGTCCACTGGCGTGCTCTGATAATATAATGATGTGCGTTGCAAGCCAATGCGGCTTTGGACAGTTAGCTCATAGTGGTAAAGAGCCGAGTTCTTAACATCTATTGCCACTTGCGGTGTAAGTCTGAAATGTGGAGTCACATGTATTGTGGAATTGTGTTGGAAAGAAAAGCGCAATCATCACCTAGAAAATGAAGATTATGAGCTCAACTCAATCCAACCCGCATTGCCATATTCACACAGTAGCTCTTTTTCCAATGGTCAAAACTTTTCCGAATTAGAAGTCTGTGGGCACGGGATGAATATTCCAAAAGGATTTGGAAGAAGGAAAAAAGATTCTGCCTCATGTGGGATTAGAAGTGTTGAACTATGAGCCAACTGTTTTTACAGGACTGCGCAACCAATCAGTCGTAGCAGCTGGGGAAAAAAACGCAACGAGTTGACATGACCACCATGTTCATCTATTTCTTGTTACGATGGATGTAACCACAAATATAAGCGCATAATCCTCATAGCCTACATGTTTTTTTTTACTTCGTAAAAGCACATCGATGTGTATGAATCGGTACGCAAAAATTTTGAATTTGGTCATATACAGAAATGTACCTTTTTACCTTTTGAATTATGTGTAACTTCAGTAGTCTAGGCAAGGAAGCATCATGCAAAATATATTAGGACACTCCACTTACCAAGACCATTACCAAATAAGGCGTGCTGTCACCTGCTTTTATAGTAAGCCTTTAGGTGGTACCATCCTGTATATCTAGAAGGGAGTGCATTTCATATCAAACCCCTCCCGGACAGTCAAAATGAACACCAGAATCGACTTGTTTCATTATAACTTTGCCTAAAACATTTGCTTTTCAATGATAGATCGATCTATCACTTTTTATGAAACTTACTTTAGAAAAGATACTAGTAGTATACTGCTACCGGCCATTTTGTGGACTGTATTTTTCTAATATCAGAAGTTCCAGTGTTCTCATTTTAATTTTCAGAACACAGAGTACTTCCTCACCCTTCAGAGGGTGATCCATCACCTCTTCTGCATAAGATCTAGAGGAGCCCAGAAGAACAACAGAGCCATACTGACCTTTTGTCATAGAAGCCTTTTACTGTAGCTGTTACAGTAGGCCTCAGAGTCCCAGATACAAAGGAAGTGCACTAGCTATTGTTTTTAAGGGAAAGGTCAGAGCAGACCCAGCTTACAAATGTTGGTTCCAAGAATGTTGTGGCAAACTAAACAATGACCTTTATATAATGTTCCAGAAGCATTGTGTTAGCTGGGGATTCTCCATTAACATACCTCTTTTGGGAGTTTTCAATGGAAATATAAAATAGTACGGGGAAGATAACAGTTGAAATAATAATATATATTTCAACTAGGCCCAATTCGTTATCAACTTTGGCAATATGTGGCTGAGCTGTCAATCAAAATATCTAACATGACTTCACGTTTAGAAACAACACATCACTGTCAATCCTTAAACCATTAGTTTTGGCTGCAGAGCCAAACACGCTCTTGAAAGAGCCTTCATTTCTCCTGGGAAGTGACATGCTTTGGTTGTGGGTTCTCCCCTGAAACCTGCCTACGCGCCATATTCACCTGTCAGATCAACGGTTGTGTACCAAATGGCACCCTATTCCCTATTTAGTGCACTACTTTATAGGCCCTGGTCAAAAGTAGTGCACTAAATAGGGAATAGGGTTTGCAACGCACCCACAGTCTGGAGCCCGGGTAGCACCCCTCCCTGCAGCTGCCAACTCCACAAAGTCTTCCAAAAACAAACCTTTCTCTTCTGAATTCCATCATCCTCTGCACACACACAGCCTATATCACTTCAAAAACACACAACACAATGACACACTGTAATGGTAGAGAAAACAGAGTGACAAAAACACACAGTTATACTGCTGCACGTGACAAAACTTGAAAAACACTCTCGCCTTCTCTCACACACACACACACACACACACACACACACACACACACACACACACACACACACACACACAGTTAAAATGCTGACATCTTGTCTGTAGTAGTAACGTGTAATATATATACTGTATGTACATGTCATGCGATCTCATTTACAGATCCAAGTGTATAGCTCCATTACCACTGTTGACATGTTCCTATACTTTCCTTTAGGAACCACAAAGATCACTTCTATGTGTGTGTGTGCTGATGGATATGGACATAATATTCTTGCAGGACTGCCTGTAGTTGGGTCAGACCAAAGTAGAGTTAGAAGTCACTAGTGAGTGAGGGTATCTACAGCCAACCGTTCAGAAGGCTCCATCTAGCAGTTTTAACACTTGCGCTCCTTTAAAAAAGATATATTATTTATGTTGCACTGTTGGTAGTAAGTGCACTTGATTCAGAAGCCCTGTGCACCGGGTAGGTAAAGAGTTCCCATTTTCAACCATTTCATTTGTCTTCAAAGACTAATTCTGCTGGCCCGGGAGATGTGTGGCTAATTCGAGTTGGCCTACTGCACTAGCCAATCGGAATGGCTCAACTCACCGGTCATACAGGCTTCCATGACCCGGCCACAGCAAAGTTTGATACTAGTCTACATAAGATTTCATAACTTTTAAAAATCCATGACCAGAGAGAGACTGTCAATACAGCAAAGAGCTGCAAAGAATACAGCAAAGAGCTGCAGTTTCTTCTTCAGGCTAGGGTCCTTTTTTCTCAATTTCCACCTGACTGACGTGCCCAAAGTAAACTGCCTGTTGCTCAGGCCCTGAAGCCAGGATATGCATATAATTGGCACCATTGAAAGGAAAACTCTTTGACCTTTGTAGAAATGTTCAAATAATGTGACCATGAGACCATAACACAATAGATGTTAGGAGAAAATCCAAAGAAAGAAAGTTTTAAATTTTTGAGAGCCCATACTCTTACAATGGAAAGTATAGGGAAATAATTAAATCTAGCTCACAGTATGCAATTCCTATGGCTTCCACGGGGTGTCAGCAGTCTATGTTCAAGGTTTCAGGCTTGTAGCTTCCAAAACGAGGAAGAATAATGAGTTTTAGTACTGGGACATACTATTGGAAATTCGTGTTTGGCGTGCGAGGAAGACAAGACGCACCTGCTAATATAGGATTCCTATTTCATACTCCTTTCTGTATGAAATATTATAGTTTGATTACATTTTAGGGTATCTGAGGAGTCAATAGAAATGTATTTTGACTTGTTTTAACAAAGTTTAGTGGTAGATTTTTGCATTTTTTCTGCATGTTGAACGAGTGGATTACTCAAGTCAATGGCGCCAACTAAACTGACTTTTTGGGATATAAAGAAGGATTTTATCTAACAAAACGACACTACATGTTATAGCTGGGACCCTTTGGATGACAAATCAGAGGAAATTTTTCAAAAAGTAAGTGAATATTGAATCGCTATTTGTGAATTTATGAAACCTGTGCCAGGGGAAAAATATTTTGATGTGGGCGCGCCGTCCTCAAACAATCGCATGGCATGCTTCCGCTGTAATGGCTACTGTAACTCGGACAGTGTAGTTAGATTAACAAGAATTTAAGCTTTCAACCGATGTGACACTTGTATGTACCTACATGTTTAATATCAGGTAGCGGGACGCCTATCCTAGAGTGAGTTGTTATTCAGCACTGTCAACACTTTTTATTCAACACTATTAAAAAAAACATAAAAACATACACATCTCCCTACTTCCACTCGCGCTGCAGCTGCAATTAATAAGTAGCCAAGTGTATTGATATCCCTGCGTTTCTATTATTACTAGCAGCTCGTCTATTTTAATATCAAGGAATAGTTCACTTTCTCTGGTCATAGGAACAAAGTGAATTTGTACATGAGGTAGATGCGGTGCGACTCGAGTTTCGCCATCGGGTGGAAGACTGTCCCCTTGCTCTGGTTAGTCTCACCGGAGGAAAGGAAGGAGAGATTGGTGGACCCTCTGCTGCGCACTTCAGTGCGTTCAAGACAACTGGAAAAACAATAGATCTGACTGGAGGAATTTTTTTTTAACCAATTTGGAATTCCAAGTGAAACTCTGGCATCTTTCTAGAGCCCAAACTTTCCGACCTGAAGGTCACTGACCTTATGATTTGACCTCATTTTTCTGTCCAAGTTCCCACTTGTATTGAAAGCACCATCACAAGCAGGTACCATCATTTAAGTAAAACAAAAAAGCTAATTATTTCCTAATTATTTACATTTATGCTCAGCCGTGTCTCGCAAGTGCTACACCAACTAATCTATTTTGTTATCAAAGCATGAGTTTTGCAATATAATATGGTCTGACAAGAACAATATTGTCAGGCCAGGCATTGAGCCAACATGGTGTGATAATGTATTAGGCCTACTATATAAACCTCATTCCTACAGAAGTTTTTATTAGGTTCATGTTAAAAATGTTTAAGTCATGTACCCCCTTTTTCTCCCCAATTTTCGTGATATCCAATTACGATCTTGTCTCATCGCTGCAACTCCCCAACGGGCTCGGGAGAGGCGAAGGTCGAGTCATGCATCCTCTGAAACATAACCAGCCAAACTGCGCTCCTTAACTTCTTCGATATAGGGGGTGATCTTCATTTTTGGCTGAAAAACGTTCCCGTTTTAAACAAGATATTTTGTCACAAAAAGATGCGACTATACATATAATTGACAGCTTTGGAAAGAAAACACTCTGACGTTTCCAAAACTGCAAAGATATTGTCTGTGAGTGCCACAGAACTGATGTTACAGAAAAAACCCAGATAAAAATACAATCAGGAAGTGCCACATTTTTTTAAACCGCCTCATGGCAATGACTCCTTACAGTGCCTTGCGAAAGTATTCGGCCCCCTTGAACTTTGTGACCTTTTGCCTCATTTCAGGCTTCAAACATAAAGATATAAAACTGTATTCTTTTGTGAAGAATCAACAACAAGTGGGACACAATCATGAAGTGGAACGACATTTATTGGATATTTCAAACTTTTTTAACAAATCAAAAACTGAAAAATTGGGCAGATTGATAGCAGACAGAGTTAGTTACCAAAGCAAGGGGGAGGCAGCCACATCACTGGACCAAAATCTAAAGTAGATAGATTCCAGATGTTAGCTAATGCGTTAGTACTAAAAGTTACAAAACTCCCGTAGCCTAATCGACAGAGTTGATCAAACATAAAGGAGAACAGATGAGGTACTAAACAGGTATTGTCATGTTCTGACCTTTATTTCCTTGCTTTGTATTTATTTAGTATTGTCAGGGCGTGAGTTGGGTGGGCAGTCTATGTTTGTTTTTCTAGGTTTTGGGGATTTCTATGTTTCGGCCTAGTATGGTTCTCAATCAGAGGCAGGTGTTATTAGTTGTCTCTGATTGAGAATCATACTTAGGTAGCCTGGGTTTCACTGTGTGTTTGTGGGTGGTTGTTCCTGTCTTTGTGTTTGCACCAGATGGGACTGTTTTAGGTTTTCTCACGTTTGTTGTTTTTGTTAGTTATCTCATGTGTAGTTTCTTTATAAATTAAAGAACATGAATAACCACCATGCTGCATTTTGGTCCGCCTCTCTTTCACCAGAAAACCCTTATAGAATCACCCACCGCAACAGGACCAAGCGGCATGGTAACGGGCAACGGCAAAAGCAGCAGCAGGAGAAGGAACAGAGGCAGCAGCAACAGGAGCAGCAGCAGTGGGAGAGGCTGCACTACTTGGAGAAATGGACTTGGGAGGAGATTCTAGACGGGAAAGGACCCTGGGCAGAGCCAGGAGAATATTGCCGCCCCAAGGCCGAGCTGGAGGCAGCAAAAGCAGAGAGGTGGCATTATGAGGAACTAGCACGGCAGAGCGGATGGAAGCCCGAGAGTCAGCCCCAAAAATTTCTTGGGAGGGGGCTCACAGGGAGTATGGCTACGCCAGGTAGGAGACCTGAGCCAACTTCCTGTGGTTACCGGGGGGCTAGAGACACCGGGCAGGCACTGTGTTATGCTGTGGAGCGCACGGTGTCCCCAGTGCGGGTGCACAACCCGGTGCGGTACATTCCAGCTCCGCGTATCGGCCGGGCTAGAGTGGGCATCGAGCCAAGTGCCATGAAGCCGGCTCTACGCATCTGGTCTCCAGTGCGTCTCCTTGGGCCGGCTTACATGGCACCAGCCTTGCGCACGGTGTCCCAGGTTCGCCTGCATAGCCCAGTGCGGGCTATTCCACCTCGTCTCACTGGCAGGGCGACCGGGACCATTCAACCGGGTAAGGTTGGGCAGGCTCGGTGCTCAAGAGCTCCAGTGCGCCTGCACGGCCCGGTCTATCCGTCACCACCTCCACGCACTAGCCCTCCGGTGGCAGCCCCCCGCACCAGGCTGTCTCTCCGGCTCATCCTTACAGGGGCTCCCGCCTGTCCAGCGCTGCCGGAACCTTCCTCCTCTCCAGAGCTACCAGAGCTACTCAGTCCGGCGCTACCAGAGCCTTCCTCCTCTCCAGCGCTGCCGGAGTCTCCCGCCTGCCCGGCGCTGCTGCCGGAGTCTCCCGCCTGCCCGGCGCTGCTGCCGGAGTCTCCCGCCTGCCCGGCGCTGCTGCCGGAGTCTCCCGCCTGCCCGGCGCTGCTGCCGGAGTCTCCCGCCTGCCCGGCGCTGCTGCCGGAGTCTCCCGCCTGCCCGGCGCGGCTGCCGGAGTCTCCCGTCTGCCCGGCGCGGCTGCCGGAGTCTCCCGACTGTCCGGCGCTGCTGCCGGAGTCTGAGGCGCCAGAGCCCCTCAGCCCAGAGGCGCCAGAGCCCCTGCCCCTCTGTCCCGAGCTGCCCCTCGGCCCAGAGCTTCTGCCCCTCTGTCCCGAGCTGCCCCTCGGCCCAGAGCTTCTGCCCCTCTGTCCCGAGCTGCCCCTCGGCCCAGAGCTTCTGCCCCTCTGTCCAGAGCTTCTGCCCCTCTGTCCAGAGCTTCTGCCCCTCTGTCCAGAGCTTCTGCCCCTGTCCAGAGCTTCCGCCCCTCTGTCCCAAGCAGCCCCTCTGTCCAGTGGGGTCATTGAGAGGGGTGGCCATGGTTAGAAAGCCACGGAGGCGGACAATAAAGCGGACTAAGACAATGGTGAAGTGGGGTCCGCGTCCCGCGCCAGAGCCGCCACCGCGGACAGACGCCCACCCAGACCCTCCCCTATAGGTCAAGGTTTTGCGGCCGGAGTCCGCACCTTTGGGGGGGGGTACTGTCACGTTCTGACCTTTATTTCCTTTCTTTTGTATTTATTTAGTATGGTCAGGGCGTGAGTTGGGTGGGCAGTCTATGTTTGTTTTTCTAGGTTTTGGGTATTTCTATGTTTCGGCCTAGTATGGTTCTCAATCAGAGGCAGGTGTCATTAGTTGTCTCTGATTGAGAATCATACTTAGGTAGCCTGGGTTTCACTGTGTGTTTGTGGGTGGTTGTTCCTGTCTTTGTGTTTGCACCAGATGGGACTGTTTTAGGTTTTCTCACGTTTGTTGTTTTTGTTAGTTATCTCATGTGTAGTTTCTTTATAAATTAAAGAACATGAATAACCACCATGCTGCATTTTGGTCCGCCTCTCTTTCACCAGAAAACCCTTACAGGTATGATTTTCTCTTTCGTCTTGAGCACACGGCAAGTAAGCACCAGAGCCTGCGTGCTAACGGGTTCCCACTAGATAATACAGCCATAAAGTCTGTGAATAGCATGAGTTGATGCTAATGTAGTTAGCATACGAACTCTGTAGCACAGAGTAAATCCTCCATATGACGTTGAGAAATAGTATATTGTGGCCACACAGCGTTGTTACATTGGTGAGTAAAAACTCATGCTTCCTACCCTTTAAGTGGTCTGGACTGTTTTTACTTAGACCTCAAAACATGTGTAAATAGCGCCGCCGGTCTTTCCTGAATAATTAACTGGGCAAAATCATACGCTACACATTCATTATGGAAAATATGGCTGCAGCTATTCCAAGGTAGCCGAGCCTGGTGAGCTCCATGATATTTACAGAGTTGAGCACTCAAACATTTAATCAGGGGCAGAAAATTGCATGTTCCTTACCTGGAAAACCTAGTCAAAGTGGAGTTAACGTCGTGGACCTTTGCCAACCTCTTTCACAATCTCTGCTGCTATTGGTTGGCCTCTCTGTAATTACAGGTGAGATTGATGTTTGCCATTTCAGCAGGAGGGTGAGGCAGCTTCACTGAGATATGATAAAGTTTGTCGGCCATGTTTGTGTGACCACTACTAATGAAGTGGGAGTAGGAGTTACTGAGCAGTGTAGTTTCAGTTTACTGGATGGTTTCTTTGAGTTCATCGATATGATGTGATTAAACCGGCGGCCATGTCTGAGTATTTCTGATTGGTTTATGCTTTTTTAAATGGGTGTCATCATCCATTGCAGGATGAATGACAACGGGGATGGTTGTCCGTCAAAAAATGTAAAAACTGTGCTTATGTGGAAAGGGTTCTACTTGGAACTAAAAGTGTTCCACCTATAACAGCCTTGGGCAAAGGTCACCCCGGGGGCCGTATGTGGCCCGCGACCTGATTCAATACTGCCTGCGGAATCAAATAACATTTTATTGGTCACATACACGTGATTAGCAGATGTTATTGCGGGTGTAGCGAAATGCTTGTGCTTCTAGCTCCGATAGTACAGTAATATCTAACAAGTAATATCAAACAAATTACACAACATATACCCAATACACACAAATCTAAGTAGGAATGAATTAAGACTATATAAATCTGGACGAGAGATGTCAGAGCGGAAAGGTCATACGAATAGTATAGATAAAACAGTATGTACATATGAGATGAGTAATGCAAGACATGTAAACATTATTAAGTGACTAAGATATCGTAGAATAGTACAGAATACAGTATATACATATGAGATGAGTAATACCAGGTATGTAAACATTTAAGTGACTAGTGTTCCATTCCTTAAAGTGGCCAGTGATTCCTAGTCTATGCCTATAGGCAGAAGCCTCTAATGTGCTAGTGATGGCTGTTTAACAGTCTGATGTCCTTGAAATAGAAGCTGTTTTTCAGTGTCTCGGTCTCAGCTTTGATGCACATATACTGACCTCGCCTTCTGGATGATAGTGGCGTGAACAGGCTGTGGCTCGGGTGGTTGATGTCCTTGATTATCTTTTTAGCCTTCCTGTGACATCGGGTGTTGTAGGTGTCCTGGAGGGCAGGTAGTTTGCCCACGGCAATACATTGGGCAGACCAAACCACCCTCTGGAGAGCCTTGCCGTTGCGGACAGTGCAGTTGCCGTACTAGGCAGTGATACAGCCCGACAGGATGCTTTCAATTGTGCATCTGTAAACAGTTGTGAGGGTTTTAGGTGACAAGACAAATTTCTTTAGCCTCCTGAGATTGATGAGGCTCTGTTGAGCCTTCTCACCACAATGTCTGTGTGGGTGGTCCATTTCAGTTTGTCAGCGATGTGTACGCAAGGGCCTTTTGCACATCAGATGTACAGCCTTGTCAAAGCCTTCAAGGGAAAATTACTCATCCTGACCCGTCAAGTAGAAGCCAACAATCTCACCCACCTTCTGATTCAACTAGTCTGTTCCCTATCAGATGACCAGCGGGAGAAGTATACATCACTGCTGCGTGCTTTGAACAGTGATTTTTCTCGTCGTTTAGAGAATTTCAAAGTGTTGGAAAATGACATGCTGTTGGTTTCCTCTCGTTTCACCTTCAATGTGGATAACTCTCCCACTGACCTGCAGTGATTGGAGAACTATTCAAAACAACGTCACTGATGAGGTTCTATGCATCTCAGCATGAACAAAACTTTCCAAAGATTAGGAGTCATGCTCAGAATATGTTTGTACTGTTTGGGTCAAACTATGGATGTGAACAGACATTTTCAGTGATGAAATATAACAAGTCAAGGCATCATCTCTTACTGACGCTCACCTCTCAGCGATCCTGCGCATAGCAACGTCAGAAACTATACCTGACACTGCTCTAGTCACTGCCTATCAGAGGCTTCATTCCTCACACTGATAGCGTAGTTTAAATGTAATGTTGAACTCTCTCTCTCTTTGTGCATACCCATTAACACCAGTTCTGTCTGTGGTGTTGAATGCAGTCTACTCTTCCCTCCGTGTAGTTCATTGCATGTTTAATAATAAAAATACCTACCAAAAGGAGAACACGGAAGTGGTTCATTTCTGTGCATGTTAAAAAGCTTAAATAAGTAGCATATCTAGATGTGATTTACAGTAGATATATCTGTCAACACAGTCATACACATGATGTATAATCCTGTAATAATATATTTTAATGTGGCCCTACATGGAAAATAATTGTCCAGCCTGACCTATAATCAAAGAGTTCTTCAGAGGTTTCCCCTATGGGTTCTATATAGCACCTTTTTATCTAAGGGTGTAGTTGACTTGAGTTGTCCTTTTGATGGACAAAAACAGACAATGATGTGCTTCATGTACGATTTCATCCGTGGTCATAAATCAAAATATATTCATAAAACAGGGATAGACTAACACTGAAAGTCTTAAATACAGTCCCTTCCCAACAATGCAGAGAGAGAAACAAATAAGAAGGAATAAATACACAATAGTAACGATAACTTTGCTATATACACGGGGTACCAGTACAGAGTCGATGTGCAGGGATACGAGGTAGATATGTACATATACGGTGCATTCTGAAATAATTCAGACCCCTTGACTTTTTCCACATTTTGTTACAGCCTTATTTTAAATTGATTAAATTGTCAATCTACACACAATACCCCATAAAAGCAAAAACATGTTTTTAGAAATGTTTGCAAATTAGAAAAATAAGTGAAATATCATATTTACATAACTATTCAGATCCTTTACTCAGTACTTTGTTGAAGCACCTTTTGCAGCAATTACAGCCACGAGTCTTCTTGGGTATGACGCTATAAGCTTGGCACGCCTGTATTTGAGGAGTTTCTCCCATTCGTCTCTGCAGATTCTCTCACGCTCTGTCAGGTTGGATGGGGAGTGTCGCTGCACATCTGTTTAGGTCTCTCCAGAGATGTTCAATCTGGTTCAGGTCCGGGCTCTGGCTGGGCCACTCAAGGACATTCCGAGACTTGTCCTGAAGTCACCCCTGCGTTATCTTGGCTGTGTGCTAAGGGTCGTTGTCCTGTTGCCAGGTGAACCATCGCCCCCAGTCTGAGGTCCTGAGCAGGTTTTCATCAAGGATCACTCAGTACTTCGCTCCGTTCAACTTTCCCTCGATCGTTGGGTTCTTGGTCACCTCCCGGACCAAGGCCCTTCTCACCAGATTGCTCAGTTTGGACGAGCAGCCAGCTCTAGGACGTGTCTTGGTAGTTCTAAACTTCTTCCATTTAAGAATGATGGAGGCCACTGTGTTCTTGGGGTCCTTCAATACTGCAAAATTCTTTGGTAACCTTTCCCAGATCTGTGTCTCGACACTATCCTGTCTCGGAGCTCTATGGACATTTCCTTCAACGTTATGGCTTGGTTTTTGCTCTGACATGCACTGTCAACTGTGGGACCTTATATAGACATCTGTGTGAGCCTTTCCAAATTATGTCCAATCAATTGAATTTACCACAAGTTGTAGAACCAAGTTGTTTACAACCAAGTTGTAGAAACATCTCAGAGGTAGTCAATGGAAACAGGATGCACCTGAGCTCAATTTCGAGTCTCATAGCAAAGGGTCTGAATACATATGTAAATAAGGTGTTGTTTTTCTAAAACCTGTTTTCTCTTTGTCATTATGGGGTATTGTGTGTAGATTGATGAGAAAAATAAATAATTTTATACATTTTAGAATAAGGCTGTAACGTAACAAAATGTGGAAAAAGTAATGAGGTAAGGAACAAGTGACCTGGCAACATAATTGACAAACAGTAGCAGCAAGGTATGTGATAAGTCAAAAGAGTCAATGCAGGTAGTTACATAGTTAACCAATAGCAGCCCGGACAAACTACACTATGTGGACACAGATTTGGTCATGCAGTGCATTTAGCAGTCTTATGGCTTGGGTGTAGAAGCAGTAGAAGCTGTTCAGAGTCCTGTTGGTTCCAGACTTGGTCCATCGGTACTGGGTGCCGTGCGGTAGAAGACAGAACAGTCTGACGTGGTTGGCTGGAGTTGGACAATTTTTTAGGGCCTGCATGGCAGGGAGCTCGGCCCCAGTGATGTATGCACTATTATCTGTAGCGCCTTGCAGTCGATGTCAAGCAGTTGCCATACCAAGCGGTGAGGCAACTAGTCAAGATGCTCAATGTTGCAGCTGCATAACATTTTAAAGGATCTGAGGGCCCATGTCAAATCTTTTAAGCCTCCTAGGTGGGCGGGGCATATCGTACCCTCTTCACGACTTTGTTGGTGAGTGTGGACCACAATAATTTTGTGGGAATGTGGACACAGAGGAACTTGAAGCTCGTGACCTGCTCCAGATGTGTAGATGTGGATGGGGGCGGGCTCAGCGCTCCTTTTCCTGTAGTCCCCGATCAGCTTGTTTCTCTTTCTAATGTTGAGGGAGATGTTGTTGTCCTGGCACCACACTGTCAGGTCTCTGACCTCCTCCTTGTAGGCTATCGTCATCTGTGATCAGGCCTACCACGTTGTGTTGTCACTGAACTTTATGGTGTTGGAATCGTCGCGGCCACACAGTTGTTGGTGAACAGGGAAAATATGAGGGGACTAAGCATGCATACCCTGTGGGGCCACCGTGTTGAGGGTCAGTGTGGCAGATGTGTTGTTTCCTGCCCTCATCATATGGGGGCAGCCCATTATGAAGTCCAGGATACAGTTGCAGAAGGAGGTGTGCAATCCCAGGCTCGTTAACTTAGTGATGAGCTTGGAGTGCACTATGGTGTTGAATTCTGAGATATAGTCAATGAACAGCATTCTCAAGTATCTGTTATTTTTTGTCCAGATGGGAAAGGGCAGTGTGGAGTGCAATAGAGATTGCATCATCTGTGGATCTGTTTGGGATGATGGTGTTGATTTGAGCCATGACCAGCCTTTCAAGCATTCCATGGCTACAGATGAGTGCAATGCAATAGTCATTTAGACAGGTTACCTTGGCATTCTTGGGAACAGGGACTATTGTAGTCTGCTTGAAACATATGTATTACAGACTGGGTCAGGGAGAGGTTGAAAATATCAGTGAAGACTGTTGGTCAGCGCATGCTCCAAGTATGCTTCCTGGTAATCCGTCTGGCCCTGCGGCCTTGTAAATGTTAACCTGTTTAAAGGTCTTACTCACATCGGCTACGGAGAGCGTCATCACACAGTCAGCCGGAACAGCATGGTTTAGTGTTGCTAGCCTCGAAACAAGAAAATAAGCTTATCATCTGCTTCATCAGACCACTTACGTATTGAGCGTGTCACTGGGACTTCCTGTTTGAGTTTTTGCTTGTAAGCAGGAATATATAGGATAGCGTTATGGTCAGATTTGCCAAATGGAGAACGAGGGAGAGCTTTGTATGCATCTTCTGTGTGTAGTGTAAAGGTGGTCTATAGTATTTGTGCCTCTAGTTGCACAGGTGACACGCTGGTATAAACTACCAGCTCTCCCAGTCTTGTGTCAGAATTAGAGGTTCATCCATGTTTCTCAAATGTCAAAGTTGTTCCAAACATCAAATTTCAAAGTGTTAAAGGGTAAGTTCAGGCATTAACTCTGAATAGTTAAGGTAAGGGTTAAGTTCAGCAATTAACTCTGAATGGTTAAGGTAAGTGTTAAGGTTAGGCATTAACTCTGAATGGTTAAGTTAAGGGTTAAGGTTTGGGATAGGCTTAAACAAAACTTATCAAAAACACCTTTCTATCGCAGGATTCGAACAACCTTTGGAATCAGAGTCAATAAAATGTATTTATAAAGCCCTTCTTACATCAGCTGATGTCACAAAGTGCTGTACAGAAACTCAGCCTAAAACCCCAAACAGCAAGCAATGCAGGCGTAGAAGCACAGTGGCTATGAAAAACTCCCTAGAAAGGCCAGAACCTAGGAAGAAACCAGGCTGAGACAGATGCTTATGCCTATCCACCATCCCTTCTACAACCGAAACCTACTTGAAGGTGACAGTGCTCACTGTTGCCCCTAGTGACTGGTTTCCATGTCCTCTCCTGACGTCCTCATACCTGGCTGGAATGAGATAAAAACGGATTTCAGTGCATTTATATCACCGGCCACTATTAGCGCCGCCTCTGGTTGAGCATTTTCTTGTTTGCTTATGGCCCCATACAGCTCGTTGAGTGCGGTCTTAGTGCCAGCATTGGTTTATGGTGGTAAATAGACAGCTATGAAAAATATTGATAAACTCTTGGTAAATTGTATGGTCTACAGCTTATCATGAGGTATTCTAACTAAAGCAAGCAGAACCTCGAGACTTCCTTAATATTAGAGATTGCGCACCAGTTAACAAAAGAGACACACGCCACCTCCCCCCTTGACCCGTTCTGTCCTACCGATGTATAGAAAAAACAGCTAGATTTACATTGACCATGTCCTTGTTCAGCCACAACTCAGAGAAACATAGTATATCACAGTTCTTCAGATCAGGTTGATAGGATAGTCTCGAACGGAGCTCATCCAGTTTATTCTCCAGTGATTGCACGTTGGCCAATAGAACGGAGGGTAGAGGCGATTTATCCTTTCTCCGACAGTCTCGTCACGTATCCCGCCTCTATAGTGCCGTTTCCTCCTCCTCAAGGTGTCGGGAATTTAGGCCTGGTCCGGGATAATCAATGTATTTCGCCTCCGACTCATTGAATTAGAAATCCTCATCCAAGTCGAGGTTAGTGATAGCTGTTCTGATGTCCAGAAGCACAATTGGTCAGGAGACAGTAAAACGTTGGGTATTCCCTCCAGCGCTATTCCCTTCAGGAGGTGTAGTTCAGTTTAATGGACTATTTCTTTGAGTGCATCGATTTGAATAACTGATAGGAGCTAATGAGAACTCTGGAACTAAAGGCTTGTTGTGTAATTAGGGGAAAAGCACAGCAAGGAGGCCCTGTTACTCAACGAGTATCTTCCTTCGCTTTCGGCTTGGATGTTAATTAGCCACAGACTCAGACACTACTTTGCAATGAGTCATGTCTCAGAGGACTTCCGCAGAACCCCGAAAAAAAGTTTCTCTCTGTTCTTTAGTTATGTTAGTGTGACTGAGACTGTCATCCTTATCGAAATCCTAGTCAAAGTAGCTTGAGTTGTCATCGTATCCAAGATGGACACACAAAATAACACCCTAGACTTATTTATGTGGTCAGGAAGGAACAATTTGGGTAAATTACCTTCAATCCAAATCAGCATTCCCCAGATAATTCAGATAAATCGTAAGCAAAAAGGGTGTGTGTAATGTACAATCTAAGGCAGAATGTTAAGTGTGTATAAAACACACATGCACGTAGACATACTCAAGGAAAGGATGAAGCCCAGTGTTGTGTAGGAGTGACTGGAACACAGCCTCTTTGTCAGACTCCCACTGTAAACTGGATCATCATGTCATTTACTGATTAGACCTTTGTCGAGGCCTAATCTAACGTCGTCTAACTATGGGCCAAAAACAGCTGATCCGCAATGTAGCCCATCCAGGCCCAAGCCTCTCGTCCCTTTTCAGATGAGGCCAATACGGCATTTGGAGAGTACTGTCTAACAGCGTTCTGTCATGCCTGCCTGCTACTGCCTTGCGGGTCTGAAGATGCGTAATTTTCTCCCAACAAGGGCTCCCATGATAGCCCTCTGCTTTGAGTAGCATTTATTGCCTTTTCCTGCTCAGTGGCCTGTCAAACACATTAATCTGCAGCTAGGCGATCGAGGGAAGGGAAGAGCAAGAGGAAAGGAAGACGGGCGTTCTTCGTCCACGGGTCACTCCACATCAGAGCTGGGTTCTGATTGGCTGTCAGCTCGCCCACTCTCGTCAAGCCTGCATGGCTTTTTGTGGCCAAACACTGACCCATAATCACAACCACTGGAGTTGCTCAAAAATAAATTCCTCAGTACGAATAATTTCTGAGACAAATGGCCAATTTGTTAAATCCTATTGTATATTGTCTTGCAGCTGAGAATACACAGGAGGTTGTGATAGTGAAATTGGAATGCAAAGTGAAAATGAAGACTTTTGTCGAGGGGCTAAACTAAGAATAGCTTTGAAAGTTCATTAATTGTCTTACGCTGGCTGCCAACGGCTTCTCTTAGTGTTTTCTCCGTTAGACCTCTTGTTAACTCAGGCAACCATGTTACAGTTGGGTGTACTACTTTCAAAATCAACAACATTTGTGTTCAAAACTGCTGCTTGTTGAAACAATGTCTAGTGACATACATTGGATACAGACCACTTGGTTCCAACTTCAAAAGGAAGCACCAACATGTCATATGTAAGCATTAAAGCCCGAGGAGGTGTGGTATATGCCCAATATACCACGGCTAAGGACTGTTCATATGCACGCCTCAATGCGGAGTGCCTGGATACAGCTCTTAGCTGTGGTATATTGGCCATATACCACAAACCCCCAAGGTGCCTTATTGCTATTATAAACTGGTTTCCAACAGAATTAGAGCAGTAAAGATGCACATTTTGTCATACACATGGTATACGGTCTCATATACCATGGCTGTCAGCAAATGAGAATTGAGGGCTCGAGCCACCCAATTTATATTGCAGAATATACTATGCATGAATACAGTGATACACTGAGCATTTAGAGTATCCCAAACCAATTTCAAGTTTTGACACGTTAAATAATGACTTGAAAAGGATGAAACACTACAAAGTGAATGGTATAGAATAATAAAAAGAGAGATACCTCTCCGTGAATGCAATTCAGCGCATGCATCAAACAGCAAGAGTTAAGCAGACCTACAGAGGTATTTCACTTCAGTGTGTTCATTCATTCTAAACATGACAAGACATTGTTACTGTAATACCAATAGCTGATCTTAAGAGATGTGATAATGAATTGAATGGATTTTAATTTCAAGAAACTCAAATCACCCTGAAACTCATACTTGTAGCAGGTTAGGGATATTGACTTCAGAATGAGCCTAATGTATGTGTAAATAGGATAACTTTTAACTAATTATT
This sequence comes from Oncorhynchus nerka, assembly GCF_034236695.1. Classification (NCBI taxonomy): domain Eukaryota; kingdom Metazoa; phylum Chordata; class Actinopteri; order Salmoniformes; family Salmonidae; genus Oncorhynchus; species Oncorhynchus nerka. Next base: position 87,104,066 of record NC_088397.1, read on the forward strand.
AAACCATCTGGAGACTGGAGTTGAACAATGCCCAGTTGTCAAAGAACCATATTTACTCCTTGAGAGTTCTAAGTAGAAACAAGGTAGGCTTTTATTTAACTAGGCAATTCAATTAAGAACAAATTCTTATTTACAACGACAGCCTACCAAAAGACAAAAGACCACCTGCGGGGACAGGGGCCTGGGATTAAAAAAATACAAGATAAATGTAGGACACAACATACATCACAACAAGAGAGACAACACTACATAAAGAGAGACCTAAGACGACAACATAACAAGAGAGCAACACAGCATGGTAGCAACACAACATGCTACAAACATTATTGGACACAGTCAACAGCACAAAGGTCAAGAAGGTAGAGACAACAATACATCACACAAACCAGCCACAACTGTCTGTAAGAGTGTCCATGATTGAGTCTTTGAATAAGATAAAACTGTCCAGTTTGAGTGTTTTTTGCAACTCGTTCCAGTCGCTACCTGCAGTGAACTGAAAAGAGGAGCAACCCAGGTATGCTTTGGGGATCTTTAACAGAACGTGACTGGCAGAACGGGTGTTGTATGTGGAGGATGAGGGCCGCAGTAGATATCACAGATAGGGGGAGTGAGGCCTAAGTGTTTTATAAATAAGCATCAACCAGTGGGTCTTGTGACGGGTATACAGAGATGACCAGTTTACAGAGGAGTATAGAGTGCAGTGATGTGTCCTATAAGGAGCATTGGTGGCAAATCTAATGGCTGAATGGTAAAACACATCTAGCCGCTCGAGAGCACCCTTACCTATCTATAAATGATGTCTCCATAATCTGGATAGGTAGGATGGTCATCTGAATCAGGGTTAGTTTGGCAGCTGGGGTGAAAGAGGAGCGATTACGATAGAGGAAACCAAGTCTAGATTTACCTTTAGCCTGTAGCTTTGATATGTGCTGAGAGAAGGACAGTGCACCGTCTAGCCATACTCCCAAGTACTTGTATGATGTGACTACATCAAGCTCTAAACCCTCAGAAGTAGTAATCACACCTGTGGGAAGATGGGCATTCTTCTTACCAAACCAAATGACCTTTGTTTTGTAGGTGTTCAGAACAAGGTTAAGGGTAGAGAAAGCTTATTGGACACTAAGAAAGCTTTGTGTTAGAGCATTAAACACAAAATCCGGGCAGGGGCCAGCTGTGTATAAGACTGTATCATCTGCATATAAATGGATGAGAGCTAAGTCCCTAAGGGGAAACGGGGAGTTAGGAGGTAAACATGCCTGACTTTGGGCTGTCTAAATTGATCATTGTAGAGGGAACGCATTCTTAGATTTAGGACAGGGCTGCCCAACCCTCTTCTTGGAGATCTACAGTCCTGTGGTTTTCAGTCCAACACTAATTTAGCACATCTGATTCTAGTAATTAGCTGCTCAACAAGACCTTAACTATCCGAATCAGATATGCTAAATTAGAGTTGGACTGAAAACCTACAGGACAGTAGATCTCCAGGAAGAGGGTTGGACACCCATGCTTTGCTTCCATGTTCCCCAAACAATGGTTACTATGCAAGGCATTACATGCACAAACAGGATAGTAATGACTTGTGTTGGGCTAAAGTCAGATTTATCTCAAGGGGTATTAAAGCTGAGAGTTGTCCAACCCAGTGACACAGAACAGAAAATGAAATCAAAAAGGTGAAGGCCCTTCATATGATTTACGATTTGTTTTTATTTGAAGTGTAACGCATCCATAAATTAAAGATGCCCCTGAAAATCTTAAGAGTTATCTCTACTGTACTTCAAATGTGGCATATGTGGACAAATATTTATTAATATATATATGCCATATACGCTATTATTGCTTGTTTAAAAAATATTTGGTGATTTTACTACTAAATGCCATGCTTGAATATATTGGCAACTGGCCTTTGGAATAGCTACAATAATTCTGGCTTACATCTATTAGTTTCCTGTCCGTGGATTTGATTGCAGGAGGAAAACAAACATGCTTTCTGGTCACGCACCTCTATCTAACAGTACACTTCAAGTTACCCTCGTTCAAGATGGCCGTACTTCTTCATTACACAAAGAAAAAACCTCAACCAATTTCTAAAGACTGTTGACATCCAGTGGAAGTGATAGGAACTGTAAGAAAGTCCCTTAGAAATCTGGATTCCCAATGAAAGCCCATTGAAAAGAGAGTGACCTAAAAATATTTAAAAATCTGAATGGTTTGTCCTCGGGGTTTCGCCTGCTAAATAAGTTCTGTTATACTCAAAGACATGATTCAAACAGTTTTTATAAACTTTTTTTATAAACTTTTTTTAATAAACTTTTTTATGGAAAGTTTTAGAAACTACTAATAATATGCCCAGTCATCCCCAGTCTTCTGGGGATGAGTAGCAGGCAGTTGAATTTGGGCATGCATTTCATCCAGACGTGAAAATACTGCCCTCTTTCACCAAGAAGTAAAGGATGATCAATGGAAAAAGGATGTACCTGATCTCAATTTCAAGTCTTATAGCAAAGGGTCTGAATACTTATGAAAATAAGATTTTTTTTATTTAATTTCTTTATGTTTTTGCTTCGTCGTTATGCGGTACTGTGTGTTTTAGAATAAGGCTGTAATGTAACAACATTGGGAAAAAGTCAAGGGGTCTGAACTTTACGAATGCATAGTATATATTTTATTTGATGCTCATTTATCTTTCTTTGAGATTTCTTGTCCTGAAAAGCACTATAGAACCAGAATAAATTATTTTTATTATGAGTCAGAGAAAATGTTGCGGTTTTAAAGCTAATTTCCTGTAATTCCCCCAAAGTAATTCATGGCTATGACGTGTTTATATGCTATCTGGGGACCCCCCCCTGATAAAAAATAGACAAACATTACATATTGATTATCTACTACATATTTCAGTTAATTGAAAATGTAAAAATATTCAATAAATATTAAGTGTTCACCTTGTTTTTTCAGCCTATTTGTGCCATTGCTTTGGTGCATGATTGTACAAAATCTACATTCTTAAATTATTAAATTCAGTGGCTAAAGATTAACGATTGATGCTCTTCACAGAAATGGATTAAGTCCTTTATGAATAAAGCCTTGTGATGAATGTAAGAAATTGAAGTGGCCCCTGTCTCACAACTTAATCTCAGGTCCAAAAATTGGGTAAATTGCCAGCCCTGTACAATAGAAAGGTGCTTTGGCACTTGACCTTTTTCTGAGGAAATCGTCTGCAATTTGATCGACTTTATTTTTGCAGATAATCTCCTCTAGACAATATGAGCTCTTAAAGTGGCTATGTGCACTAGCCACAGGTGAGACTACCTTTTGCATGAAACCACTTCACAAAATCCCCTCACTCTGATCATGTCCTCTGACTGCAAAGCTGCATTACCATCTGATCGCTGCACTTCACTGTGCCTATATAACCTAAATGGGCCAAAAGAGAATGATCACAAACACATGTCAGACACCGATATGAGATTCTATTGCCATTTCCATTGCACCATTATCCGAGAAAATGAATTTCAGGATGTCAGTCTAAAAAAGGTTCTAAGCATTCTAAGCAACTAATTAAAAATATATCACTAAAGACAACCTACTGGCAACTTCCACAGCAGCAATATTGTTTGCCGTTGGTATCATTACTGTGGCTTGTCAACAGCAAGGGGAAAGCTAACCAAGACGAGGAATCATTGAATCATTGTCTTGACAACTTCCAGAGAAAGGAACCTCCACCCATCATCCTCTTACCCCTCACCCCCTTTGGAATTTCCGGGGTGGGGGGGGGGGGGGGGGCAAGCACACTCCCTGGCCCCTGTTTGATTTTGGAAGATCGGGTGTCAGTGTTCTCTACAAGCACAGGTTGAACCATGAATAATGGATCTGCCAGTGGCTCGGGCCCCTGCGGGACCCATAGCCCTCACTGTGACTGGAATTACCATGGGACCCACAGGCCTCACTGTGACTGGAATTACCAATGTTCCATTATCAGCCAGTGATTGGTAGAGCCATCCCCAAGGGAAATGGGATTTGTTCCATAGAGGTTGGTCTCATATGAAGACAGTGGGTGCCCTTACAAATCCTGGTTGTTCATTTGCTTTATTTTTAGGTTTTAATTTGGTTTTTAATTGTGGGTGTTTTTGGGTGAAAGAGATGTTTGTTTGGTAAGAGAGAATATTAGATATTATATTGAGGGCCAGGCGTTTTGGTTGTTTTTTGTGGGGGTTTTCTTTGACCATTATTTCCAGCATTATCCACTGGGTTTACTGCATACAGAAAATCCTAGGACATGCTCTTTAATTGACAAGCTGTCTCCAATCAATCATTCAATGTCTGGTTGTGCGCGAGTGTTTGGTCGGTGGGGAATGCCTAAACCAGGGGAGGAGTAGCATACGGATCTTAATTGTACAAAGCATGTTACTTGGCAGAGAATACTATTTGTAAATCAGTGATTCTACACTTCACTTTGCTCAAACTGATCCCCTTCAACAGACTCAATCCCTGATCATCGGTGTTTATAAAAATGGGGAAATTAGGACAGTTAAAGGGGAGAGACTATGAATCCAACCAGAAAATATTCAAATTCACAATATCACTTGAAAAAAAAGAACGCACCAATACCCCGCTGGGACACTATTTGCAGACAATTTATTCTGCTAAACCTGCAATTCAGCATTTGATTATAAACCGAAAGAGGCTCGACAGCCATCTGAAATAAAATGTAAAAAACACATGCTGTCTTAGAAGAATGATTCTACCTTTAGTTGTAGAAGATATAGCGAAACACTCACCCTTACATAACAATCAACAAAAATATTTCACAACGTATTCTTTGTCTGTCCTTAACAATTCCTGACATTTAAACCTAGTAAAAATCCCTGCTTTAGGTCAGTTAGGATCACCACTTAATTTTAAGAATGTGAAATGTCAGAATAATAGTAGAGAGAATGATTTATATCAGCTTTTATTTCTTTCATCACATTCCCAGTGGGTCAGAAGTTTACAAACACTCAATTAGTATTTGGTAGCATTGCCTTTAATTTGTTTAGCTTTGGTCAAATGTTTCGGGTAGCCTTCCACGGGCTTCCCACAATAATTTGGGTGAATTTTTTCCCATTCCTCCTAACAGAGCTGGTGTAATTGAGTCAGGTTTGTAGGCCTCCTTGCTTGCACACACTTTTTCAGTTCTGCCCACACATTTTCTTCAGGATTGAGGCCAGGGCTTTGTGATGGCTACTTCAATACCTTGACCTTGTTGTTCTTAAGCCATTTTGCCACAACTTTGGAAGTATGCTTGGGGTCATTGTCCATTTGGAAGACCCATTTGCGACCAAGCTTTAACTTCCTGACTGATGTCTTGAGATGTTGCTTAAAAAAATCCACATAATTTCCTCCCTCATGAAGCCATCTATTTTGTGAAGTGCACCAGTCCCTCCTGCAGCAAAGCAACCCCACAACATGATGCTGCCACCTCCGTGCTTCACGGTTGGGATGGTGTTCTTCAGCTTGCAAGCCTCACCCTTTTTCCTCCAAACATAACGATGGTCATTATGGGCAAACAGTTCTATTTTTGGTTCATCCGACCAGAGGACATTTCTCCAAAAAGTACGATCTTTGTCCCCATGTGTAGTTGCAAACCGTAGTCTGGCTTTTTTAATGGCAGTTTTGGAGCAGTGGATTCTTCCTTGCTGAGAGGCCTTTCAGGTTATGTCGATATAGGACTATTTTTACTGTGGATATAGATACTTTTGCATCTTCATAAGGTCCTTTGCTGTTGTTCTGGGATTGATTTGCACTTTTTGCACCAAAGTACGTTCATCTCTAGGAGACAGAACGCGTCTCCTTTCTGAGCAGTATGTCGGCTGCGTGGTCCCATGGTGTTTATAGGTCTACAATTATTTTTCTGAGATCTTGGCTGACTTCTTTTGATTTTCCCATGTAAAGCAAAGAGGCACCGACTTAGGTAGGTCTTGAAATACATACATCCACAGGTTCAACTCCAATTGACTCAAATGATGTCAATAGCCTATCAGAAGCTTCTAAGACATGACATAATTTTCTGGAAATTTCCAAGCTGTTTAAAGGCACAGTCAACTTAGTGTATGGAAACTTCTGACCCACTGGAATTGGGATACAGTGAATTATAAGTGAAATAATCTGTCTTTAAACAATTGTTTGAAAAATGTATGTCATGCACAAAGTAGATGTCCTAACTGACTTGCCAAAAGTATAGTTTGATAACAAGCCCTTTGTGGAGTGGTTGAAAAACAAGTTTTAATGACTCCAACCTAAGTGTATGTAAACTTTCGACTTCAACTGTAAATATGATAGGCATTTTTATATTAGAAAACGTAGAGGGGGGGGGGGGGTGTAGACAACTTTCAGAACATAAGTGGCTAGCCTATAAAAATAACTTCTCCAACTCTGTTAAGAATGCAGTATTTGAAGAGGTATGCTTCCCTGCCTCCACAACACGTGTAAAAGACCAGGTACTTGGAATGATATTCTGGCACTGTTGAATAGTTTACTTCCTGTAAATACACTGCATCAGCCAGATAAACATTAACGTCTTCACCCAGGTCTCCTACAAAATATGAAGAACAGTGGATTCGTCCGTCATTATGGTGATGCAGTCAGATCTTTTGACCAGAATGAATCTGTTCTTTACATGTGTTAATGAATGCGCACATTTTGGAATTGTCAACTTTGGAGAGGGATGTCGGGGCTTTTGCAAAAGCCATATCCTCAGCATTTCCATTTGACATGTATTTCTATAGTGCTAAAATGCCTATTATTCCCATATAAAGTGACATTTTTACGTTTGTAATGTAATTTGGTGCATTAGGCTAAAGCTTAGGCTGTTGATAAGAATAATTCTGAGCAAAAATGTAATTTAAAGTAAATCCACATGGTTGGGAATTTACTTTGGACTAATTGGAAAATGTTGTCAGTTGATCGTGGTATGCACACATTACTATTATTTCACACGGTGTGAGAAGGCGGTATATCGGCCTTGAGGTCAGAACTCAAACTAACTAGATCTCAAACTGTAACTAGGCCACTCAAGAACATTCAATGTTGTTTTGGTAAGTAACTCCAGTGTACAGTGCCTTGCAAAAGTATTCATCCCCCTTGGTGTTTTTTCTATTTTGTTGCATTAGAAACTGTAATTTAAAATGGATTTTTATTTGGATTTCATGTAATGGACAAACACAAAATAGTCCAAATTGGTGAAGTGAAAAAAATAACTTGTTTAAAAAAAACATGGTGAGTGCATATGTATTCAACTCCCTTTGCTATGAAGCCCCTAAATAAGATCTGGTGAAACCAATTACCTTCAAGAGTCACATAATTAGTTAAATAAAGCTCAGCTGTGGGCAATCTCAATGTCACATGATCTCAGTATATATATACACACACACACCTGTTCTGAAAAGCCCCAGAGTCTGCAAAACCACTAAGCAAGGGGCACCACCAAGCAAGCAGCACCATGAAGACCAAGGAGCTCTCCAAACAGGTCAGGGACAAAGAAGTACAGATCAGGGTTGGGTTATAAAAAAATATCCCAAACTTTGAACATCCCACAGAGCACCATTTAAATCCATTATTAAAAAATTTAAAGAATATGGCACTACAACAAACCTGCCAAGTGAGGGCCACCCACCAAAACTCACAGACCAGGCAAGGAGGGTATTAATCAGGAGAGGCAACAAAGAGACCAAAGATAACCCCGAAGGAGCTGCAAAGCTCCACAACAGAGATTGGAGTATCTGTCCATAAGACCACTTTAAGCCGTACACTCCACAGAGCTGGGCTTTACGGAAGAGTGGCAAGAAAAAAGCTATTGCTGAAAGAATAAAATAAGCAAACACATTTGGTGTTCTCCAAAAGGCATGTGGGAGACTCCCCAAACATATGGAAGAAGGTACTCTGGTCAGATGAGACAAAAATTTAGCTTTTTGGCCATCAAGGAAAATGCTATGTTTAGCACAAACCCAATACCTCTCATCTCCCCAAGAACAACATCCCCACAGTGAAGCATGGTGGCAGCAGCATCATGCTGTCGGGATGTTTTTCATCTGCAGAAACTGGGAAACTGGTCAGAATTGAAGGAATGATGGATGGTGCTAAAAATAGGGAGATTCTTGAGGGAAACCTGTTTCAGTCTTCCAGAGATTTGAGACTGGGACGGAGGTTCACCTTCCAGCAGGACAATGACCATAAGCATACTGCTAAAGCAACACTTGAGGGTTTTAAGGGGAAACATTTAAATCTCTTGGAATGGCCTAGTCAAAACCCAGACCTCAATCCAATTGAGAATCTGTGGTATGACTTAAATTGCTGTCCACCTTACATTTACATTTACATTTAAGTCATTTAGCAGACGCTCTTATCCAGAGCGACTTACAAATTGGTGCGTTCACCTTATGACATCCAGTGGAACAGCCACTTTACAATAGTGCATCTAAATCTTTTAAGGGGGGGGTGAGAAGGATTACTTTATCCTATCCTAGGTATTCCTTAAAGAGGTGGGGTTTCAGGTGTCTCCGGAAGGTGGTGATTGACTCCGCTGTCCTGGCGTCGTGAGGGAGTTTGTTCCACCATTGGGGGCCAGAGCATTGAACAGTTTTGACTGGGCTGAGCGGGAACTCAAGGCTAAAGTTCCCGCTCAAGCACCTTGAAGGAGCTGGAGCAGTCTTTCCTTGAATGGGCAGAAATCCCAGTGGCTAGATGTACCAAGCTTATAGAGACATACCCCCAGAGACTTGCAGCTGTAGTTGCTGCACAAGGTGGCTCTACAAAGTATTGACTCTGGGAGGGGGGTGAATAGTTATGCACGCTCAAGTTCAGTTTTTTTGTCTTATTTCTTGTTAGTTTCACAAAAAAATATTTTGCATCTTCAAAGTGGTAGTTATGTTTATGTAAATCAAATTATACAACCCCCCCCCCCCCCCAAAAAAAATATATATATTTTAATTCCAGGTGGTAAGGCGACAAAATAGGAAAAATGCCAAGGGGGTGAATACTTTCACAAGCCACTGTATATTTAGCCTTGCGTTTTAAGTTATTGTCCTGCTGAAAGGTGGATTTGTCTCCCAGTGTCTGTTAGCTCTATTCCTTTTCTTTTTATCCAAAAAACTCCCTAGTCCTTGCCGATGACAAGCATACCCGTAACATGATTCAGCCACCACTGTACTTGATATGAAAAGTGGTACCTGGTGAAGTCTTGTATTTGCCCCCAAACATAATGCTTTGTATTCAGGACAGAAAGTTAATTTCTTTGCCACCGATTTTGCAGTATTACTTTAGTGCCTTATTGGAAACAGGATGCATGTTTTGGAATATTTGTATTCTCTACCGACTTTCTTTTCACTCTGTCATTTAGGTTAGTAATGTGGAGTAATTCTTAACAGCTAGTTAACAGATACTTATAATAATTTACCCTTACAATTCTGAACTGATTTCACCATATTTTAGAACTACACAACAGTGATTTAGAGAATAATATTCCCTCTCAAAATATGTCTATAGCATTCAGTAGGTTGGATTAAATCCGACATTGGTTTCTCTGAGGTACGGCTCCTGCTTGTGGTCACGCTGCTCTTTAGCAGTACCTCCATGCCTCATTCTAAATGTGCAATCTTGGAAAGGAATATCGGTTTCCTGACACCCTAGTTCATTTCAGGAGAAACATGGGAGGAGCTAAATTAGCCCAGTGTTGTACACTCACTGTGTGTCCATTGTAGCACCACTATGATAGGATGGAGGCATTCATTTACAACTAGGACATTCTTGCTTGCTATCTGTTGTTATCACTTCTATTTCATTGTCAGAGACGGCCTCGACGTCACCTGTCTACTAACCACCGGTCCTGGCAACCCATCTGTACGCACACCTGCGTCTCATCATCATCAGTCACACCTAGACTTCATTACTCCCTTGATTACTTATCCTTTATATAGCACTCTTTCATCAGGTGCTATTGTTTATGTTTCCATGGTCAGGCACTTCTCTTATTTTGTATTGCGTCGTTATTATTAAACTCACTAACTACGTTATAGGTTTCATATCGTAAATGCTTAGACATTTATTTTCAGTCTCAGCAGGTTAACGAGCGGGCAAAAATGGTCCCAAAGACATCAAGAGATTTGTAATGACATCATAGGTTTGTAATTACGTCACAGGGATCAGTTTTGCCACTGGGTATGACTGACAATTTAGCCGAACTGAACATTTTGTCTGTTACCATCATTTTATTTAACTAGGCAAGTCAGTTCAGAACAAATTCTTATTTACAATGACGGCCTACATCGGCCAAACCCGGACGACGCTGGGCCAATTTTGCGCCGCCCTATGGAACTCCCAATCACAGCCGGATGTGATACAGCCTGGATTAAGACCAGGGTGTCTGTAGTGACGCCTCTAGCAGTGAACCGCAGTGCCTTAGACCGCTGCTCCACTCGGGAGCCATGCCTTTCAAAACAATGAATGAACTAAAAACTAATATTCATATATTAAATAATATATTTGAAAAGGACCACAGTAAAACATCAGATAAAAATAATTAAATCAATGACAATTGTGGATCTTTTCAAAATTGCCAACAAAAAGACTTAGAAGTTATTGACCGTTATATCGCACCTCAAGGTTAGTAGAACATATGGTCGAAAAGTGACAAGATTATGTTTTAATAATGCTTATGCATCAAATATGGTTTCATGAGTACTCTCTCGTCTGTGTCTGTGGGACTGAGATGGGCCTCTGGGGCTTGGCGCTGGCAATTGATTTATGATGGCTTGGTGATAAAACCTACAGTCTGCATAGAAATAGTTGGTGTTTGTATACTGTGAGGTACCAGGGTTGGAGATGTTTCTGGTGTGGACGGCTGATGGGAGGAACCTCGTCTTAGAGGCCAAACCCCGGTTTATATATAATTGGAACAGTCTTCACAGTAACTGCTATCTGGCTGGGGGATACTCCTTTCTCACATACAAATCCTAACCTTTTGACCTATTCCAGACATCTGTTGTTTGTTACGTATTCAGGAGGATGTGTCTTAACTATAAAATACTGTGGCTCGGTTCTGCTCGTTGAGCTCTCGGCATCCCACTTGAGAGTGTGGGATCGACCAGCTTCATCATTGCAATAATTAATCGATATTAAATAAAGATCATTGTTTGAAGAAATGACAAAGTCTCTCTCACTTGATTAGAATATTCCACGACAAACTACTACACAACCGACACACTGACACCAACTTCTGGCTCTCATTTTTGTTATCCTGAAATGAAATGTAATACTTATTCAATTAACCCTGGATACAAAATAATATGTTCTATACAGTCTGGGCTTTAGTATGGTTACATCAAGGAGACTAAACCTCTCCAACCTCCCCTTGATCCCTCCCACTCCTCCCTTCCTGCCCTCTCCCCCTCCTCCTCCCTGCTCTCTTCCTGCCCCCTCCCCCTCCCCGCCACCTGTCATCCCCTGCCATTTTGAAACGTGACCACAACAGTCCAAAAACATCAATTGCCATTCCCATCGTCTTTTATGCCCTCCATTTTTTCTTTGCCAGCAATCTGGGAGAAGACAGCATCTATATTTCTCCTTTCAAGACAGAAGATTTGAATAGAACCACCTGTTGTGCTGAGCAGTTGGAGGCACATTAAACATCTGTGACATGTTGCCTCTAAATATGCAGTTGGCTCAGACACGATTAGAAGACTGGGCAGCCCATAAAGTGAGACTTGTGCTACTGGGGAGGCGTGTGGTGTTGGAACAGCGTAGGGCTGGTTAGCGCAGCACAGCGAGGGTGCCTTGGAGAGGCTTCAGTGCACCAGAGACATTGTCACTGAGAAGCCACAAGGAAAAGCACAGGAGGCCCAGCCTTAATAAACACACTATCAAACTGTGTCACCCAATGGAAGGGAGGGACTTTAGGGAACACATCACTCAAAATACTTCCTCAAATGCACTGGTAAAACAGAGCATAGTAAGACTGATATTGACAGCAACATAACTTGTGTAACTCATCCCTATAAGCAAAATATGCTAAAAATATGTGTTTTTGGTTGTCTTGTGGTCACTGGAATACATGTGGTAAAATAATATTTTAAGCAGTATCAGGCAGCAAGCCGGGGAGTGGTAAAATACCATGTTAAAGAGTATTTCATTGTCCTTTTGCAGCTGTTTGATTGTTAAGACTGAATTTAACTGTGAGTTATGAATCCACAAGCATCCCACATCAACAAACTGATTATAGCCCTGTCTGTTACAATGAGAGCTTGGAGAGACAAAATGGATAGCTTCAAAGGCTGCAATATTAACTCTAAAAGAGACACGCCATTATCTGTCCCCTCTGAAAGGGGAAACGTCAACTATAGAGGTGAATGGTTCCATTCTGGTCAAGCGGTCACTCACTCAGGTAAAACCTAGGGTGAAACTGACATAAGAACGAAGGTCAGACCATTTAAATTGAACTGCCAGGTGTCCTTTATCAATGAGAGCTGTTGGAGCCTTGAGTATAATGAGCTGTTTATCTGCGTATTACAGACCACCTTGTAAAATAAATCAGCTGTCGTAAACAACGCACCAAACCACTGTTACACTGCACCTTGCAAGATAAGAAGTGGAGTTTAATTAGGAGTTCATCTTCACAAGTAGAATGATGTATTATTTCATTGCCTTGTAAAATAGCAACCCAACCCGTTATGGGCAGAGCCATATTCCACTCATTCAAATGTCATTTTCTTTTCCTTGTTCAAGATGTTTGAGTTGATTGCGGTGCAAAAGATCAAACTTAAAATCAGAATATCAATTTAGTAGGGAAACGTGAGGAAATTTAGGTAATTGAAGAAACTTATGAAGGACCACGAAAAGTGCAAAGTAATAAGGAAAGTAATTATCGAGTAGCAAATAACAGAAACAATTAAAACTATTAACTTTTAAAAGTTTAAAATGTAGTTTGAAGACCATAACAGTATTCCCGTTCTAAAAGAGTGTGGGGGATATTTTGAAAAATCAAATAGAAAAATAGTAATTTTCTTTAAAAAAATCATTCATACTCAATCTATACAGGGTTACTAGAGGACATGACTGCACTGCGGGCATTAAGACACAATCAAGTATTGTACAAAAGGCAGTGTGTTTTCTAAAACATCTCACTTTACCCTCTTTTCCATAACGTCTTATATTTTCTTCACACTTATAAGGCAAGTGCTACTTTTCGTGTTACCTTTAATGGTTAATTCAGCTGATGAAACATTAAGGTGTGACATCCCACACTGCCCACCATGAAAGCTCACAGATGGAAAACCTGTAAACCATGGGCAGTCCACATCTCATAAATATAGTACTCAGGCAACTGTTTGCTATTGCTTGTGACATGCTTCCCTCTCCATTTAAGGTCATCCAATAAAGAAATACCACGTCTTTACTTTCACCAGAGGCATGCGTCTTCATGTACTGTTAACTGTGGTACACTACTGGGGCGGCAGATAGCCTGGCGGGTGAGAGCGTTAGGCCAGTAACCAGAAGGTTGCTGGATCGAATCCCGGAGCTAACAAGGTAAAAATCTGTCGTTCTGCCCCTGAGCAGAGCAGTTAACCCACTGTTTCCCGTGCGCCATCAATGTCGATTAAGGCAGCCCCCCACACCTCTCTGATTCAGAGGGGTTGGGTTAAATGTGGAAGACACATTTCAGTTGAATGCATTCAGTTGTACAACTGACTAGGTATCCCACTATAGGGATGTGTCATTTGACATTAGGTCCCAAAATGGCACCCTTTTTCCTATACAGTACACTACTTTGACAGGAGCCCCATGGGCTCTGGAGCCTATGTATACTACTGTCCAACTTCATCATCAGTCAACCAGAACCCCATCACTAGAAGCCAACTGTCTGACCTCGACTACATCAGTCAACCAGAACCCCATCACGAGAAGCCGACTGTCTGACCTCGACTTCATCAGTCAACCAGAACCCCATCACGAGAAGCAGACTGTCTGACCTCGACTTCATCAGTCAACCAGAACCCCATCACTAGAAAACAATGTTGACTATGCAAATCGATCCATATCAGAATGGCATCACTCTGAGTGAAAACTGGAAAAGAGAAGAGGAAATATAGAAAAGAAAGGAGGACCGCAGCGATTAATGTCTCTCTCTGCCAAATCCACTCGTTCTGTGTGTTCCAATCAGAGTGGAAGAGACTTCGAACTGGGACATATCACAATCCCAGCTCAGTAGTGTTGTGTCTCATGGGTATTAACTTACAAAGCCCATTATGCTAGAGAAACAAAGAAGCGCACGCAGAATGACAGAAAACTCTGCAAATCCAGGCAGAGGGCTTAATCTCCCAAAGATATGCATCATCAGAACAAATCCCAACGTGTCCCCAGATTAAATTAATGTGTGCATGTGGCTGTGCACCATGAAAAACAGATGTGCCATTGTCATATCATAACTTCTTTACACAGATATGGCAGATTCAGCAGTGAACACAGAAATGCTGACGCGCACACATACACACAAAATGTGAAACACCGGATGCATATAAATGCATGTTTACATTAGCAATAGGGTGCTTAAGCATAAACTCAAAACACACCCACATATTATCATGCATGTACACAGAAATACCATTAACAATGCCATAATCGTGCATAACTACACAAGGACTTTTACTACAACACACATTAACACCCCACGATAAGACAACATCATCTTGGTCATGATGCAAGTCTAGCTGCAGATAGGAAGCAAGGAAGTAAACGTCTCTGTTAAAATGTTTGAAATTTGGCCGCAATCTCCTTCACACCCACCTAGTGTGCGTCCCACATTTTGCACCCTATTCCAGGTAGTGCACTACTTTTGACCAGGGCCCATATGACTCTGGTCAAAAGTAGTGCACTATATTAGGTGGTAAGGTATCATTTGGGAGGCAGGCCTAGTCAACACCTCTCTGTTTGGAGAGAATATCCGCAGCCCACCAGAGGCAGGCCTTTTCAAAGCTATGTTGCTCTGAGTTGGTTCCTAACCTTGTTCACTGTCACTCAGATGATCTAGTTTACTTAGCTGCCTTCCAGATATCCAGAACAGAAGCACTCTGGCTGACCACAGTGAGTGGGGAGAGAAACACATGCACACTCAATTTTAATTCAATTTAAGGGGCTTTATTGGCATGGGAAACATGTTTACATTGCCAAAGCAAGTGAAATAAATGATAAAACAATTGACAGTAAACATTACACAGTTAAAAGAATAAAGACATTTCAAATGTGATATTGTCTATATACAGTGTTGTGCAAATTATGTGCAAATAGTTCAAGTACAAAAGGGAAAATAAATAAAACATACACTCTCTCTCCATCTTTTGCACACACACACATCTCATTCTCTCTCATACCCACCCACACACAGCGTTTTTATACTAGTGCATGAACTACTGTAAATATAATACCTGTGACCATCTAATGTTGAAGTGAGCAAATTCCTGTGCTGTCCATCTTGATTAGACATTTTTAAATTCTATTTCAATAGAGATTGCTCTCTTTCTCTCCTGTTGTTAACTTATAGCACATCACGACACATACACTGGAAATCCATTCGTTATTTTGTTTTATAAAATCCTCATTGAGGCACATTGTTATGCGCCTACACTTGGCGTTTTTTTAAATTTTAAAAGAAAATGTCGCCTGAGAACACTGAGAAAATCGTATTGTCAGGTTGTAAGACCTTGAGGTAACACTGAGAAAATCATATTGTCAGGTTGTAAGACCTTGAGGTAACACTGAATGTCTGTCTGCTGTGAGATGAAAAAACATTGGCCAAAGTATCACAAGCTGTGCTTTCTTTTCCAAAAGACTTCTGAGATTGAGTCCAGAGCAGAAGTCCTCACCCGAAGGCACACATTGTGCTGTAGTCTAAGCCTCCATATGTCAAGACCATGTCTATATACGACAGCTTAACGATGGTCAGAGCTGGCCAGACCCTGGGCAGGGTAAATGTTGCAGGAGACAAAGAAAACTCTTTTAGAGACAGAAAGAGATGGAGGGAAACAGGGGAAAGAGAGAGTGAAAGAGAGACAGAAACAGAGACGACCAAAGGGGCTGTCTAAAGAGCTGATCTACAGTATACAGTAAAGCTGTACAAAAGACTATTTCTAGCCTGAAAGATGGAAAAAAAATCCCTGTATCTGTCGAGTTGGTCAACCGCACAGGGCTCCAACATTGCACAGTGCAATGTTATAGACGCAATCAATTGGCTAGTACTCCAGAATTCCCTCAATTGAGATGAGGGATGAGTAATCATTTGGATGAAGGATGCAGGTGATTGGATGGGGAAATGTAGGCTGGGTACGTTGAGGAAAGGGATGCTGTTTTCTTTAATGTGGCAGTCAGCAATAAAGATCCTCCCCGCCCTGGTTTCGGTAAAAAGCTGAGGGATGGGGCTTGAGCAATGTAACCACTCAAATTCATAGAGAGAGTGCTATGGATACAAGGACTGACATCCATGATATCAAAATTATAGTTTTAAATGTGTTTTTGAAGCTGTGTTTGTTTACAAAAAAAGGTATATTTGGCTTCTGATGGGGTAGGACAGCTACACTGAGTTCGTGAGACATTTATAAGTTATATTCTTCAATAATCAATGGGTACTGTACATATTCATTTATATGTCCCAAAATGTGGCAACTGCTGATTGCCCCTTTAAATTCAAATATTATTACGAAGCTTTGTGAAATGATGGTTTCCATTTTGTATGTTTTTCTTTAGATTGGCAGCCCACATGTACTACAATAATATACATTTAAAAATATGGAACAAAAAAACATGTTGAGAACTGAATATGAATTGATATGAGTTTGAATATTGTGCCTGTAACCCCCAAACAAAAAAATGGCAAGCAAAATAAAAAGTTGATGTAAAAAAAAAAAAGGATGAGTAATGATTCAATACCATCTGTGATCAGTGTGAGCAGTTGACCAATACTATCGGTTATCCGTGTGAGCAGTCGACCAATACTATCGGTTATCCGTGTGAGCGGTCGACCAATACTATCGGTTATCCGTGTGAGCGGTCGACCAATACTATCGGTTATCCGTGTGAGCTGTCGACCAATACTATCGGTTATCCGTGTGAGCTGTCGACCAATACTATCGGTTATCCGTGTGAGCGGTCGACCAATACTATCGGTTATCCGTGTGAGCGGTCGACCAATACTATCGGTTATCCGTGTGAGCGGTCGACCAATACTATCGGTTATCCGTGTGAGCGGTCGACCAATACTATCGGTTATCCGTGTGAGCGGTCGACCAATACTATCGGTTATCCGTGTGAGCGGTCGACCAATACTATCGGTTATCCGTGTGAGCGGTCGACCAATACTATCGGTTATCCGTGTGAGCGGTCGACCAATACTATCGGTTATCCGTGTGAGCGGTCGACCAATACTATCGGTTATCCGTGTGAGCGGTCGACCAATACTATCGGTTATCCGTGTCAGCGGTCGACCAATACTATCGGTTATCCGTGTGAGCGGTCGACCAATACTATCAGTTATCCGTGTGAGCGGTCGACCAATACTATCGGTTATCCATGTGAGCTGTCGACCAATATTATAGCTTATCCGTGTGAGCTGTCGACCAATACTATCGTTTATCCGTGTGAGCTGTCGACCAATACTATCGTTTATCCGTCTGAGCTGTCGACCAATACTATCGGTTATCCGTGTGAGCGGTCGACCAATACTATCGGTTATCCGTGTGAGCTGTCGACCAATATTATAGGTTATCCGTGTGAGCGGTCGACCAATACTATCGTTTATCCGTGTGAGCGGTCGACCAATACTATCGGTTATCCGTGTGAGCGGTTGACCAATACTATCGGTTATCCGTGTGAGCGGTCGACCAATACTATCGGTTATCCGTGTGAGCGGTCGACCAATACTATCGGTTATCCGTGTGAGCGGTCGACCAATACTATCGGTTATCCGTCTGAGCTGTCGACCAATATTATAGGTTATCCGTGTGAGCTGTCGACCAATACTATCGTTTATCCGTGTGAGCTGTCGACCAATACTATCGGTTATCCGTGTGAGCGGTCGACCAATACTATCGGTTATCCGTGTGAGCGGTCGACCAATACTATCGGTTATCCGTCTGAGCTGACGACCAATATTATAGGTTATCCGTGTGAGCTGTCGACCAATACTATCGTTTATCCGTGTGAGCTGTCGACCAATACTATCGGTTATCCGTGTGAGCGGTCGACCAATACTATCGGTTATCCGTGTGAGCGGTCGACTTGTAGTGATGGGAAGTTCGGCTCTTTTTTCTGACTCATTCAGTCAAAAGAACAAATATTTCAACAAATTTCCTTCATTTATTTCAGTAATGTCCAGAGCACCCTACCGGAGAACGATGAAAAAAAAAAAGATTCTACAAGCCTCTCATTCACCATAGGGGCCTTATTGGAGCTGTGTATTGTAACTGAGACTTATAAAAGTGTGCTTCAAACAATGTTATTTTGTGATTGCTAAGCATACAAATAAGATATGTTGTTAATTTGAAACAAGGTCTAGTTGCCAATCTCTTAGTTGTGGCTGCAACCAGACCAGATTGTGAACGACTCTTGGCGTAATGATTGACTGCCGCGAGGGAGAGATTAGCATAGTATTGTTCGCAAACTGCAGCATCCCCCAATGTTTAGGTATGTTTTGAAAGTTTCAGAATGTTTAGGTATTTTTTGAAAGTTTCAGGATGTTAAGGTATGTTTTGGTTCTACAAAGCTCTGTCCATCAATTGCATTCAATAATCTAATCAAATCAATTGACCAATATTGGCCACATACACATGGTTAGCAGATGTTAATGCGAGTGTAGAGAAATGCTTGTGCTTCTAGTTCCGACAGTGCAGTAATATCTAACAAGTAATCTAACAATTCCACAACAACTACCTAATACACACAAATCTAAACGGATGGAATAATATGTACATATAAATATATGGATGAGCGATGACCGAGCGGCATAGGCAAGATGCAATAGATGGTATAAAATACAGTATATACATATGAAATGAATAATGTAAGGCATGTAAACATTATTAAAGTGGCATTATTTAAAGTGACTAGTGATCCATTTATTAAAGTGGCCAATGATTCGAGTCTATGTGGGCAGCAGGCGCTCTGTGTTAGGGATGGCTGTTTAACAGTCTGATGGGCTTGAGATAGAAGCTGTTTTTCAGTCTCTTGGTCCCAGCTTTGCCTCACCTGTACTGACCTCGCCTTCTGGATGGTAGCGGGGTGAACAGGCAGTAGCTTGGGTGGTTGATGTCCTTGATGATGTTTTTGGCTACTATTATATTTACAGGTAGTTTGTTTGCCCCCGGTGATGCGGCAGTTGCCGTACCAAGCGGTGATACAGCCCGACAGGATGCTCTCAGCTGTGCACCTGTAAAAGTTTGTGAGGGTTTTAGTTGACACATTTCTTCAGCCTCCTGGGGTTGAAGAGATGCTTTTGCGCCTTCTTCACCACACTGTCTGTGTGGGTGGACCATTTCTGTTTGTCCGTGATGTGTATGCCGAGGAACTTAAAACTTTACACCTTCTCCACTGCTGTCACGTCAATTTGGATAGGGGGGTGCTCCCTCTGCTGTTTCCTGACGTCCACGAGCATCTCCTTTGTTTTGTTGACATTGAGTGGGAGGTTGTTTTCCTGACGCCACACTCAGAGTACCCTCACCTCCTCCCTGTAGGCTGTCTCATCGTTGTTGGTAATCAAGCCCACAACGGTTTTGTCGTCTGCAAACTTGATGATTGAGTTGGAGGCGTGCATGGGCAAGCAGTCATGGGTGAACAGGGAGTACAGGAGGGGGCTGAGCACGCACCCTTGCATTTATGAATTGCATTTATTCTTGCACCATGCGAACATGTATTTTTATTCTCAATGCTGCCTGCAGAGTGATATTTTCTGCACGCACATTAGGGCTGGGCGATATGGCCAAAAGATCATAGCACGGTATTTTTTCAACTTTTGACAGTGTGACAGTATTATATGTTTTTGATTAATAAAAGTTCTAAATTTGCTTAAGGAGTAGTGGTGGCAACACATACATTCTAAGTTATTTTAATGGGTCTTTCTAAAAATGGGTCTTTCTAAAAAAAATAAAGTATATATTTTCATATATACACACTGCTCTTGCTAGTATCGCTGCTCTTTACTAAACTTTACGTATCGGCCTCAAGGCCTTCGTCAGATCTTTGAGGCCGATATGTAAAGCTTAAGAGAGAGCCTTGACACTAGAAAAAGCAGTGTGCAGGTTTCTTCTTATCTTATTCAACTGTTACCATGCACCTGCAACAAAGATAGCTCAGATGTGTGACAGCCTTTTGAATACAGTGATGTTTGACATGACAACAAATGAAAATGCCAAAGATGAGTGATTTTGACAGGTTAGGAACCAAAGTGTTGGTCAGTGTTTCCTACGGGACCCTAATCTTTGGCTACATTCAAAGTTATCTTTGCTACCTCATGTAGCTAACATATTCATGCTTCGCCTATTCCTCTTTGATTTAGAAGATACTGTTGTACAAACACGCTGATTTAAGCCTACAACATCACTGGTAGCTACGTTTGCTCTGACTCCGTACAAATTTTAGCTAGCTAGACAGCTAACTAGTGATTAGCAGCTAACATGATTTAGCCACAACTTGCTAAGAAAAGACAAACTAGCAGTTTGCAGATATAAGAAAGCTTGTGCATTTACAATAGAAACAAAGAGGAAACAGCATTGTTAACAACATTGTTGCATGACCATGTAGACTGAACGCAAGTGTCTATTGGTTGAGCAACAAATGTGCTCACTCCTTCAGTGACGGGGCGGTGCCAGGTCTGTGTGGAAAGCGGCACGAAGAGAGAGAGAGCGGAGAGGGATGACAAGTAGAGGATTGAACTATAAAAATGGACGTTACACACAGCGTATCATATTTAAACCAAACATTCAAATACCGTTATAGAAGATAAAGTAAAATCTCAAACCGGTTCGTGCATCAATATCGGTATATAGTAAAATACAGTATATCGCCCAGCCCTAACGCACATGATAGACTGTTTGTCGGAGCACGCCTCTGGAGCAGCTGAGCCGGGGGAGCGCGTATTCAATCCTGCTGAAGAATTCATTGCGGCCAGCAGGTCAAACAAACGACTAAAATGAATAAGTCACTCTAAAAAAAAAAAAATTCAAAAACAACAAATCATTTGCGAACTGCACAGCACTATTGACTTGCCATCTTTAGGTGGTGTGATGGAGTCTGTTAGTTGGGCATTGATGGATTCTTATCTGTAATCTGTGATAAGAGTCATTGGTCATGTAGGATGCGGTCAGCAGGAACAATCAAGTAAATTCATGATATTATATTATAGACTCAGAAGGAGAAATACATTGCCTTGCTGAAGAAAAACGGTACCATGCCAGACAAGAAGAAACACCATGAGATCTAGGTTCTGGTGTGTAGCGTTCTAGGCTGAGACAACCCCAGCAATTCTCGCAAGGTTTTTTATATATCTTAGAAACTTCAGGAGTCCATCTCCATCTTCTTCTTTACCACACAGTGCACACACCATGACTCCTGTCTATGCCTCTAAAAACTCTGAATTATGGTAATGCTATTCAGACTTTCTGCTGCATCTGCGTCACAAGCAGTGCCGTAGCGGTCAGGCCAGAGAGCACTGGAGTTGGAGCTGGAGGCCATTATTTGGCCAGCAGTCTCCAGAGGTAAGCAGAGGCCAAGGCAGCCGTGACTCTCACAGCACCAGGCTAGCATAGGCACAAGGCTCTGGCCTTAGTACCAGATGATTACCAGCCTAACAGCAGGCCTCCTACTTTATCTAGCCACTTTACCAATTTCCAAAGGAACTTATGGATGTAGGTGTGTATGGAGAGGGGGAGATAGTGTGGGGGTGGTAGCAGCGTGTGTGTGGAGAGGGGGAAACAGTGTGTACCAGGTGGAACTATGAACCCACCACTACCATCCCAGATAGTGCCACTAATGCATTATTCAGAAGCTTCAAATGTGAAACTTTGGGCAGTTTTGTCCCAGGGGCTTTTCTATCTTATAAAACTATCGTACTACCACTGGTAACAGCTAGCAAACATGTGATTTATATGGGCAGTGGGACTCTCTAATCAATACATGGCTCTAAGGAAGTGTGATACAGTTTACTAATTTTACAAAATGTGTACCATCACTGAGCATTATTTGGTGTAAACTCACAATATTTAGGGAATGATTTTTATGTGCCTGAATCCAGACAGTAGGATACAAATAAATCAATGGAACTTGTGATTACTTTCATCAGTAAAGCAAACAGACTTTTGATTTATTTACCTAACCTGAAAATAAATAGGCTATTCATATCGAACATATATCAAATGTATTTATAAAGCCCTTTTTACATCAGCAGATGTCACAAAGTGCTATACAGAAACTCAGCCTAAAACCCCAAAACAGCAAGCAACGCAGATGTAGAAGCTGTTATTTACCATATACTGACTTTTTATGACACCTAGATACCGGAAAGCACCTTTATCCTTATCCTCCTTTATCATTAACAGTTACAGATGGAAATAGCAGTAAAGTGAGACAAGCAAATCATCAATGTTCAGTCTTTTGCTCTGTGACAAAGGCCAAATGTCCTCCACAAAAGCTAAATTGCCAAGGAAACACTGAGCCTGGTGATAATCATAGGAAATGAATGACATCCTACTATGACAAAAAATAAAACGCAAAATCATGGTATTTTGTTGATGCTTTCAACATCATTATAGCACTTACGAGCATTGGCCGAATGCCAAGGCACTTCAGAGAGATTCACAGAATCTTGGTAAAATGCTCTAAATGCTACTAGTGAATTTTACGTTTGCACCATTACATTACTACATTACAATTATGTTATGACTGAAAATTCAGCACGTTGTAAAAACTATGGGGGGTATCAATGTAAATTGAGTATGACCAATTATGTGTTTTATTTGTTTATATGTCAATGGAAATTAAATAAATGTTTTTTTTTTAGACTTGAAAATGTTGATTTCAAAACACACATTTGAGGAATCACCCACAAGTTATAGAAAATGTTAACTTGAACAACCGCAAGTAGGGGCGTACTGCTGGAAACCATTTCAAGTTCCGGATCATACAGTACACTGCACAGTATCAGTTGAAACGGTTTTGTAGCCAAACTGACCTCCTTGCACCTGAGTCACTTTAAAGAAATACACTGAGTCCCATCACCAAATCTAATTTTAGGGACACTCATTGTTAATGATCACTTTCAGTCTGCCTCTGTGTTGCCAAGTCCTTTAGGCAACACCAGATGAGAACAGATCTTAAACCATCTTCTATCCACAGTAAATAAAAGAACATTGAAAACTTATTAAACCATCTTGGAACACAGAAAATGCCATTGAAATAGACTATTGCCCAGTTTCAAATCGAACCCTCACCTCTACACCCAAAGCACTTATGTAGATTTGAAAGTATTGGATAGATGTAGGCTAGCTAATAATAATGTAGCTCCGTTTTGGTCTTCGATTTGCTAGGGCTAAAATACATTGTCTTCACCATATTGTTTTGCCTATCCAATCCTTCTAGATCAAGTACCTAGAGGCCTGGCGGGCTATAGGGATTTGGTTAAAAGGTTATGGTTACGTTTAAGGTTCTGGGTTATTTGTTGGCATGTCAGTCACGTCCCTTTTAGTCACACCCCATCTGTGTCAGTTTCCGCCAAACAACCCAGAAGAGATAGTCACCACAACCTCCTGGCAGACGAGCCTGGTTCCTGGGGCAGCAGGTGTTCGACTGTAACCCGGAGAGCGTGAATGAGCCACCCACCCACCCCCTGGTCCCGGGCCAAAGACACAGGAGCAGGTGTGGAGCAGAGTGGAGCACTGCAGATGAACTAAGGAACACACGGAGCCCAGATCAATTAAACAGCCTAATAGTCCGGGATTCATAAAGCCTCTCTAGTTTGTAACCCCTATTTGTCATCTTTACAACCCCTTCCTTCCATCCATCTCCCCCTCCTCCCTCGGCTGAGGTTTATACCCAGGATCGGTAAACAGAAATCAATGACCCAAAACGATGGACTGCTTCATATTAACGATTTATCGGAGGGTTGGGGGGTACCTAGAATTGGCTAAGAGGTTGCCCCAAGAGCCCCCTGATATGCATTCAGTGGAGGTTCACATATCACCATAAATCCATAATGTATTCAGTTGGGAGATCTGGGTTACTAGCGCATAAACCCTTTAATGTACATACTGCTTACAACAGACCTGGTCTATATGAGATTATAAACTGAGTGGTTTGAGTCCTGAATGCTGATTGGCTAAAAGCTGTGGTATATCAGACAATATGCCATGGGTATGAAAAAACATTTATTTTTACTACTCTAATTATGTTTGTAACCAGTTTATAATAGCAATAAGGCACCTCGTGTTTGTGATATATGGCTAATATACCACGGCTAAGGGCTGTATCCAGGCACTCCGTGTTGCATCTTGCGTAAGAACACCCCTTAGCTGTGGTATATTACCCATATACCACACCCCTTCGTGCCTTATTGCTTAAATATACCACGGCTGTCAGCATTCAGGCCTCGATCCACCCAGTTTATAATGTCTGATATACCTTATTGGTTAAATATGAGCATGACCAGGTTTAATAGATGTCATAGACAACATTCATTTGGGAGCCTATGGCTCTAATAGACACAAATGTTCCACCCTCGTCCTATAGTGTTACCGTGGGGAATGTCTAAAATTGATGCTCCGCCAAGGTCAATATGGGTTCAAGCACAATCCCAGGCGGCTTTCAGAGTCTGCTAATTCTTGTTGTGGATCACAATCCTAATTGGATAATTACACTCATTGATTGGATGGTGAAAGAAAGAGGCCCTCCCCTCTCGCTCGGTTTCCCCAACCTATTAGATTAGAGTCTAGTAGTGAGAACTAGCAACCTCCCAAAACTCTCAAGAATTTAACTTGGACACTTCTGACCTCCAGCAAGGTCAGACAGCAATAACCAGGTGTAAAAAGTACACAGGCTAGCCAACCCCCCTGGTCACAAATCAGATTTATTGGGAGTAGGCAATATTTTTTTCTGATCCTCCCCCTTGGTAGTAGACTGTATTCATTCTGGTCTATATTAACAGTATTGCACTTTTCATGTAGCCTACTTTTGGCCAGCTAATATCTTAACCACCGATCAAGAAACGTTATGGACTAAATGTTCAAATCCTGTTGCTGCAGGATCATTTTGCTGTGACAATATAGGTTAGGTTTTTAATTAAAAACAAAAAATATATATATTTTTGGATACATCTGTCATCTACCCGAAGGAAAATGCAAAACATTGCGAATTAGGTTAAACCCATCATCAGTCTGAATGACCAACTCTAGAGGGGTTGAGACCAGACCTCTCCTTAGAATGCAGTACTTTTCCGAAGGATATGCAAGCACATTCATGGAACAATGGAATACAGATTATCAAAGGATTCAATCACTGACTTATTGATTTCTAACTATCTGGAGTTATACAGCATAAGTTTGGCATAATGTACACTTGGCAAAAGAAAGGCAAAAATGTAATATGAATGTATAAAGAAAGGTATGACTGAATATGCCCACATAAAACCTCATCTAATGTATGCCATATAAGAGCCATATGATACAACCTAACTATTAAAAATTGTTGTCACCGATTTGGGTGAAATGTCCAACAAAGAACCTCAGAAGGCAAATAACTGGAGATGGAACATTTCATGTGTAAAACAGCACATCACATTATACCTGGAGGTATTGATGATGATAATAATAAATACAAAAATATTATTATTATTAGTAGTGGTAGTAGTAGTATTAACAACTAATTGAGCCTTAAAACGTGAAGTGAATATGCCGCTTTGACAGGTAGCCTTGATGTGGACATGCAATGTTCAGCCTAACGCACACGTCCAACTTCCATGCACACAGGAGTCTGCGCATCAAGTGTCAACTCCAGTCGTTTTCAGAATGTGTGAAACTCGCCTCCTCCCAACAATGCCAATTCATTATAATTTCTAAAGAATATCCCATATGCAGTGAACTGACAGTCGCTATACAGTGTTTTATTTCGTTCTCTCCCTTTACCTATCGTTGCGCAAATAAAACAAAATGTGCAGTGCGTGTCCCATTGAGTCCATCTGCATCGATTACATTGGGTTTGCAGTCAAAATAGTATCGATCTATTCAATAATCGAATGCATAGGCTACTGCAAGACGCGGCTACTATACTATAGTGATGCGTTTTCAATAGCCTACCTCAATTCCTTCATAAGTAGCCTGGCATTTTAAGTTTTTTCTTTTTATTAGACTTCAATTCCCTGAACTCAGTGACCAATAATAGATCTCCAGACCAAATACACATATTGCGCAACCCAGTATGCCTTTCTTTTTTAATTCATATCATTTAAAATATCTTCTGACATAATTAGATTTAAAACAAGCTGCAAACAAGTTCACTGTGAACCGATGATCTACATAATGCACGAGATGGACAGAACATTGCGTACGGTCAATAGTTATTTCACTTGAGATATCTATCCGCCTTCATCAGTGTAGTGATGCAAAATGGCAACAAGTTCGATCTTCGATTTAGCCTAATTGCATCGTTAATCGCCCATCACTAATGAGAGCATATCCATGAGAACTGGCAAGGCATTCTCCCGTCGGTTGCCATACAAAACTCTCCAGTTTTCAATTCTATTTCCTCTCATTTCCCCTGAACTACGATATTGAAGAGGGAAACGAGCGCGGAAAGAAGTCGCTCATACAACCGGTTTATACATGTCCAAATAAATGCAAAAGTAGGCGAAACAATATGCTCGTACCTTTTTACGTGGGAGAATGTCAAAGACTCGGGTAGCAAGTTGGAGAGACTGGTCCTGTCTATCGTTTTTTCCCCAAATGTATGATCCTCTATGAGCAGCAGCAGCAGAAGCAGCAACGGCGGCGGACAGTCTGAAGCGCAGCTACACTCATCCACCCTGCCACCACGCTTTTATTGGAGTCTTCTTTTTGACAGGACAGAAACACACTGCATGGAAAGCCCCTTGTGGTGATGGGGAGAATGTATAAATGAAAGAGAGGGAGAGAGCGTTGAGAGTAGAGAGATTAAGCCTTGCTGCATTATATAAACCATTCACCCCCTTTTTTCACAACTGCCACCAGTTTGGAGCTAAAACATTTACAACAAAGACATATTGACCTAGTAAAATAAATAGTGTAAAATATATATATATATATTTTTTTTTTTACACTATTTATTTTACTAGGTCAATATATGTATTTGTTGTAAATGTTCAGGAAGTATTTAGACCCCTTGACTTTATGTTACAGCCTTATTCTAAAATGGATTCAATTATTTTTTCCCCTCATCAATCTACACACAATGGCAAAGCAAACACACACACACACTTTTATTGTATTAAAAATAAAACAAATATCAAATTGAAATAACTATTCAGACCCTTTACTAAGTACTTTGTTGAAGCACCTTTGGCAGTGATTACAGCCTTGAGTCTTCTTGGGTATGAAGCTACAAGCTTGGCACACCTGAATTTGGGTTTCTTCTCTGCAGATCCTCTTAAGCTCTGTCTGGTTGGATGGGGAGAGTCCCTGCACAGCTATTTTCAGGTCTCTCCTGAGATGTTCGATTGGGTTTAAGTTCGGGCTCTGGCTGGGCCACTCAAGGACATTCAGAGACTCATCCCAAAGCCACTCCTGCATTGTCTTGGCTGTGTGCTTAGGGTCTTTGTTCTGTTGGAAGGTGAACCTTCGTGCCAGTCTGAGGTTCCGAGCACTCTGGAGCAGGCTTTCATCAAAGATCTCTCTGTACTTTGCTTTATTCAACTTTCTTGCGATCCTGACTAGTCTCCCAGTCTCTGCCGCCGAAAAACATCCCCACAGCATGATGCTGCCACCACCAAGCTTCATCGTAGGGATGGTGCCAGGTTTCCTCCAGATGTGACGCTTGGCATTCAGGCCAAAGAGTTCCATCTTGGTAGGGCGGGCTGTCATGCGCCTTTTACTGAGGAGTGGCTTTCGTCTAGCCACTACCATAATGGCCTGATTGGTAGAGTGCTGCAGAGATGGTTGTCCTTCTGGAAGGTTCTCCCATCTCCACAGAGGAACTCTGGAGCTCTGTCAGATTAACCTTCGGGTTCTTGGTCACCTCCCTGACTAAGGCCCTTCTCCCCCGATTGCTCAGTTTGGCCTGGCGGCCAGATCTAGGAGGAGTTTTGGTCATTCCAAACATCTTCCATTTAAGAATGATAGAGGCCACTGTGTTCTTAGAAAACTTCAATGCTGCATACATTTTTTGGTACCCTTCCCCAGATCTGTGCTTCGACACAATCCTGTCTCAGAGCTCTACGGAAAATTCCTTTGACCTCATGGCTTGGTTTTTGCTCTGACATGCACTGTCAACTGTGGGACCTTACATAGACAGGTGTGTGTCTATCCAAATCATGTCCAATCAATTGAATTTACAACAGGTCAACTTCAATCAAGTTGTAGAAACATCAAGGATGATCAATGGAAAGAGGATGCACCTGAGCTCAACTTTGAGTCTCATTGCAAAGGGTCTAAATACTTATGTAAATAAGGTATCGGTTTTAATTTTTTTATACATTTGCAAAGATTTCTAAAAAACTTTTTTTGCTACGTCATTATTGAATATTGTGTGATTGATTGATTGATTAATTCATTTGAAAATAATGCTGTAATGTAACAAAATGTTGGTAAAGCCAACGGGTCTGAATACTTTCCGAATGCACTGTATAAAGGATTTTTTTTTTCAAATGAAAAGATGCAACGTAACAATTTAAAATATTTTACTGTTACAATTCATATAAAGAAATCAGGTAGGAGCGTGGATCAGAAAACACATCTCCTTCGCATAGAGGTGATCAGGCTTGTGGAATGTTGTCCCACTCCTCTTCAATGGCAGTGGGAAGTTGCTGCATATTGGAGGGAACTGGAACACGCTGTCGAATACGTCAATCAAGAGCATCCAAAACATGCTCAATGGTGAGTACGCAGGCCATGGAAGAACTGGGACATTTTCAGCTTCCAGGAATTGTTTACAGATCCTTGCGACATGAGGCTGTGCATTATCATGCTGAAACATGAAGTGATGGGAGGTGGATGAATGGCACGACAATGGGCCTCAGGATCTCGTCACGGTATCTCTGTGCATTCAAATTGCCATCGACAAAATGCATTTGTGTTCATTGTCCATAGCTTATGCCTGCCCATACCATAACCCCACCACCACCATGGGGCCCTCTATTCACAACGTTGACATCAGCAAAACGCTCACCCACACAACACCATATACGCTTTCTGCCATCTACCTGGTACAGTTGAAACCATCTGTGAAGAGCACACTTCTCCAGCGTGCCAGTTGAAGGTGGGCATTTGCCCACTGAAGTCAGTTATGACCCCAAACTGCAGTCAGGTCAAGACCCTGGTGAGGACGACGAGCATGCAGATGAGCGTCCCTGAGACAGTTTGTGCAGTAGTTCTTCGGGTTGTGCAAACCCACAGTTTCCTCAGCTGTCTGGGTGACTGGTCTCAGATGATCCTGCAGGTGAAGAAGCCGGATGTGGAGGTCCTGGGCTGGTGTGGTTACATGTGGTCTGTGGTGAAGAAGCCGGATGTGGAGGTCCTGGGCTGGTGTGGTTACATGTGGTCTGTGGTGAAGAAGCCGGATGTGGAGGTCCTGGGCTGGTGTGGTTACATGTGGTCTGTGGTGAAGAAGCCGGATGTGGAGGTCCTGGGCTGGTGTGGTTACATGTGGTCTGTGGTGAAGAAGCCGGATGTGGAGGTCCTGGGCTGACGTGGTTACATGTGGTCTGTGGTGAAGAAACCGGATGTGGAGGTCCTGGGCTGACGTGGTTACATGTGGTCTGTGGTGAAGAAGCCGGATGTGGAGGTCCTGGGCTGGCGTGGTTACATGTGGTCTGTGGTGAAGAAACCAGATGTGGAGGTCCTGGGCTGACGTGGTTACATGTGGTCTGTGGTGAAGAAGCCGGATGTGGAGGTCCTGGGCTGGCGTGGTTACATGTGGTCTGTGTTGAAGAAGCCGGATGTGGAGGTCCTGGGCTGGTGTGGTTCACATGGTCTGCGGTTGTGAGGCCGATTGGCCATACTGCCAAATTCTTTAAAATTATGTTAGAGGGTGTTTATGGTAGAAAAATGAATATAAAATCATCTGGCAACAGCTCTGGTGGACATTCCTGAAGTCAGCATAACAATTGCCCACTACCTCAAAATTTGAGACATCTGTGGCATTGTGTTGTGTGACAAAACGTAACATTTTAGTGGCCTTATTTGTCCCCAGGCAAAGTGGACTTGTGAAAAAAAAACAATTAAACCTTTATTTAACCAGGTAAGCTAGTTGAGAACAAGCTCTCATTTACAACTGCGACCTGGCCAAGATAAAACAAAGCAAATGATCATCCTGTTCAATCAGCTTCTTGATATGCCACACCTGTCAGGTGGACGGATTATCTTGGCAAAGGAGAAATGCTCAATAACAGGGATGTATACAAATTTGTGCACAAAATTCAAGAGAAATAAGCTTTTTGTGCACATGGAACATTTCTGGGATATTTGTTTTTTCCGCTCCAGAAACATGGGACACTTTTCATGTTGTGTTTATTTTTTTGAAAAAAAAAATAATAATAATAAAGTTATTCAAGTATAAATTACAAAAATTGCAGAAGATTCCAGTAACTTAGCCTACTGGTAAATTAGCCTACCGGTAGATTTGTAACCCTAATCATGGTGCTATATGACAGATGGCATATTGTAAGTGGCATCTTCAGTTACATTAGCCTACAGGTATGTGGATCTCATATTGATAGTGATAATGAGGCTTTCCTTTATAGGCAGGGGATGGTAGCTTGTTATATTAACTTAGTCTAGACTAGTTCCTGACTAAGGAAATAGCTATTGAATATTATTATGTTTTCCTCGGTGAGGTGTTGAAACCGTGGCAGTGCCAATCCCTCATGCTTGTAATGAGAACCTAACAGTAGCAACATAAATTCCCCAGCTATAGTGAAAGACAAACAACAAAGGGATCAATCATGGCTGGAAACAGAACAGAAGACAAATAAAAGGTATTTAACAGGGCACTGTAATCCGTTGATGGCCAAACCACTATTGACTAACCCTCATAACACTGGATACCGGTGGTCATATTGATATGCAGGCCAAATAGGGGTACAGTCTACTACGGTCTACAATATGTTACCATAGTGAGTACTGTAGTTACTGTTGTAGATTACGGGTGTGTTCAATTATGAGCTCATTCTGGCCTTTGTAGTGTTTCTCTCTCAGGGCGTTCAGAGTGCACACTGGACGCTCTGGTTGAGGAGTAGGGTTGATCTGAGAGTTCTGACCTCACAACAGCAGTCAAGCACACAAGCAAACTGGCTAATGTTGGCTAGCTACTTCCAGGCAAATGAGAGAATACCTCACTCTTTACTTATCCAGAGCATTGGTGACTGTACTGCTGCTGGAAACAATTTAAATATGTTTTTTTGTCAATGTTTGGCTGAGCATTCTTAAATCCATCAGTTATTCTGCGCTCTGGGAGTAGATGGCCAGAGTGAATTTACAAATGCTCCTGTACGTGGAAGATTGCATGTGTAGCGGTTGGCTAAATGCTCAGCTACTGCCTTTATGTACTGCTTTTAGTGTACTGAGGTAGGGTCACCCCACATTTAGAAACACATTGGCTTTTCTGAATCAGTGATATTGACAGTGCTTCCTGAGTACATTGTGTTACAGTGCAGGTCTTGAGTTTGCGCCCGGTAGTGGAGAACTTTCCACTCCATCACACACATACAGGGTTGGGCAGGTTGGATATATTTTAGTCAGGGAGTCCCATTGAGACCAAGGTCTCTTTTTCAAGGGTCCCTTGCATGACAAGACCAACAGCAATTACACAAATAGATACTACAATAAAGACAGGAGCACAGGAAATGCAAAGAAAAATACAAAAACACAATCATTAAACAACAAGAGGTCCTCTACCAACATGAAGCACAAAGAACCCATTCTTTTCAAAATTGCCTTGAGATAATATCCCCCCATTTTGGTAGGAAGAATGTGAAAACGCAATAAACATAATCATTGTTATTTCTGGCTGTTCAGATATTTTTTTATAGCACTGTACATTGTCTTTGTCGGTGTGTGTGTGCTTGCGTGTGTGTCAACCGTCATTGTTTGATGGCAAGAGAAGAGGAACAATAAACCAGAGGCCACCTGGTCACAAAGCCCAATGTTATGTTAATGCATGTAAATACACCACAAAGCACAACAGTTGACGTTTTGTGGTAGCCTGGGTGCCAGTCTTTTAGCTAACATTCCACTTCTTGTAGCCTACTCAAGGTCAAAACGTAGGGAAAGAGAGTTTGGAAATGCTTCTCAAATAACCCCCACAGAAACCTTCAAAATCTGGCATATCTGGCGTATAATGCCATTTTGGCCCTCTGGGTTTTATGTTTTCATTGAAGGATTGTGGGTGTTTTGTGTGTTGTTTAAAAAATATATTTCCAAACTCTCAACATTTTCCCTTACAGGCTATTGCAATTAAGCTTTGAGTAACATGTCGGCGAAATGCTTAAAAGATTTCATCGTGTTTGTTTTGACAGCAAGCAACTTACTCTGTAAACAATTGTGTCAAAACAACTAGAGCAGGAGTTCATCTTTGTTCTTATACTTCTGCTGTTCTATTGCCTCTGACTGTTTTTCTGTTTTTCTGTAATACATTTAAAAATGTCATAAATGTCATATGGAACAATTTAAATATAAAGCCACATAAGATTTTGATGGGGAGAAAACATCTTCATACTAATGAGGAACATAGAGCAAAGGAACCACCAGTAGAGAGAGCACAAACTATTTTTATTTCACCAGGTTGGCCAGTTGAGAACAAGTTCTCATTTACAACTGTGACCTGGCCAAGATAAAGCAAAGCAGTTCGACACAAACAACACAGTTACACATAGAATAAACAAACATGCAGTCAATAATACAATATAAAAAGTCTATATACAGTGTGTGCAAATGAGGTGATTTTAATATATATATATATAAATAGTGATTGTCATTAGAAAACATACATAGATCCTTTTTGGTTTTTCATGCTTTGAAGTATGTAGGGCTGGAACCACATAACAAAAATATGTTTGTTTTTTATAGACTGGACAAAATATAAAACGCAACATGTAAAGTATTGGTCCCATGTTTCATGAGCTAAAATAAAATATCCCCAAAATGGACAAAAAGCTGATTTCTCAACAACAACAAAAATCACACATTTATTTACATCCCTGTTAGTGAGCATTTATCCTTTACCAGGTGTGGCCTATCAAGAAGCTGATTAAACAGCATAATAATTACATAGGTGCACCTTGTGCTGGGGACAATAAAATTAGCTGTTGGCAGAAAATTCAGCTGCCTCCAACGTCGTTTTAGAGAATTTGACAGTACATCCAACTGGCCTCATAACCGCAGACCACGTGTATGGTGTTGTGTTGGCAAGTGGCTTGCTGATGTCAACATTGTGAAAAGAGTGCCACATGATGGTGGTGGGGTTATGGTATGGGAGGGCATAAGCTACGGACAATGAGCATAATTACATTTTATTGATGGCAATTTGAATGCACAAAGATACTGTAACGTGATCCAGAGGCTCATTGTTGTGCCTTTCATCCACTGCCATCACCTCATGTTTCATCAGGATAATTCACTGCCCCAAGTCGCAAGGATCTGTACACAATTCCTGGAAGATGAAAATGTCCCAGTTCTTCCATGGCCTGCATACTCACCAGACATGTCACCCATTGAGCATGTTTGGGATGCTCTGGATCGATGTGTATGACAGCGTGTTCCAGTTCCCGCCAATATCCAGCAACTTCCCAAAGCCATTGAAGAGGAGTGGGACAACATTCCACAGCCCACAATCAACAGCCTGATCAACTCTATGCGAAGGAGATGTGTCACGCTGCATGAGGCAAATGGTGGTCACAGCAAATACGGATCCACTCTCACCAACCTCTATTTTTTAAGGTATTTGTGACCAACAGATGCATATCTGTATTCCCAGTCATGTGAAATCCATAGATTAGAGCCTCATTGATTTAAATTGACTGATTTCTTTGTTTGAACTGTAATTCAGTTAAAATCTTTGAAATTGTTGCATTTATATTTTTGTTCTGTTTGAAATTAATGCCAAATCTCCACATAAATTAGAATGAAAACACAATTTCATAAAAAACACCCAATAGCTCTTTTAAAAAAAAAAGTATTTGAGGACAGAATGTTCCTGGTAAGCCCCAAATACCCAAATGCAGATCAAAACATCAATGAAAAGAGGAAGGCAGTGTCCCAATAGTAACATGGGCTACACACAGTTATCTGCACATTGACAGATATCTGACATATCAGTCTGTATCAGCCCTCTCTCAGTACACATCTTCCCTGTGATTAGAAAAACATTAGATATCCCCTCAATCTGAGAAACCTCCCCAAGGCTAAACCAGCATCTATCCTAAATGAGCTAGCTAGCAGCTCTAAAAAAGGTTGCCCTGATCATCTCCACTGATTTGATCTCATCAGCTCTGAGGTAGTGAGATCCTTTGAAAGGTTTCTGTTCTGTCACTGCGGCCCTTCAAAGTGTCATTTACCTAAACAATGAAATGTTAAAACCTCGAAACCTCAACAACGGAGTTTGAGGTTTTGGAAAGAAAAAGCCAATCGTGCAAAGTATTAACGCTTTCCTTTGCAGACCCTTAAAGCCGGCATTTACCCAGGAGTAGAAGAGGTTTAGAGGAAAAAAACACTGCACGAGTGTGAAGCATGAAAGCGTTCCTGTTTTTTTCGGATTCATTTGGTTGTCAGCAAAGATCACCATTTACCTAAACACTGAAATATAACACCTAATTTGTCGAGGGTTTGAGGAAAGAAAACGCCACACGAGTGTGACGTACAGTATGAAAGTGTTCACTAATGCGGATGTGACTTAAGTTTAGGGGAAGCAAAGAGTCTGACTCATTTCCAAATGGTCCAGGAGGCTAAAAATAGACTCATCTTTAGAAGATTCATCTTTCTTTACTCATGGAAGAAAGAGGGCGGAAATCCAGTTATTTTTTTAAATATAGTTTCTTTACATCACATAATATTACCACTGCATTATATGGATTGGTTCTGGAACATGGAAGCAATGTATTGCATCCCAGTCTAATCTTCAGGCAGAAATGTAATAGGTGCGAAAATATGACATCATTCTATAAGAATATATGAGAAGAAGAAAACAGTATGGTCCCTTGCCCTGCTGTTAACATATTCACATCACATGACATCATTCTATAAGAATATATGAGAAGAAGAAAACAGCATGGTCCCTTGCCCTGCTGTTAACATATTCACATCACATGACATGTTTGTTGTTGTTTCTGAGCATGAGGATTGAGACATGAGTAAATAGTATGCCACGATATGCAGTAGCTGACAAAGGTCAGGAAATGACTATTTAAATGTGTTTACATGTTGTACTCAATTAATGACGTGCACTCTCATCCACTCAGGATGAAAATGTGTAGGTTCTTATGACTGTAGGATCATTGTGCTCATGAAGTAAGCACACTGTTGATGCCCAATGTCAAATTACTATGTGGAGAGAATATTTAGGAGGCTCTAGTCAAGGACTGGTAGGAACATTTCTTTGAGGAGATGCCGCAAAATAATCCCTAAAGTGTTATCGGCTGTTAGGGAAATGGGTTTGTGGCTTTGGAGGGGAAAAAAACAGAGTAAAAGCAATCAAGGCTTTAAATAAAAAGGCATTTTGAAAGTGTTTCATGTGAGGGCAAAGTCACATCGACTGTAGCTAGCATTCAGGTTAATTTCTGAATAATTACTCTAGTGCTCAATGGCATTGCTCTCCCATGGCAACAGCCTGTTTATCTGCTATTGCTACTGTAACAAGCCCCCTACTCCTAAGCAACTTCTCACCTAGTAAGCCATGGTTGAAAGGAGAATTTCTTAAGTACTGTGAAATAAAAGGTTATGATTGCTTTTAAATGGCTGTTGCTATATTGTGTTTATACAACCTGAAGTTACAAAGGGAACCGAGAACCATAACGTCCTTAAACACAAGCACACCAATTTAACAGTATCGGTTTCGGCCAGATTACAACTCACATAGGGAAGAGACGTTCTCCCATCATTGACATCATTGAGGGGCCGAGACTCTCAGGAGCGTCCACCGTGGTGAATTGAAAAGTGTGGAAGGCTGAGATTACAGCGGTGAAGAAGTTTGATTTGACACAAGGTCAGAGGGAGCGCTGATTGACGAGTCTGATTACTGACTGTGCCACACAGGGCCGGGCTTTGACAGAAGCTCCCACTGCCGGGCCTTTCAACCCACAATCTCTCATTCACAACATTGCCGCCACTCGACAAGCTGACACAAGCGGGCGCCCTGATAGATGGACCGGGTCGAGAGATGGAGAGATTTTTTAAAATGTACGGCAGCAGGCACCGACTAAACAGCAGCCAGGGGGGGGGGGTTACACAGACACTGAAAAGGCCTATATGTCCTTTCAATTTCCCATTAGACATTGGGACAGTTACAGCAACGTGTTCAATGATAGATAGAGGAATTCATCAAAAGTAATTAATAAAATTGGTCAACCAATCAAGCTACTTTTCCAGACAAGTTCATGTTAAACACTGCAATCAGAAGAAAAGACGTATTACATCGTATCTCAGTGAGATGGTCACTACATGGCCCTGGCCAGCACCACACATGCCTAAGAGCATGATTAAGAAATGGTATGAGGGAAAGATTGGGAATTCAGGCAGGACACCGGGGTTAACAACCCCTAATCTTACGCTAAGTGCCATGGGATCTTTAGTGACCACAGAGAGTCAGGACGGACACCTGTTTAACATCCCATCTGAAAGACAGCACCATACACAGGGCAATGTCCCCAATCACTGCCCTTGGGATACTTGTTTTTGTGTTGGCCCTCCAACACAACTTCCAGCAGCATCTGGTCTCCCATCCTGGGACCAATCCTGCTTAGCTTCAGAGGCAAGCCGGCAGTGGGATGCAGGGTGGTGTGCTGCTGGCCAAATGTACACTATAAGATAATCATTCATATAAAGACTATTTCAGCACATAGATCACATTTGCAGTAGGCTAGGTATGTGCTGCTAACAAACAATTAGCCTTGCGAGAAAAGGCACATATAAATTGCTTCCCTCCCAACAACACACTCAAAATGGGGCTACTTACATGTTGTAATGATGCACACAGTATCACAGCAAACTTTTATAGCTAGCTCTGCTCACATCTGTCCATTTCCCTCACATGATCAAATTAGCCACGCCCAGTAGGCGCATACCAGCTGGCTGATTGGAGGACACACGGGAGCAGTGATTTGTTTGTGGTCGGGCCAATCAGGGTAGCTGTAAGGATGAGTGAGCCACGTGATTGGGTTAGGATTAGGGTTAGATGATTGGCTGGCTATGATATGCAGATTGTGAATCCGTGTTTCTGGGTTTTCGATGCCATTCCATTCACTCCATTACAGCCATTATTATGAGCCGTCCTCCCATCAGCAGCCTCCACGTATCCAGAAATGTAGTGTTATCACTCCTCAAACGTCAGGGTTTTTAGCTAAGCTGACGTCTTTATTTGTCAGACATAATGTAGGATGATAGGATAATAAACTGAATACATAATGTTACACACAGCATCTGAAACCTACTAATCCCTTCATTGAGTCTCTTGGCCACAGTAGTCGTTAGCATGACGAAGATTTGAATATCGAAGGACAGTAGTCTGTATGAAGTTACATACATATACTGTACATAGCACCCTAACTTGTCTTCTATAAAGAGCTCCAAACACCTGCTCAGAATATAGACGGCAAAACTGTAATCTATGCACTAAGCATGTTAAGTATGCCATGGAGCCCTAGTAGTGCTGGAAGAGAAGAAACCTGGGTTCAAATAGTATTTGAAATCTTTCATATACTTTGAGTGTTTACTTTAGCCTGTTTGGAGTGCCAGATAGACAGGTTTTGGTCTTTTGAGGCTAACTGGTTCCATTGAGCCCGACAAGCTCAATCAGTATTTTTAAGATTCAAATGCGATTTGAACCCAGGTCTGGAAGAGAGTCGTACCACACGACACGTTAACTTGCCCATATCAAGTTATGGAACATCTCACGGAGCTTCAGTGTAGCCGTAATAATTACAGATGTAGTATTACTTTGATACTTATTCATGCGAGAGAACCACCCTTGTGTCCTAGGACTGTCATAATGACGTGGGACTTTTACACCGGCAAAAACATTTCAAGGCAAATAAATGGCTTCAATGGCAATTGTACATTTCTTTCTACTTGATACCCAGCAGAACACCACTGAAGGACACATTATAGGCCATTCATTCAAGTTGTAAGTAACAGTTCAGCTTGCCATTAAAGTTGTCTGTGATGCTATTACCGGGCTGTTCATAAAACCCGACATGTTATGACATTTATGTTGATAGCTGTATGAGAAAATGCTGACTTTAAGGAATATTTGTTTAGTCAACACAGGGAACATGTACAATATATACATGTGGTCATTAAATCTCTCTCTTGCATGTCTGGATGTGGATGGATGATACTACTGTATGTAAAATAGAAGACAACAAAGGAAGCAGATGGGCTTAGAGGGATAGTTAAGTTTTCATGTTAAGAACCTTTAG
Organism: Oncorhynchus nerka; assembly: GCF_034236695.1. Taxonomy (NCBI): domain Eukaryota; kingdom Metazoa; phylum Chordata; class Actinopteri; order Salmoniformes; family Salmonidae; genus Oncorhynchus; species Oncorhynchus nerka. The sequence goes on from NC_088397.1 coordinate 87,142,932, forward strand.
AGGGCATAGAGGGATAGTTAAGTTTTCATGTTAAGAACCTTTAGAGGGCATAGAGGGATAGTTAAGTTTTCATGTTAAGAACCTTTAGAGGGCATAGAGGGATAGTTAAGTTTTCATGTTAAGAACCTTTAGAGGGCATAGAGGGATAGTTAAGTTTTCATGTTAAGAACCTTTAGAGGGCATAGAGGGATAGTTCGTTTTCATGTTAATAACCTTTGTTTCAGTCCAATAATACACCAAAATCTAATAAAATCAAAGTTTATCTGCACACACAGTTTGCAGGTGTTATCTCAGGTACAGTGAAATGCTTCTGTTTCTAGCTCCAACAATGCAGCAATATCTAGCAATTCAATAACAATACACACATCATCCACATATCACAACAAGCAGTGTCAGAGGACAGAATATAAATAAATATATATGTATGTGAATAGTGTGTATAGACAGTATGGACAGTATATGACTAGAAAAGGTGTGGAACAGCAGTAGTTATATAGGATGAGCCATGACTAGAATATGAAGTAGGTAAAACACAATGTAAATATTATCAAAGCGACCAGTGTTCAATGTCTATATACATGGGGCAGCAGTCTCAGCAACCGGCTAGTAACAGTGTCTAAGGTTCAGGGCAGAACAAATATTCCAAATGTGTAAATTGTCCTGAGGTACCTGCAGCAGTAACAGTACCTGCAGCAGTAACAGTGCCTGCAGCAGTAACAGTGCCGGTAGCAGTAACAGTACCTGTAGCAGTAACAGTACCTGTAGCAGTAACAGTACCTGTAGCAGTAATAGTACCTGTAGCAGTAACAGTACCTGTAACAGTAACAGTACCTGTAGCAGTAACAGTACCTGTAGCAGTAACAGTACCTGCAGCAGTAACAGTGCCGGTAGCAGTAACAGTACCTGCAGCAGTAACAGTGCCTGCAGCAGTAACAGTGCCGGTAGCAGTAACAGTACCTGCAGCAGTAACAGTGCCTGTAGCAGTAACAGTACCTGTAGCAGTAACAGTACCTGTAGCAGTAACAGTACCTGTAACAGTAACAGTACCTGTAACAGTAACAGTACCTGTAGCAGTAACAGTACCTGTAGCAGTAACAGTACCTGTAACAGTAACAGTACCTGTAGCAGTAATAGTACCTGTAGCAGTAACAGTACCTGTAACAGTAACAGTACCTGTAGCAGTAATAGTACCTGTAGCAGTAACAGTACCTGTAACAGTAACAGTACATGTAGCAGTAACAGTACCTGTAGCAGTAACAGTACCTGTAGCAGTAACAGTACCTGTACCCGTGACAGTACCTGTAGCAGTAATAGTACCTGTAGCAGTAACAGTACCTGTAGCAGTAACAGTACTTGTAACAGTAACAGTACCTGTAGCAGTAACAGTACCTGTAGCAGTAACAGTACCTGTAGCAGTAACAGTACCTGTACCCGTGACAGTACCTGTAGCAGTAATAGTACCTGTAGCAGTAACAGTACCTGTAACAGTAACAGTAACAGTACCTGTAGCAGTAACAGTACCTGTAGCAGTAACAGTGCCGGTAGCAGTAACAGTACCTGTAGCAGTAACAGTACCTGTACCAGTGACTGTACCTGTAGCAGTAATAGTACCTGTAGCAGTAACAGTACTTGTAACAGTAACAGTACCTGTAGCAGTAACAGTACCTGTAGCAGTAACAGTGCCGGTAGCAGTAACAGTACCTGTAGCAGTAACAGTACCTGTAGCAGTAACAGTACCTGTACCCGTGACAGTACCTGTAGCAGTAATAGTACCTGTAGCAGTAACAGTACCTGTAGCAGTAACAGTACCTGTAGCAGTAACAGTACCTGTAGCAGTAACAGTACCTGTAACAGTAACAGTACCTGTAGCAGTAATAGTACCTGTAGCAGTAACAGTACCTGTAACAGTAACAGTACCTGTAGCAGTAACAGTACCTGTAGCAGTAACAGTACCTGTACCCGTGACAGTACCTGTAGCAGTAATAGTACCTGTAGCAGTAACAGTACCTGTAACAGTAACAGTACCTGTAGCAGTAACAGTACCTGTAGCAGTAACAGTGCCGGTAGCAGTAACAGTACCTGTAGCAGTAACAGTACCTGTACCAGTGACTGTACCTGTAGCAGTAATAGTACCTGTAGCAGTAACAGTACTTGTAACAGTACCTGTAGCAGTAACAGTACCTGTAGCAGTAACAGTGCCGGTAGCAGTAACAGTACCTGTAGCAGTAACAGTACCTGTACCAGTGACAGTACCTGTAGCAGTAATAGTATCTGTAGCAGTAACAGTACCTGTAACAGTAACAGTACCTGTAGCAGTAACAGTGCCTGCAGCAATAACAGTACCTGTACCAGTGACAGTACCTGTAGCAGTAATAGTACCTGTAGCAGTAACAGTACCTGTAAGAGTAACAGTACCTGTAGCAGTAACAGTGCCTGCAGCAATAACAGTACCTGTGCCAGTGACAGTACCTGTAGCAGTAATAGTACCTGTAGCAGTAACAGTACCTGTAACAGTAACAGTACCTGTAGCAGTAACAGTACCTGTAACAGTAACAGTACCTGTAACAGTAACAGTAGCAGTAACAGTACCTGTAACAGTAACAGTACCTGTAACAGTAACAGTAGCAGTAACAGTACCTGTAACAGTAACAGTATCTGTAACAGTAACAGTAACAGTAGCAGTAATTACCCGTAGCAGTAACAGTAACAGTATCTGTAGCAGTAACAGTATCTGTAACAGTAACAGTATCTGTAGCAGTAACAGTACCTGTAACAGTAACAGTACCTGTAGCAGTAACAGTAACAGTACCTGTAGCAGTAACAGTGCATGTAACGATAACAGTACCTCTAACAGTACCAGTACCTGTAGCAGTAACATTACCTGTAACAGTAACAGTACCTGTAACAGTAACAGTAATGGTGCCTGCAACAGTAACAGTAGCAGTAACAGTACCTGTAACAGTAGCAGTAACAGTACCTGTAGCAGTAACAGTAACAGTATCTGTAGCAGTAACAGTATCTGTAACAGTAACAGTACCTGTAACAGTAACAGTACCTGTAGCAGTAACAGTAACAGTACATGTAACAGTAACAGTACCTGTAACAGTAACAGTAACGGTGCCTGTAACAGTAACAGTAGCAGTAACAGTACCTGTAACAGTAGCAGTAACAGTAGCAGTAACCGTACATGTAACAGTAGCAGTAACAGTACCTGTAGCAGTAACAGTACCTGTACCAGTGACAGTACCTGTAACAGTAACAGTACCTGTAGCAGTAACAGTGCCTGCAGCAATAACAGTACCTGTACCAGTGACAGTACCTGTAGCAGTAATAGTACCTGTAGCAGTAACAGTACCTGTAACAGTAACAGTACCTGTAGCAGTAACAGTAACAGTATCTGTAGCAGTAACAGTATCTGTAACAGTAACAGTACCTGTAACAGTAACAGTACCTGTAGCAGTAACAGTAACAGTACATGTAACAGTAACAGTACCTGTAACAGTAACAGTAACGGTGCCTGTAACAGTAACAGTAGCAGTAACAGTACCTGTAACAGTAGCAGTAACAGTAGCAGTAACCGTACATGTAACAGTAGCAGTAATAGTACCTGTAGCAGTAACAGTACCTGTAACAGTAACAGTACCTGTAGCAGTAACAGTACCTGTAGCAGTAACAGTGCCGGTAGCAGTAACAGTACCTGTAGCAGTAACAGTACCTGTACCAGTGACTGTACCTGTAGCAGTAATAGTACCTGTAGCAGTAACAGTACTTGTAACAGTAACAGTACCTGTAGCAGTAACAGTACCTGTAGCAGTAACAGTGCCGGTAGCAGTAACAGTACCTGTAGCAGTAACAGTACCTGTAGCAGTAACAGTACCTGTACCCGTGACAGTACCTGTAGCAGTAATAGTACCTGTAGCAGTAACAGTACCTGTAGCAGTAACAGTACCTGTAGCAGTAACAGTACCTGTAGCAGTAACAGTACCTGTAACAGTAACAGTACCTGTAGCAGTAATAGTACCTGTAGCAGTAACAGTACCTGTAACAGTAACAGTACCTGTAGCAGTAACAGTACCTGTAGCAGTAACAGTACCTGTACCCGTGACAGTACCTGTAGCAGTAATAGTACCTGTAGCAGTAACAGTACCTGTAACAGTAACAGTACCTGTAGCAGTAACAGTACCTGTAGCAGTAACAGTGCCGGTAGCAGTAACAGTACCTGTAGCAGTAACAGTACCTGTACCAGTGACTGTACCTGTAGCAGTAATAGTACCTGTAGCAGTAACAGTACTTGTAACAGTAACAGTACCTGTAGCAGTAACAGTACCTGTAGCAGTAACAGTGCCGGTAGCAGTAACAGTACCTGTAGCAGTAACAGTACCTGTACCAGTGACAGTACCTGTAGCAGTAATAGTACCTGTAGCAGTAACAGTACCTGTAACAGTAACAGTACCTGTAGCAGTAACAGTGCCTGCAGCAATAACAGTACCTGTACCAGTGACAGTACCTGTAGCAGTAATAGTACCTGTAGCAGTAACAGTACCTGTAAGAGTAACAGTACCTGTAGCAGTAACAGTGCCTGCAGCAATAACAGTACCTGTGCCAGTGACAGTACCTGTAGCAGTAATAGTACCTGTAGCAGTAACAGTACCTGTAACAGTAACAGTACCTGTAGCAGTAACAGTACCTGTAACAGTAACAGTACCTGTAACAGTAACAGTAGCAGTAACAGTACCTGTAACAGTAACAGTACCTGTAACAGTAACAGTAGCAGTAACAGTACCTGTAACAGTAACAGTATCTGTAACAGTAACAGTAACAGTAGCAGTAATTACCCGTAGCAGTAACAGTAACAGTATCTGTAGCAGTAACAGTATCTGTAACAGTAACAGTATCTGTAGCAGTAACAGTACCTGTAACAGTAACAGTACCTGTAGCAGTAACAGTAACAGTACCTGTAGCAGTAACAGTGCATGTAACGATAACAGTACCTCTAACAGTACCAGTACCTGTAGCAGTAACATTACCTGTAACAGTAACAGTACCTGTAACAGTAACAGTAATGGTGCCTGCAACAGTAACAGTAGCAGTAACAGTACCTGTAACAGTAGCAGTAACAGTACCTGTAGCAGTAACAGTAACAGTATCTGTAGCAGTAACAGTATCTGTAACAGTAACAGTACCTGTAACAGTAACAGTACCTGTAGCAGTAACAGTAACAGTACATGTAACAGTAACAGTACCTGTAACAGTAACAGTAACGGTGCCTGTAACAGTAACAGTAGCAGTAACAGTACCTGTAACAGTAGCAGTAACAGTAGCAGTAACCGCACATGTAACAGTAGCAGTAACAGTACCTGTAGCAGTAACAGTACCTGTACCAGTGACAGTACCTGTAACAGTAACAGTACCTGTAGCAGTAACAGTGCCTGCAGCAATAACAGTACCTGTACCAGTGACAGTACCTGTAGCAGTAATAGTACCTGTAGCAGTAACAGTACCTGTAACAGTAACAGTACCTGTAGCAGTAACAGTAACAGTATCTGTAGCAGTAACAGTATCTGTAACAGTAACAGTACCTGTAACAGTAACAGTACCTGTAGCAGTAACAGTAACAGTACATGTAACAGTAACAGTACCTGTAACAGTAACAGTAACGGTGCCTGTAACAGTAACAGTAGCAGTAACAGTACCTGTAACAGTAGCAGTAACAGTAGCAGTAACCGTACATGTAACAGTAGCAGTAACAGTACCTGTAGCAGTAACAGTACCTGTACCAGTGACAGTACCTGTAACAGTAACAGTACCTGTAGCAGTAACAGTGCCTGCAGCAATAACAGGACCTGTACCAGTGACAGTACCTGTAGCAGTAATAGTACCTGTAGCAGTAACAGTACCTGTAACAGTAACAGTACCTGTAGCAGTAACAGTGCCTGCAGCAATAACAGTACCGGTGCCAGTGACAGTACCTGTAGCAGTAATAGTACCTGTAGCAGTAACAGTACCTGTAACAGTAACAGTACCTGTAGCAGTAACAGTACCTGTAACAGTAACAGTACCTGTAACAGTAACAGTAGCAGTAACAGTACCTGTAACAGTAACAGTACCTGTAACGGTAACAGTAGCAGTAACAGTACCTGTAACAGTAACAGTAACAGTACCTGTAGCAGTAACAGTATCTGTAACAGTAACAGTAACAGTAGCAGTAATTACCCGTAGCAGTAACAGTAACAGTATCTGTAGCAGTAACAGTATCTGTAACAGTAACATCACCTGTAACAGTAACAGTACCTGTAGCAGTAACAGTAACAGTACCTGTAACAGTAACAGTACCTGTAGCAGTAACAGTAACAGTATCTGTAGCAGTAACAGTACCTGTAACAGTAACAGTACCTGTAGCAGTAACAGTAACAGTACCTGTAGCAGTAACAGTGCATGTAACAGGAACAGTACCTCTAACAGTAACAGTACCTGTAACAGTAACAGTACCTGTAGCAGTAACAGTACCTGTAGCAGTAACAGTGCATGTAACAGTAACAGTACCTCTAACAGTACCAGTACCTGTATCAGTAACAGTACCTGTAACAGTAACAGTAACGGTGCCTGTAACAGTAACAGTACCTGTAACAGTAGCAGTAACAGTAGCAGTAACAGTACATGTAACAGTAGCAGTAACAGTACCTGTAGCAGTAACAGTAACAGTATCTGTAGCAGTAACAGTACCTGTAACAGTAACAGTACCTGTAGCAGTAACAGTAACAGTACCTGTAACAGTAACAGTACCTGTAGCAGTAACAGTAACAGTACCTGTAGCAGTAACAGTGCCTGTAACAGTAACAGTACCTGTAAGAGTAAGAGTATCTGTAGCAGTAACAGTACTTCTAACAGTAACAGTAACAGTACCTGTAACAGTAACAGTACCTGTAGCAGTAACAGTAACAGTACCTGTAGCAGTAACAGTACCTGTAGCAGTAACAGTAACAGTATATGTAATAGTAACAGTGCCTGTACCAGTAACAGTAACAGTATCTGTAGCAGTAACAGTGCCTGTAACAGTAACAGTAACAGTACCTGTAAGAGTAACAGTATCTGTAGCATTAACAGTACTTCTAACAGTAACAGTGACAGTACCTGTAGCAGTGACAGTATCTGTAGCAGTAACAGTATCTGTAGTAATAACAGTACCTGTAACAGTAACAGTACCTGTAGCAGTAACAGTAACAGTACCTGTAGCAGTAACAGTAACAGTACCTGTAACAGTAACAGTATATGTAACAGTATCTGTAGCAGTAACAGTACCTGTAGCAGTAACAGTATCTGTAGCAGTAACAGTACTTGTAGCATTAACAGTAACAGTGCCTGTAGCAGTAACAGTACCTGCAGCAGTAACAGTACCTGTAGCAGTAATAGTACGTGCAGCAGTAACAGTAACAGTACCTGTAACAGTAACAGTACCTGTAGCAGTAACAGTAACAGTATCTGTAGCAGTAACAGTACCTGTAACAGTAACAGTACCTGTAGCAGTAACAGTAACAGTACCTGTAGCAGTAACAGTGCATGTAACAGGAACAGTACCTCTAACAGTAACAGTACCTGTAACAGTAACAGTACCTGTAGCAGTAACAGTACCTGTAGCAGTAACAGTGCATGTAACAGTAACAGTACCTCTAACAGTACCAGTACCTGTATCAGTAACAGTACCTGTAACAGTAACAGTAACGGTGCCTGTAACAGTAACAGTACCTGTAACAGTAGCAGTAACAGTAGCAGTAACAGTACATGTAACAGTAGCAGTAACAGTACCTGTAGCAGTAACAGTAACAGTATCTGTAGCAGTAACAGTACCTGTAACAGTAACAGTACCTGTAGCAGTAACAGTAACAGTACCTGTAACAGTAACAGTACCTGTAGCAGTAACAGTAACAGTAAGCAGTAGTGCCTGTAACAGTAACAGTACCTGTAAGAGTAAAGAGTATCTGTAGCAGTAACAGTACTTCTAACAGTAACAGTAACAGTACCTGTAACAGTAACAGTACCTGTAGCAGTAACAGTAACAGTACCTGTAGCAGTAACAGTACCTGTAGCAGTAACAGTAACAGTATATGTAATAGTAACAGTGCCTGTACCAGTAACAGTAACAGTATCTGTAGCAGTAACAGTGCCTGTAACAGTAACAGTAACAGTACCTGTAAGAGTAACAGTATCTGTAGCATTAACAGTACTTCTAACAGTAACAGTGACAGTACCTGTAGCAGTGACAGTATCTGTAGCAGTAACAGTATCTGTAGTAATAACAGTACCTGTAACAGTAACAGTACCTGTAGCAGTAACAGTAACAGTACCTGTAGCAGTAACAGTAACAGTACCTGTAACAGTAACAGTATATGTAACAGTATCTGTAGCAGTAACAGTACCTGTAGCAGTAACAGTATCTGTAGCAGTAACAGTACTTGTAGCATTAACAGTAACAGTGCCTGTAGCAGTAACAGTACCTGCAGCAGTAACAGTACCTGTACCAGTAACAGTACCTGTAGCAGTAATAGTACGTGCAGCAGTAACAGTAACAGTATCTGTAACAGTAACAGTGCCTGTAGCAGTAACAGTACCTGTAACAGTACATGTAGCAGTAACAGTACCTGTAGCAGTAACAGTACCTGTAGCAGTAACAGTACCTGTAACAGTACATGTAGCAGTAACAGTACCTGTAGCAGTAACAGTACCTGTAGCAGTAACAGTACCTGTAACAGTAACAGTACCTGTAGCAGTAACAGTACCCGTAGCAGTAACAGTACCTGTAACAGTAACAGTAGCAGTAACAGTACCTGTAACAGTAACAGTATATGTAGCAGTAACAGTATCTGTAACAGTAACAGTACCTGCAACAGTAACAGTAACAGTACCTGTAACAGTAACAGTATCTGTAGCAGTAACAGTATCTGTAACAGTAACAGTACCTGTAGCAGTAACAGTAACAGTACCTGTAGCAGTAACAGTATATGTAGCAGTAACAGTACTTGTAGCAGTAACAGTAACAGTACCTGTAGGAGTAAGAGTAACAGTATATGTAGCAATAACAGTACCTGAAACAGTAACAGTACCTGTAGCAGTAACAGTAACAGTATCTGTAGCAGTAACAGTGCCTGTAACAGTAACAGTAACAGTACCTGTAAGAGTAACAGTATCTGTAGCAGTAACAGTACTTCTAACAGTAACAGTGACAGTAACTGTAGCAGTGACAGTATCTGTAGCAGTAACAGTAACAGTATCTGTAGTAATAACAGTACCTGTAACAGTAACAGTACCTGTAGCAGTAACAGTAACAGTACCTGTAGCAGTAACAGTAACAGTACCTGTAACAGTAACAGTATATGTAACAGTAACAGTGCCTGTACCAGTAACAGTAACAGTATCTGTAGCAGTAACAGTACCTGTAGCAGTAACAGTACCTGTAGCAGTACCTGTAACAGTAACAGTATCTGTAGCAGTAACAGTACTTGTAGCAGTAACAGTAACAGTGCCTGTAGCAGTAACAGTACCTGCAGCAGTAACATTACCTGTAACAGTAACAGTACCTGTAGCAGTAACAGTACGTGCAGCAGTAACAGTAACAGTATCAGTAACAGTACCTGTAGCAGTAACAGTACCTGTAACAGTAACAGTACCTGTAGCAGTAACAGTACCCGTAGCAGTAACAGTACCTGTAACAGTAACAGTAGCAGTAACAGTACCTGTAACAGTAACAGTATCTGTAGCAGTAACAGTATCTGTAACAGTAACAGTACCTGTAACAGTAACAGTACCTGTAGCAGTAACAGTAACAGTACCTGTAGCAGTAACAGTATATGTAGCAGTAACAGTACTTGTAACAGTAACAGTACCTGTAGCAGTAACAGTAACAGTATCTGTAGCAATAACAGTACCTGAAACAGTAACAGTACCTGTAGCAGTAACAGTAACAGTACCTGTAGCATTAACGGTGCCTGTAACAGTAACAGTGACAGTACCTGTAGCAGTAACAGTGACCGTACCTGTAGCAGTAACAGTAACATTACCTGTAACAGTAACAGTACCTGTAGCAGTAACATTACCTGCAGCAGTAACAGTAACAGTATCAGTAACAGTACCTGTAGCAGTAACAGTACCTGTAACAGTAACAGTACCTGTAGCAGTAACAGTACCCGTAGCAGTAACAGTACCTGTAACAGTAACAGTAGCAGTAACAGTACCTGTAACAGTAACAGTATCTGTAGCAGTAACAGTATCTGTAACAGTAACACTACCTGTAACAGTAACAGTAACAGTACCTGTAGCAGTAACAGTATATGTAGCAGTAACAGTACTTGTAACAGTAACAGTACCTGTAGCAGTAACAGTAACAGTATCTGTAGCAATAACAGTACCTGAAACAGTAACAGTACCTGTAGCAGTAACAGTAACAGTACCTGTAGCATTAACGGTGCCTGTAACAGTAACAGTGACAGTACCTGTAGCAGTAACAGTGACCGTACCTGTAGCAGTAACAGTAACAGTATCTGTAACAGTGACAGTGCCAGTGCCAGTAACAGTAACAGTATCAGTAACAGAACCTGTAACAGCAACAGTAACAGTATCTGTAGCAGTAACAGTACTTCTAACAATAACAGTAACAGTACCTGTAGCAGTAACAGTACCTGTAACAGTAACAGTACCTGCAGCAGTAACAGTACCTGTAGCAGTAACAGTACCTGTAACAGTAACAGTGCCTGTAGCAGTAACAGTATCAGTAACAGTACCTGTAACAGCAACAGTAACCGTGCCTGTAGCAGTAACAGTATCTGTAACAGTAACAATAGCAGTGCCTGTAGCAGTAACAGTACCTGTAACAGTAACAGCACCTGTAACAGTAACAGTGCCTTTAGCAGTAAAAGTAACAGTGCCTGTAACAGTAACAGTATCTGTAACAGTAACAGTAACAGTACCTGTAGCAGTAACAGTATCTGTAACAGTAAGAGTAACAGTACCTGTAGCAGTAACAGTAACAGTACCTGTAGCAGTAACAGTACCTGTAGTAGTAACAGTACCTGTAGCAGTAACAGTACCTGTAGCAGTAACAGTATCTCTAACAGTAACAGTACTTGTAACAATAACAGTACCTGTAGCAGTAACAGTATCTGTAACAGTAACAGTAACAGTGCCTGTAGCAGTAACAGTACCTGTAACAGTAACAGTATCAGTAACAGTAACAGAACAATGGTAGGCTACATATTCATTCTAGGGACTGAAATGCTGGCTGCTTTTATCTGCCAAGACAGTATTATGGTAAAGGTATTCCAGACACAAGACCTTGCAACTGTCAATCCAAAATCTTAGCTGTTCAAGAGATCTGAATCATTTAACAAGAGGTTAGGTTAAGGTCACTGCAGTATACAGTAAGTACTTTTTTGGGGGGGAAAGAGTTTGAAGCAAAATCTCTACTGAAAATGTTATGTTTTTTATTCTTGACCATTTAAATTGGCAGTGCAGTCAAAAACGTGATTTTCCTGTATAAAAAAAAACAAATCCACATTATGAGGTGGAAATAACGCTCTGAAATTGAGAAAATGATAATGCCCTTTTAGTCTAAGAGATATTGGAGCCCAAAAGAATCAGCCCAATCTGATTTGATTATTCTGACCAATGACCAGTCCATTTTTATTTGCATATGTATCATCCTACTTTGAAGGGGTAAGCGGGGTAGGCTCTAGAGTCTAGACGATCCTATGCACCAATCAGGGCTGTGTATGTAAATATATACAAATTTGTATCAACACACCCACATGATCAGACTGAGCATTTCAATGGAAAAAGTAGGTTATGGGAAATAAAAACATACATTTTGAGTTATTTTCATAAAATAAACACACTGTGATTTATTAGCCATACAGTTATGATTTAAATATACAATTAAAAAGACTGCACGTGGGGCTTTAAGAATTTACATAACATATCTAGCACTTCAAAAGATACATTTTTCCATGATATCCCACCTAAAAGGATTCCACTCTCACTTATACATACCGAGATCTCTACCGAACTGTGTGGAAGTCTGCCATGGAGGCGGTATTGTGTGCTTTTGAAAATGGATGAACGCTTCAGTAAATATCTTTGCTGTTTTCCATCACATCTCTTTGTACCCGCTCTGTGTCATCAGCCTCTCTCTTCTCTCCCTCCTTCCTCAAAGCGCTACGTCTTGAAGAGACATTTTATCTTTTCACACATCATCTCAATGCTTGATCACTCCTCGTCTTTGTAGTGAAGAACACTGGCAGATAGAGAGATAGAGAGATTAATCTTTATCAAGCACATAAATGGTTACACAATATGAAAAACCCCGTGAGGACCTCAAGGTGGAAAAAGTTTGAGAGAGAATACTAAGAACTCTTGGTTCCATCCTAAAAGGCACCCTATAGGCTGCCCTCCGTAGGACACAACATGTTATCAGAGCCATATGGCCCTGGTCAAAAGTAATACATTACATAGGGAGTTGTTTGGGATACACGCTATATATTCACCCTGGGAGGTTACAAGTATAACCAGGAAGGTTGTGCCTCATCATTCATACATAACTAATAGGTATTGAGTGTACTCATAGATATACACATTTGAATGTGTTTTTCCCCATATAGGTAATCAGAAACAATGCCTCATGCAAATTAACCTTGATAGTGAAAAAAACATTCATACATGACTTTCACGAGATAAACAACAACAACAGCAATCAAACAGTTAGTTTTTTTGTAAATGTAAAGAGATATTGCGCAAGGTAATGAAAATTCAGCTGCATAGTTCTCCTCAACAGTTACTAATTCTCATATTTTTCAAGAAAATGTATTCTGCTGACTGATGTGCTTTTATAGTAGCCTAATAGTATGCCACTGGCCCATCATTCAACTTGAACTGATAGAGACAATAATATATTGATTGAGAGGCCTGCTCTGCTCCATGATTTAATAGAGAGATATCATTTTGCTTCATTTTCAATTTCTGCAACCTTTGAGGAGAAAAGATAATTACAGAAAAACATGAAAGACATCGTTCACAATTACAGAATATTTAAGTTTGAGAGTCATAATTGCATGGGCCCAAGTAGTCGAGACCAAATCAAGTGATACTAAATAACACAATACAATTGTATCCCACCTGGCAGGCCGCTCCTACCAGGTGATGTGGAAAGGATTTGTGTCTGCCCCATGTATTCTCACTACTGGTGTCCCCTAGTGTCTACTGGGCCTTCTCCTCTTCTCTCTATACACCAAGTCACTTGGCTCTGTCATAGTCTCACATGGTCTCTCCTATTATTGCTTTGCGGATGACACTCAACTACTTTTCTCCTTCCCCCTTCTGACACCCAGGTGGCAGACATCTCAGCTTGGATGTTGGCCCACCATCTCAAGCTCAAACTCAACATGACGGAGATGCAATTCCTCCCGGGGAAAGCCTATCTGCTCCAAGACCTCTCCATCAAGGTAGACAACTACACGGCGTCCCCCTCCCAGAGTGAAAAGAACCTTGACGTGACCCTGGACAACACCCTGTCATTCTCTGCAAACATCAAAGCTGTGACTCGCTCTGCATGTTCATGCTCTACAATATCCGTAGAGTGCAACCCTACCTAACACAGGAAGCGGCGCAGGGCCTAATCTAGGCACTTGTCATCTCCCATCTGTACTACTGCAACTCGCTGTTGGCTGGGCTCTCTGCTTGTGCCATCAAACCCCTGCAATTTATCCTGAATGCTGCAGCCCGCCTGGTTTTCAACCTTCCCAAGTTGGGAGGGTTCGTAACTTCAACCCCGCAGCACACACACACACACACACACACACACACACACACACACACACACACACACACACACACACACACACACACACACACACACACACACCAACTGATTAATGGACTGTTAAATGTTTTTTCTCGTTTTGTTTGATATTTTCCATATTATGTCTATCTCTGATAAGCTACCCAGGAAAAGCCTGAAAATAGCCCATATTAATATATGTAGCTTTATATATAAAGTTAATTAAATCAATAACTTGTTAACATCAGATAACATTCATATATTAGCCATTTCCGAGACTCACTTGGTAATTACTGTGATACAGCAGTAGCAATACAAGGATATAACATCTATCAAAAAGACAGGAATGCTTATGGGGGAGGTGTTGCTGTATATATATTCTGAGCAATATCCCTGTAATGCTTAGAGAATATCTCATGTCAAGTGTTATTTAAGTGTTCAGGTTGCAAGTTCACCTGCCTCATCTAAAGTCTATTATTTTGGGGTGTTGCTATGGGCCACCAAGTGCTAACAGTCAGTATCTAAATAATGTGTGTGAAATGCTTGATAGTGCATGTGATGTAAACAGAGAGGTCGACTTTCTCGGAGACCTGAATATTGACTGGTTTTCTTCAAGTTGTCCGCTCAAGAGGAAGCTTCTCATAATGACCATTGCCTGTAATCTGGTACAGGTTATTAATCAACCTACCAGGGTTTTTACAAACACTGCATGACCTAGATCATCCACATTACATTTTTAATAACACTGTATAACTTTGTTCTAAAGCTCTATCCATACCCACTGGATGCAGTGATCACAATACTGGCTATATTCAGGAAAGTCAAGGCTCCAAAAACATGGCTTAAAATAGTGTATAAGAAATTATTCAAAATACTTTGATGTGACTCTCATGTGGATGATGTAAAAAAAATATGTGTTGGTCTGATGTGATTAATTAGGAAAATCCAGACTCCGCACTTGATGAATTTATGAAATGGTTTCTTCCAATTACATGCACCTGTTAAGAAACTGACTGTTAGAACTGTTAAGGCTCCATGGATTGATGAGGAATTTAAAAACTGTATTGATGAAGTACATGGAGCAAAAGGAGTGCCTATTGATTGCACAGCTGACTGGCTGATTTACTGCAAATTGAGAAATTATGTGACTAAACTCAACAAAAGAAGAAGAAACTGTATTATGAAGCCAAGATTATTGACTTAAAGAATGATGGGAAAAAAATCTTTGGATTACTGGGCTGAACACGCTAACGCTGAACACGCTAACAACAAGTGGCTATTTGGACATAAATGATGGACTTTATGGAACAAATCAGTAATTTATTGTCGAACTGGTAAGTGAATATTTATAATGTTACTTCTAACTTCTGTTGACTCCAACATGGCGGATATTTCTTTGGCTGGATTGGGCTCTGAGCGCCGTACTCAGATGGTGCTTTTTCCGTATAGTTAAAAAAAAATCTGACACAGCGGTTGCATTAACCTCTTCAGTCGACCCTCTACTTTTTTGAACATTCTGTTAAAAATCGCGCAACATTTCAGCGCCCTGCTACTCATGCCAGGAACATAGTATATGCATTTGCTTAGTCTGTGTGGATAGAAAACACTCAGACGTTTAAAAAACTGGTTAAATCACTGCTGTGGCTTTACCAGAACGGCATTTACATCGAAAAGCACAGGAAAAACTGATCACTGAAAATGGGGAAAATATATCCATGCGCTACTTGAACCCATTGATAAACGTGAACCACAATTAATTGCCTGAGGTTGCAGTACCTACAGCTTCCACAGGGTGTCTAGAGTCTTGTCATTTCCCTTCGAGTTTTTTCTTGGTCAAACACATACAGGACACCGTATCTAATCCGGTCTAGGACCGGATATTTTCGTTGAGTTTCTAGCCGGACATTTTTCCAGACGGACAGCTAATGATCTTTACATCGCCTCCTGATGAATTTTATCGCTTATTAACGTTTACTAATACCTAAAGTTGCATTACAAACGTATTTCGAAGTGTTTTGTGAAAGTTTATCGTCGACTTTTTGAATTTTAAAAAATGACGTTACGTTTTGAAACGATGTTTTTTTTCGTTTATCACACAGTCTACATATAACGATATCTAGGCTTTATATGGACCGATTTAATCGAAATAAAGACCCAAATAGTGTTTATGGGACATCTAGGAGTGCCAACAAAGAAGATGGTGAAAGGTAATGAATGTTTTCTATTTTATTGTGCGGTTTGTGTAACGCCGAAATGCTAATTATTTTGTTTACGTCCCCTGTGGGTCTTTTGGGGTGTTGCATGCTATCAGATAATAGCTTCTCATGCTTTCGCCGAAAAGCATTTTAAAAATCTGACTTGTTGCCTGGATTCACAACGAGTGTAGCTTTAATTCGATACCCTGCATGTGTATTTTAATGAACTTTTGAGTTTTAACTAATACTATTAGCATTTAGCGTAGCGCATTTGCATTTCCAGAGCTCTAGTTGGGACGCAAGCGTCCCGAGTAGAAGCAACAGGTTAAGAAGTCTATCTTTAATTCTGTGAATAACACTTGTATCTTTTATCAATGTTTATTATGAGTATTTCTGCAAACTCACAGGATGTTTTGGAATCAAAACATTACTGCACGTAACGCGCCAATGTAAACTGAGATTTTTTAAATATAAATATGCACATTATCGAACAAAACATACATGTATTGTGTAACATGATGTCCTCTGAGTGTCATCTGATTAATATCATCAAAGGTTAGTGATTAATTTTATCTACATTTCTGCTTTTTATGACTCCTATCTTTGGCTGGATAAATGTCTGTGTGTTTTTTTGACTTGGCTATGGCCTAACATAATCATATGTTGTGCTTTCGCTGTAAAGACTTTTTGAAATTGGACACAATGGGTAGATTAACAAGATGTTTATCTTTCATTTGCTGTATTGGACTTGTTAATGTGTGAAAGTTACATATTTCAAAAAAATATTTTTGAATTTTGCGCGCTCCTTTTCAGCGGAATGTTGTCGAGGGATCCCGCTAGCCTGCCCTAGAAAGGTTTTAATTGAAGCTTCTCTAATGTCAAACGTGTAAAGTGTGGAGTACCACAGGGCAGCTCTCTAGGCCCTCTACTCTTTTATTTATATATATAAATGTATATATAATTTGTAAAAACTTTTTACCCATATTTCGTGATATCCAATTGGTAGTTACAGTCTTGTCACATTGCTGCAACTATTGTACGGACTCGGGAGAGGCGAAGGCCGAGAGCCATGTGTCCTCGAAAACACGACCCATGCCGCTCTGCTTCTTGACACACTGCCCACTTAACCCAGAAGCCAGCTGTACCAATGTGTCGGAGGAAACACTGTACAACTGGCGACCGATGTCAGCGTGCATGCGCCTGGCTGCCACAAAGAGTTGCTAGAGCGCGATGGGACAAGGACATCTCAGCCGGCCAAACCCGGATGATGCTGCACAAATTGTGAGCCCCTCATGGGTCTCCTGGTCGTGGCTGGCTACGACACAGACTGGGATCGAAACCAGATCTGTAGTGACGCCTCTAGCACTGCTACACAGTGCCTTAGACCGTTGCACCACACAGGAGGCTTCTCTTTTTTACCAATGACCTGCCACTGGCATTAAACAAAGCCCATTCCAAAACTGACTGCAACTCTTTGTTAACGGTTTCAGTGACTTCATTAGATGTGGTTGCTGATGCATATGGGTTGAATCACCAATATTATATGTACATAGAAAGCCTGTGTCCATGTATATTGGTGATTCAACCCATACTCATGCTAAATTACTAACATTGAAATTTAAATGTACAAGGTAAAGGGGAAGTGTATAATTGGCCTATAGCGGCTAAATGCTAGCAGCAATAATGCTAATACCATATTCTAAAGAATAACCAAACATCTGTGGTTTTTATAAGACAATAATACTCTTTACAATATTATAACAAGACAAACTGCAGCAGAACAGATGTGGCCTTTTCATGCAAGACATATGCGTGACATTTGTTTTCCTGCCTTTCTGCCTTACTCAGTATCTGAGATAGAGCCATTCAAAACAAGTCTTCTCTTGTTTATCATTCACACTCGACCACAGGTTGAAGGTTGAATCCTTACACAGACGCAGAAGATGTTACATGGCATATGTTATTGTTGGCTCTATTTCAGTGTTTCAACATCGTCCTGTAAGACGTGCTATCATTCAAAAGAAAGACAGAAGAGAAGCCAACCTGTCTCATTCAATACCTGTGAATACACAAGAGCTGTATATTTTCACAAGCAAGATTCATTTTTTTTATAGCAGTGTTAAATGTAATACTATTCCCCACATACAGAGTGAAGAGACCACAGGCACATCCATAGCCAAACACTCCAGAATTGGATTCCATCTCCAATGCCCAGAGCATATAGAACAGGTCATCTTGAATTGGATTTATATTTTTATATATATTTGGATAGTGTTCCCTGTAACCTTCCACTCCAGCACAACACAGACAGACTGGATACGTTCCAAATGGCACCCTTTTCCCTATGGGCCCTGGTCAAAAGTAGTGCACTATAAAGGAAATATGGTGCGATTTGGGACGAACAGACTCTTAGAGCGGAGCACCTGTGTCAGCTTACACCAATGTCATCCATCGTTGTACGATCCAGACAGTTCCTGTGCACCAGTGACGTCCAGGCATGCAGTGGGCAGGAGTTTGGAACATATGGACATGCAAATTTGACAAGACGTAAGTGTAATTCTGGGATGTTTTCCAGTGCACTGATTTCTAATTGGTAAAAAGAGAATCTTGTCTGCTGTAGAGCCAGTGTATTTTTCACCTTGGCCCTTTGTGGACACAATTGAACTTATTTTGCATTTAATATCTGAAATGTATTGAATCGGAATTTAGTTAATCTTATAATATAATAATATATATGGAATTTAGCAGGCGCTAAATATAGATGCCATTTAGGAGACGATCATGCATTCATACATTTTACACACAGGTGGTCCAGGGAATCAAATTCTCTATCCTGGCATTGCCAGCACCATACCTACTGAGCTGCATATGACTGCATAAAATAGATATGTAGTGGATGGCTTTGTTAGCTTCACTACTTCTTTACTGAGACCCGAAACCCTGTCGCAAGAAATGGCTCTGATTTTCTGGGTCAGTGTTATTCTCTGTGCTCTGTGGAGTATGTTGTGTTGTTGTGGGTTCGAATCCCGGGTCTGCTGTGGCAGGATGATCTGTGATATACACCACATTAGTTTAAGTTACTGTAGTACCTTAACCACCATGTAAAGCACTGAACAGTTGTCTGGCTAGCTTTATATGTCACAAACATGAACATCCCATCAACAAATCCATGATCAGCTTGATTCACCTGCTAAATGTTCCTAGCAGCCAACAGTATTTTTCTTTTTCACTGTTGCCAAATTCTGAACTCTCAAGCCATCTCAGCTGCCATTCAATACACATGCAGTATTTTCAGCGAAAGGCCATCCCAACAATACACTCCCAGCCGGCTGTGAGAGCTAAGCGCTATAAGTATGGGGAAACAGATTACAGCTCTGTTCATAGTTAAAGTGTTTGTGTTATTCCCCATCCTACCAGTCCCCTATCTCTACCAAGCCACTGACACTATCAGGTCGCTGCAGTGCATGTGTTTATTCCCAGCTCCCTCTCTTTTATCAATCTCTCCGCTAAAATGTTTAAGACAGAGAGAAAATCAAAACTTCTCCCTTTTTGAATTTATTTAATAGCTTTTATCGTTTGAATGAGGAATTCAGTAGCATTCACTAGGCACCAGGGAGGGGTACAGTGCAGAGTGGCACTGGGGAGGGAGGGGTACAGTACAGAGAGACACTGGGAGGGAGGGGTATAGTACAGAGAAACACTGGGAGTGAGGGGTACAGTACAGAGAGACACTGGGAGTGAGGGGTACAGTACAGAGAGACACTAGGAGGGAGGGGTACAGTACAGAGAAACACTGGGAGGGAGGGGTACAGTACAGAGAGGCACTAGGAGGGAGGGGTACAGTACAGAGAGGCACTGGGGAGGGAGGGGTACAGTACGGGTATGGTGACTGCAGTTTGTGACTCTGGGTTCCTATTTGTATTCAGAGAGTCTTGGCATATGAAAGTGTCCAGTATCTTATGTCCATAAAAGCCAGAACCAGTTCTGTGGGTGACCATTAATGAGAATCTATGTACTGGGCCTTATTAAATGTTAATGACACCTGCCTGCCTGCCTGCTGGCTGCCTGAAATGATCCCTACCAATCATCCACACAGGGAATGTCAAATTGCCCAGAATAGAGGCCCATATGGATTCAGATGAATATAGATTCTCATATACAGTATAATTATCAAACTACTGGATCAGAATGATTCTGTACAAGTAGCAACTACTTCGGCAACACTTTATTTTACAGTACGGAAAATACACAATATTTACTTGAATGTACATGGTAAAATCGTAATTATAGAGTAATGCCCTATTAATTACTTGTTTGTTTCTTTGGGATTCATTCAAACAAGTACAACTGGGGACCATTTGGTACCAGGTAGTTACCAATTGTGTGGAGTTGTTTGAATTATGTAAAAGAAAGTACAATTTGTTACTACATCATTTTCTGATAAATACTTGTGGAAGCAGTATTGTAAAATGTAGTGCTGCAATCACTGTTTCAGTAGGATCTTACACTACCGTTCAAAAGTTTGGGGTCACTTAGAAATGTCCTTGTTTTTGAAAGAAAAGCACATTTTCTGTCCATTAAAATAACATCAAATTGATCAGAAATACAGTGTAGGCATTGTTAATTTTGTAAATGACTATTGTAGCTAGAAACGGCAGATTTTTTATGGAATATCTACATAGGTATGCAGAGGCCCATTATCAGCAACCATCACTCCTGTGTTCCAATGGCACGTTGTGTTAGCTAATCCAAGTTTATCATTATAAAAGGCTAATGATCATTAGAAAACCCTTTTGCAATTATGTTTGCACAGCTGAAAACTGTTGTTCTGATTAAAGAAGCAATAAAACTGGCCTTCTTTAGACTAGTTGAGTATCTGGAGCATCAGCATTTGTGAGTTCGATTACAGGCTCAAAATGGCCAGAAACAAATAACTTGCAACCGGGTGATCAAATGAAGATCTTACATCTGTATAAAGTCTCATTACAGAATGGTAATGAGGCCTGTTATAAATAATGGAACATGTTACTTTGTACTGTTATATGAAATTCACTGTAGGTTGGCCAATTTTATCACCTCTACTTCCCTTTATGTATCTCCAACAGTGATGAATAAAACATTCACCAATGTCTTTGTCTCTAAATCCACAGTACAGACTTGTGGTTTGTTGCAAATAAATGTATGCCAGCTTTCTGTAGACAAAAACAAAACAGTGTGTGTTAATGGAAAGTAGCATACAGGGAGACTGTGTGTGGGCTGCATTCACATACTCTGTGCTACTACGAAGATACCTTAGCATGGGTGCTTAGCATGAACAAGCTGACAATTGCAGTACTCATGGGTGTATTAATTAGTGCACACCGTAGCAAAATGTTTTGCAGTGAATATGAACGTTTCTTATTGGACAAGTTCAGGTTAGTCCTCACTGTTTCGTCTCATTTGCTACTGTTTGGTTCAGAGTGAATAAACCCCAGGTTATACCTCACAAGGTGTACCTTTGTACAATAATTTAAAAGATGGAATATAAGTGTGTTTGTTTCCATGGAAACATCACAATCTATGAGAGGCTCTGGTCCTCATGCCTCTTCCATGTGTCCTGGTCAGACTGTATGATGTATAGCACGTCAGGCTGTAAACTATAAGCTATGAGCTTTTATTATCGTGTGTGCGCGCGTGCAAGAGGGAGAGAGAGAAAGAGAGCAAGTGCGAAAGAGAGAGAGAGAGAGAGAGAGACAGAGAGAGAGAGAGAGAGAGAGAGAGAGAGAGAGAGAGAGAGAGAGAGAGAAGGTCATCTTAAGGGACTCTTCCCCCAAATCCTTTGAAAAGTCACCATATTATAGTCCAATTTAAATGTAGGACTATTATCAATGTAGGACAATTACTATTACTTGTGAACCACAGCCTTGGAATCAAACAGATTATAGATTTTTTTTAAATGACCCAAACACATTTTGATCAAGTAGACTTTTGAAGATGCTACCATGTTCAATATGTTGATGTTTGAGGTCAACTCAACCTTTTCAATTGTACATAACTACATTAAAACATGCAGGGGAAAAAATCCAATGTTTGATCATTCACATGCACCTATCCATGACATGGCTTTCTTCCATTGTGATCTGGGGATTTCTCTCTACACTGGCAGTAGGATTATTTTTGACATCTTCTGAGTATTCCTTTGGTCATGGTCAGCGAACAGGGCTCTGGATTACTCCATTTCCTCCTCCATCATCTCCAAAGGTCTCCTTTCATGTTTGGTTTAGATGCCGAACCGAAGGGATGGTGCTGTGCTGTGGGGGTATGTGGATGTTGGAGTTGGGATCTCTTCCAGTCTCTCAGATAAGCGAACAGAGCTGGTCTGAGGATTGAGCCCTGAGGCAGAGAGATTTGTTTAAGATAGCTTTTTGGTATTCCTGGAGATTATTGTCCCTTGAGAGGGTTGTAAGAGCAACATCTGGGAACTTTATGTATGTAGATACATATGTCAACCAAAGCCAAATCAATAGAAGAGGCTCAACATTGTGCCGTTCAGCAGGTAAGCATCAGTTCATGGCAGCAGCTTGTTCGTTTGGGATTCCATCACCTTAAGTGCTGCGCTCAGGTCAGTTCTGCTTTTTACCCCCAAATTGTTCAAGACAGAGTCAGACAGGGGGATAAGCTGACCCTAGATCAGCACTTAGTAGTAACTTGTACCTCTAGCGCTCCCTGGAATCAAAGTGGATGGTGATTGATGTCTGCGACAGTGTGGGCCAAGAGGTGTGTTTGTATGGGTTCAAAGTGGTACATGTATGTCATTTTTCCTTTTCAAGACTGGGATGAAAGCAACGTTCTTCGACATAGGCAGCCCATGTTTTGTGCTTGGCTGGTGGAATAGGCCTTTATACTGGTGAATTGTGGGACATTTGAAAGAGGACTATGACGTTGATTAATTTGAGACCTTTCCATTGTATGAACTTTGGATGTTATGACAGGTATTATAGGGAGTAATACAGTAACACTTCTCTCCGAGGCCGCGCAAGATCAAACTATTCTAGGCCGCACAATATCAAACTATTCTAGGCAGCACAATATCAAACTATTCTAGGCAGCACAAGATCAAACTATTCTAGGCAGCACAAGATCAAACTATTCTAGGCAGCACAGGATCAAACTATTCTAGGCAGCACAGGATGAAACCCTTCTAGGCAGCACAGGATCAAACCCTTCTAGGCAACACAGGATCAAACCCTTCTAGGCAAGACAGGATCAAACAATTCAAGGCAACACAGGATCAAACCCTTCTAGGAAACACAGGATCAAACCCTTCTAGGCAACACAGGATCAAACCCTTCTAGGCAACACAGGATCAAACACTTTTAGGCAACACATGATCAAACCCTTCTAGGCAACACAGGATCAAACCCTTTTAGGCAACACAGAATCAAACCCTTCTAGGCAACACAGGATCAAACCCTTCTAGGCAACACAGGATCAAACCCTTCTAGGCAACACAGGATCAAACCCTTCTTGGCAACACAGGATCAAACCCTTCTAGGAAACACAGGATCAAACCCTTCTTGGCAACACAGGATCAAACTCGTTCAGGCAGCACAGGATCAAACCCTTCTAGGCAACACAGGATCAAACCCTTCTTGGCAACACAGGATCAAATTTGTTCGGGCAGCACAGGATCAAACCCGTCTAGGCAACACAGGATCAAACCCTTCTAGGCAACACAGGATCAAACCCTTCTAGGCAACACAGGATCAAACCCTTCTAGGCAACACAGGATCAATCCCTTCTAGGCAACACAGGATCAAACCCTTCTAGGCAACACAGGATCAAAGTCGTTCAGGCAGCACAGGATCAAACTATTTTAAGCAACACAGGATCAAACTATTTTAAGCAACACAGGATCAAACCCTTCTTGGCAACACAGGATCAAACCCTTCCAGGAAACACAGGATCAAACCCTTCTAGGCAACACAGGATCAATCCCTTCTAGGCAACACAGGATCAAACCCTTCTTGGCAACACAGGATCAAACTCGTTCAGGCAGCACAGGATCAAACCCTTCTAGGCAACACAGGATCAATCCCTTCTAGGCAACACAGGATCAAACCCTTCTTGGCAACACAGGATCAAACTCGTTCAGGCAGCACAGGATCAAACTCGTTCAGGCAGCACAGGATCAAACCCTTCTAGGCAGCACAGGATCAAACCCTTCTAGGCAACACAGGATCAAACCCTTCTAGGCAACACAGGATCAAACTCGTTCAGGCAACACAGGATCAAACTCTTCTAGGCAGCACAGGATCAAACCCTTCTAGGCAACACAGGATCAAACTCGTTCAGGCAACACAGGATCAAACTCTTCTAGGCAACACAGGATCGAACTCGTTCAGGCAACACAGGATCAAACTCGTTCAGGCAGCACAGGATCAAACTCGTTCAAGCAGGAAAGTATTCCTAAGAGTGAGATTAAATGGTGTAGACAACCCCAGTACCAATACTGATCAAGATGAAATCAACATTATTACTTGAAATGCTAATTTCTTGAAAGCATGATTGGGTTTGAATGTATCTCAGTAAAATGTCTTCATAATAATATTAATACTGCCAGATGCCAATACTGTCAGAGATTACATTTCAGAAAAAAGTAGCTGTATGTATTGTATGTAAAAGCTCCTTTTCAGTACTCTCCTCCAGGTATTACACTCAGACTTGAGGGTTTACAGCCAGACATTCTATATGCTATTGTTTCTCTTACTCTAAACTGCATCTATTTCCTAAATGGTTCAGGGTGATGGCACTGCGTCACAGACCTTATCTACTGATACATAGAGCAATACATTCTGCCACTGCCAATGTGTCACCCAGCAGCTGTAATCTCTGGCAAGATTCCATTAGAGAGCCTGACCAACATTCATTGAAACCCACGTCGCCTAAGGGGCATTGTGAAAGCTGTCCTCTCCATCCTTTATATCAACCTCCACCTGTCAATAAGCCTTGGCCACTAGATCAAGGTCCACATGTAGCTGCCTCCTTCCAGATAGTACAGATTGGCTCCAGTACGACATTAGAGTTTACAAGATACCATGGCTGTGTCCGAAATGGCACCCAATCCCTATATAGTGCACTACTTTTGACCAGGGTCCATAGGGCTATTGTCAAAAGTAGTGCACTATGTAGGATAGTGGTTCCCAACTCCAGTCCTCCAGTACCCCCAACAGCACACCTTCTTGTTGTAGCCTGGACAAAAAACATTTTAATCTGGTGTGCTTGTCAGACTACAATAAAAATGTGTACTATTGAGTGCAGGCCCGGAACCATGAGGGGGCTAAAGGGGGCTTAGCCCCCTCAGTTCAAAATTTATCCCGCTCAGTTTTAGGTCCTTATATTAAAATATCAAAAAAATAAATGATGATTGAGTGACAGGTTGGCGCCCCAAAATCTGTATCTCTACTGCACTCTAGCTGTGTGTACGCAGCCTTGGCTCATAGACTAGATGTAACATAGTAAACGTACATCTGGGACACTCAAATCAGTATGATATGTTACGTTTAGTACGGTTACATAAGACAGAAGCTACTTAAAGTTGCAATATGCCGAAATCGCTCCTCCATTTCTTGGTTGCTAAAATTCTAATAATTTGCTTAATTTCAGTTTATGCGACAAAACAAGCAGTCATAGTGTAGAGAATCATTGTACTATCTAAACCGTTGAGAAATATATTTTCCATAATCAAAACTATTGTATTTTCAGCTGTTTGAAGCTGGTGTACAAAACCAAAGGTAAAAGATGCAGAAACTAAACTTAAGAATGGGATGCATAGAAATAGTGCACATTCTTAGACTTGCTTTCAATGAGAATGACAGATCTATAACTCATTATTTCTATGTGACTTTGGGTCAGATCGACCAAAAAATGACATATTGCAGGGTTAAGATAAAAACATATCATACGAATTGTAATTAGTAACATATAATTTGAAAATTGATGATTTACGTACAGACTAACACGAAATGCTCTGAGACTAGGTTGCAGCAGGGAGCCTATGGAAAGATACTGGGCGGTTAGGTATGACTCCTTTGGGTTTCCATAAAAGGCGAAAAACAAGGCTTCTGATCTCTGATCGCTGTAGCAGGTTAAGTAAATAGCGTGATACGCCTTCACCTGTAATATTTCATTTTGATTTAAAAGGCCGGGGTCAAGTTTACTTTTGTTACCTTTCTTTAACTAGGCAAGTCAGTTAAGAACAAATTCTTATTTACAATGATGGCCTAACCCAGCCATACCTGGACGACGCTGAGCCAATTGTGCACCGCCCTACGGGACTCCCAATCACGGCCGGATGTGATACAGCCTGGATTCAAACCAGTGATGTCTCTTGCACTGAGATGCAGTGCCTTAGACCACTGCGCCACAGTTGAAGCAGCTTCACTCTTAGCTACAGCTGTAAAAATCGTTAGTGTTATTAGCCTTAGCCTATTTAGCTAGCTCGAACCAGCTAATCTGCCATGAATGATATCAAAAATTGGCTTTGACAAAGTACGAGAACAAAGGAGAACGAAAGCGATGAGCAGCAGCATCAAACCATTGAGGCTGCAGCCAAGCCCAACAGCTATGATGCTCACGAGCTCCAGCTAGCTCTGTGTGCAGAACCTACCCACCATTCCACAAGCGCCGACATAATGCTAATGGCTCCATAGCCGCCTCCACCTCCGAGTGATCCTGATGATCTTGGAACAAAAGAGCCAGCCCAGGTTAGCCTAGAATCCTAACCTAGCCGCAGATTTTCTGTCCAAAAAACTTCATTTAATAGCAACTGGTTCATAGGAAGAGAGTGGCTAGAATACTCAGTTACTGCAGCTGCTGCATTTTGTTTCCCATGTCGAAAGTTCTGTATGTTGAATCCAATGGTAACGCAGACAAGGCCTTCACCCAAGCTGGGTATTCTAAGTGGAAGAATGCTATTGATAGGACCAAAGGACTTGCTAGGCACACATCAAGCAAAGAGCATATGAAATGCACTGCACTGTGGAAATAAAAACTAGTTTGAAGTGCAATGGGAACTTCGGTGTCAACACTTGCGTGTATTTGTCGCCAATTGTGGACATTATTGAGTTCCTTTTGGGGCGTCCACAGATACATGAACACCGCAAAAGAGCTAATTTCCCACTTTGACAAACTGTGTTCAGTCAGCACAGAAGAAGCATGCTTCACCCAAGGAAAGCTCAATTAATCCAACTGGCATTTGAGGAGAATTTTACAAGAATATTCCGGGGAGAATGGAGAATGGAATGATCGATTACGTAGGACGTTTTACAGAGAAATCAAGGCATCTGCAACTCTTTTGAAAAGGCAAGATTGAAACAGTCTAGCTGGTTTGTTTATTATCAAAATCTTGTTTTGGTTGTTAGGGTGCTATCCATGGTGCTGATAGAGTGTAGCGAGATATCGTGCCATTGAACCGTGTTACTTCTTACTTCTTTGATCAAAAGCTTGTTTTTTTACTTTGATGTTTATTGTGGTATAGCGTGATATAAGCAGAATTCAATATAATTCCAATGAAGAACCCAAATGACGCCCCAGGGTATAGCTACATTATAGAGCTACATACTGCTGGCTACATTCTATTATGGTTTTCTCCGTAGCCTATTGCTTTTCATAGCTGTAAATGGAACTGTACATAATGGTGTTTATTGTAGGCCGGCACTGCTTAATTGATTACGTGGGTCGAATTTGAATCACAGAAGTGTATTGTGCCACATCACAATGTGTTGCTGAACTCATGAGCGAGAGTCGTGATTCTCCATGTTTGAAGTGGGACTGTATAGGCCTATTTATTTGGCAAGACAGCTGTGCAGGGCTGCATCTCACTGTAGTAGGCTGTTTTGGTTATTTGGATCGCCTTTTGTTTACTGTTCATGTAACTACCCTGAATATAGATTGTGTTATGCCTTTATCGATCAGATATTTAGATTACTAGGCCTGCTACTTGATATCGCTGTTTTGTTCTGTTCTCATTTATTGTGCCAGTATTCAAAGCCAAACTGCTACTACTTTCAACATTTTGCTTGAATTATTTTGGTAAGACAGCTGTGTGTACAGTGCATTTACATAGGTTGTTTGTAATAGGGTAATTGCCTATTATCTAAACGGTCTAGCTGTAGGGGGCTGTCCATTGTTCTGATGCAGTGCAGCGGAGATAGGCCACAGATTAAAAAAAACACTCAATGATCTCGGAGTCTCTGCATTTGAACGTTACGTTTGTTATGCTATAGCATGTTTATGTAGGATTCAGTATAAATTCCAAGTAAGAACCCCAAACAAATGTATCCCCCTTGGTGATTTCAACAGCCCCCTTAGTCACTTTATCCTGGCCCAGGATCTGATTGGTGTTACTTGAGGACTGGAGTTGGGAACCACTGTTGTAGCGGGTGCAGCCCATCAGTTGCCATCCCTTCACTGGAGCGACTCGAAAGGCCCTACTCATGGGCAGGTATTGGGGGAGCATTCCCGTCATGATAGCAACAATAGTTAAAACCCACAATTTGGTGAGGATGTTGCAGTGATGCATGCTGTACATTGCATGACTATTAAGGAAGAGTCCCTCAATGAGGAGTAAACGTGAACAGGAGTGGACTTAGCTGTAAATACAAACTGCAGGATGTATAGGCTTCATCCATGTGTCTTCAATGGCACATTCAATATCCTGTCTTTCTTCACCTCAGGGATTTCAAAAATATCACCTAATGTGATTGTTCCACTTACCTCGGCATTAGTCAGTGTGGTCAATGCAGGGTTCATTCTGAATTAAACATACTCCACAGAGCACAGAGAATACCACTGACCCAGAAAATCAGATCCAATTCTTGGTCTGGTGCGACAGGGTTTCGGGTCTCAGTAAAGAAGTAGTGAAGCTAACAAAGCCATCCACTACATATCTATTTTATGCAGTCATATGCAGCTCAGTAGGTATGGTGCTGGCAATGCCAGGATAGAGAATTTGACTCCCGGGACCACCTGTGTGTAAAATGTATGAATGCATGATCATCTCCTAAATTCCATATATATTATTATATTATAAGATGAATTAAATCCCTATTCAATACATTTCCGATATTAAATGCAAAACAACTGAGTTCAATTGTGTGCACAAAGACCCAAGGTGAAAAATACACTGGCTCTTTCTTTATATTCAGATTCTCCTTTTACCAATTAGAAATCAGTGCACTGGAAAACATCCCAGAATTACCCTTAAGTCTTGTCAGATTGGCATGTCCATATGTTCCAAACTCCTGCCCACTGCATGCCTGGATGTCACTGGTGCACAGGAACTGTCTAGATCGTACAACGATGGATGACATTGGTGTAAGCTGACACAGGTGCTCCGCTCTAAGAGTCTGTTCGTCCCAAATCGCACCGTATTTCCTTTATAGTGCACTACTTTTGACCAGGGCCCATAGGGAAAAGGGTGCCATTTGGAACGTATCCAGTCTGTCTGTGTTGAGCTGGAGTGGAAGGTTACAGGGAACACTATCCAAATATGTATAAAAATATAAATCCAAGTCAAGATGACCTGTTCTATATGCTCTGGGCATTGGAGATGGAATCCAATTCAAGATGACCTGTTCTATATGCTCTGGGCATTGGAGATAGAATCCAATTCAAGATGACCTGTTCTATATGCTCTGGGCATTGGAGATGGAATCCAAGTCAAGATGACCTGTTGTATATGCTCTGGGCATTGGAGATGGAATCCAATTCTGGAGTGTTTGGCTATGGATGTGCCTGTCTCTTCACTCTGTATGTGGGGAATAGTATTACATTTAACACTGCTATAAAAAAAAAATGAATCTTGCTCGTGAAAATATACAGCTCTTGTGTATTCACAGGTATTGAATGAGACAGGTTGGCTTCTCTTCGGTCTTTCTTTTGAATGATAGCACATCTTACAGGACGATGTTGAAACGCTGAAATAGAGCCAACAATAACATATGCCATCAAATCAAATCAAATCAAATTTTATTTGTCACATACACATGGTTAGCAGATGTTAATGCGAGTGTAGCGAAATGCTTGTGCTTCTAGTTCCGACAATGCAGTGATAACCAACAAGTAATCTAACTAACAATTCTAAAACTACTGTCTTATACACAGTGTAAGGGGATAAAGAATATGTACATAAGGATATATGAGTGAGTGATGGTACAGAGCAGCATACAGTAGATGGTATCGAGTACAGTATATACATATGAGATGAGTATGTAGACAAAGTAAACAAAGTGGCATAGTTAAAGTGGCTAGTGATACATGTATTACATAAGGATGCAGTCGATGATGTAGAGTACAGTATATACGTATGCATATGAGATGAATAATGTAGGGTAAGTAACATTATATAAGGTAGCATTGTTTAAAGTGGCTAGTGATATATTTACATCATTTCCCATCAATTCCCATTATTAAAGTGGCTGGAGTTGGGTCAGTGTCAATGACAGTGTGTTGGCAGCAGCCACTCAATGGTGGCTGTTTAACAGTCTGATAGCCTTGAGATAGAAGCTGTTTTCAGTCTCTCAGTCCCAGCTTTGATGCACCTGTACTGACCTCGCCTTCTGGATGATAGCGGGGTGAACAGGCAGTGGTTCGGGTGGTTGATGTCCTTGATGATCTTTATGGCCTTCCTGTAACATCGGGTGGTGTAGGTGTCCTGGAGGGCAGGTAGTTTGCCCCCGGTGATGCGTTGTGCAGACCTCACTACCCTCTGGAGAGCCTTACGGTTGAGGGCGGAGCAGTTGCCGTACCAGGCGGTGATACAGCCCGCCAGGATGCTCTCGATTGTGCATCTGTAGAAGTTCGTGAGTGCTTTTGGTGACAAGCCGAATTTCTTCAGCCTCCTGAGGTTGAAGAGGCGCTGCTGCGCCTTCTTCACGACGCTGTCAGTGTGAGTGGACCAATTCAGTTTGTCTGTGATGTGTATGCCGAGGAACTTAAAACTTGCTACCCTCTCCACTACTGTTCCATCGATGTGGATAGGGGGTGTTCCCTCTGCTGTTTCCTGAAGTCCACAATCATCTCCTTAGTTTTGTTGACGTTGAGTGTGAGGTTATTTTCCTGACACCACACTCCGAGGGCCCTCACCTCCTCCCTGTAGGCCGTCTCGTCGTTGTTGGTAATCAAGCCTACCACTGTTGTGTCGTCCGCAAACTTGATGATTGAGTTGGAGGCGTGCGTGGCCACGCAGTCGTGGGTGAACAGGGAGTACAGGAGAGGGCTCAGAACGCACCCTTGTGGGGCCCCGTGTTGAGGATCAGCGGGGAGGAGATGTTGTTGCCTACCCTCACCACCTGGGGGCGGCCCGTCAGGAAGTCCAGTACCCAGTTGCACAGGGCGGGGTCGAGACCCAGGGTCTCGAGCTTGATGACGAGCTTGAGGGTACTATGGTGTTGAATGCCGAGCTGTAGTCGATGAACAGCATTCTCACATAGGTATTCCTCTTGTCCAGGTGGGTTAGGGCAGTGTGCAGTGTGGTTGAGATTGCATCGTCTGTGGACCTATTTGGGCGGTAAGCAAATTGGAGTGGGTCTAGGGTGTCAGGTAGGGTGGAGGTGATATGGTCCTTGACTAGTCTCTCAAAGCACTTCATGATGACGGAAGTGAGTGCTACGGGCGGTAGTCGTTTAGCTCAGTTACCTTAGCTTTCTTGGGAACAGGAACAATGGTGGCCCTCTTGAAGCATGTGGGAACAGCAGACTGGTATAGGGATTGATTGAATATGTCCGTAAACACACCGGCCAGCTGGTCTGCGCATGCTCTGAGGGCGCGGCTGGGGATGCCGTCTGGGCCTGCAGCCTTGCGAGGGTTAACACGTTTAAATGTCTTACTCACCTCGGCTGCAGTGAAGGAGAGACCGCATGTTTTCGTTGCAGGCCGTGTCAGTGGCACTGTATTGTCCTCAAAGCGGGCAAAAAGTTATTTAGTCTGCCTGGGAGCAAGACATCCTGGTCCGTGACTGGGCTGGGTTTCTTCTTGTAGTCCGTGATTGACTGTAGACCCTGCCACATGCCTCTTGTGTCTGAGCCATTGAATTGAGATTCCACTTTGTCCCTGTACTGACGCTTAGCTTGTTTAATAGCCTTGCGGAGGGAATAGCTGCATTGTTTATATTCGGACATGTTACCAGACACCTTGCCCTGATTAAAAGCAGTGGTTCGCGCTTTCAGTTTCACGCGAATGCTGCCATCAATCCACGGTTTCTGGTTTGGGAATGTTTTTATCGTTGCTATGGGAACGACATCTTCGACGCACGTTCTAATGAACTCGCACACCGAATCAGCGTATTCGTCAATATTTTCATCTGACGCAATACGAAACATGTCCCAGTCCACGTGATGGAAGCAGTCTTGGAGTGTGGAGTCAGCTTGGTCTGACCAGCGTTGGACAGACCTCAGCGTGGGAGCCTCTTGTTTAAGTTTCTGCCTGTAGGCAGGGATCAACAAAATGGAGTCGTGGTCAGCTTTTCCGAAAGGGGGCGGGGCAGGGCCTTATATGCGTCGCGGAAGTTAGAGTAACAATGATCCAAGGTTTTACCACCCCTGGTTGCGCAATCGATATGCTGATAAAATTTAGGGAGTCTTGTTTTCAGATTAGCTTTGTTAAAATCCCCAGCTACAATGAATGCAGCCTCCGGATAAATGGTTTCCAGTTTGCAAAGAGTTAAATAAAGTTCGTTCAGAGCCATCGATGTGTCTGCTTGGGGGGGATATATACGGCTGTGATTATAATCGAAGAGAATTCTCTTGGAAGATAATGCGGTCTACATTTGATTGTGAGGAATTCTAAATCAGGTGAACAGAAGGATTTGAGTTCCTGTATGTTTCCTTCATCACACCATGTCTTGTTAGTCATGAGGCATACGCCCCGCCGCTCTTCTTACCAGAAAGATGTTTGTTTCTGTCGGCGCGATGCGTGGAGAAACCCGTTGGCTGCACCGCATCGGATAGCGTCTTCCCAGTAAGCCATGTTTCCGTGAAGCAGAGAACATTGCAGTCTCTGATGTCCCTCTGGAATGCTACCCTTGCTCGGATTTCATCAACCTTGTTGTCAAGAGACTGGACATTGGCAAGAAGAATGCTGGGGAGTGGTGCGCGATGTGCCCTTGTCCGGAGTCTGACCAGAAGACCGCTACGTTTCCCTCTTTTTCGGAGTCGTTTTCTTGGGTCGCTGCATGCGATCCATTCCGTTGTCCTGTTTGTAAGGCAGAACACAGGATCCGCGTCGCGGAAAACATATTCTTGGTCGTACTGATGGTGAGTTGACGCTGATCTTATATTCAGTAGTTCTTCTCGACTGTATGTAATGAAACCTAAGATGACCTGGGGTACTAATGTAAGAAATAACACGTAAAAAAACAAAAAACTGCATAGTTTCCTAGGAACGTGAAGCGAGGCGGCCATCTCTGTCGGCGCCGGAAGTAACATCTTCCGCGTCTGTGTAAGGATTCAACCTTCAACCTGTGGTCGAGTGTGAATGATAAACAAGAGAAGACTTGTTTTGAATGGCTCTATCTCAGATACTGAGTAAGGCAGAAAGGCAGGAAAACAAATGTCACACATATGTCTTGCATGAAAAGGCCACATCTGTTCTGCTGAAGTTTTTCTTGTTATAATATTGTAAAGAGTATTATTGTCTTATAAAAACCACAGATGTTTGGTTATTCTTTAGAATATGGTATTAGCGTTATTGCTGCTAGCATTTAGCCGCTATAGGCCAATTATACACTATTGTAGGCCTGTTGTACATTTAAATTGACATTTTAGTCATTTAGCAGATGCTTTTATCCAGAGCGACTTAGATTGTGTTTTAAGATAGCTAGGTGGGACAACCACATATCTCAATCATAGTACATTTTTCTCAATAACATAGCAATCAGCAAAGTCGGTGCTAGTAACTCAGTAGTGAGTGTTGCAAACCGAGGACAGAAAATGTGTACATGCTACACGCTTCAGCGGTCACGTTCTGTAAGCTGTTGTGGCCTACCACTTCGCAGCTGAGCCGCTGTTGCTCCTAGACATTTCCACTTCACAATAACAGAACTTACAGTTGACTGGGGGCTCTAGCAGGGTAGAAATTTGTTGTAATTTGTTGTAAAGGTGGCATCCTATAACGGTCACTGATCTCTTCAGTAAGGCCATTATACTGCCAATTTTTGTCTATCGAGATTGCATGGCTGTGTGCTCGATTTTATACACCTGTCAGCAACGGGTGTTGCTGAAATAGCCAAATCCACTAATTTGAAGGGGTGTCCATTTACTTTTTATATACAGTGTAACTAGCAGGTCTATTAGGCTACAGCAGTTAGAATTTGCCTGTCCACAATTCAACTGTGGGAACGTGATGGCTCTCATCACCAGACAACTGAAAGAGCTCAGCTCTACTATACAAGAGATTTTTTCATGAGGAGATTACCTCTAACCTTGACATACAATTATAACCGGTGAATAAATCGTTGGAAGTGCTCACTGCTAAATGGATACCTATTCAACCAAAGTGGAAAGTCTGGAGAAGACAGCCAATGCGACAGAGCTTCAACTCCATGACCTGGAAACAGTGCTAGCAGAGTCGAAAGGGATAATCACACTCCTAAAAGACTAAACGGAATCACTCGAAAATCATTCCCGTAAGTTCAATATGCGGGTCACAGGACATGAAACTGGTGTGGAAGCTGGCATCCAAACTTCCGTCATGAGCAATCTTTTCCACTAACTATTCGGGCAGGATAAGCTGGGTCGCATGCTGCTGTTAAACATCACAGCACGGGTTAACTCTGCAACGGCTCGCGCTGTATGACTTTATGGATTCACAGCTTTGAATCCGGGGGGCTAACCTTTGCAGGGAAGAGGATCAGTATCTATCCAGACCTGAGTTTCCAACTGTATAAAAACAGAGGGAGACCTACAACGCAGTGAGATCCCAGCTACCAAGTTAAACCTGAGATGCGACTTCATCCACCCTGTAAAACTCATCTCAACCTTCCAGAACACAATACATGTTTTCCACTGCCTAGGAAGCTCAGGACTTCTTCGATAAGTATATCAAACCCAACATACAAGGCGACAAGACTGACAGATAGAACCCATGACTGGCTCATTATTCAGGTATTTGGTCATTGGTATTTAATTAGGATCTCCATGCGAAAGCAGCAGCTACTCTTCCTGGGGTCCTCACAAAACATGAAACATAGCATAATACAGAACATTAATAAACAAGAACAGCTCAAGGACAGAACTACATAAATGTAAAAATTGCACACATAGCCTAAATATCAATACATACACACAAAGTATCTAAGTCAAATAGAGGAGAGGCATTGTGCCGTGAGATGTTGCTTTATCGTTTTTTTCAAACCACGGTTTCCTACTCATTTAGGCAATATGAGATGGAAGGGAATTAGACGCAATGATGGCTTTATTTAATACTGTACACTTTCTAGAATTTGTTCTGGATTTGGGGACTGTGAAAAGAGCCCTGGGGGCATGTCTGGTAAGGTAAGTGTGTGTGTCAGAGCTGAGTGTAAGTTGACTATGAAACCATTTGGAATTTTCAACACATTAATGTTTTTATAAAAATAATAAGTGATGCAGTCAGTCTCTGATTACAATGAAGAACAAGACGTGACTGTCACAGCCTGATCTGTTTCACCTGTCTTTGTGCTTGTCTACACCCCCCTCGAGGTGTTGCCCATCTTCCCAGTGTATTTATACCTCTGTTTTTTGTTTGTATGACCTGATTACGAACCTCTGCCTGTCCTGACCCCGAGCCTGCCTGCCGTCCTGTACCTGCCCGACTCTGACCTGATTACGAACCTCTGCCTGTCCTGACCCCGAGCCTGCCTGCCGTCCTGTACCTGCCCGACTCTGACCTGATCATGAACCTCTGCCTATCCTGATCCCGAGCCTGCCTGCCGTCCTGTACCTGCCCGACTCTGACCTGATCACGAACCCCTGCCTGTCCTGATCCCGAGCCTGCCTGCCGTCCTGTACCTGCCCGACTCTGACCTGATTACGAACCTCTGCCTGTCCTGATCCCGAGCCTGCCTGCCGTCCTGTACCTGCCCGACTCTGACCTGATTACGAACCTCTGCCTGTCCTGACCCCGAGCCTGCCTGCCGTCCTGTACCTGCCCGACTCTGACCTGATTACGAACCTCTGCCTGTCCTGACCCCGAGCCTGCCTGCCGTCCTGTACCTGCCCAACTACGAACCTCTGCCTGTCCTGACCCCGAGCCTGCCTGCCGTCCTGTACCTGCCCGACTCTGACCTGATTACGAACCTCTGCCTGTCCTGATCCCGAGCCTGCCTGCCGTCCTGTACCTGCCAGACTCTGACCTGATTACGAACCTCTGCCTGTCCTGACCCCGAGCCTGCCTGCCGTCCTGTACCTGCCAGACTCTGACCTGATTACGAACCTCATCCTGTCCTGACCCCAAGCCTGCCTGCCGTCCTGTACCTGCCCGACTACGAACCTCTGCCTGTCCTGACCCCGAGCCTGCCTGCCGTCCTGTACCTGCCCGACTCTGACCTGATCACGAACCTCTGCCTATCCTGATCCCGAGCCTGCCTGCCGTCCTGTACCTGCCCGACTCTGACCTGATCACGAACCCCTGCCTGTCCTGATCCCGAGCCTGCCTGCCGTCCTGTACCTGCCCGACTCTGACCTGATCACGAACCCCTGCCTGTCCTGATCCCGAGCCTGCCTGCCGTCCTGTACCTGCCCGACTCTGACCTGATTACGAACCTCTGCCTGTCCTGATCCCGAGCCTGCCTGCCGTCCTGTACCTGCCCGACTCTGACCTGATTACGAACCTCTGCCTGTCCTGACCCCGAGCCTGCCAGCCGTCCTGTACCTGCCCGACTCTGACCTGATTATGAACCTCTGCCTGTCCTGACCCCGAGCCTGCCTGCCGTCCTGTACCTGCCCGACTACGAACCTCTGCCTGTCCTGACCCCGAGCCTGCCTGCCGTCCTGTACCTGCCCGACTCTGACCTGATTACGAACCTCTGCCTCTCCTGATCCCGAGCCTGCCTGCCGTCCTGTACCTGCCAGACTCTGACCTGATTACGAACCTCTGCCTGTCCTGACCCCGAGCCTGCCTGCCGTCCTGTACCTGCTAGACTCTGACCTGATTACGAACCTCTTCCTGTCCTGACCCCAAGCCTGCCTGCCGTCCTGTACCTGCCCGACTACGAACCTCTGCCTGTCCTGACCCCGAGCCTGCCTGCCGTCCTGTACATGCCCGACTCTGACCTGATCATGAACCTCTGCATATCCTGATCCCGAGCCTGCCTGCCGTCCTGTACCTGCCCGACTCTGACCTGATCACGAACCCCTGCCTGTCCTGATCCCGAGCCTGCCTGCCGTCCTGTACCTGCCCGACTCTGACCTGATTACGAACCTCTGCCTGTCCTGATCCCGAGCCTGCCTGCCGTCCTGTACCTGCCCGACTCTGACCTGATTACGAACCTCTGCCTGTCCTGACCCGAGCCTGCCTGCCGTCCTGTACCTGCCCGACTCTGACCTGATTACGAACCTCTGCCTGTCCTGACCCCGAGCCTGCCTGCCGTCCTGTACCTGCCCGCCGAACCTCTGCCTGTCCTGACCCGAGCCTGCCTGCCGTCCTGTACCTGCCCGACTCTGACCTGATTACGAACCTCTGCCTGTCCTGACCCCGAGCCTGCCTGCCGTCCTGTACCAGCCCGACTCTGACCTGATTACGAACCTCTGCCTGTCCTGATCCCGAGCCTGCCTGCCGTCCTGTACCTGCCCGACTCTGACCTGATTACGAACCTCTGCCTGTCCTGACCCCGAGCCTGCCTGCCGTCCTGTACCTGCCCGACTCTGACCTGATTACGAACCTCTGCATGTCCTGACCCCGAGCCTGCCTGCCGTCCTGTACCTGCCCGACTCTGACCTGATTACGAACCTCTGCCTGTCCTGATCCCGAGCCTGCCTGCTGTCCTGTACCTGCCCGACTCTGACCTGATCATGAACCCCTGCCTGTCCTGACCCCGAGCCTGCCTGCCGTCCTGTACCTGCCAGACTCTGACCTGATTACGAACCTCTTCCTGTCCTGACCCCAAGCCTGCCTGCCGTCCTGTACCTGCCCGACTACGAACCTCTGCCTGTCCTGACCCCGAGCCTGCCTGCCGTCCTGTACATGCCCGACTCTGACCTGATCATGAACCTCTGCCTATCCTGATCCCGAGCCTGCCTGCCGTCCTGTACCTGCCCGACTCTGACCTGATCACGAACCCCTGCCTGTCCTGATCCCGAGCCTGCCTGCCGTCCTGTACCTGCCCGACTCTGACCTGATTACGAACCTCTGCCTGTCCTGACCCCGAGCCTGCCTGCCGTCCTGTACCTGCCCGACTCTGACCTGATTACGAACCTCTGCCTGTCCTGACCCGAGCCTGCCTGCCGTCCTGTACCTGCCCGACTCTGACCTGATTACGAACCTCTGCCTGTCCTGAGCCTGCCTGCCGTCCTGTACCTGCCCGACTACGAACCTCTGCCTGTCCTGACCCCGAACCTGCCTGCCGTCCTGTACCTGCCCGACTCTGACCTGATTACGAACCTCTGCCTGTCCTGACCCCGAGCCTGCCTGCCGTCCTGTACCAGCCCGACTCTGACCTGATTACGAACCTCTGCCTGTCCTGATCCCGAGCCTGCCTGCCGTCCTGTACCTGCCCGACTCTGACCTGATTACGAACCTCTGCCTGTCCTGACCCCGAGCCTGCCTGCCGTCCTGTACCTGCCCGACTCTGACCTGATTACGAACCTCTGCATGTCCTGACCCCGAGCCTGCCTGCCGTCCTGTACCTGCCCGACTCTGACCTGATTACGAACCTCTGCCTGTCCTGATCCCGAGCCTGCCTGCTGTCCTGTACCTGCCCGACTCTGACCTGATCATGAACCCCTGCCTGTCCTGATCCCGAGCCTGCCTGCCGTCCTGTACCTGCCCGACTCTGACCTGATCATGAACCTCTGCCTATCCTGATCCCGAGCCTGCCGTCCTGTACCTGCCCGACTCTGACCTGATCACGAACCCCTGCCTGTCCTGATCCCGAGCCTGCCTGCCGTCCTGTACCTGCCCGACTCTGACCTGATCATGAACCCCTGCCTGTCCTGACCCCGAGCCTGCCTGCCGTCCTGTACCTGCCCGACTACGAACCTCTGCTTGTCCTGATCCCGAGCCTGCCTGCCGTCCTGTACCTGCCCGACTACGAACCTCTGCCTGTCCTGACCCCGAGCCTGCCTGCCGTCCTGTACCTGCCCGACTCTGACCTGATCACGAACCTCTGCCTATCCTGATCCCGAGCCTGCCTGCCGTCCTGTACCTGCCCGACTCTGACCTGATCACGAACCCCTGCCTGTCCTGATCCCGAGCCTGCCTGCCGTCCTGTACCTGCCCGACTCTGACCTGATCACGAACCCCTGCCTGTCCTGATCCCGAGCCTGCCTGCCGTCCTGTACCTGCCCGACTCTGACCTGATTACGAACCTCTGCCTGTCCTGAGCCCCGAGCCTGCCTGCCGTCCTGATTACGAACCTCTGCCCGACTGACCTGACCTGATTACGAACCTCTGCCTGTCCTGACCCCGAGCCTGCCTGCCGTCCTGTACCTGCCCGACTACGAACCTCTGCCTGTCCTGACCCCGAGCCTGCCTGCCGTCCTGTACCTGCCCGACTCTGACCTGATTACGAACCTCTGCCTGTCCTGACCCCGAGCCTGCCTGCCGTCCTGTACCAGCCCGACTCTGACCTGATTACGAACCTCTGCCTGTCCTGATCCCGAGCCTGCCTGCCGTCCTGTACCTGCCCGACTCTGACCTGATTACGAACCTCTGCCTGTCCTGACCCCGAGCCTGCCTGCCGTCCTGTACCTGCCCGACTCTGACCTGATTACGAACCTCTGCATGTCCTGACCCCGAGCCTGCCTGCCGTCCTGTACCTGCCCGACTCTGACTGTCCTGACCTGATTACGAACCTCTGCATGTCCTGATCCCGAGCCTGCCTGCCGTCCTGTACCTGCCCGACTCTGACCTGATTACGAACCTCTGCCTGTCCTGATCCCGAGCCTGCCTGCTGTCCTGTACCTGCCCGACTCTGACCTGATCATGAACCCCTGCCTGTCCTGATCCCGAGCCTGCCTGCCGTCCTGTACCTGCCCGACTCTGACCTGATCATGAACCTCTGCCTATCCTGATCCCGAGCCTGCCGTCCTGTACCTGCCCGACTCTGACCTGATCACGAACCCCTGCCTGTCCTGATCCCGAGCCTGCCTGCCGTCCTGTACCTGCCCGACTCTGACCTGATCATGAACCCCTGCCTGTCCTGACCCCGAGCCTGCCTGCCGTCCTGTACCTGCCCGACTACGAACCTCTGCTTGTCCTGATCCCGAGCCTGCCTGCCGTCCTGTACCTGCCCGACTACGAACCTCTGCCTGTCCTGACCCCGAGCCTGCCTGCCGTCCTGTACCTGCCCGACTCTGACCTGATCACGAACCTCTGCCTATCCTGATCCCGAGCCTGCCTGCCGTCCTGTACCTGCCCGACTCTGACCTGATCACGAACCCCTGCCTGTCCTGATCCCGAGCCTGCCTGCCGTCCTGTACCTGCCCGACTCTGACCTGATCACGAACCCCTGCCTGTCCTGATCCCGAGCCTGCCTGCCGTCCTGTACCTGCCCGACTCTGACCTGATTACGAACCTTTGCCTGTCCTGATCCCGAGCCTGCCTGCCGTCCTGTACCTGC
Source organism: Oncorhynchus nerka (assembly GCF_034236695.1). Taxonomy (NCBI): domain Eukaryota; kingdom Metazoa; phylum Chordata; class Actinopteri; order Salmoniformes; family Salmonidae; genus Oncorhynchus; species Oncorhynchus nerka. The sequence continues at coordinate 87,183,742 of NC_088397.1, forward strand.
CCGACTCTGACCTGATTACGAACCTCTGCCTGTCCTGACCCCGAGCCTGCCAGCCGTCCTGTACCTGCCCGACTCTGACCTGATTATGAACCTCTGCCTGTCCTGACCCCGAGCCTGCCTGCCGTCCTGTACCTGCCCGACTACGAACCTCTGCCTGTCCTGACCCCGAGCCTGCCTGCCGTCCTGTACCTGCCCGACTCTGACCTGATTACGAACCTCTGCCTGTCCTGATCCCGAGCCTGCCTGCCGTCCTGTACCTGCCAGACTCTGACCTGATTACGAACCTCTGCCTGTCCTGACCCCGAGCCTGCCTGCCGTCCTGTACCTGCCAGACTCTGACCTGATTACGAACCTCTTCCTGTCCTGACCCCAAGCCTGCCTGCCGTCCTGTACCTGCCCGACTACGAACCTCTGCCTGTCCTGACCCCGAGCCTGCCTGCCGTCCTGTACATGCCCGACTCTGACCTGATCACGAACCTCTGCCTATCCTGATCCCGAGCCTGCCTGCCGTCCTGTACCTGCCCGACTCTGACCTGATCACGAACCCCTGCCTGTCCTGATCCCGAGCCTGCCTGCCGTCCTGTACCTGCCCGACTCTGACCTGATTACGAACCTCTGCCTGTCCTGATCCCGAGCCTGCCTGCCGTCCTGTACCTGCCCGACTCTGACCTGATCACGAACCCCTGCCTGTCCTGATCCCGAGCCTGCCTGCCGTCCTGTACCTGCCCGACTCTGACCTGATCATGAACCCCTGCCTGTCCTGACCCCGAGCCTGCCTGCCGTCCTGTACCTGCCCGACTACGAACCTCTGCTTGTCCTGATCCCGAGCCTGCCTGCCGTCCTGTACCTGCCCGACTCTGACCTGATTACGAACCTCTGCCTGTCCTGATCCCGAGCCTGCCTGCCGTCCTGTACCTGCCCGACTCTGACCTGATTACGAACCTCTGCCTGTCCTGACCCCGAGCCTGCCTGCCATCCTGTACCTGCCCGACTCTGCCCTGATTACGAACCTCTGCCTGTCCTGACCCCGAGCCTGCCTGCCGTCCTGACCTGCCCGAGAACCTCTGCCTGTCCTGTCCGAGCCTGCCTGCCGTCCTGTACCTGCCCGACTCTGACCTGATTACGAACCTCTGCCTGTCCTGAGCCTGCCTGCCGTCCTGTACCTGCCCGACTCTGACCTGATCGAACCTCTGCCTGTCCTGATCCCGAGCCTGCCTGCCGTCCTGTACCTGCCCGACTCTGACCTGATTACGAACCTCTGCCTGTCCTGATCCCGAGCCTGCCTGCCGTCCTGTACCTGCCCTGACCTGATTACGAACCTCTGCCTGTCCTGACCCCGAGCCTGCCTGCCGCCCTGTACCTGCCCGACTCTGACCTGATTACGAACCTCTGCCTGTCCTGACCCCGAGCCTGCCTGCCGTCCTGTACCTGCCCGACGAACCTCTGCCTGTCCTGACCCGAGCCTGCCTGCCGTCCTGTACCTGCCCGACTCTGACCTGATTACGAACCTCTGCCTGTCCTGATCCCGAGCCTGCCTGCCGTCCTGTACCAGCCCGACTCTGACCTGATTACGAACCTCTGCCTGTCCTGATCCCGAGCCTGCCTGCCGTCCTGTACCTGCCCGACTCTGACCTGATTACGAACCTCTGCCTGTCCTGACCCCGAGCCTGCCTGCCGTCCTGTACCTGCCCGACTCTGACCTGATTACGAACCTCTGCATGTCCTGACCCCGAGCCTGCCTGCCGTCCTGTACCTGCCCGACTCTGACCTGATTACGAACCTCTGCCTGTCCTGATCCCGAGCCTGCCTGCTGTCCTGTACCTGCCCGACTCTGACCTGATCACGAACCCCTGCCTGTCCTGATCCCGAGCCTGCCTGCCGTCCTGTACCTGCCCGACTCTGACCTGATCATGAACCCCTGCCTGTCCTGACCCCGAGCCTGCCTGACCTGACCTGCCCGAACGAACCTCTGCCTGTCCTGATCCCGAGCCTGCCTGCCGTCCTGTACCTGCCCGACTCTGACCTGATTACGAACCTCTGCCTGTCCTGATCCCGAGCCTGCCTGCCGTCCTGTACCTGCCCGACTCTGACCTGATTACGAACCTCTGCCTGTCCTGACCCCGAGCCTGCCTGCCATCCTGTACCTGCCCGACTCTGCCCTGATTACGAACCTCTGCCTGTCCTGACCCCGAGCCTGCCTGCCGTCCTGTACCTGCCCGACTACGAACCTCTGCCTGTCCTGACCCCGAGCCTGCCTGCCGTCCTGTACCTGCCCGACTACGAACCTCTGCCTGTCCTGATCCCGAGCCTGCCTGCCGTCCTGTACCTGCCCGACTCTGACCTGATTACGAACCTCTGCCTGTCCTGTCCTGAGCCTGCCCCGTCCTGTAGCCTGCTCTGCCTGTCCTGTAGCCTGCCTGCCGCCCTGTACCTGCCCGACTCTGACCTGATTACGAACCTCTGCCTGTCCTGATCCCGAGCCTGCCTGCTGTCCTGTACCTGCCCGACTCTGACCTGATTACGAACCTCTGCCTGTCCTGATCCCGAGCCTGCCTGCCGTCCTGTACCTGCCCGACTCTGACCTGATTACGAACCTCTGCCTGTCCTGACCCCGAGCCTGCCTGCCGTCCTGTACCTGCCCGACTCTGACCTGATTACGAACCTCTGCCTGTCCTGATCCCGAGCCTGCCTGCCGTCCTGTACCTGCCCGACACTGACCTGATTACGAACCTCTGCCTGTCCTGACCCCGAGCCTGCCTGCCGTCCTGTACCTGCCCGACTCTGACCTGATTACGAACCTCTGCCTGTCCTGACCCCGAGCCTGCTTGCCGTCCTGTACCTGCCCGACTCTGACCTGATTACGAACCTCTGCCTGTCCTGACCCCGAGCCTGCCTGCCGTCCTGTACCTGCCCGACTCTGACCTGATCATGAACCCCTGCCTGTCCTGATCCCGAGCCTGCCTGCCGTCCTGTACCTGCCCGACTCTGACCTGATCATGAACCTCTGCCTATCCTGATCCCGAGCCTGCCTGCCGTCCTGTACCTGCCCGACTCTGACCTGATCACGAACCCCTGCCTGTCCTGATCCCGAGCCTGCCTGCCGTCCTGTACCTGCCCGACTCTGACCTGATTACGAACCTCTGCCTGTCCTGACCCGAGCCTGCCTGCCGTCCTGTACCTGCCCGACTCTGACCTGATTACGAACCTCTGCCTGTCCTGACCCCGAGCCTGCCTGCCGTCCTGTACCTGCCCGACTCTGACCTGATTACGAACCTCTGCCTGTCCTGACCCCGAGCCTGCCTGCCGTCCTGTACCTGCCCGACTACGAACCTCTGCCTGTCCTGACCCGAGCCTGCCTGCCGTCCTGTACCTGCCCGACTCTGACCTGATTACGAACCTCTGCCTGTCCTGACCCCGAGCCTGCCTGCCGTCCTGTACCTGCCCGACTACGAACCTCTGCCTGTCCTGACCCCGAGCCTGCCTGCCGTCCTGTCCTGATCTGACCTGATTAGCTCTGCCTGTCCTGATCCCGAGCCTGCCTGCCGTCCTGTACCTGCCCGACTACGAACCTCTGCCTGTCCTGACCCCGAGCCTGCCTGCCGTCCTGTACCTGCCCGACTCTGACCTGATTACGAACCTCTGCCTGTCCTGATCCCGAGCCTGCCTGCCGTCCTGTACCTGCCCGACTCTGACCTGATTACGAACCTCTGCCTGTCCTGACCCCGAGCCTGCCTGCCGTCCTGTACCTGCCCGACTCTGACCTGATCACGAACCCCTGCCTGTCCTGATCCCGAGCCTGCCTGCCGTCCTGTACCTGCCCGACTCTGACCTGATTACGAACCTCTGCCTGTCCTGATCCCGAGCCTGCCTGCCGTCCTGTACCTGCCCGACTCTGACCTGATTACGAACCTCTGCCTGTCCTGACCCCGAGCCTGCCTGCCGTCCTGTACCTGCCCGACTCTGACCTGATTACGAACCTCTGCCTGTCCTGACCCCGAGCCTGCCTGCCGTCCTGTACCTGCCCGACTCTGACCTGATTACGAACCTCTGCCTGTCCTGATCCCGAGCCTGCCTGCCGTCCTGTACCTGCCCGACTCTGACCTGATCATGAACCCCTGCCTGTCCTGATCCCGAGCCTGCCTGCCGTCCTGTACCTGCCCGACTCTGACCTGATCATGAACCTCTGCCTATCCTGATCCCGAGCCTGCCTGCCGTCCTGTACCTGCCCGACTCTGACCTGATCACGAACCCCTGCCTGTCCTGATCCCGAGCCTGCCTGCCGTCCTGTACCTGCCCGACTCTGACCTGATTACGAACCTCTGCCTGTCCTGACCCCGAGCCTGCCTGCCGTCCTGTACCTGCCCGACTCTGACCTGATTACGAACCTCTGCCTGTCCTGACCCCGAGCCTGCCTGCCGTCCTGTACCTGTCCGACTCTGACCTGATTATGAACCTCTGCCTGTCCTGACCCCGAGCCTGCCTGCCGTCCTGTACCTGCCCGACTCTGACCTACGAACCTCTGCCTGTCCTGATCCCGAGCCTGCCTGCCGTCCTGTACCTGCCCGACTCTGACCTGATTACGAACCTCTGCCTGTCCTGACCCCGAGCCTGCCTGCCGTCCTGTACCTGCCCGACTCTGACCTGATCACGAACCCCTGCCTGTCCTGATCCCGAGCCTGCCTGCCGTCCTGTACCTGCCCGACTCTGACCTGATCATGAACCTCTGCCTATCCTGATCCCGAGCCTGCCGTCCTGTACCTGCCCGACTCTGACCTGATCACGAACCCCTGCCTGTCCTGATCCCGAGCCTGCCTGCCGTCCTGTACCTGCCCGACTCTGACCTGATCATGAACCCTGCCTGTCCTGACCCGAGCCTGCCTGCCGTCCTGTACCTGCCCGACCTGACCTGATTACGAACCTCTGCCTGTCCTGATCCCGAGCCTGCCTGCCGTCCTGTACCTGCCCGACTACGAACCTCTGCCTGTCCTGACCCCGAGCCTGCCTGCCGTCCTGTACCTGCCCGACTCTGACCTGATCATGAACCTCTGCTGTCCTGATCCCGAGCCTGCCTGCCGTCCTGTACCTGCCCGACTCTGACCTGATCACGAACCCCTGCCTGTCCTGATCCCGAGCCTGCCTGCCGTCCTGTACCTGCCCGACTCTGACCTGATTACGAACCTCTGCCTGTCCTGATCCCGAGCCTGCCTGCCGTCCTGTACCTGCCCGACTCTGACCTGATTACGAACCTCTGCCTGTCCTGACCCGAGCCTGCCTGCCGTCCTGTACCTGCCCGACTCTGACCTGATTGAACCTCTGCCTGTCCTGACCCCGAGCCTGCCTGCCGTCCTGTACCTCCTACGAACCTCTGCCTGTCCTCCCGAGCCTGCCTGCCGTCCTGTACCTGCCCGACTCTGACCTGATTACGAACCTCTGCCTGTCCTGACCCCGAGCCTGCCTGCCGTCCTGTACCTGCCCGACTCTGACCTGATTACGAACCTCTGCCTGTCCTGATCCCGAGCCTGCCTGCCGTCCTGTACCTGCCCGACTCTGACCTGATTACGAACCTCTGCCTGTCCTGACCCCGAGCCTGCCTGCCGTCCTGTACCTGCCCGACTCTGACCTGATTACGAACCTCTGCCTGTCCTGATCCCGAGCCTGCCTGCCGTCCTGTACCTGCCCGACTCTGACCTGATTACGAACCTCTGCCTGTCCTGACCCCGAGCCTGCCTGCCGTCCTGTACCTGCCCGACTCTGACCTGATTACGAACCTCTGCCTGTCCTGATCCCGAGCCTGCCTGCTGTCCTGTACCTGCCCGACTCTGACCTGATCATGAACCCCTGCCTGTCCTGATCCCGAGCCTGCCTGCCGTCCTGTACCTGCCCGACTCTGACCTGATCATGAACCTCTGCCTGTCCTGATCCCGAGCCTGCCTGTCCTGTACCTGCCCGACTCTGACCTGATCACGAACCCCTGCCTGTCCTGATCCCGAGCCTGCCTGCCGTCCTGTACCTGCCCGACTCTGACCTGATCATGAACCCCTGCCTGTCCTGACCCCGAGCCTGCCTGCCGTCCTGTACCTGCCCGACTACGAACCTCTGCTTGTCCTGATCCCGAGCCTGCCTGCCGTCCTGTACCTGCCCGACTACGAACCTCTGCCTGTCCTGACCCCGAGCCTGCCTGCCGTCCTGTACCTGCCCGACTCTGACCTGATCACGAACCTCTGCCTGTCCTGATCCCGAGCCTGCCTGCCGTCCTGTACCTGCCCGACTCTGACCTGATTCACGAACCCCTGCCTGTCCTGATCCCGAGCCTGCCTGCCGTCCTGTACCTGCCCGACTCTGACCTGATCACGAACCCCTGCCTGTCCTGATCCCGAGCCTGCCTGCCGTCCTGTACCTGCCCGACTCTGACCTGATTACGAACCTCTGCCTGTCCTGATCCCGAGCCTGCCTGCCGTCCTGTACCTGCCCGACTCTGACCTGATTACGAACCTCTGCCTGTCCTGACCCCGAGCCTGCCAGCCGTCCTGTACCTGCCCGACTCTGACCTGATTATGAACCTCTGCCTGTCCTGACCCCGAGCCTGCCTGCCGTCCTGTACCTGCCCGACTACGAACCTCTGCCTGTCCTGACCCCGAGCCTGCCTGCCGTCCTGTACCTGCCCGACTCTGACCTGATTACGAACCTCTGCCTGTCCTGATCCCGAGCCTGCCTGCCGTCCTGTACCTGCCCGACTCTGACCTGATTACGAACCTCTGCCTGTCCTGATCCCGAGCCTGCCTGCCGTCCTGTACCTGCCCGACTCTGACCTGATTACGAACCTCTGCCTGTCCTGACCCCGAGCCTGCCTGCCGTCCTGTACCTGCCCGACTACGAACCTCTGCCTGTCCTGACCCCGAGCCTGCCTGCCGTCCTGTACCTGCCCGACTCTGACCTGATGAACCTCTGCCGTCCTGATCCCGAGCCTGCCTGCCGTCCTGTACCTGCCCGACTCTGACCTGATCACGAACCTCTGCCTGTCCTGATCCCGAGCCTGCCTGCCGTCCTGTACCTGCCCGACTCTGACCTGATTACGAACCTCTGCCTGTCCTGATCCCGAGCCTGCCTGCCGTCCTGTACCTGCCCGACTCTGACCTGATCACGAACCCCTGCCTGTCCTGATCCCGAGCCTGCCTGCCGTCCTGTACCTGCCCGACTCTGACCTGATCATGAACCCCTGCCTGTCCCGGCCCCGAGCCTGCCTGCCGTCCTGTACCTGCCCGACTACGAACCTCTGCCTGTCCTGATCCCGAGCCTGCCTGCCGTCCTGTACCTGCCCGACTCTGACCTGATTACGAACCTCTGCCTGTCCTGATCCCGAGCCTGCCTGCCGTCCTGTACCTGCCCGACTCTGACCTGATTACGAACCTCTGCCTGTCCTGACCCCGAGCCTGCCTGCCGTCCTGTACCTGCCCGACTCTGACCTGATTACGAACCTCTGCCTGTCCTGACCCCGAGCCTGCCTGCCGTCCTGTACCTGCCCGACTACGAACCTCTGCCTGTCCTGACCCCGAGCCTGCCTGCCGTCCTGTACCTGCCCGACTCTGACCTGATTACGAACCTCTGCCTGTCCTGACCCCGAGCCTGCCTGCCGTCCTGTACCTGCCCGACTCTGACCTGAACCTCTGCCTGTCCTGATCCCGAGCCTGCCTGCCGTCCTGTACCTGCCCGACTCTGACCTGATTACGAACCTCTGCCTGTCCTGATCCCGAGCCTGCCTGCCGTCCTGTACCTGCCCGCCACGAACCTCTGCCTGTCCTGATCCCGAGCCTGCCTGCCGCCCTGTACCTGCCCGACTCTGACCTGATTACGAACCTCTGCCTGTCCTGACCCCGAGCCTGCCTGCCGTCCTGTACCTGCCCGACTACGAACCTCTGCCTGTCCTGACCCGAGCCTGCCTGCCGTCCTGTACCTGCCCGACTCTGACCTGATTACGAACCTCTGCCTGTCCTGACCCCGAGCCTGCCTGCCGTCCTGTACCAGCCCGACTCTGACCTGATTACGAACCTCTGCCTGTCCTGATCCCGAGCCTGCCTGCCGTCCTGTACCTGCCCGACTCTGACCTGATTACGAACCTCTGCCTGTCCTGATCCCGAGCCTGCCTGCCATCCTGTACCTGCCCGACTCTGACCTGATTACGAACCCTGCCTGTCCTGATCCCGAGCCTGCCTGCCGCCCTGTACCTGCCCGACTCTGACCTGATTACGAACCTCTGCCTGTCCTGATCCCGAGCCTGCCTGCCGTCCTGTACCTGCCCGACTCTGACCTGATTCACGAACCTCTGCCTGTCCTGATCCCGAGCCTGCCTGCCGTCCTGTACCTGCCCGACTCTGACCTGATTATGAACCTCTGCCTGTCCTGATCCCGAGCCTGCCTGCCGTCCTGTACCTGCCCGACTCTGACCTGACGAACCTCTGCCTGTCCTGATCCCGAGCCTGCCTGCCGTCCTGTACCTGCCCGACTCTGACCTGATTACGAACCTCTGCCTGTCCTGATCCCGAGCCTGCCTGCCGTCCTGTACCTGCCCGACTCTGACCTGATTACGAACCTCTGCCTGTCCTGACCCGAGCCTGCCTGCCGTCCTGTACCTGCCCGACTCTGACCTGATTACGAACCTCTGCCTGTCCTGACCCCGAGCCTGCCTGCCGTCCTGTACCTGCCCGACTACGAACCTCTGCCTGTCCTGACCCCGAGCCTGCCTGCCGTCCTGTACCTGCCCGACTCTGACCTGATTACGAACCTCTGCCTGTCCTGACCCCGAGCCTGCCTGCCGTCCTGTACCTGCCCGACTACGAACCTCTGCCTGTCCTGATCCCGAGCCTGCCTGCCGTCCTGTCCTGCCCGACTCTGACCTGCCCGAACCTCTGCCTGTCCTGATCCCGAGCCTGCCTGCCGTCCTGTACCTGCCCGACTACGAACCTCTGCCTGTCCTGATCCCGAGCCTGCCTGCCGTCCTGTACCTGCCCGACTCTGACCTGATTACGAACCTCTGCCTGTCCTGATCCCGAGCCTGCCTGCCGTCCTGTACCTGCCCGACTCTGACCTGATTACGAACCTCTGCCTGTCCTGACCCCGAGCCTGCCTGCCGTCCTGTACCTGCCCGACTCTGACCTGATTACGAACCTCTGCCTGTCCTGACCCCGAGCCTGCCTGCCGTCCTGTACCTGCCCGACTCTGACCTGATTACGAACCTCTGCCTGTCCTGATCCCGAGCCTGCCTGCCGTCCTGTACCTGCCCGACTCTGACCTGATTACGAACCTCTGCCTGTCCTGACCCCGAGCCTGCCTGCCGTCCTGTACCTGCCCGACTCTGACCTGATTACGAACCTCTGCCTGTCCTGACCCCGAGCCTGCCTGCCGTCCTGTACCTGCCCGACTCTGACCTGATTACGAACCTCTGCCTGTCCTGATCCCGAGCCTGCCTGCCGTCCTGTACCTGCCCGACTCTGACCTGATTACGAACCTCTGCCTGTCCTGATCCCGAGCCTGCCTGCCGTCCTGTACCTGCCCGACTCTGACCTGATCATGAACCTCTGCCTGTCCTGATCCCGAGCCTGCCTGCCGTCCTGTACCTGCCCGACTCTGACCTGATCACGAACCTCTGCCTGTCCTGATCCCGAGCCTGCCTGCCGTCCTGTACCTGTCCGACTCTGACCTGATTACGAACCTCTGCCTGTCCTGATCCCTCCCGAGCCTGCCTGCCGTCCTGTACCTGCCCGACTCTGACCTGATTACGAACCTGCCTGCCGTCCTGTACCTGCCCGACTCTGACCTGATTACGAACCTCTGCCTGTCCTGACTCCGAGCCTGCCTGCCGTCCTGTACCTGCCCGACTCTGACCTGATTACGAACCTCTGCCTGTCCTGACCCCGAGCCTGCCTGCCGTCCTGTACCTGCCCGACTCTGACCTGATTACGAACCTCTGCCTGTCCTGACCCCGAGCCTGCCTGCCGTCCTGTACCTGCCCCCGACCTGACGAACCTCTGCCTGTCCTGAGCCTGCCTGCCGTCCTGTACCTGCCCGACTCTGACCTGATTACGAACCTCTGCCTGTCCTGATCCCGAGCCTGCCTGCCGTCCTGTACCTGCCCGACTACGAACCTCTGCCTGTCCTGACCCCGAGCCTGCCTGCCGTCCTGTACCTGCCCGACTCTGACCTGATCACGAACCTCTGCCTGTCCTGATCCCGAGCCTGCCTGCCGTCCTGTACCTGCCCGACTCTGACCTGATTACGAACCTCTGCCTGTCCTGACCCGAGCCTGCCTGCCGTCCTGTACCTGCCCGACTCTGACCTGATCACGAACCCCTGCCTGTCCTGATCCCGAGCCTGCCTGCCGTCCTGTACCTGCCCGACTCTGACCTGATTACGAACCTCTGCCTGTCCTGAGCCTGCCCCCGTCCTGTACCTGCCCGACTCTGACCTGATTACGAACCTCTGCCTGTCCTGCCCGACTCCTGTACCTGACTACGAACCTCTGCCTGTCCTGACCCCGAGCCTGCCTGCCGTCCTGTACCTGCCCGACTCTGACCTGATTACGAACCTCTGCCTGTCCTGATCCCGAGCCTGCCTGCCGTCCTGTACCTGCCCGACTCTGACCTGATTACGAACCTCTGCCTGTCCTGATCCCGAGCCTGCCTGCCGTCCTGTACCTGCCCGACTCTGACCTGATTCACGAACCTCTGCCTGTCCTGATCCCGAGCCTGCCTGCCGTCCTGTACCTGCCCGACTCTGACCTGATCATGAACCTCTGCCTGTCCTGATCCCGAGCCTGCCTGCCGTCCTGTACCTGCCCGACTCTGACCTGATCACGAACCTCTGCCTGTCCTGATCCCGAGCCTGCCTGCCGTCCTGTACCTGCCCGACTCTGACCTGATTACGAACCTCTGCCTGTCCTGACCCCGAGCCTGCCTGCCGTCCTGTACCTGCCCGACTCTGACCTGATTACGAACCTCTGCCTGTCCTGACCCCGAGCCTGCCTGCCGTCCTGTACCTGCCCGACTCTGACCTGATTATGAACCTCTGCCTGTCCTGACCCCGAGCCTGCCTGCCGTCCTGTACCTGCCCGACTACGAACCTCTGCCTGTCCTGACCCCGAGCCTGCCTGCCGTCCTGTACCTGCCCGACTCTGACCTGATTACGAACCTCTGCCTGTCCTGATCCCGAGCCTGCCTGCCGTCCTGTACCTGCCCGACTCTGACCTGATTACGAACCTCTGCCTGTCCTGATCCCGAGCCTGCCTGCCGTCCTGTACCTGCCCGACTCTGACCTGATTACGAACCTCTGCCTGTCCTGATCCCGAGCCTGCCTGCCGTCCTGTACCTGCCCGACTCTGACCTGATTACGAACCTCTGCCTGTCCTGATCCCGAGCCTGCCTGCCGTCCTGTCCTGATCTACGAACCTCTGCCTGTCCTGACCCCGAGCCTGCCTGCCGTCCTGTACCTGCCCGACTCTGACCTGATTACGAACCTCTGCCTGTCCTGACCCCGAGCCTGCCTGCCGTCCTGTACCTGCCCGACTCTGACCTGATTACGAACCTCTGCCTGTCCTGATCCCGAGCCTGCCTGCCGTCCTGTACCTGCCCGACTCTGACCTGATTACGAACCTCTGCCTGTCCTGACCCGAGCCTGCCTGCCGTCCTGTACCTGCCCGACTCTGACCTGATTACGAACCTCTGCCTGTCCTGACCCCGAGCCTGCCTGCCGTCCTGTACCTGCCCGACTCTGACCTGATTACGAACCTCTGCCTGTCCTGATCCCCGAGCCTGCCTGCCGTCCTGTACCTGCCCGACTCTGACCTGATTACGAACCTCTGCCTGTCCTGACCCGAGCCTGCCTGCCGTCCTGTACCTGCCCGACTCTGACCTGATTACGAACCTCTGCCTGTCCTGATCCCGAGCCTGCCTGCCGTCCTGTACCTGCCCGACTCTGACCTGATTACGAACCTCTGCCTGTCCTGACCCGAGCCTGCCTGCCGTCCTGTACCTGCCCGACTACGAACCTCTGCCTGTCCTGACCCCGAGCCTGCCTGCCGTCCTGTACCTGCCCGACTCTGACCTGAACCTCTGCCTGTCCTGACCCCGAGCCTGCCTCCGTCCTGTACCTGCCCGACTACGAACCTCTGCCTGTCCTGATCCCGAGCCTGCCTGCCGTCCTGTACCTGCCCGACTCTGACCTGATTACGAACCTCTGCCTGTCCTGATCCCGAGCCTGCCTGCCGTCCTGTACCTGCCCGACTCTGACCTGATTACGAACCTCTGCCTGTCCTGACCCCGAGCCTGCCTGCCGTCCTGTACCTGCCCGACTCTGACCTGATTACGAACCTCTGCCTGTCCTGACCCGAGCCTGCCTGCCGTCCTGTACCTGCCCGACTACTGACCTCTGCCTGTCCTGATCCCGAGCCTGCCTGCCTGTCCTGCCCGACCCGACCTGCCTGCCTGTCCTGACCCCGAGCCTGCCTGCCGTCCTGTACCTGCCCGACTCTGACCTGATTACGAACCTCTGCCTGTCCTGACCGAACCCCCCGAGCCTGCCTGCCGTCCTGTACCTGCCCGACTCTGACCTGATTCACGAACCTCTGCCTGTCCTGATCCCGAGCCTGCCTGCCGTCCTGTACCTGCCCGACTCTGACCTGATTACGAACCTCTGCCTGTCCTGATCCCGAGCCTGCCTGCCGTCCTGTACCTGCCCGACTCTGACCTGATTACGAACCTCTGCCTGTCCTGATCCCGAGCCTGCCTGCCGTCCTGTACCTGCCCGACTCTGACCTGAACCTCTGCCTGTCCTGAAGCCTGCCTGCCTGTCCTGACTCTGACCCGAACCTCTGCCTGTCCTGCCCGTCCTGTACCTGCCCGACTCTGACCTGATTACGAACCTCTGCCTGTCCTGATCCCGAGCCTGCCTGCCGTCCTGTACCTGCCCGACTCTGACCTGATTACGAACCTCTGCCTGTCCTGATCCCGAGCCTGCCTGCCGTCCTGTACCTGCCCGACTCTGACCTGATTACGAACCTCTGCCTGTCCTGACCCCGAGCCTGCCTGCCGTCCTGTACCTGCCCGACTCGAACCTCTGCCTGTCCTGACCCGAGCCTGCCTGCCGTCCTGTACCTGCCCGACTCTGACCTGATTGAACCTCTGCCTGTCCTGATCCCGAGCCTGCCTGCCGTCCTGTACCTGCCCGACTCTGACCTGATTCACGAACCTCTGCCTGTCCTGACCCCGAGCCTGCCTGCCGTCCTGTACCTGCCCGACTCTGACCTGATTACGAACCTCTGCCTGTCCTGATCCCGAGCCTGCCTGCCGTCCTGTACCTGCCCGACTCTGACCTGAACCTCTGCCTGTCCTGACCCCGAGCCTGCCTGCCGTCCTGTACCTGCCCGACTCTGACCTGATTACGAACCTCTGCCTGTCCTGACCCCGAGCCTGCCTGCCGTCCTGTACCTGCCCGACTACGAACCTCTGCCTGTCCTGATCCCGAGCCTGCCTGCCGTCCTGTACCTGCCCGACTCTGACCTGATTACGAACCTCTGCCTGTCCTGATCCCGAGCCTGCCTGCCGTCCTGTACCTGCCCGACTCTGACCTGATTACGAACCTCTGCCTGTCCTGACCCCGAGCCTGCCTGCCGTCCTGTACCTGCCCGACTCTGACCTGATTACGAACCTCTGCCTGTCCTGACCCCGAGCCTGCCTGCCGTCCTGTACCTGACTCTGACCTACGAACCTCTGCCTGTCCTGACCCCGAGCCTGCCTGCCGTCCTGTACCTGCCCGACTCTGACCTGATTACGAACCTCTGCCTGTCCTGATCCCGAGCCTGCCTGCCGTCCTGTACCTGCCCGACTCTGACCTGACGAACCTCTGCCTGTCCTGACCCCGAGCCTGCCTGCCGTCCTGTACCTGCCCGACTCTGACCTGATTACGAACCTCTGCCTGTCCTGATCCCGAGCCTGCCTGCCGTCCTGTACCTGCCCGACTCTGACCTGATTACGAACCTCTGCCTGTCCTGACCCCGAGCCTGCCTGCCGTCCTGTACCTGCCCGACTCTGACCTGATTACGAACCTCTGCCTGTCCTGATCCCGAGCCTGCCTGCCGTCCTGTACCTGCCCGACTCTGACCTGATTACGAACCTCTGCCTGTCCTGATCCCGAGCCTGCCTGCCGTCCTGTACCTGCCCGACTCTGACCTGATTACGAACCTCTGCCTGTCCTGATCCCGAGCCTGCCTGCCGTCCTGTACCTGCCCGACTCTGACCTGATTACGAACCTCTGCCTGTCCTGACCCCGAGCCTGCCTGCCGTCCTGTACCTGCCCGACTCTGACCTGATTACGAACCTCTGCCTGTCCTGACCCCGAGCCTGCCTGCCGTCCTGTACCTGCCCGACTACGAACCTCTGCCTGTCCTGATCCCGAGCCTGCCTGCCGTCCTGTACCTGCCCGACTCTGACCTGATTACGAACCTCTGCCTGTCCTGATCCCGAGCCTGCCTGCCGTCCTGTACCTGCCCGACTCTGACCTGATTACGAACCTCTGCCTGTCCTGACCCCGAGCCTGCCTGCCGTCCTGTACCTGCCCGACTCTGACCTGATTACGAACCTCTGCCTGTCCTGACCCCGAGCCTGCCTGCCGTCCTGTACCTGCCCGACCGACCTGACGAACCTCTGCCTGTCCTGACCCCGAGCCTGCCTGCCGTCCTGTACCTGCCCGACTCTGACCTGATTACGAACCTCTGCCTGTCCTGATCCCGAGCCTGCCTGCCGTCCTGTACCTGAACTACCGATTAACCTCTGCCTGTCCTGATCCCGAGCCTGCCTGCCGTCCTGTACCTGCCCGACTCTGACCTGATTCACGAACCTCTGCCTGTCCTGATCCCGAGCCTGCCTGCCGTCCTGTACCTGCCCGACTCTGACCTGATTACGAACCTCTGCCTGTCCTGACCCCGAGCCTGCCTGCCGTCCTGTACCTGCCCGACTCTGACCTGATTACGAACCTCTGCCTGTCCTGATCCCGAGCCTGCCTGCCGTCCTGTACCTGCCCGACTCTGACCTGATTACGAACCTCTGCCTGTCCTGATCCCGAGCCTGCCTGCCGTCCTGTACCTGCCCGACTCTGACCTGATTACGAACCTCTGCCTGTCCTGACCCGAGCCTGCCTGCGGTCCTGTACCTGCCCGACTCTGACCTGATTACGAACCTCTGCCTGTCCTGACCCCGAGCCTGCCTGCCGTCCTGTACCTGCCCGACTCTGACCTGATTACGAACCTCTGCCTGTCCTGATCCCGAGCCTGCCTGCCGTCCTGTACCTGCCCGACTCTGACCTGATCACGAACCTCTGCCTGTCCTGATCCCGAGCCTGCCTGCCGTCCTGTACCTGCCCGACTCTGACCTGATTACGAACCTCTGCCTGTCCTGACCCCGAGCCTGCCTGCCGTCCTGTACCTGCCCGACTCTGACCTGATTACGAACCTCTGCCTGTCCTGACCCCGAGCCTGCCTGCCGTCCTGTACCTGCCCGACTCTGACCTGATTACGAACCTCTGCCTGTCCTGACCCCGAGCCTGCCTGCCGTCCTGTACCTGCCCCTACGAACCTCTGCCTGTCCTGACCCCGAGCCTGCCTGCCGTCCTGTACCTGCCCGACTCTGACCTGATTACGAACCTCTGCCTGTCCTGATCCCGAGCCTGCCTGCCGTCCTGTACCTGCCCGACTGACCTGAACCTCTGCCTGTCCTGATCCTGAGCCTGCCTGCCGTCCTGTACCTGCCCGACTCTGACCTGATTACGAACCTCTGCCTGTCCTGATCCCGAGCCTGCCTGCCGTCCTGTACCTGCCCGACTACGAACCTCTGCCTGTCCTGACCCCGAGCCTGCCTGCCGTCCTGTACCTGCCCGACTCTGACCTGATTACGAACCTCTGCCTGTCCTGATCCCGAGCCTGCCTGCCGTCCTGTACCTGCCCGACTCTGACCTGATTACGAACCTCTGCCTGTCCTGACCCCGAGCCTGCCTGCCGTCCTGTACCTGCCCGACTCTGACCTGATCACGAACCCCTGCCTGTCCTGATCCCGAGCCTGCCTGCCGTCCTGTACCTGCCCGACTCTGACCTGATTACGAACCTCTGCCTGTCCTGATCCCGAGCCTGCCTGCCGTCCTGTACCTGCCCGACCTGAACCTCTGCCTGTCCTGATCCCGAGCCTCTGCCTGTCCTGCCCGACTCTGACCTGATTATGAACCTCTGCCTGTCCTGATCCCGAGCCTGCCTGCCGTCCTGTACCTGCCCGACTCTGACCTGATTACGAACCTCTGCCTGTCCTGACCCCGAGCCTGCCTGCCGTCCTGTACCTGCCCGACTCTGACCTGATTACGAACCTCTGCCTGTCCTGATCCCGAGCCTGCCTGCCGTCCTGTACCTGCCCGACTCTGACCTGATTACGAACCTCTGCCTGTCCTGATCCCGAGCCCGCCTGCCGTCCTGTACCTGCCCGACTCTGACCTGATTACGAACCTCTGCCTGTCCTGACCCCGAGCCTGCCTGCCGTCCTGTACCTGACTCCCTGACTACGAACCTCTGCCTGTCCTGACCCGAGCCTGCCTGCCGTCCTGTACCTGCCCGACTCTGACCTGATTACGAACCTCTGCCTGTCCTGACCCCGAGCCTGCCTGCCGTCCTGTACCTGCCCGACTCTGACCTGATTACGAACCTCTGCCTGTCCTGACCCCCGAGCCTGCCTGCCGTCCTGTACCTGCCCGACTCTGACCTGATTACGAACCTCTGCCTGTCCTGACCCCGAGCCTGCCTGCCGTCCTGTACCTGCCCGACTCTGACCTACGAACCTCTGCCTGTCCTGACCCCGAGCCTGCCTGCCGTCCTGTACCTGTCCTGACTCTGACCTGAGAACCTCTGCCTGTCCTGATCCCGAGCCTGCCTGTACCTGCCCGACTCTGACCTGATCACTGAACCTCTGCCTGTCCTGACCCCGAGCCTGCCTGCCGTCCTGTACCTGCCCGACTCTGACCTGATTACGAACCTCTGCCTGTCCTGATCCCGAGCCTGCCTGCCGTCCTGTACCTGCCCGACTCTGACCTGATTACGAACCTCTGCCTGTCCTGATCCCGAGCCTGCCTGCCGTCCTGTACCTGCCCGACTCTGACCTGATTACGAACCTCTGCCTGTCCTGATCCCGAGCCTGCCTGCCGTCCTGTACCTGCCCGACTCTGACCTGATTACGAACCTCTGCCTGTCCTGACCCGAGCCTGCCTGCCGTCCTGTACCTGCCCGACTCTGACCTGATTACGAACCTCTGCCTGTCCTGACCCCGAGCCTGCCTGCCGTCCTGTACCTGCCCGACTCTGACCTGATTACGAACCTCTGCCTGTCCTGACCCCGAGCCTGCCTGCCGTCCTGTACCTGCCCGACTCTGACCTGATTACGAACCTCTGCCTGTCCTGATCCCGAGCCTGCCTGCCGTCCTGTACCTGCCCGACTCTGACCTGATTACGAACCTGCCTGCCGTCCTGTACCTGCCCGACTCTGACCTGATTACGAACCTCTGCCTGTCCTGACTCCGAGCCTGCCTGCCGTCCTGTACCTGCCCGACTACGAACCTCTGCCTGTCCTGATCCCGAGCCTGCCTGCCGTCCTGTACCTGCCCGACTCTGACCTGATTACGAACCTCTGCCTGTCCTGATCCCGAGCCTGCCTGCCGTCCTGTACCTGCCCGACTACGAACCTCTGCCTGTCCTGACCCCGAGCCTGCCTGCCGTCCTGTACCTGCCCGACTCTGACCTGATTACGAACCTCTGCCTGTCCTGATCCCGAGCCTGCCTGCCGTCCTGTACCTGCCCGACTCTGACCTGATTACGAACCTCTGCCTGTCCTGACCCCGAACCTGCCTGCCGTCCTGTACCTGCCCGACTCTGACCTGATTACGAACCTCTGCCTGTCCTGACTCCGAGCCTGCCTGCCGTCCTGTACCTGCCCGACTCTGACCTGATTACGAACCTCTGCCTGTCCTGATCCCGAGCCTGCCTGCCGTCCTGTACCTGCCCGACTCTGACCTGATTACGAACCTCTGCCTGTCCTGACCCGAGCCTGCCTGCCGTCCTGTACCTGCCCGACTCTGACCTGATTACGAACCTCTGCCTGTCCTGACCCCGAGCCTGCCTGCCGTCCTGTACCTGCCCGACCCGAACCTCTGCCTGTCCTGATCCCGAGCCTGCCTGCCGTCCTGTACCTGCCCGACTCTGACCTGATTACGAACCTCTGCCTGTCCTGATCCCGAGCCTGCCTGCCGTCCTGTACCTTACGAACCTCTGCCTGTCCTGACCCCGAGCCTGCCTGCCGTCCTGTACCTGCCCGACTCTGACCTGATTACGAACCTCTGCCTGTCCTGACCCCGAGCCTGCCTGCCGTCCTGTACCTGCCCGACTCTGACCTGATTACGAACCTCTGCCTGTCCTGATCCCGAGCCTGCCTGCCGTCCTGTACCTGCCCGACTCTGACCTGATTACGAACCTCTGCCTGTCCTGATCCCGAGCCTGCCTGCCGTCCTGTACCTGCCCGACTCTGACCTGAACCTCTGCCTGTCCTGACCCCGAGCCTGCCTGCCGTCCTGTACCTGCCCGACTCTGACCTGATTACGAACCTCTGCCTGTCCTGATCCCGAGCCTGCCTGCCGTCCTGTACCTGCCCGACCTGCCGAACCTCTGCCTGTCCTGAGCCTGCCTGCCGTCCTGTACCTGCCCGACTCTGACCTGATTACGAACCTCTGCCTGTCCTGATCCCGAGCCTGCCTGCCGTCCTGTACCTGCCCGACTCTGACCTGATTACGAACCTCTGCCTGTCCTGACCCGAGCCTGCCTGCCGTCCTGTACCTGCCCGACTCTGACCTGATTACGAACCTCTGCCTGTCCTGACCCCGAGCCTGCCTGCCGTCCTGTACCTGCCCGACTACGAACCTCTGCCTGTCCTGACCCGAGCCTGCCTGCCTCCTGTACCTGACTCTGACCTGATTACGAACCTCTGCCTGTCCTGTCCTGAGCCTGCCTGCCGTCCTGTACCTGCCCGACTCTGACCTGACGAACCTCTGCCTGTCCTGATCCCGAGCCTGCCTGCCGTCCTGTACCTGCCCGACTCTGACCTGATTACGAACCTCTGCCTGTCCTGATCCCGAGCCTGCCTGCCGTCCTGTACCTGCCCGACTCTGACCTGATTACGAACCTCTGCCTGTCCTGACCCCGAGCCTGCCTGCCGTCCTGTACCTGCCCGACTCTGACCTGATTACGAACCTCTGCCTGTCCTGACCCCGAGCCTGCCTGCCGTCCTGTACCTGCCCGACTCTGACCTGATTACGAACCTCTGCCTGTCCTGACCCCGAGCCTGCCTGCCGTCCTGTACCTGCCCGACTCTGACTGAACCTCTGCCTGTCCTGACCCCGAGCCTGCCTGCCGTGACCTGCCCGACTCTGACCTGATTACGAACCTCTGCCTGTCCTGATCCCGAGCCTGCCTGCCGTCCTGTACCTGCCCGACTCTGACCTGATTACGAACCTCTGCCTGTCCTGACCCCGAGCCTGCCTGCCGTCCTGTACCTGCCCGACTCTGACCTGATTACGAACCTCTGCCTGTCCTGACCCCGAGCCTGCCTGCCGTCCTGTACCTGCCTGAACCTCTGCCTGTCCTGACCCCGAGCCTGCCTGCCGTCCTGTACCTGCCCGACTCTGACCTGATTACGAACCTCTGCCTGTCCTGATGCCCCGAGCCTGCCTGCCGTCCTGTACCTGCCCGACTCTGACCTGATTACGAACCTCTGCCTGTCCTGACCCCGAGCCTGCCTGCCGTCCTGTACCTGCCCGACTCTGACCTGATTACGAACCTCTGCCTGTCCTGACCCCGAGCCTGCCTGCCGTCCTGTACCTGCCCGACTCTGACCTCTGAACCTCTGCCTGTCCTGATCCCGAGCCTGCCTGCCGTCCTGTACCTGCCCGACTCTGACCTGATTACGAACCTCTGCCTGTCCTGATCCCGAGCCTGCCTGCCGTCCTGTACCTGCCCGACCCGAACCTCTGCCTGTCCTGACCCCGAGCCTGCCTGCCGTCCTGTACCTGCCCGACTCTGACCTGATTACGAACCTCTGCCTGTCCTGATCCCGAGCCTGCCTGCCGTCCTGTACCTGCCCGACTCTGACCTGATCACGAACCTCTGCCTGTCCTGACCCGAGCCTGCCTGCCGTCCTGTACCTGCCCGACTCTGACCTGATTACGAACCTCTGCCTGTCCTGACCCCGAGCCTGCCTGCCGTCCTGTACCTGCCCCTACGAACCTCTGCCTGTCCTGAGCCTGCCTGCCGTCCTGTACCTGCCCGACTCTGACCTCTGCCTGTCCCCCGAGCCTGCCTGCCGTCCTGTACCTGCCCGACTCTGACCTACGAACCTCTGCCTGTCCTGACCCCGAGCCTGCCTGCCGTCCTGTACCTGCCCGACTCTGACCTGATTACGAACCTCTGCCTGTCCTGATCCCGAGCCTGCCTGCCGTCCTGTACCTGCCCGACTCTGACCTGATTACGAACCTCTGCCTGTCCTGACCCGAGCCTGCCTGCCGTCCTGTACCTGCCCGACTCTGACCTGATTACGAACCTCTGCCTGTCCTGACCCCGAGCCTGCCTGCCGTCCTGTACCTGCCTGACCTCTGCCTGTCCTGACTCCCGAGCCTGCCTGCCTGTCCTGACCTGCCCGACTCTGCCTGCCGAACCTCTGCCTGTCCTGTAGCCTGCCCCGACCCTGACCTGACTACGAACCTCTGCCTGTCCTGATCCCGAGCCTGCCTGCCGTCCTGTACCTGCCCGACTCTGACCTGATTACGAACCTCTGCCTGTCCTGATCCCGAGCCTGCCTGCCGTCCTGTACCTGCCCGACTCTGACCTGATCACGAACCTCTGCCTGTCCTGACCCCGAGCCTGCCTGCCGTCCTGTACCTGCCCGACTCTGACCTGATTACGAACCTCTGCCTGTCCTGATCCCGAGCCTGCCTGCCGTCCTGTACCTGCCCGACTCTGACCTGATTACGAACCTCTGCCTGTCCTGACCCCGAGCCTGCCTGCCGTCCTGTACCTGCTACGAACCTCTGCCTGTCCTGACCCGAGCCTGCCTGCCGTCCTGTACCTGCCCGACTCTGACCTGATTACGAACCTCTGCCTGTCCTGATCCCGAGCCTGCCTGCCGTCCTGTACCTGCCCGACTCTGACCTGATTACGAACCTCTGCCTGTCCTGACCCGAGCCTGCCTGCCGTCCTGTACCTGCCCGACTCTGACCTGATTACGAACCTCTGCCTGTCCTGACCCCGAGCCTGCCTGCCGTCCTGTACCTGCCCGACTACGAACCTCTGCCTGTCCTGACCCGAGCCTGCCTGCCGTCCTGTACCTGCCCGACTCTGACCTGATTACGAACCTCTGCCTGTCCTGATCCCGAGCCTGCCTGCCGTCCTGTACCTGCCCGACTCTGACCTGATTACGAACCTCTGCCTGTCCTGACCCGAGCCTGCCTGCCGTCCTGTACCTGCCCGACTCTGACCTGATTACGAACCTCTGCCTGTCCTGACCCGAGCCTGCCTGCCGTCCTGTACCTGCCCGACTCTGACCTGAACGAACCTCTGCCTGTCCTGACCCCGAGCCTGCCTGCCGTCCTGTACCTGCCCGACTCTGACCTGATTACGAACCTCTGCCTGTCCTGACCCCGAGCCTGCCTGCCGTCCTGTACCTGCCCGACTACGAACCTCTGCCTGTCCTGACCCGAGCCTGCCTGCCGTCCTGTACCTGCCCGACTCTGACCTGATTACGAACCTCTGCCTGTCCTGATCCCGAGCCTGCCTGCCGTCCTGTACCTGCCCGACTGACCTGAACCTCTGCCTGTCCTGATCCCGAGCCTGCCTGCCGTCCTGTACCTGCCCGACTCTGACCTGATTACGAACCTCTGCCTGTCCTGACCCCGAGCCTGCCTGCCGTCCTGTACCTGCCCGACTCTGACCTGATTACGAACCTCTGCCTGTCCTGACCCCGAGCCTGCCTGCCGTCCTGTACCTGCCCGACTCTGACCTGATTACGAACCTCTGCCTGTCCTGACCCGAGCCTGCCTGCCGTCCTGTACCTGCCCGACTCTGACCTGATTACGAACCTCTGCCTGTCCTGACCCCGAGCCTGCCTGTCCTGTACCTGCCCGACTCTGACCCCGAACCTCTGCCTGTCCTGATCCCGAGCCTGCCTGCCGTCCTGTACCTGCCCGACTCTGACCTGATTACGAACCTCTGCCTGTCCTGACCCCGAGCCTGCCTGCCGTCCTGTACCTGCCCGACTCTGACCTGATTACGAACCTCTGCCTGTCCTGACCCGAGCCTGCCTGCCGTCCTGTACCTGCCCGACTCTGACCTGAACCTCTGCCTGTCCTGACCCCGAGCCTGCCTGCCGTCCTGTACCTGCCCGACTCTGACCTGATTACGAACCTCTGCCTGTCCTGACCCGAGCCTGCCTGCCGTCCTGTACCTGCCCGACTCTGACCTGATTACGAACCTCTGCCTGTCCTGATCCCGAGCCTGCCTGCCGTCCTGTACCTGCCCCTGAACCTCTGCCTGTCCTGACCCCGAGCCTGCCTGCCGTCCTGTACCTGCCCGACTCTGACCTGATTACGAACCTCTGCCTGTCCTGACCCCGAGCCTGCCTGCCGTCCTGTACCTGCCCGACTCTGACCTGATTACGAACCTCTGCCTGTCCTGATCCCGAGCCTGCCTGCCGTCCTGTACCTGCCCGACGTCCTACCTGCCCGACTACGAACCTCTGCCTGTCCTGACCCGAGCCTGCCTGCCGTCCTGTACCTGCCCGACTCTGACCTGATTACGAACCTCTGCCTGTCCTGATCCCGAGCCTGCCTGCCGTCCTGTACCTGCCCGACTCTGACCTGATTACGAACCTCTGCCTGTCCCCCGAGCCTGCCTGCCGTCCTGTACCTGCCCGACTCCCTGATTACGAACCTCTGCCTGTCCTGACCCGAGCCTGCCTGCCGTCCTGTACCTGCCCGACTCTGACCTGATTACGAACCTCTGCCTGTCCTGACCCGAGCCTGCCTGCCGTCCTGTACCTGCCCGACTCTGACCTGATTACGAACCTCTGCCTGTCCTGACCCCGAGCCTGCCTGCCGTCCTGTACCTGCCCGACTACGAACCTCTGCCTGTCCTGACCTGAGCCTGCCTGCCGTCCTGTACCTGCCCGACTCTGACCTCTGCCTGTCCTGATCCCGAGCCTGCCTGCCGTCCTGTACCTGCCCGACTCTGACCTGATTACGAACCTCTGCCTGTCCTGACCCGAGCCTGCCTGCCGTCCTGTACCTGCCCGACTCTGACCTGATCACGAACCTCTGCCTGTCCTGATCCCGAGCCTGCCTGCCGTCCTGTACCTGCCCGACTCTGACCTGCCTGTCCTGAAGCCTCTGCCTGTCCTGACCTGCCCGACTCTGCCTGCCTGCCGTCCTGTAGCCTGCCTGACTCCTGACCTGACTACGAACCTCTGCCTGTCCTGATCCCGAGCCTGCCTGCCGTCCTGTACCTGCCCGACTCTGACCTGATTACGAACCTCTGCCTGTCCTGATCCCGAGCCTGCCTGCCGTCCTGTACCTGCCCGACTCTGACCTGATTACGAACCTCTGCCTGTCCTGACCCGAGCCTGCCTGCCGTCCTGTACCTGCCCGACTCTGACCTGATTACGAACCTCTGCCTGTCCTGATCCCGAGCCTGCCTGTCCTGTACCTGCCCGACTCTGACCTGATTACGAACCTCTGCCTGTCCTGACCCCGAGCCTGCCTGCCGTCCTGTACCTGCCCGACTCTGACCTGATTACGAACCTCTGCCTGTCCTGACCCCGAGCCTGCCTGCCGTCCTGTACCTGCCCGACTCTGACCTGATTACGAACCTCTGCCTGTCCTGACCCGAGCCTGCCTGCCGTCCTGTACCTGCCCGACTCTGACCTGATTACGAACCTCTGCCTGTCCTGATCCCGAGCCTGCCTGCCGTCCTGTACCTGCCCGACTCTGACCTGATTACGAACCTCTGCCTGTCCTGATCCCGAGCCTGCCTGCCGTCCTGTACCTGCCCGACTCTGACCTGATTACGAACCTCTGCCTGTCCTGATCCCGAGCCTGCCTGCCGTCCTGTACCTGCCCGACTCTGACCCGAACCTCTGCCTGTCCTGATCCCGAGCCTGCCTGCCGTCCTGTACCTGCCCGACTCTGACCTGATTACGAACCTCTGCCTGTCCTGACCCCGAGCCTGCCTGCCGTCCTGTACCTGCCCGACTCTGACCTGATTACGAACCTCTGCCTGTCCTGACCCGAGCCTGCCTGCCGTCCTGTACCTGCCCGACTACGAACCTCTGCCTGTCCTGACCCGAGCCTGCCTGCCGTCCTGTACCTGCCCGACTCTGACCTGATTACGAACCTCTGCCTGTCCTGACCCGAGCCTGCCTGCCGTCCTGTACCTGCCCTGACCTGATTACGAACCTCTGCCTGTCCTGACCCCGAGCCTGCCTGCCGTCCTGTACCTGCCCGACTCTGACCTGATTACGAACCTCTGCCTGTCCTGATCCCGAGCCTGCCTGCCGTCCTGTACCTGCCCGACTCTGACCTGATTACGAACCTCTGCCTGTCCTGACCCCGAGCCTGCCTGCCGTCCTGTACCTGCCCGACTCTGACCTGATTACGAACCTCTGCCTGTCCTGACCCCGAGCCTGCCTGCCGTCCTGTACCTGCCCGACCTCTGAACCTCTGCCTGTCCTGATCCCGAGCCTGCCTGCCGTCCTGTACCTGCCCGACTCTGACCTGATTGAACCTCTGCCTGTCCTGATCCCGAGCCTGCCTGCCGTCCTGTACCTGCCCGACTCTGACCTGATTACGAACCTCTGCCTGTCCTGACCCCGAGCCTGCCTGCCGTCCTGTACCTGCCCGACTCTGACCTGATTACGAACCTCTGCCTGTCCTGATCCCGAGCCTGCCTGCCGTCCTGTACCTGCCCGACTCTGACCTGATTACGAACCTCTGCCTGTCCTGACCCGAGCCTGCCTGCCGTCCTGTACCTGCCCGACTCTGACCTGATTACGAACCTCTGCCTGTCCTGATCCCGAGCCTGCCTGCCGTCCTGTACCTGCCCGACTACGAACCTCTGCCTGTCCTGACCCGAGCCTGCCTGCCGTCCTGTACCTGCCCGACTCTGACCTGATTACGAACCTCTGCCTGTCCTGATCCCGAGCCTGCCTGCCGTCCTGTACCTGCCCTGATCACGAACCTCTGCCTGTCCTGACCCCGAGCCTGCCTGCCGTCCTGTACCTGCCCGACTCTGACCTGATTACGAACCTCTGCCTGTCCTGATCCCGAGCCTGCCTGCCGTCCTGTACCTGCCCGACTCTGACCTGATTACGAACCTCTGCCTGTCCTGACCCGAGCCTGCCTGCCGTCCTGTACCTGCCCGACTCTGACCTGATTACGAACCTCTGCCTGTCCTGACCCCGAGCCTGCCTGCCGTCCTGTACCTGCCCGACCTGATTACGAACCTCTGCCTGTCCTGACCCGAGCCTGCCTGCCGTCCTGTACCTGCCCGACTCTGACCTGACCTCTGCCTGTCCTGACCCCCGAGCCTGCCTGCCGTCCTGTACCTACTGAACCTCTGCCTGTCCTGATCCCGAGCCTGCCTGCCGTCCTGTACCTGCCCGACTCTGACCTGATTACGAACCTCTGCCTGTCCTGATCCCGAGCCTGCCTGCCGTCCTGTACCTGCCCGACTCTGACCTGATTACGAACCTCTGCCTGTCCTGACCCCGAGCCTGCCTGCCGTCCTGTACCTGCCCGACTCTGACCTGATTACGAACCTCTGCCTGTCCTGACCCCGAGCCTGCCTGCCGTCCTGTACCTGCCCGACTCTGACCTGATTACGAACCTCTGCCTGTCCTGATCCCGAGCCTGCCTGCCGTCCTGTACCTGCCCGACTCTGACCTGATTACGAACCTCTGCCTGTCCTGACCCGAGCCTGCCTGCCGTCCTGTACCTGCCCGACTCTGACCTGATTACGAACCTCTGCCTGTCCTGATCCCGAGCCTGCCTGCCGTCCTGTACCTGCCCGACTCTGACCTGAACCTCTGCCTGTCCTGACCCCGAGCCTGCCTGCCGTCCTGTACCTGCCCGACTCTGACCTGATTACGAACCTCTGCCTGTCCTGATCCCGAGCCTGCCTGCCGTCCTGTACCGACTGACCTACGAACCTCTGCCTGTCCTGACCCCGAGCCTGCCTGCCGTCCTGTACCTGCCCGACTCTGACCTGATTACGAACCTCTGCCTGTCCTGATCCCGAGCCTGCCTGCCGTCCTGTACCTGCCCCTGACCCCGAACCTCTGCCTGTCCTGAAGCCTGCCTGTCCTGTCCTGACTCCCGAACCTCTGCCTGTCCTGACCCCGAGCCTGCCTGCCGTCCTGACCTGCCCGACTACGAACCTCTGCCTGTCCTGATCCCGAGCCTGCCTGCCGTCCTGTACCTGCCCGACTCTGACCTGATTACGAACCTCTGCCTGTCCTGACCCGAGCCTGCCTGCCGTCCTGTACCTGCCCGACTCTGAACCTCTGCCTGTCCTGATCCCGAGCCTGCCTGCCGTCCTGTCCTGCCCGACTCTGACCTGATTACGAACCCTGCCTGTCCTGTCCCCTGCCTGCCGTCCTGACCTGATTACGAACCTCTGCCTGTCCTGATCCCGAGCCTGCCTGCCGTCCTGTACCTGCCCGACTCTGACCTGATTACGAACCTCTGCCTGTCCTGACCCGAGCCTGCCTGCCGTCCTGTACCTGCCCGACTCTGACCTGATTACGAACCTCTGCCTGTCCTGATCCCGAGCCTGCCTGCCGTCCTGTACCTGCCCGACTCTGACCTGATTACGAACCTCTGCCTGTCCTGACCCCGAGCCTGCCTGCCGTCCTGTACCTGCCCGACTCTGACCTGATTACGAACCTCTGCCTGTCCTGACCCCGAGCCTGCCTGCCGTCCTGTACCTGCCCGACTCTGACCTGATTACGAACCTCTGCCTGTCCTGATCCCGAGCCTGCCTGCCGTCCTGTACCTGCCCGACTCTGACCTGATTACGAACCTCTGCCTGTCCTGACCCCGAGCCTGCCTGCCGTCCTGTACCTGCCCGACTCTGACCTGATTACGAACCTCTGCCTGTCCTGACCCCGAGCCTGCCTGCCGTCCTGTACCTGCCCGACTACGAACCTCTGCCTGTCCTGACCCGAGCCTGCCTGCCGTCCTGTACCTGCCCGACTCTGACCTGATTACGAACCTCTGCCTGTCCTGATCCCGAGCCTGCCTGCCGTCCTGTACCTGCCCGACTGACCTGAACCTCTGCCTGTCCTGATCCCGAGCCTGCCTGCCGTCCTGTACCTGCCCGACTCCTGACCTGATTGAACCTCTGCCTGTCCTGACCCGAGCCTGCCTGCCGTCCTGTACCTGCCCGACCTGAACCTCTGCCTGTCCTGAACCCGAGCCTGCCTGCCGTCCTGTACCTGCCCGACTCTGACCTGATTACGAACCTCTGCCTGTCCTGCCCGAGCCTGCCTGCCGTCCTGTACCTGCCCGACTACGAACCTCTGCCTGTCCTGACCCCGAGCCTGCCTGCCGTCCTGTACCTGCCCGACTCTGACCTGATTACGAACCTCTGCCTGTCCTGATCCCGAGCCTGCCTGCCGTCCTGTACCTGCCCGACTCTGACCTGATTACGAACCTCTGCCTGTCCTGATCCCGAGCCTGCCTGCCGTCCTGTACCTGCCCGACTCTGACCTGATTACGAACCTCTGCCTGTCCTGATCCCGAGCCTGCCTGCCGTCCTGTACCTGCCCGACTCTGACCTGATTACGAACCTCTGCCTGTCCTGATCCCGAGCCTGCCTGCCGTCCTGTACCTGCCCGACTCTGACCTGATTACGAACCTCTGCCTGTCCTGACCCCGAGCCTGCCTGCCGTCCTGTACCTGCCCGACTCTGACCTGATTACGAACCTCTGCCTGTCCTGACCCGAGCCTGCCTGCCGTCCTGTACCTGCCCGACTCTGACCTGATTACGAACCTCTGCCTGTCCTGACCCCGAGCCTGCCTGCCGTCCTGTACCTGCCCGACTCTGACCTGATTACGAACCTCTGCC
The DNA here is from genome assembly GCF_034236695.1 of Oncorhynchus nerka. Taxonomy (NCBI): domain Eukaryota; kingdom Metazoa; phylum Chordata; class Actinopteri; order Salmoniformes; family Salmonidae; genus Oncorhynchus; species Oncorhynchus nerka. The sequence goes on from NC_088397.1 coordinate 87,211,975, forward strand.
TGTCCTGACCCCGAGCCTGCCTGCCGTCCTGTACCTGCCCGACTCTGACGAACCTCTGCCTGTCCTGACCCGAGCCTGCCTGCCGTCCTGTACCTGCCCGACTCTGACCTGATTACGAACCTCTGCCTGTCCTGATCCCGAGCCTGCCTGCCGTCCTGTACCTGCCCGACTCTGACCGAACCTCTGCCTGTCCTGACCCGAGCCTGCCTGCCGTCCTGTACCTGCCCGACTCTGACCTGATTACGAACCTCTGCCTGTCCTGATCCCGAGCCTGCCTGCCGTCCTGTACCTGCCCGACTCTGACCTGATTACGAACCTCTGCCTGTCCTGATCCCGAGCCTGCCTGCCGTCCTGTACCTGCCCGACTCTGACCTGATTACGAACCTCTGCCTGTCCTGACCCGAGCCTGCCTGCCGTCCTGTACCTCCTGACCCGAGCCTGCCTGCCGTCCTGTACCTGCCCGACTCTGACCTGATTACGAACCTCTGCCTGTCCTGATCCCGAGCCTGCCTGCCGTCCTGTACCTGCCCGACTCTGACCTGATTACGAACCTCTGCCTGTCCTGACCCGAGCCTGCCTGCCGTCCTGTACCTGCCCGACTCTGACCTGATTACGAACCTCTGCCTGTCCTGACCCCGAGCCTGCCTGCCGTCCTGTACCTGCCCGACTCTGACCTGATTACGAACCTCTGCCTGTCCTGACCCCGAGCCTGCCTGCCGTCCTGTACCTGCCCGACTCTGACCTGATTACGAACCTCTGCCTGTCCTGATCCCGAGCCTGCCTGCCGTCCTGTACCTGCCCGACTCTGACCTGATTACGAACCTCTGCCTGTCCTGATCCCGAGCCTGCCTGCCGTCCTGTACCTGCCCGACTCTGACCTGATTACGAACCTCTGCCTGTCCTGACCCCGAGCCTGCCTGCCGTCCTGTACCTGCCCGACTACGAACCTCTGCCTGTCCTGACCCCGAGCCTGCCTGCCGTCCTGTACCTGCCCGACTCTGACCTGATTACGAACCTCTGCCTGTCCTGACCCCGAGCCTGCCTGCCGTCCTGTACCTGCCCGACTACGAACCTCTGCCTGTCCTGACCCGAGCCTGCCTGCCGTCCTGTACCTGCCCGACTCTGACCTGATTACGAACCTCTGCCTGTCCTGACCCCGAGCCTGCCTGCCGTCCTGTACCTGCCCGACTCTGACCGAACCTCTGCCTGTCCTGATCCCGAGCCTGCCTGCCGTCCTGTACCTGCCCGACTCTGACCTGATTACGAACCTCTGCCTGTCCTGATCCCGAGCCTGCCTGCCGTCCTGTACCTGCCCGACTCTGACCTGATTACGAACCTCTGCCTGTCCTGACCCCGAGCCTGCCTGCCGTCCTGTACCTGCCCGACTCTGACCTGATTACGAACCTCTGCCTGTCCTGATCCCGAGCCTGCCTGCCGTCCTGTACCTGCCCGACTCTGACCTGATTCACGAACCTCTGCTGTCCTGACCCGAGCCTGCCTGCCGTCCTGTACCTGCCCGACTCTGACCTGATTACGAACCTCTGCCTGTCCTGATCCCGAGCCTGCCTGCCGTCCTGTACCTGCCCGACTCTGACCTGATTACGAACCTCTGCCTGTCCTGACCCGAGCCTGCCTGCCGTCCTGTACCTGCCCGACTCTGACCTGATTACGAACCTCTGCCTGTCCTGACCCCGAGCCTGCCTGCCGTCCTGTACCTGCCCGACTCTGACCTGATTACGAACCTCTGCCTGTCCTGATCCCGAGCCTGCCTGCCGTCCTGTACCTGCCCGACTCTGACCTGATTACGAACCTCTGCCTGTCCTGACCCCGAGCCTGCCTGCCGTCCTGTACCTGCCCGACTCTGACCTGATTACGAACCTCTGCCTGTCCTGACCCCGAGCCTGCCTGCCGTCCTGTACCTGCCCGACTGACGAACCTCTGCCTGTCCTGACCCCGAGCCTGCCTGCCGTCCTGCTGTACCTGCCCGACTCTGACCTGATTACGAACCTCTGCCTGTCCTGATCCCGAGCCTGCCTGCCGTCCTGTACCTGCCCTGACTCTGACCTGATTACGAACCTCTGCCTGTCCTGACCCGAGCCTGCCTGCCGTCCTGTACCTGCCCGACTCTGACCTGATTACGAACCTCTGCCTGTCCTGATCCCGAGCCTGCCTGCCGTCCTGTACCTGCCCGACTCTGACCTGATTACGAACCTCTGCCTGTCCTGATCCCGAGCCTGCCTGCCGTCCTGTACCTGCCCGACTCTGACCTGATTACGAACCTCTGCCTGTCCTGACCCCGAGCCTGCCTGCCGTCCTGTACCTGCCCGACTCTGACCTGATTACGAACCTCTGCCTGTCCTGATCCCGAGCCTGCCTGCCGTCCTGTACCTGCCCGACTCTGACCTGATTACGAACCTCTGCCTGTCCTGATCCCGAGCCTGCCTGCCGTCCTGTACCTGCCCGACTCTGACCTGATTACGAACCTCTGCCTGTCCTGACCCGAGCCTGCCTGCCGTCCTGTACCTGCCCGACTCTGACCTGATTACGAACCTCTGCCTGTCCTGACCCCGAGCCTGCCTGCCGTCCTGTACCTGCCCGACTCTGACCTGATTACGAACCTCTGCCTGTCCTGATCCCGAGCCTGCCTGCCGTCCTGTACCTGCCCGACTCTGACCTGATTACGAACCTCTGCCTGTCCTGACCCGAGCCTGCCTGCCGTCCTGTACCTGCCCGACTCTGACCTGATTACGAACCTCTGCCTGTCCTGATCCCGAGCCTGCCTGCCGTCCTGTACCTGCCCGACTCTGACCTGATTACGAACCTCTGCCTGTCCTGACCCCGAGCCTGCCTGCCGTCCTGTACCTGCCCGACTCTGACCTGATTACGAACCTCTGCCTGTCCTGATCCCGAGCCTGCCTGCCGTCCTGTACCTGCCCGACTACGAACCTCTGCCTGTCCTGACCCGAGCCTGCCTGCCGTCCTGTACCTGCCCGACTCTGACCTGATTACGAACCCTGCCCCTGAGCCTGCCTGCCGTCCTGACCTTACGAACCTCTGCCTGTCCTGACCCCGAGCCTGCCTGCCGTCCTGTACCTGCCCGACTCTGACCTGATTACGAACCTCTGCCTGTCCTGATCCCGAGCCTGCCTGCCGTCCTGTACCTGCCCGACTCTGACCTGATTACGAACCTCTGCCTGTCCTGACCCGAGCCTGCCTGCCGTCCTGTACCTGCCCGACTCTGACCTGATTACGAACCTCTGCCTGTCCTGACCCGAGCCTGCCTGCCGTCCTGTACCTGCCCGACTCTGACCTGAACCTCTGCCTGTCCTGACCCCGAGCCTGCCTGCCGTCCTGTACCTGCCCGACTCTGACCTGATTACGAACCTCTGCCTGTCCTGATCCCGAGCCTGCCTGCCGTCCTGTACCTGCCCGACCTACGAACCTCTGCCTGTCCTGACCCGAGCCTGCCTGCCGTCCTGTACCTGCCCGACTCTGAACCTCTGCCTGTCCTGATCCCGAGCCTGCCTGCCGTCCTGTACCTGCCCGACTCTGACCTGATTACGAACCTCTGCCTGTCCTGACCCCGAGCCTGCCTGCCGTCCTGTACCTGCCCGACTCTGACCTGATTACGAACCTCTGCCTGTCCTGATCCCGAGCCTGCCTGCCGTCCTGTACCTGCCTGACCCTGACCTGATTACGAACCTCTGCCTGTCCTGACCCGAGCCTGCCTGCCGTCCTGTACCTGCCCGACTCTGACCTGATTACGAACCTCTGCCTGTCCTGATCCCGAGCCTGCCTGCCGTCCTGTACCTGCCCGACTCTGACCTGATTACGAACCTCTGCCTGTCCTGACCCCGAGCCTGCCTGCCGTCCTGTACCTGCCCGACTCTGACCTGATTACGAACCTCTGCCTGTCCTGATCCCGAGCCTGCCTGCCGTCCTGTACCTGCCCGACTCTGACCTGATTACGAACCTCTGCCTGTCCTGACCCCGAGCCTGCCTGCCGTCCTGTACCTGCCCGACTCTGACCTGATTACGAACCTCTGCCTGTCCTGACCCCGAGCCTGCCTGCCGTCCTGTACCTGCCCGACTCTGACCTGATTACGAACCTCTGCCTGTCCTGACCCCGAGCCTGCCTGCCGTCCTGTACCTGCCCGACTCTGACCTGATTACGAACCTCTGCCTGTCCTGACCCCGAGCCTGCCTGCCGTCCTGTACCTGCCCCTACGAACCTCTGCCTGTCCTGATCCCGAGCCTGCCTGCCGTCCTGTACCTGCCCGACTCTGACCTGATTACGAACCTCTGCCTGTCCTGTCCCGAGCCTGCCTGCCGTCCTGTACCTGCCCGACTCTGACCTGATTACGAACCTCTGCCTGTCCTGACCCCGAGCCTGCCTGCCGTCCTGTACCTGCCCGACTCTGACCTGATTACGAACCTCTGCCTGTCCTGATCCCGAGCCTGCCTGCCGTCCTGTACCTGCCCGACTCTGACCTGATTACGAACCTCTGCCTGTCCTGACCCCGAGCCTGCCTGCCGTCCTGTACCTGCCCGACTCTGACCTGATTACGAACCTCTGCCTGTCCTGATCCCGAGCCTGCCTGCCGTCCTGTACCTGCCCGACTCTGACCTGATTACGAACCTCTGCCTGTCCTGACCCCGAGCCTGCCTGCCGTCCTGTACCTGCCCGACTCTGACCTGATTACGAACCTCTGCCTGTCCTGATCCCGAGCCTGCCTGCCGTCCTGTACCTGCCCGACTCTGACCTGATTACGAACCTCTGCCTGTCCTGACCCGAGCCTGCCTGCCGTCCTGTACCTGCCCGACTCTGACCTGATTACGAACCTCTGCCTGTCCTGAGCCTGCCTGCCGTCCTGTACCTGCCCGACTACGAACCTCTGCCTGTCCTGACCCGAGCCTGCCTGCCGTCCTGTACCTGCCCGACTCTGACCTGATTACGAACCTCTGCCTGTCCTGATCCCGAGCCTGCCTGCCGTCCTGTACCTGCCCGACTCTGACCTGATTCACGAACCTCTGCCTGTCCTGACCCCGAGCCTGCCTGCCGTCCTGTACCTGCCCGACTCTGACCTGATTACGAACCTCTGCCTGTCCTGACCCGAGCCTGCCTGCCGTCCTGTACCTGCCCGACTCTGACCTGATTACGAACCTCTGCCTGTCCTGACCCCGAGCCTGCCTGCCGTCCTGTACCTGCCCGACTCTGACCTGATTACGAACCTCTGCCTGTCCTGACCCCGAGCCTGCCTGCCGTCCTGTACCTGCCCTGACCTGATTACGAACCTCTGCCTGTCCTGACCCCGAGCCTGCCTGCCGTCCTGTACCTGCCCGACTCTGACCTGATTACGAACCTCTGCCTGTCCTGATCCCGAGCCTGCCTGCCGTCCTGTACCTGCCCGACTCTGACCTGATTACGAACCTCTGCCTGTCCTGACCCGAGCCTGCCTGCCGTCCTGTACCTGCCCGACTCTGACCTGATTACGAACCTCTGCCTGTCCTGACCCGAGCCTGCCTGCCGTCCTGTACCTGCCCGACTCTGACCTGATTACGAACCTCTGCCTGTCCTGATCCCGAGCCTGCCTGCCGTCCTGTACCTGCCCGACTCTGACCTGATTACGAACCTCTGCCTGTCCTGACCCCGAGCCTGCCTGCCGTCCTGTACCTGCCCGACTCTGACCTGATTACGAACCTCTGCCTGTCCTGACCCCGAGCCTGCCTGCCGTCCTGTACCTGCCCGACTCTGACCTGATTACGAACCTCTGCCTGTCCTGACCCCGAGCCTGCCTGTCCTGTACCTGCCCGACTGACCTGACGAACCTCTGCCTGTCCTGACCCGAGCCTGCCTGCCGTCCTGACCTGCCCGACTCTGACCTGATTACGAACCTCTGCCTGTCCTGATCCCGAGCCTGCCTGCCGTCCTGTACCTGCCCGACTCTGACCTGATTACGAACCTCTGCCTGTCCTGAGCCTGCCTGCCGTCCTGTCCTGACCTGATTACGAACCTCTGCCTGTCCTGACCCCGAGCCTGCCTGCCGTCCTGTACCTGCCCGACTCTGACCTGATTACGAACCTCTGCCTGTCCTGACCCGAGCCTGCCTGCCGTCCTGTACCTGCCCGACTCTGACCTGATTACGAACCTCTGCCTGTCCTGACCCGAGCCTGCCTGCCGTCCTGTACCTGCCCGACTCTGACCTGATTACGAACCTCTGCCTGTCCTGACCCCGAGCCTGCCTGCCGTCCTGTACCTGCCCGACTCTGACCTGAACCTCTGCCTGTCCTGACCCCGAGCCTGCCTGCCGTCCTGTACCTGCCCGACTCTGACCTGATTACGAACCTCTGCCTGTCCTGACCCCGAGCCTGCCTGCCGTCCTGTACCTGCCCGACTCTGACCTGATTACGAACCTCTGCCTGTCCTGATCCCGAGCCTGCCTGCCGTCCTGTACCTGCCCGACTCTGACCTGATTACGAACCTCTGCCTGTCCTGACCCGAGCCTGCCTGCCGTCCTGTACCTGCCCGACTCTGACCTGATTACGAACCTCTGCCTGTCCTGACCCGAGCCTGCCTGCCGTCCTGTACCTGCCCGACTCTGACCTGAACCTCTGCCTGTCCTGACCCCGAGCCTGCCTGCCGTCCTGTACCTGCCCGACTCTGACCTGATTACGAACCTCTGCCTGTCCTGATCCCGAGCCTGCCTGCCGTCCTGTACCTGCCCGACTCTGACCTGATTACGAACCTCTGCCTGTCCTGACCCGAGCCTGCCTGCCGTCCTGTACCTGCCCGACTCTGACCTGATTACGAACCTCTGCCTGTCCTGACCCCGAGCCTGCCTGCCGTCCTGTACCTGCCCGACTCTGACCTGATTACGAACCTCTGCCTGTCCTGATCCCGAGCCTGCCTGCCGTCCTGTACCTGCCCGACCTACGAACCTCTGCCTGTCCTGACCCGAGCCTGCCTGCCGTCCTGTACCTGCCCGACTCTGACCTGATTACGAACCTCTGCCTGTCCTGATCCCGAGCCTGCCTGCCGTCCTGTACCTGCCCGACTCTGACCTGATTACGAACCTCTGCCTGTCCTGACCCCGAGCCTGCCTGCCGTCCTGTACCTGCCCGACTCTGACCTGATTACGAACCTCTGCCTGTCCTGACCCCGAGCCTGCCTGCCGTCCTGTACCTGCCCGACTCTGACCTGATTACGAACCTCTGCCTGTCCTGATCCCGAGCCTGCCTGCCGTCCTGTACCTGCCCGACTCTGACCTGATTACGAACCTCTGCCTGTCCTGCCCCGAGCCTGCCTGCCGTCCTGTACCTGCCCGACTCTGACCTGATTACGAACCTCTGCCTGTCCTGACCCCGAGCCTGCCTGCCGTCCTGTACCTGCCCGACTCTGACCTGATTACGAACCTCTGCCTGTCCTGATCCCGAGCCTGCCTGCCGTCCTGTACCTGCCCGACTCTGACCTGATTACGAACCTCTGCCTGTCCTGACCCGAGCCTGCCTGCCGTCCTGTACCTGCCCGACTCTGACCTGATTACGAACCTCTGCCTGTCCTGACCCCGAGCCTGCCTGCCGTCCTGTACCTGCCCGACTCTGACCTGATTACGAACCTCTGCCTGTCCTGACCCCGAGCCTGCCTGCCGTCCTGTACTGCCCGACTGACCTGATTACGAACCTCTGCCTGTCCTGATCCCGAGCCTGCCTGCCGTCCTGTACCTGCCCGACTCTGACCTGATTACGAACCTCTGCCTGTCCTGATCCCGAGCCTGCCTGCCTGTACCTGCCCCTGAACCTCTGCCTGTCCTGATCCCGAGCCTGCCTGCCGTCCTGTACCTGCCCGACTCTGACCTGATTACGAACCTCTGCCTGTCCTGACCCCGAGCCTGCCTGCCGTCCTGTACCTGCCCGACTCTGACCTGATTACGAACCTCTGCCTGTCCTGACCCCGAGCCTGCCTGCCGTCCTGTACCTGCCCGACTCTGACCTGATTACGAACCTCTGCCTGTCCTGACCCCGAGCCTGCCTGCCGTCCTGTACCTGCCCGACTCTGACCTGATTACGAACCTCTGCCTGTCCTGACCCGAGCCTGCCTGCCGTCCTGTACCTGCCCGACTACGAACCTCTGCCTGTCCTGACCCCGAGCCTGCCTGCCGTCCTGTACCTGCCCGACTCTGACCTGATTACGAACCTCTGCCTGTCCTGACCCCGAGCCTGCCTGCCGTCCTGTACCTGCCCGACTACGAACCTCTGCCTGTCCTGATCCCGAGCCTGCCTGCCGTCCTGTACCTGCCCGACTCTGACCTGATTACGAACCTCTGCCTGTCCTGATCCCGAGCCTGCCTGCCGTCCTGTACCTGCCCGACTCTGACCTGATTACGAACCTCTGCCTGTCCTGATCCCGAGCCTGCCTGCCGTCCTGTACCTGCCCGACTACGAACCTCTGCCTGTCCTGACCCCGAGCCTGCCTGCCGTCCTGTACCTGCCCGACTCTGACCTGATTACGAACCTCTGCCTGTCCTGATCCCGAGCCTGCCTGCCGTCCTGTACCTGCCCGACTCTGACCTGATTACGAACCTCTGCCTGTCCTGACCCCGAGCCTGCCTGCCGTCCTGTACCTGCCCGACTCTGACCTGATTACGAACCTCTGCCTGTCCTGATCCCGAGCCTGCCTGCCGTCCTGTACCTGCCCGACTCTGACCTGATTACGAACCTCTGCCTGTCCTGATCCCGAGCCTGCCTGCCGTCCTGTACCTGCCCGACTCTGACCGAACCTCTGCCTGTCCTGATCCCGAGCCTGCCTGCCGTCCTGTACCTGCCCGACTCTGACCTGATTACGAACCTCTGCCTGTCCTGACCCGAGCCTGCCTGCCGTCCTGTACCTGCCCGACTCTGACCTGATTACGAACCTCTGCCTGTCCTGACCCCGAGCCTGCCTGCCGTCCTGTACCTGCCCGACTCTGACCTGATTACGAACCTCTGCCTGTCCTGACCCCGAGCCTGCCTGCCGTCCTGTACCTGCCCGACTCTGACCTGATTACGAACCTCTGCCTGTCCTGACCCCGAGCCTGCCTGCCGTCCTGTACCTGCCCGACTCTGACTGAACCTCTGCCTGTCCTGACCCCGAGCCTGCCTGCCGTCCTGTACCTGCCCGACTCTGACCTGATTACGAACCTCTGCCTGTCCTGACCCCGAGCCTGCCTGCCGTCCTGTACCTGCCCGACTCTGACCTGATTACGAACCTCTGCCTGTCCTGACCCGAGCCTGCCTGCCGTCCTGTACCTGCCCGACTCTGACCTGATTACGAACCTCTGCCTGTCCTGATCCCGAGCCTGCCTGCCGTCCTGTACCTGCCCGACTCTGACCTGATTACGAACCTCTGCCTGTCCTGACCCCGAGCCTGCCTGCCGTCCTGTACCTGCCCGACTACGAACCTCTGCCTGTCCTGATCCCGAGCCTGCCTGCCGTCCTGTACCTGCCCGACTCTGACCTGATTACGAACCTCTGCCTGTCCTGATCCCGAGCCTGCCTGCCGTCCTGTACCTGCCCGACTCTGACCTGAACCTCTGCCTGTCCTGATCCCGAGCCTGCCTGCCGTCCTGTACCTGCCCGACTCTGACCTGATTACGAACCTCTGCCTGTCCTGACCCCGAGCCTGCCTGCCGTCCTGTACCTGCCCGACTCTGACCTGATTACGAACCTCTGCCTGTCCTGATCCCGAGCCTGCCTGCCGTCCTGTACCTGATCCGAACCTCTGCCTGTCCTGACCCCGAGCCCTGCCGTCCTGTACCTGCCCGACTCTGACCTGATTACGAACCTCTGCCTGTCCTGATCCCCCGAGCCTGCCTGCCGTCCTGTACCTGCCCGACTCTGACCTGATTACGAACCTCTGCCTGTCCTGACCCCGAGCCTGCCTGCCGTCCTGTACCTGCCCGACTCTGACCTGATTACGAACCTCTGCCTGTCCTGACCCGAGCCTGCCTGCCGTCCTGTACCTGCCCGACTCTGACCTGATTACGAACCTCTGCCTGTCCTGATCCCGAGCCTGCCTGCCGTCCTGTACCTGCCCGACTCTGACCTGATTACGAACCTCTGCCTGTCCTGACCCCGAGCCTGCCTGCCGTCCTGTACCTGCCCGACTGACCTGACGAACCTCTGCCTGTCCTGACCCGAGCCTGCCTGCCGTCCTGTACCTGCCCGACTCTGACCTGATTACGAACCTCTGCCTGTCCTGATCCCGAGCCTGCCTGCCGTCCTGTACCTGCCCGACTCTACGAACCTCTGCCTGTCCTGACCCCGAGCCTGCCTGCCGTCCTGTACCTGCCCGACTCTGACCTGATTACGAACCTCTGCCTGTCCTGACCCCGAGCCTGCCTGCCGTCCTGTACCTGCCCGACTCTGACCTGATTACGAACCTCTGCCTGTCCTGATCCCGAGCCTGCCTGCCGTCCTGTACCTGCCCGACTCTGACCTGATTACGAACCTCTGCCTGTCCTGACCCCGAGCCTGCCTGCCGTCCTGTACCTGCCCGACTCTGACCTGATTACGAACCTCTGCCTGTCCTGACCCGAGCCTGCCTGCCGTCCTGTACCTCCGAACCTCTGCCTGTCCTGACCCCGAGCCTGCCTGCCGTCCTGTACCTGCCCGACTCTGACCTGATTACGAACCTCTGCCTGTCCTGATCCCGAGCCTGCCTGCCGTCCTGTACCTGCCCGACTGACCTGATTACGAACCTCTGCCTGTCCTGATCCCGAGCCTGCCTGCCGTCCTGTACCTGCCCGACTCTGACCTGATTACGAACCTCTGCCTGTCCTGACCCCGAGCCTGCCTGCCGTCCTGTACCTGCCCGACTCTGACCTGATTACGAACCTCTGCCTGTCCTGATCCCGAGCCTGCCTGCCGTCCTGTACCTGCCCGACTCTGACCTGATTACGAACCTCTGCCTGTCCTGACCCGAGCCTGCCTGCCGTCCTGTACCTGCCCGACTCTGACCTGATTACGAACCTCTGCCTGTCCTGACCCCGAGCCTGCCTGCCGTCCTGTACCTGCCCGACTACGAACCTCTGCCTGTCCTGACCCGAGCCTGCCTGCCGTCCTGTACCTGCCCGACTCTGACCGTCCTGTACCTGCCCGAGCCTGCCTGCCGTCCTGACCTGATTACGAACCTCTGCCTGTCCTGATCCCGAGCCTGCCTGCCGTCCTGTACCTGCCCGACTCTGACCTGATTACGAACCTCTGCCTGTCCTGACCCGAGCCTGCCTGCCGTCCTGTACCTGCCCGACTCTGACCTGATTACGAACCTCTGCCTGTCCTGATCCCGAGCCTGCCTGCCGTCCTGTACCTGCCCGACCTGATTACGAACCTCTGCCTGTCCTGACCCCGAGCCTGCCTGCCGTCCTGTACCTGCCCGACTCTGACCTGATTACGAACCTCTGCCTGTCCTGACCCCGAGCCTGCCTGCCGTCCTGTACCTGCCCGACTCTGACCTGATTACGAACCTCTGCCTGTCCTGATCCCGAGCCTGCCTGCCGTCCTGTACCTGCCCGACTCTGACCTGATTACGAACCTCTGCCTGTCCTGACCCCGAGCCTGCCTGCCGTCCTGTACCTGCCCGACTCTGACGAACCTCTGCCTGTCCTGAACCTCTGTCCTGTACCTGCCCGACCTGACCCCGAACCTCTGCCTGCCTGAGCCTGCCTGCCGTCCTGTACCTGCCCGACTCTGACCTGATTACGAACCTCTGCCTGTCCTGACCCGAGCCTGCCTGCCGTCCTGTACCTGCCCGACTACGAACCTCTGCCTGTCCTGATCCCGAGCCTGCCTGCCGTCCTGTACCTGCCCGACTCTGACCTGATTACGAACCTCTGCCTGTCCTGACCCCGAGCCTGCCTGCCGTCCTGTACCTGCCCGACTCTGACCTGATTACGAACCTCTGCCTGTCCTGATCCCGAGCCTGCCTGCCGTCCTGTACCTGCCCGACCTACGAACCTCTGCCTGTCCTGACCCCGAGCCTGCCTGCCGTCCTGTACCTGCCCGACTCTGACCTGATTACGAACCTCTGCCTGTCCTGATCCCGAGCCTGCCTGCCGTCCTGTACCTGCCCTGACCTGATTACGAACCTCTGCCTGTCCTGACCCGAGCCTGCCTGCCTGTCCTGACCTGCCCGACTCTGACCCGAACCTCTGCCTGTCCTGACCCCGAGCCTGCCCTGTCCTGTACCTGACCCGATTACGAACCTCTGCCTGTCCTGATCCCGAGCCTGCCTGCCGTCCTGTACCTGCCCGACTCTGACCTGATTACGAACCTCTGCCTGTCCTGACCCGAGCCTGCCTGCCGTCCTGTACCTGCCCGACTCTGACCTGATTACGAACCTCTGCCTGTCCTGATCCCGAGCCTGCCTGCCGTCCTGTACCTGCCCTGACCTGATTACGAACCTCTGCCTGTCCTGACCCGAGCCTGCCTGCCGTCCTGTACCTGCCCGACTCTGACCTGATTACGAACCTCTGCCTGTCCTGATCCCGAGCCTGCCTGCCGTCCTGTACCTGCCCGACTCTGAACCTCTGCCTGTCCTGACCCGAGCCTGCCTGTCCTGTACCTGCCCGACTCTGACCTGATTACGAACCTCTGCCTGTCCTGATCCCGAGCCTGCCTGCCGTCCTGTACCTGCCCGACTCTGACCTGATTACGAACCTCTGCCTGTCCTGACCCCGAGCCTGCCTGCCGTCCTACCTGCTGACCTGATTACGAACCTCTGCCTGTCCTGATCCCGAGCCTGCCTGCCGTCCTGTACCTGCCCGACCTGACCTGATTACGAACCTCTGCCTGTCCTGACCCCGAGCCTGCCTGCCGTCCTGTACCTGCCCGACTCTGACCTGATTACGAACCTCTGCCTGTCCTGATCCCGAGCCTGCCTGCCGTCCTGTACCTGCCCGACCTGACCTGATTACGAACCTCTGCCTGTCCTGACCCCGAGCCTGCCTGCCGTCCTGTACCTGCCCGACTCTGACCTGATTACGAACCTCTGCCTGTCCTGACCCCGAGCCTGCCTGCCGTCCTGTACCTGCCCGACTCTGACCTGATTACGAACCTCTGCCTGTCCTGACCCCGAGCCTGCCTGCCGTCCTGTACCTGCCCGACTCTGACCTGATTACGAACCTCTGCCTGTCCTGACCCCGAGCCTGCCTGCCGTCCTGTACCTGCCCGACTACGAACCTCTGCCTGTCCTGATCCCGAGCCTGCCTGCCGTCCTGTACCTGCCCGACTCTGACCTGATTACGAACCTCTGCCTGTCCTGACCCCGAGCCTGCCTGCCGTCCTGTACCTGCCCGACTCTGACCTGATTACGAACCTCTGCCTGTCCTGACCCCGAGCCTGCCTGCCGTCCTGTACCTGCCCGACTCTGACCTGATTACGAACCTCTGCCTGTCCTGATCCCGAGCCTGCCTGCCGTCCTGTACCTGCCCGACTCTGACCTGATTACGAACCTCTGCCTGTCCTGACCCCGAGCCTGCCTGCCGTCCTGTACCTGCCCGACTCTGACCTGATTACGAACCTCTGCCTGTCCTGCCCGAGCCTGCCTGTCCTGTACCTGATTACGAACCTCTGCCTGTCCTGACCCCGAGCCTGCCTGCCGTCCTGTACCTGCCCGACTCTGACCTGATTACGAACCTCTGCCTGTCCTGACCCCGAGCCTGCCTGCCGTCCTGTACCTGCCCGACTCTGACCTGATTACGAACCTCTGCCTGTCCTGACCCGAGCCTGCCTGCCGTCCTGTACCTGCCCGACTCTGACCTGATTACGAACCTCTGCCTGTCCTGACCCGAGCCTGCCTGCTGTCCTGTACCTGCCCGACTACGACCTCTGCCTGTCCTGATCCCGAGCCTGCCTGCCGTCCTGTACCTGCCCGACTCTGACCTGATTACGAACCTCTGCCTGTCCTGACCCCGAGCCTGCCTGCCGTCCTGTACCTGCCCGACTCTGACCTGATTACGAACCTCTGCCTGTCCTGATCCCGAGCCTGCCTGCCGTCCTGTACCTGCCCGACTACGAACCTCTGCCTGTCCTGACCCCGAGCCTGCCTGCCGTCCTGTACCTGCCCGACTCTGACCTGATTACGAACCTCTGCCTGTCCTGATCCCGAGCCTGCCTGCCGTCCTGTACCTGCCCGACCGACTCCTGACGAGCCTGCCTGCCGTCCTGTACCTGCCCGACTCTGACCTGATTACGAACCTCTGCCTGTCCTGATCCCGAGCCTGCCTGCCGTCCTGTACCTGCCCGACTCTGACCTGACGAACCTCTGCCTGTCCTGACCCCGAGCCTGCCTGCCGTCCTGTACCTGCCCGACTCTGACCTGATTACGAACCTCTGCCTGTCCTGACCCCGAGCCTGCCTGCCGTCCTGTACCTGCCCGACTCTGACCTGATTACGAACCTCTGCCTGTCCTGACTCCCGAGCCTGCCTGCCGTCCTGTACCTGCCCGACTCTGACCTGATTACGAACCTCTGCCTGTCCTGACCCCGAGCCTGCCTGCCGTCCTGTACCTGCCCGACTACGAACCTCTGCCTGTCCTGATCCCGAGCCTGCCTGTCCTGTACCTGCCCGACTCTGACCTGATTACGAACCTCTGCCTGTCCTGACCCGAGCCTGCCTGCCGTCCTGTACCTGCCCGACTCTGACCTGATTACGAACCTCTGCCTGTCCTGACCCGAGCCTGCCTGCCGTCCTGTACCTGCCCGACTCTGACCTGATTACGAACCTCTGCCTGTCCTGATCCCGAGCCTGCCTGCCGTCCTGTACCTGCCCGACTCTGACCTGATTACGAACCTCTGCCTGTCCTGACCCCGAGCCTGCCTGCCGTCCTGTACCTGCCCGACTCTGACCTGATTACGAACCTCTGCCTGTCCTGACCCCGAGCCTGCCTGTCCTGTACCTGCCCGACTCCTGACGAACCTCTGCCTGTCCTGATCCCGAGCCTGCCTGCCGTCCTGTACCTGCCCGACTCTGACCTGATTACGAACCTCTGCCTGTCCTGACCCCGAGCCTGCCTGCCGTCCTGTACCTGCCCGACTCTGACCTGATTACGAACCTCTGCCTGTCCTGACCCGAGCCTGCCTGCCGTCCTGTACCTGCCCGACTCTGACCTGATTACGAACCTCTGCCTGTCCTGACCCCGAGCCTGCCTGCCGTCCTGTACCTGCCCGACTCTGACCTGATTACGAACCTCTGCCTGTCCTGACCCCGAGCCTGCCTGCCGTCCTGTACCTGCCCGACTCTGACCTGATTACGAACCTCTGCCTGTCCTGACCCGAGCCTGCCTGCCGTCCTGTACCTGCCCGACTACGAACCTCTGCCTGTCCTGATCCCGAGCCTGCCTGCCGTCCTGTACCTGACTCTGACCCGAACCTCTGCCTGTCCTGACCCCGAGCCTGCCTGCCGTCCTGTACCTGCCCGACTCTGACCTGATTACGAACCTCTGCCTGTCCTGACCCCGAGCCTGCCTGCCGTCCTGTACCTGCCCGACTCTGACCGAACCTCTGCCTGTCCTGATCCCGAGCCTGCCTGCCGTCCTGTACCTGCCCGACTCTGACCTGATTACGAACCTCTGCCTGTCCTGACCCCGAGCCTGCCTGCCGTCCTGTACCTGCCCGACTCTGACCTGATTACGAACCTCTGCCTGTCCTGATCCCGAGCCTGCCTGCCGTCCTGTACCTGCCCGACTCTGACCTGATTACGAACCTCTGCCTGTCCTGACCCGAGCCTGCCTGCCGTCCTGTACCTGCCCGACTCTGACCTGATTACGAACCTCTGCCTGTCCTGACCCCGAGCCTGCCTGCCGTCCTGTACCTGCCCGACTCTGACCTGATTACGAACCTCTGCCTGTCCTGACCCGAGCCTGCCTGCCGTCCTGTACCTGCCCGACTCTGACCTGATTACGAACCTCTGCCTGTCCTGACCCCGAGCCTGCCTGCTGTCCTGTACCTGCCCGACTACGAACCTCTGCCTGTCCTGATCCCGAGCCTGCCTGCCGTCCTGTACCTGCCCGACTCTGACCTGATTACGAACCTCTGCCTGTCCTGACCCCGAGCCTGCCTGCCGTCCTGTACCTGCCCGACTCTGACCTGATTACGAACCTCTGCCTGTCCTGATCCCGAGCCTGCCTGCCGTCCTGTACCTGCCCGACTCTGACCTGATTACGAACCTCTGCCTGTCCTGATCCCGAGCCTGCCTGCCGTCCTGTACCTGCCCGACTCTGACCTGATTACGAACCTCTGCCTGTCCTGATCCCTCCCGAGCCTGCCTGCCGTCCTGTACCTGCCCGACTCTGACCTGATTACGAACCTGCCTGCCGTCCTGTACCTGCCCGACTCTGACCTGATTACGAACCTCTGCCTGTCCTGACCCCGAGCCTGCCTGCCGTCCTGTACCTGCCCGACGAACCTCTGCCTGTCCTGATCCCGAGCCTGCCTGCCGTCCTGTACCTGCCCGACTCTGACCTGATTACGAACCTCTGCCTGTCCTGACCCCGAGCCTGCCTGCCGTCCTGTACCTGCCCGACTCTGACCTGATTACGAACCTCTGCCTGTCCTGATCCCGAGCCTGCCTGCCGTCCTGTACCTGCCCGACCACGAACCTCTGCCTGTCCTGACCCCGAGCCTGCCTGCCCTGTACCTGCCCGACTCTGACCTGACGAACCTCTGCCTGTCCTGACCCCGAGCCTGCCTGCCGTCCTGTACCTGCCCGACTCTGACCTGATTACGAACCTCTGCCTGTCCTGACCCCGAGCCTGCCTGCCGTCCTGTACCTGCCCGACCTACGAACCTCTGCCTGTCCTGATCCCGAGCCTGCCTGCCGTCCTGTACCTGCCCGACTCTGACCTGATTACGAACCTCTGCCTGTCCTGATCCCGAGCCTGCCTGCCGTCCTGTACCTGCCCGACTCTGACCTGATTACGAACCTCTGCCTGTCCTGATCCCGAGCCTGCCTGCCGTCCTGTACCTGCCCGACTCTGACCTGATTACGAACCTCTGCCTGTCCTGATCCCGAGCCTGCCTGCCGTCCTGTACCTGCCCGACTCTGACCTGATTACGAACCTCTGCCTGTCCTGACCCCGAGCCTGCCTGCCGTCCTGTACCTGCCCGACTCTGACCTGATTACGAACCTCTGCCTGTCCTGACCCGAGCCTGCCTGCCGTCCTGTACCTGCCCGACACGAACCTCTGCCTGTCCTGATCCCGAGCCTGCCTGCCGTCCTGTACCTGCCCGACTCTGACCTGATTACGAACCTCTGCCTGTCCTGATCCCGAGCCCTGTCCTGTACCTGCCGTCCTGACCTGATTACGAACCTCTGCCTGTCCTGATCCCGAGCCTGCCTGCCGTCCTGACCTGACCTGATTACGAACCTCTGCCTGTCCTGATCCCGAGCCTGCCTGCCGTCCTGTACCTGCCCGACTCTGACCTGATTACGAACCTCTGCCTGTCCTGACCCCGAGCCTGCCTGCCGTCCTGTACCTGCCCGACTCTGACCTGATTACGAACCTCTGCCTGTCCTGACCCCGAGCCTGCCTGCTGTCCTGTACCTGCCCGACTACGAACCTCTGCCTGTCCTGACCCCGAGCCTGCCTGCCGTCCTGTACCTGCCCGACTCTGACCTGATTACGAACCTCTGCCTGTCCTGACCCCGAGCCTGCCTGCCGTCCTGTACCTGCCCGACTCTGACCTGATTACGAACCTCTGCCTGTCCTGACCCCGAGCCTGCCTGCCGTCCTGTACCTGCCCGACCTACGAACCTCTGCCTGTCCTGATCCCGAGCCTGCCTGCCGTCCTGTACCTGCCCGACTCTGACCTGATTACGAACCTCTGCCTGTCCTGACCCCGAGCCTGCCTGCCGTCCTGTACCTGCCCGACTCTGACCTGATTACGAACCTCTGCCTGTCCTGATCCCGAGCCTGCCTGCCGTCCTGTACCTGCCCGACTCTGACCTGATTACGAACCTCTGCCTGTCCTGACCCGAGCCTGCCTGCCGTCCTGTACCTGCCCGACTCTGACCTGATTACGAACCTCTGCCTGTCCTGACCCCGAGCCTGCCTGCCGTCCTGTACCTGCCCGACTCTGACCTGATTACGAACCTCTGCCTGTCCTGACCCCGAGCCTGCCTGCTGTCCTGTACCTGCCCGACTACGAACCTCTGCCTGTCCTGATCCCGAGCCTGCCTGCCGTCCTGTACCTGCCCGACTCTGACCTGATTACGAACCTCTGCCTGTCCTGACCCCGAGCCTGCCTGCCGTCCTGTACCTGCCCGACTCTGACCTGATTACGAACCTCTGCCTGTCCTGATCCCGAGCCTGCCTGCCGTCCTGTACCTGCCCGACTCTGACCTGATTACGAACCTCTGCCTGTCCTGATCCCGAGCCTGCCTGCCGTCCTGTACCTGCCCCCACGACCTCTGCCTGTCCTGACCCCCGAGCCTGCCTGCCGTCCTGTACCTGCCCGACTCTGACCTGATTACGAACCTCTGCCTGTCCTGACCCCGAGCCTGCCTGCCGTCCTGTACCTGCCCGACTCTGACCTGATTACGAACCTCTGCCTGTCCTGATCCCGAGCCTGCCTGCCGTCCTGTACCTGCCCGACCACGAACCTCTGCCTGTCCTGACCCCGACCCCGCCTGCCGTCCTGTACCTGCCCGACTCTGACCTGATTACGAACCTCTGCCTGTCCTGACCCCGAGCCTGCCTGCCGTCCTGTACCTGCCCGACTCTGACCTGATTACGAACCTCTGCCTGTCCTGACCCCGAGCCTGCCTGCTGTCCTGTACCTGCCCGACTACGAACCTCTGCCTGTCCTGATCCCGAGCCTGCCTGCCGTCCTGTACCTGCCCGACTCTGACCTGATTACGAACCTCTGCCTGTCCTGATCCCGAGCCTGCCTGCCGTCCTGTACCTGCCCGACTCTGACCTGATTACGAACCTCTGCCTGTCCTGATCCCGAGCCTGCCTGCCGTCCTGTACCTGCCCGACTCTGACCTGATTACGAACCTCTGCCTGTCCTGACCCCGAGCCTGCCTGCCGTCCTGTACCTGCCCGACTCTGACCTGATTACGAACCTCTGCCTGTCCTGACCCGAGCCTGCCTGCCGTCCTGTACCTGCCCGACCTGACGAACCTCTGCCTGTCCTGTAGCCTGCCTGCGTCCTGTACCTGCCCGACTCTGACCTGATTACGAACCTCTGCCTGTCCTGACCCCGAGCCTGCCTGCCGTCCTGTACCTGCCCGACTCTGACCTGATTCTACGAACCTCTGCCTGTCCTGATCCCGAGCCTGCCTGCCGTCCTGTACCTGCCCGACCACGAACCTCTGCCTGTCCTGACCCCGAGCCTGCCTGCCGTCCTGTACCTGCCCGACTCTGACCTGATTACGAACCTCTGCCTGTCCTGAGCCTGCCTGCCGTCCTGTACCTGCCCGAGCCTGATTGAACCTCTGCCTGTCCTGACCCGAGCCTGCCTGCCGTCCTGACCTGCCCGATTACGAACCTCTGCCTGTCCTGATCCCGAGCCTGCCTGCCGTCCTGTACCTGCCCGACTCTGACCTGATTACGAACCTCTGCCTGTCCTGACCCCGAGCCTGCCTGCCGTCCTGTACCTGCCCGACTCTGACCTGATTACGAACCTCTGCCTGTCCTGATCCCGAGCCTGCCTGCCGTCCTGTACCTGCCCGCCTACGAACCTCTGCCTGTCCTGACCCGACCGCCTGCCGTCCTGTACCTGCCGACTCTGACTGACCTGATTACGAACCTCTGCCTGTCCTGACCCCGAGCCTGCCTGCCGTCCTGTACCTGCCCGACTCTGACCTGATTACGAACCTCTGCCTGTCCTGACCCCGAGCCTGCCTGCCGTCCTGTACCTGCCTGACTCTGACCTGATTACGAACCTCTGCCTGTCCTGACCCGAGCCTGCCTGCTGTCCTGTACCTGCCCGACTACGAACCTCTGCCTGTCCTGATCCCGAGCCTGCCTGCCGTCCTGTACCTGCCCGACTCTGACCTGATTACGAACCTCTGCCTGTCCTGACCCCGAGCCTGCCTGCCGTCCTGTACCTGCCCGACTCTGACCTGATTACGAACCTCTGCCTGTCCTGATCCCGAGCCTGCCTGCCGTCCTGTACCTGCCCGACTACGAACCTCTGCCTGTCCTGACCCCGAGCCTGCCTGCCGTCCTGTACCTGCCCGACTCTGACCTGATTACGAACCTCTGCCTGTCCTGACCCCGAGCCTGCCTGCCGTCCTGTACCTGCCCGACTACGAACCTCTGCCTGTCCTGATCCCGAGCCTGCCTGCCGTCCTGTACCTGCCCGACTCTGACCTGATTACGAACCTCTGCCTGTCCTGATCCCGAGCCTGCCTGCCGTCCTGTACCTGCGACTCTGACCTGATTACGAACCTCTGCCTGTCCTGACCCCGAGCCTGCCTGCCGTCCTGTACCTGCCCGACTCTGACCTGATCACGAACCTCTGCCTGTCCTGATCCCGAGCCTGCCTGCCGTCCTGTACCTGCCCGACTCTGACCTGATTACGAACCTCTGCCTGTCCTGACCCCGAGCCTGCCTGCCGTCCTGTACCTGCCCGACTCTGACCTGATTACGAACCTCTGCCTGTCCTGACCCCGAGCCTGCCTGCCGTCCTGTACCTGCCCCCGACTGATTACGAACCTCTGCCTGTCCTGATCCCGAGCCTGCCTGCCGTCCTGTACCTGCCCGACTCTGACCTGATTACGAACCTCTGCTGCCTGTCCTGACCCCGAGCCTGCCTGCCGTCCTGTACCTGCCCGACTCTGACCTGATTACGAACCTCTGCCTGTCCTGATCCCGAGCCTGCCTGCCGTCCTGTACCTGCCCGACTACGAACCTCTGCCTGTCCTGACCCCGACCCCGCCTGCCGTCCTGTACCTGCCCGACTCTGACCTGATTACGAACCTCTGCCTGTCCTGACCCCGAGCCTGCCTGCCGTCCTGTACCTGCCCGACTCTGACCTGATTACGAACCTCTGCCTGTCCTGACCCCGAGCCTGCCTGCCGTCCTGTACCTGCCCGACTCTGACCGAACCTCTGCCTGTCCTGTCCCCGAGCCTGCCTGCCGTCCTGTACCTGCCCGACTCTGACCTGATTACGAACCTCTGCCTGTCCTGACCCCGAGCCTGCCTGCCGTCCTGTACCTGCCCGACCGAACCTCTGCCTGTCCTGATCCCGAGCCTGCCTGCCGTCCTGTACCTGCCCGACTCTGACCTGATTACGAACCTCTGCCTGTCCTGATCCCGAGCCTGCCTGCCGTCCTGTCCTGTACCTGCCCGACTACGAACCTCTGCCTGTCCTGATCCCGAGCCTGCCTGCCGTCCTGTACCTGCCCGACTCTGACCTGATTACGAACCTCTGCCTGTCCTGACCCCGAGCCTGCCTGCCGTCCTGTACCTGCCCGACTGACCGAACCTCTGCCTGTCCTGACCTGAGCCTGCCTGCCGTCCTGTACCTGCCCGACTCTGACCTGAACGAACCTCTGCCTGTCCTGATCCCGAGCCTCCTGCCGTCCTGTACCTGCCCGACTCTGACCTGATTGAACCTCTGCCTGTCCTGACCCCGAGCCTGCCTGCCGTCCTGTACCTGCCCGACTACGAACCTCTGCCTGTCCTGACCCCGAGCCTGCCTGCCGTCCTGTACCTGCCCGACTCTGACCTGATTACGAACCTCTGCCTGTCCTGACCCCGAGCCTGCCTGCCGTCCTGTACCTGCCCGACTCTGACCTGATTACGAACCTCTGCCTGTCCGAGCCTGCCTGCCGTCCTGTACCTGCCCGACTCTGACCTGATCACGAACCTCTGCCTGTCCTGATCCCGAGCCTGCCTGCCGTCCTGTACCTGCCCGACTCTGACCTGATTACGAACCTCTGCCTGTCCTGATCCCCGAGCCTGCCTGCCGTCCTGTACCTGCCCGACTCTGACCTGATTACGAACCTCTGCCTGTCCTGACCCCGAGCCTGCCTGCCGTCCTGTACCTGCCCGACTACGAACCTCTGCCTGTCCTGATCCCGAGCCTGCCTGCCGTCCTGTACCTGCCCGACTCTGACCTGATTACGAACCTCTGCCTGTCCTGATCCCGAGCCTGCCTGCCGTCCTGTACCTGCCCGACTCTGACCTGATTACGAACCTCTGCCTGTCCTGACCCCGAGCCTGCCTGCCGTCCTGTACCTGCCCGACTCTGACCTGATTACGAACCTCTGCCTGTCCTGATCCCGAGCCTGCCTGCCGTCCTGTACCTGCCCGACTCTGACCTGATCACGAACCTCTGCCTGTCCTGATCCCGAGCCTGCCTGCCGTCCTGTACCTGCCCGACTCTGACCTGATTACGAACCTCTGCCTGTCCTGACCCCGAGCCTGCCTGCCGTCCTGTACCTGCCCGACTCTGACCTGATTACGAACCTCTGCCTGTCCTGACCCCGAGCCTGCCTGCCGTCCTGTACCTGCCCGACTCTGACCTGATTACGAACCTCTGCCTGTCCTGATCCCGAGCCTGCCTGCCGTCCTGTACCTGCCCGACTCTGACCTGATTACGAACCTCTGCCTGTCCTGACCCGAGCCTGCCTGCCGTCCTGTACCTGCCCGACTCTGACCTGATTACGAACCTCTGCCTGTCCTGACCCCGAGCCTGCCTGCCGTCCTGTACCTGCCCGACTACGAACCTCTGCCTGTCCTGACCCGAGCCTGCCTGCCGTCCTGTACCTGCCCGACTCTGACCTGATTACGAACCTCTGCCTGTCCTGACCCCGAGCCTGCCTGCCGTCCTGTACCTGCCCGACTACGAACCTCTGCCTGTCCTGACCCCGAGCCTGCCTGCCGTCCTGTACCTGCCCGACTCTGACCTGATTACGAACCTCTGCCTGTCCTGACCCCGAGCCTGCCTGCCGTCCTGTACCAGCCCGACTCTGACCTGATTACGAACCTCTGCCTGTCCTGATCCCGAGCCTGCCGCCGTCCTGTACCTGCCCGACCTACGAACCTCTGCCTGTCCTGTACCTGCCCTGTACCTGCCCGACTCTGACCTGATTACGAACCTCTGCCTGTCCTGATCCCGAGCCTGCCTGCCGTCCTGTACCTGCCCGACTCTGACCTGATTACGAACCTCTGCCTGTCCTGACCCCGAGCCTGCCTGCCGTCCTGTACCTGCCCGACTCTGACCTGATTACGAACCTCTGCCTGTCCTGATCCTGAGCCTGCCTGCCGTCCTGTACCTGCCCGACTCTGACCCTGAACCTCTGCCTGTCCTGATCCTGACCTGATTCATGAACCTCTGCCTGTCCTGACCCCGAGCCTGCCTGCCGTCCTGTACCTGCCCGACTCTGACCTGATTACGAACCTCTGCCTGTCCTGAGCCCCTGCCGTCCTGTACCTGCCCGACTCACGAACCCTGCCTGTCCTGACCCGAGCCTGCCTGCCGTCCCTGTACCTGCCCGACTCTGACCTGATTACGAACCTCTGCCTGTCCTGACCCCGAGCCTGCCTGCCGTCCTGTACCTGCCCGACTCTGACCTGATTACGAACCTCTGCCTGTCCTGATCCCGAGCCTGCCTGCCGTCCTGTACCTGCCCGACTCTGACCTGATTACGAACCTCTGCCTGTCCTGATCCCGAGCCTGCCTGCCGTCCTGTACCTGCCCGACTCTGACCTGATTACGAACCTCTGCCTGTCCTGACCCCGAGCCTGCCTGCCGTCCTGTACCTGCCCGACTCTGACCTGATCACGAACCTCTGCCTGTCCTGATCCCGAGCCTGCCTGCCGTCCTGTACCTGCCCGACTCTGACCTGATAACGAACCTCTGCCTGTCCTGACCCGAGCCTGCCTGCCGTCCTGTACCTGCCCGACTCTGACCTGATTACGAACCTCTGCCTGTCCTGACCCCGAGCCTGCCTGCTGTCCTGTACCTGCCCCTACGAACCCTGCCTGTCCTGATCCCGAGCCTGCCTGCCGTCCTGTACCTGCCCGACTCTGACCTGATTACGAACCTCTGCCTGTCCTGACCCCGAGCCTGCCTGCCGTCCTGTACCTGCCCGACTCTGACCTGATTACGAACCTCTGCCTGTCCTGATCCCGAGCCTGCCTGCCGTCCTGTACCTGCCCGACTCTGACCTGATTACGAACCTCTGCCTGTCCTGACCCCGAGCCTGCCTGCCGTCCTGTACCTGCCCGACTCTGACCTGATTACGAACCTCTGCCTGTCCTGACCCCGAGCCTGCCTGCCGTCCTGTACCTGCCCGACTCTGACCTGATTACGAACCTCTGCCTGTCCTGACCCCGAGCCTGCCTGCCGTCCTGTACCTGCCCGACTACGAACCTCTGCCTGTCCTGTCCCCGAGCCTGCCTGCCGTCCTGTACCTGCCCGACTCTGACCTGATTACGAACCTCTGCCTGTCCTGACCCCGAGCCTGCCTGCCGTCCTGTACCTGCCCGACTACTGAACCTCTGCCTGTCCTGATCCCGAGCCTGCCTGCCGTCCTGTACCTGCCCGACTCTGACCTACGAACCTCTGCCTGTCCTGACCCCGAGCCTGCCTGCCGTCCTGTACCTGCCCGACTACGAACCTCTGCCTGTCCTGATCCCGAGCCTGCCTGCCGTCCTGTACCTGCCCGACTCTGACCTGATTACGAACCTCTGCCTGTCCTGACCCGAGCCTGCCTGCCGTCCTGTACCTGCCCGACTCTGACCTGATTACGAACCTCTGCCTGTCCTGACCCCGAGCCTGCCTGCCGTCCTGTACCTGCCCGACTCTGACCTGATTACGAACCTCTGCCTGTCCTGATCCCGAGCCTGCCTGCCGTCCTGTACCTGCCCGACTCTGACCTGATTACGAACCTCTGCCTGTCCTGACCCCGAGCCTGCCTGCCGTCCTGTACCTGCCTGACTCTGACCTGATTACGAACCTCTGCCTGTCCTGAGCCTGCCCCCTGTACCTGCGACTCTGGCCTGATTACGAACCTCTGCCTGTCCTAGCCCTGTCCTGTACCTGACCTGATTACGAACCTCTGCCTGTCCTGACCCCGAGCCTGCCTGCCGTCCTGTACCTGCCCGACTCTGACCTGATTACGAACCTCTGCCTGTCCTGACCCCGAGCCTGCCTGCCGTCCTGTACCTGCCCGACTACGAACCTCTGCCTGTCCTGATCCCGAGCCTGCCTGCCTGCCGTCCTGTACCTGCCCGACTCTGACCTGATTACGAACCTCTGCCTGTCCTGACCCCGAGCCTGCCTGCCGTCCTGTACCTGCCCGACTCTGACCTGATTACGAACCTCTGCCTGTCCTGATCCCGAGCCTGCCTGCCGTCCTGTACCTGCCCGACTACGAACCTCTGCCTGTCCTGACCCCGAGCCTACCTGCCGTCCTGTACCTGCCCGACTCTGACCTGATTACGAACCTCTGCCTGTCCTGATCCCGAGCCTGCCTGCCGTCCTGTACCTGCCCGACTCTGACCTGATTACGAACCTCTGCCTGTCCTGACCCCGAGCCTGCCTGCCGTCCTGTACCTGCCCGACTCTGACCTGATTACGAACCTCTGCCTGTCCTGACCCCGAGCCTGCCTGCCGTCCTGTACCTGCCCGACTACGAACCTCTGCCTGTCCTGATCCCGAGCCTGCCTGCCGTCCTGTACCTGCCCGACTCTGACCTGATTACGAACCTCTGCCTGTCCTGACCCCGAGCCTGCCTGCCGTCCTGTACCTGCCCGACGAACCTCTGCCTGTCCTGATCCCGAGCCTGCCTGCCGTCCTGTACCTGCCCGACTCTGACCTGATTACGAACCTCTGCCTGTCCTGATCCCGAGCCTGCCTGCCGTCCTGTATCTGCCCGACTACGAACCTCTGCCTGTCCTGACCCCGAGCCTGCCTGCCGTCCTGTACCTGCCCGACTCTGACCTGATTACGAACCTCTGCCTGTCCTGATCCCGAGCCTGCCTGCCGTCCTGTACCTGCCCGACTCTGACCTGATTACGAACCTCTGCCTGTCCTGACCCCGAGCCTGCCTGCCGTCCTGTACCTGCCCGACTACGAACCTCTGCCTGTCCTGATCCCGAGCCTGCCTGCCGTCCTGTACCTGCCCGACTCTGACCTGATTACGAACCTCTGCCTGTCCTGACCCCGAGCCTGCCTGCCGTCCTGTACCTGCCCGACTCTGACCTGATTACGAACCTCTGCCTTTCCTGACCCCGAGCCTGCCTGCCGTCCTGTACCTGCCCGACTACGAACCTCTGCCTGTCCTGACCCCGAGCCTGCCTGACGTCCTGTACCTGCTCGACTCTGACCTGATTACGAACCTCTGCCTGTCCTGATCCCGAGCCTGCCTGCCGTCCTGTACCTGCCCGACTCTGACCTGATTACGAACCTCTGCCTGTCCTGACCCCGAGCCTGCCTGCACTCCTGTACCTGCCCGACTCTGACCTGATTACGAACCTCTGCCTGTCCTGACCACGAGCCTGCCTGCCGTCCTGTACCTGCCCGACTCTGACCTGATCACGAACCTCTTCCTGTCCTGATCCCGAGCCTGCCTGCCATCCTGTACCTGCCCGACTCTGACCTGATTACGAACCTCTGCCTGTCCTGACCCCGAGCCTGCCTGCCGTCCTGTACCTGCCCGACTCTGACCTGATTACGAACCTCTGCCTGTCCTGACCCCGAGCCTGCCTGCCGTCCTGTACCTGCCCGACTCTGACCTGATTACGAACCTCTGCCTGTCCTGACCCCGAGCCTGCCTGCCGTCCTGTACCTGCCCGACTCTGACCTGATTACGAACCTCTGCCTGTCCTGACCCCGAGCCTGCCTGCCGTTCTGTACTTGCCCGACTCTGGCCTGATTACGAACCTCTGCCTGTCCTGACCCCGAGCCTGGCTTCCGTCCTGTACCTGCCCGACTACGAACCTCTGCCTGTCCTGACCCCGAGCCTGCCTGCCGTCCTGTACCTGCCCGACTCTGACCTGATTACGAACCTCTGCCTGTCCTGACCCCGAGCCTGCCTGCCGTCCTGTACCTGCCCGACTACGAACCTCTGCCTGTCCTGATCCCGAGCCTGCCTGCCTGCCGTCCTGTACCTGCCCGACTCTGACCTGATTACGAACCTCTGCCTGTCCTGACCCCGAGCCTGCCTGCCGTCCTGTACCTGCCCGACTCTGACCTGATTACGAACCTCTGCCTGTCCTGATCCCGAGCCTGCCTGCCGTCCTGTACCTGCCCGACTACGAACCTCTGCCTGTCCTGACCCCGAGCCTACCTGCCGTCCTGTACCTGCCCGACTCTGACCTGATTACGAACCTCTGCCTGTCCTGATCCCGAGCCTGCCTGCCGTCCTGTACCTGCCCGACTCTGACCTGATTACGAACCTCTGCCTGTCCTGACCCCGAGCCTGCCTGCCGTCCTGTACCTGCCCGACTCTGACCTGATTACGAACCTCTGCCTGTCCTGATCCTGAGCCTGCCTGCCGTCCTGTACCTGCCCGACTCTGACCTGATCATGAACCTCTGCCTGTCCTGATCCTGAGCCTTCCTGCCGTCCTGTACCTGCCATACTCTGACCTGATCATGAACCCCTGCCTGTCCTGATCCCGAGCCTGCCTGCCGTCCTGTACCTGCCCGACTCTGACCTGATTACGAACCTCTGCCTGTCCTGATCCCGAGCCTGCCTGCCGTCCTGTACCTGCCCGACTACGAACCTCTGCCTGTCCTGACCCCGAGCCTGCCTGCCGTCCTGTACCTGCCCGACTCTGACCTGATTACGAACCTCTGCCTGTCCTGACCCCGAAACCTGCCTGCCGTCCTGTACCTGCCCGACTCTGACCTGATTACGAACCTCTGCCTGTCCTGATCCCGAGCCTGCCTGCCGTCCTGTACCTGCCCGACTCTGACCTGATTACGAACCTCTGCCTGTCCTGACCCCGAGCCTGCCTGCCGTCCTGTACCTGCCCGACTCTGACCTGATTACAAACCTCTGCCTGTCCTGATCCCGAGCCTGCCTGCCGTCCTGTACCTGCCCGACTCTGACCTGATCACGAACCTCTGCCTGTCCTGACCCCGAGCCTGCCTGCCGTCCTGTACCTGCCCGACTCTGACCTGATTACGAACCCCTGCCTGTCCTGACCCCGAGCCTGCCTGCCGTCCTGTACCTCCCCGACTACGAAACTCTGCCTGTCCTGATCCCGAGCCTGCCTGCCGTCCTGTACCTGCCCGACTCTGACCTGATCATGAACCCCTGCCTGTCCTCAACCTGCCCTTTGCCTGACCCATGTTAACAATAAATATCTGAGAACTTTGCTATCCGCCTCCTGTGTCTGCATCTCCTACATTTTTTTTTTTTACATTTATTTAACTAGGTGAGTCAGTTAATAACAATCTTATTTTCAATGACAGCATAGGAACAGTGGGTTAACTGCCTTATTCAGTGGGTGAACGACAGATTTTTACCTTGTCAGCTCAGGGATTCAATCTTGCAACCTTCCAGTTGCTAGTCCAACACTCTAACCACTAGGCTACCTACCACTCCTTTGTGAGAGTTGTGAGAGTGCCGCTATGTTCTGGGCCAGCTGCAGCTTAACAAGGTCTTTCTTTGCAGCACATGACCACATGGATGGGGAATGCATGGCTGTTTGTTTGATTTTATACACCTGTCAGCAACAGGTGTGGTTGAAATAGCCAAATCCACTAATTTGAAGAGGTGTCCACATACTTTTGTGTATATATAGTATAGCTCTGAATGCATGATATGGTAGAGGTTGAAAAGTCATAAAACATAAGTTTCCTCAAAACAGGTTATGGACAATAATATTAAAGGCTGCACAATAGAGCTCCCACAACATGTTATTATCAATTTCTTTCAACCATTTGTGTCAGTGCGGAACATGTTGAGTGCCCATCTCTATAAGCATGCTGAAAGTCTGTTGTTAATTTGTTTACAGAGAAATAGCATTGTATTTGGTGAAACACCATTTCTTCCAACAGTTTCAGAAGAGCTGTCAGCAAGCTGATAGGTCTGCTGTTCAAACCAGTAAATGCCGCTTTACCACTCTTGGGTAGCGGAATGACTTTGGCTTCCCTCCAGGTCTGATGACAAAAACCTTCCTCTAGACTCAGATTAAAGATTTGACAGAGTGGCCATAGAGTCAGCTACCATCCCCAGTAGCTTTCCATCTATGTTGTCAATGCCAGGAGGTTTGTCATTAATGATCGATAACAATCATTTTTCCACCTCTCCCACACTAACATTACAAAATTCTAACTTACAATGCTTTTTTTATTATTTGTTTTTTCATGCATGAATACGATGGCTCACTGTTCGTTATTGGCATTTCCTGCCTAATTTTCCCCTCCTTTGCCAATGAAGTAATCATTAAAATAATTGGCAACGTAAAATGGTTTTGTGGTGAATAAGCCATATGATTGGATGAAAGACGGAGTGGAAATAGTCATTTTGCCCATAATTTAATTTAAAGTACTCAAAAATATATATATATCATTCTTTATATCATTGATCTTGTCTTCATAATACAGTTTTTTCTTCTTTTTGTTGAGTTTAGTCTCATCATTTCTCAATTTGCAGTAAGTTAGCCAGTCAGATGTGCAGACAGACTTATTAGCCACTCCTTTTGGCCCATGTCTTTCAACCATACAGTTGTTCATTTCTTCATCAATCCATGGAGCCTTAACAGTTGTCATTGGAAGAAGCAATTTCATAAATTCATCAAGCGCAGCATTTGGATGCTCCTCATTAATCACACCAGACCAACAAATATTTGTAACATCATCCACATGTGTCACATCAAAGTATTTTGTACGTTCTCTTATATACTATTTTAAGCCCAGCTTTTGGAACCTTGGCTTTCCTGGATATAGCTACATGGGGATCACTGCATCCAGTGTGTATGGATACAGCTTTAGACCAAAGTTCTACAGTAATATTAAAAATGTGATCAATACATGTGGATGATCTAGTTCCTGTAGTGTTTGTAAACACCCTGGTAGGTTGATTAATAACCTGCACCAGATTACAGGCACTGGTCATTATGAGAAGCTTCCTCTTGAGCAGACAACTTGATGAATACCAGTCAATATTCAGGTCTCCAAGAAAGTCGACCTCTCTGTTACATCATATACACTGTCAAGCATTTCACACACATGATTTAGATACTGACTGTTAGCACTTGGTGACCTATAGCAACACTCCAAAATAATAGGCTTTAGATTAGGCAGATGAACCTGCATCCACAACACTTCAATAACACTTGACATAACACAGTCTCGTTGCCATGGTTAAATGAGGTGGTTTGAGCTTTCATTATTTCGCGAATGCTGCCATCTATCCACGGTTTCTGGTTTGGGTAGGTTTTAATAGTCACTGTGGGAACAACATCCCCTATACACTTCCTGATGAACTCAGTCACCGTGTCCATGTATACGCCAATGTTATTCTCAGAGGCTACCCAGAACATATCCCTGTCCGCATGATCAAAACAATCTGGATTCCCATTGGTCAGACTTGTGTTGAATAGACCTTAGTATATGTACTTCCTATTTTAGTTTCAGCCTATAGGAAGGGAGGAGCAAATAGGAGTCGTGATCTGATTTGCCGAAGGAGGGACGGGGGAGGGCCTTGTAGGCATCTCGAAAAGGCGAGTAACATTGGTCTAGTGTTTTTCCTAAGCAAGTACTACAGTCAATGTGTTTATTATTATTTTTTTTTATTTAACCTTTATTTAACTAGGCAAGTCAGTTAAGAATAAATTCCGATTTACAATGATGGCCTACCCCGGCCAACACAGACGATGCTGGGCCAATTGTGTGCTGCCCTTTAGGACTCCCAATCACGGCCGGATGTGATACAGATCACATACAGGCTGTATGATAGAACTTCGGTAGCTTTTTCCTCAAATTTGCTTTGTTGAAATCGCCAGCTACAATAAATCTGACCTCAGGATATGTGGTCTCCAGTTTGCATGAAGTCCAGTTTAGTTCCTTGAGGGTCGTCGTGGTATCGGCTTGAGGGGGAATATACACTGCTGTGACTATAACCGAAAATAATTATCTTGGGAGGTAATACGGTCGGCGTTTACCTGTGAGGTATATTTAGGTTGGGTGAACAAAGGGACGCGAGTTTCTGTATGTTATCAAAATCACAACATGAGTAGTTAATCATGAAACATACACCACAGTCTTTCTCCTTCCCAGAGAGGTCTTTATTTATCTCTGCGCAATGAACTGAGAACCCAGGTGGCTGTATGGATGGGGACAGTATTTCTCGAGAGAGCCATAATTCCGTGAAACATGTTACAGTCCCTGATGTCTATCTGGAAAGAAATCCTCGCCCTGAGTTTATCTACTTTATTGTCCAGAGACTGTGTCACGACTTCTTCCGAAGCGGGCGGAACTCGGCGGTCGACGTCACCGGTCTTCTAACCATCATTGATCCATTTTTCATTTTCCACCGTAGTAGCACCAACGGAAACCCCTAAACACCTACCTGAGCACTCTCGCGACCACCCCGTGAGAGGGATTTCCACGTTGCAGCCGTGCGTAATTGGCCGACTCCCACCACAGTGAAGGAGGTGCAGCGATTCTTAGGGTTTGCTAACTACTACCGGAGGTTTATCCAGGGTTTTGGTCAGGTTGCTGCTCCCATTACCTCACTGCTAAAGGGGGGCCCGGTGCGCTTGCAGTGGTTAGCTGAGGCGAACAGGGCTTATAGGCACCTGAAGGCTCTGTTTACCTCGGTTCCTCTGTTGGCTCATCCGGATCTCTCTTTGCCATTCATAGTGAAAGTGGACTCATCCGAAGCTGGGATAGGAGCAGTGCTCTCTCAGAGCTCGGGTACACCACTGAAGCTCCGCCCCTGTGCCTTCTTTTCGAAGAAGCTCAGCCCGGCGGAGCGAAACTATGATGTGGGGGACCGGGAGCTGTTGGCTGTCAAAAAACCTTGAAGGCATGGAGACATTGGATTGAGGGGGCTCAATACCCTTTTCTCATCTGGACTGACCATTGCAATATGGAGTACACCCGGGAGGCGAGGAGACTGAATCCTCGTCAGGCAAGGTGGGCCATGTTTTTCACTCGTTTTGTGTTTACCCTCTCTTACAGACCAGGCTCCCAGAACGTTAAGGCAGACACACTGTCCCGGCTGTATGACACAGAGAAGCGGTCCATGGATCCCACTCCCATACTCCCAGCTTCTTGTTTGGTGGCACCGGTAGTGTGGGAGCTGGACGCGGACATTGAGCGGGCATCACATGCAGAGCCCTCTCCCCTCAGTGTCCAGCTGGACGTCTGTACGTTCCGTTTGCTGTCCGTGACCGACTGATCTATTGGGCCCACACGTCACCCTCGTTTGGTCACCCTGGGATAGGTCGGACGGTGCGCTGTCTTGATGGGAGGTACTGGTGGCCCACTTTAGCTAAGGACGTGAGGATTTATGTTTCCTCCTGCTCAGTGTGCGCCCAGTGCAAGGTCCTAGACACCTGCCCAGAGGTAAGTTACAACCCTTACCTGTTCCACAACGGCCGTGGTCGCACCTGTCGGTTGATTTCTTAACTGATCTTCCACCTTCACAGGGTAACACAACGATCCTGGTCGTTGTGGATCATTTTTCTAAGTCCTGTCGTATCCTCCCTTTGCCCGGTCTCCCTACGGCCTTACAAACTGCAGAGGCCCTGCTTACACACGTTTTCCGGCACTATGGGGTGCCTGAGGATATAGTGTCTGATCGGGGTCCCCAGTACACATCAAGGGTCTGTAAGGCGTTCAGGGAACATCTGGGGGTCTGGGTCAGCCTTACCTCAGGTTTTCACCCCGAGAGTAATGGACAGGTGGAGAGAGTTAACCAGGATGTGGGTAGGTTTCTGCGGTCTTATTGCCAGGACCGGCCGGAGGAGTGGGCGAAGTTTGTGCCCTGGGCAGAGATGGCCCAGAACTCGCTACGCCACTCCTCCACTAACCTTTCTCCCTTTCAATGTGTATTAGGGTATCGTTTAAAGTCCTGAGGAGAGTGAAGAAGGTATTTTATAGGTTACAGCTACCCACACAATTACCATATTAACCCCTCGTTCCATGTGTCTCTCCTCAGGCCGGTGGTGGCTGGCCCACTCCAGGAGGCTGAAGTGCGGGATGTTCCTCCGCCGCCTCTGGACATCAAGGTGGTCCCGGCGTACTCCATTCGATCCATCTTGGATTCGAGACGTCGGGCGAGGGGCCTTCAGTACCTCGTGGACTGGGAGGGGTACAGTTCGGAGGAGAGATGCTGTGTTCCGGTGGAGGACGTGTTAGATCCTTCCATGCTGCGAGAATTCCACCATCTCCATCCGGATTGCTCTGCGCCTCACCCTCCGGGTCGTCCCCAAGGCCGGCATCAGGGGGGGGTACTATCACGACTTCTGCCGATGTCGAAGCCTCTCCTTGTTCGGGCGGTGCTCAGCGGTCGACGTCACCGGTCTTCTTGCCGTCATTGATCCCATTTTTCATTTTCCATTGGTTTTGTCTTGTCTTCCTACACACCTGGTTTCAATCCCATTCGTTACCTGTTGTGTATTTAACCCTCTGTTTCCCCTCATGTCTTTGTCAGAGATTGTTTGTTATTCAGTGTTGTTTTGTATTGGTGCGCGACGGGTCCTCGTACCCATATTGTTTTATTGTTACATTTAGTGTTGGAATTATGTTTAGTTTATTGTTATTAAATAACTCCATTACATTCAGTTTGATTCTCCTGCACCGGACTTCCCTGCCACCTATACACACAACTCGAAGTCCACTAGAAGTCCACTCCGAATATCTCTTCTCCGCTGGGGGCGTCTTGGAGCAGCCTCTGGGATAAGTTAAATTGCCCCGGGGGGTGGGGGGGGGGGGCAACAAAGGATCCAATTCTGGAAAGTCGTATTCCTGGTCGTAACTAGGTAAGTTACTGCCGCTCTCATATCCAGTTATTTACAGCTGTACGTAATAACACAAAAAAAAAGATTTGGCATAGTAATGTAAGAAATAACACACACAAAAAAATTGCTGCAAAGTTGCTTCGGAGCTTAGATCAGAGCTTCCATGTCTATCAGCACCCTTTCAATGGTTTTAGGGATATGGCTCTATTCAGTATACAGCAACACCTCTACAGCAACACCTCTAACATACAGTAAGCATTCCTGTCTCTTCTGTAGATGTTATATCCTTGTGTTGCTACTGCTGTATCATCAGTCATTTTCCAAATGAGTCTCAGAAATGGCTAATATATGAATGTTATCTGATGTTAGCAAGATATTGATTGAATTAACCTTATTCCTAAGGCTAAATATATTAATATGTGCTATTTTCAGCCCTTTCATGGGCAGCTTCTCAGAGATAGACATAATATGGAAAAGAACAAAAAAGGAAAAGAAATGTAAATAAAATCAGCAGTTCATTAATCAGTTGGGATGTGTAAGTGTGTGTGGCTGCACGATTGAAACATCCTATGGTCATGATGCTGCCCTCAGCATAAGACAATGATGAGGACCTCAATGATGAGGACCTCAAGTTTTGCGTACAAGGAACAATTTTACTATTATTACTGAGCATTGAACTTGTTATAATCTTATTAACTATTGTCCGGGACATATACTCAGTGATTTCACCATTCCAATTCATTAACAATATAAGGATCCTACAGCGGTCCTATTTTTAACTGTTTAGACATTAGGCTTTCATACATACCTGCCACATGTTCGAATTACTTGTTTCTTCATTACCCATCCTTACTCATCAAGTCTGATGAATAAATTATAAAGGTCTGAATTATTTTGTTTGACTTTATTACTTTAATCATTATTATTAGTAGTAATGCTTTACTTGACACCAAAGTTGTAAAGAAGACACAGGGAGTCAGGAAGCAGGTGCAGATGTTGAGTTTAATAATAACGAACATGGAGTGTTACAAAAACAAGAGAAATGTCTGGACATGAAAACCGAAGCAATGCTGCATAGGCGACGGTCTCCTTAATTTGTCCAGGGGAGACGGAGGGGTGTCACGGGGGACGTCATCAGCCAGGGGACCAGGAACCCCTGGCCTGAGGAGGGAAACATGAAAGGAGGTTGAGATCCGGTAGTTACCTCATTGACCCTCCGGAGGACCTTGAAGGGCCCCACAAACCAGGGGCACAGTTTCCAGCAGGGCAGGCTAAGTGGAAGGTTCCTGGTGGAGAGCCAGATATGATCACCAGGATGGAACACGGGATTCTCACTGCGGTGGAGGTCCGCCTCATTCCTCTGACGTGGGGATGATGTAGATGCGCTCTGGAGGGCAGGTGGAAGGAGCGGGTTCCCTCTCCAGAGCCTGGCGGATGTCCACATCTACGTCCCAAAACACGGGGCCAACGATACGGGAGGACCGCTTGATGGGCTGGAGGACACTCATAGGATCCTCTACCGACTTGGAACCACAGGGTGTGGTAAAGCAGGTACTCCGGCATCCTGGTCCCCAGGCGGTGATTCTCATCTTTGACCAGGAGATGGTGGGGTAATGGAGTTGAAAGCAAGGGAGGCCGAGGATGACTTTGTGTACAGGTGCGGTGATGATGAAGGGAAGGTTTTCCTGGAGCTTGGGTCCCACAGTGAGAATGAGTGGTGCTGTGATGTGAATAATTGTGCTGGATCACAATGGTCGAATAGAGCTAAGCACAGGCAAAATCCTAGAGGAAACCCTGGTCAGTGTGCTTTTCAACAGACACTAGGAGACAAATTCACCTTTCAGTAGGAATATAACCTAAAACACAAGACAAATAAACACTCTAGTTGCTTACCAAGACCAAATTGAACGTTCCTGAGTGGCCTAGTTACAGTGTTCTGTTAGCATCGATCACATTTGGGGTCAACTTTGGGAATAGAATTTGGCCAGCTTGGCATTTGTGTACTGACTTTTTTGTATCACTTTGAAGTGTATCACATTATGCCCGGTACATATAGAAATAGAAAGGTCTTTTCAAATAATTGTATCCCAGCTATTAGTTGACATTCCTAAATCCTGTTCCCAAATTGATCTCAATGATTGTAGGCCGACAGTTAATCATTTTGTAATACACAGCTGATAGAGATCCCTTTGCAGTTGGGTTGGTTTTGAATATTGAACATTTTGATATATATTGATATCTGTGATATCTGTGAGAAATCACTTGTAAAAATGTTTTGCCCAATCTCCTGGCTTATAAGAATCTAAAGAAAGGGGCATTTAGAAAATGGAATGTAAAGGTGCCATCTTGATAGAGTTCAAGAAGGAATTTCACACCATATTGTCTCCACATATCAAAATCTTTGTCTGTAAGGGACGGTGGAAATATATTGTTAACAAAATAAAGTGAAGTTGGGAATAATATCTCTATCTAGGTTCAGCCTTAGGTAATGCCATATCTTGAAAGTTTGTCTGATCAGGTTATTCTTACAGAAGTTAGAGAATGGAGCTGGAAGGAGAGAGCAGACGATAGCTCTTAACGATGTGGCCATACAGGATTTGTATTCTGTGATGGCCCACTCTGGCATTACAGAGTCATGACGTTGAATCCAAAATATGATATTACAAATGTTTGCAGCCCAATAATATTTCTGAAAAGGAGGGAGCCCCAAACCCCATACTTCTTTAGATTTTTGCAGCTTTACGGTATGAGTATGATTCTTTAGTGATTTCCAATTCCCGCATTATATTTTCCTTCAGCAAGTCTGACGGGGAGCTTTTAACAGTAATTCCTACATATCTAAAATGATCTGTAACCATTTTAAATGGGACATGTGTAACGGTTTCCGTCTGGTGAAGGAGAAGAGGACCAAAACGCAGCATTGTAAGTGTCCATAATATTTTAATGAAATATCACTGGACACAGAAAACAAAAGGAACAAGAGAAATAAATGAAAACCAACACAGTCCCGTGTGGAACAAACACTGACACGGAAAAATAATCACCCACCAAACACAAAAGGCTCCCTAAGTATGATTCTCAACCAGAGACAACGAACGACACCTGCCTCTGATTGAGAACCATACTTGGCCAAACACGTAGAAAATATAATCTAGAAAAAAGAACATAGACAACCCACCCCAACTCACGCCCTGACCAACCGAACATAAAGACATCAAAAAAGAAACCAAGGTCAGAGCGTGACAGTACCCCCCCACACCCCCCCAAAGGTGCGGACTCCGGCCGCAAAACCTGAAACTATAGGGGAGGGTTTGGGTGGGCGTCTGTCCGCTGTGGCGGCTCTGGCGCGGGACGTGGACCC
The DNA here is from genome assembly GCF_034236695.1 of Oncorhynchus nerka. Taxonomy (NCBI): domain Eukaryota; kingdom Metazoa; phylum Chordata; class Actinopteri; order Salmoniformes; family Salmonidae; genus Oncorhynchus; species Oncorhynchus nerka. The sequence goes on from NC_088397.1 coordinate 87,249,255, forward strand.
CACTCCATCATAGTCTTTGCCCGCTTAAGTGGCGCCTTTGGAGCGGCGACCCTCGCCGCCCACCTCGGACTGGGAACCCTTGCAGCGGGTCCCGGATAGATGAGAGATTCTCGGGAGACTCCGGTAGCGCCGGACAGGCAGGAGACTCCGGCAGCACCGGAGTGACGGGCGGCTCTGGCAGCTCCTGGCTGACGGGCGGCTCTGGCAGCTCCTGACTGACGGGCGGCTCTGGCAGCTCCTGACTGACGGGCGGCTCTGGCAGCTCCTGACTGACGGGCGGCTCTGGCAGCTCCTGGCTGACGGGCGGCTCTGGCAGCTCAGGACAGACGGGCGGCTCTGGCAGCTCAGGGCAGATGGGCGGCTCTGGCAACTCAGGACAGACGGGCAGACCTGGAGGGAGGAGACGGAGAGACAGCCTGGTGTGTGGGGCTGCCACAGGACCCACCAGGCTGGGGACACCTACAGGAGGCCTGGTGCTTGAAGGAGAGACCGGATGGACCGGGCTGTGGGGGAGCACTGGAGCCCTGGTGCGCAGCCTTGGCACCACTCCTCCCGGCTGGATCACCATTTTAGCCCGGACCATCCAGAGTGAAGGCACAGGTTGAACCGGGCTGTAGGTGAGCACTGGAGATCTGCTGCATACCACTCGCACCTCTCCCTTAGGCTCAAGACCCACATTCGCCCGGCACGGGCGGAGCGCAGGCATAGAACGCACTGCACCCTCCCAGCGCCTCGGAGACACAGCACACAGAGCCGGCGCAGGATACCCTGGGCCGAAACGGCGTACCGGAGACCAAACACGCTGGGCTGGCACAACACGCCCTGACTGGATGCCCACTCTTGCTTGGTACTTGCGAGGGGCTGGCCTATAGCCCACCGGGCTATGAGCTGGCGACAGTGTGCCCTTGACCGCATAACACGGTGCCTGACCAGTACTGCACCTCTTCCGGTAAGCACGAGGAGTGGGCTCAGGTCTCCAACCTGCCACCCTCCCAAAACAAATTGGGGGCTGCTTCTCGTGCCTGTTGCACTGCCGTGCTGCCTCCTCATATCGCCGCCGCTCTGCTTTTGCTGCCTCCAGCTCTGCCTTGGGGCGGCGATATTCCCCATGCTGTGCCCAGGGCCCTTTTCCGTCCAAAATCTCCTCCCAGGTCCATGAGTCCAGAGATCGCTGCTGCCAGATACAATGCTGCTTGGTCCTTGGTTGGTGGGTGATTCTGGTGGGTGAACAGTTTTTGTCTGGTGAAGGAGAAGAGGACCAAAACGCAGCGTGGTAAGTGTCCATAATATATTTTAATGCAATATCACTGGACACAGAAAACAAAAGGAACAAGAGAAATAAATGAAAACCGACACAGTCCCGTGTGGAACAAACACTGACACAGAAGAATAATCACCCACAAAACACAGGTGGGAAAAGGCTACCTAAGTATGATTCTCAATCAGAGACAACGAACAACACCTGCCTCTGATTGAGAACCATACTAGGCCAAACACGTAGAAAATATAACTTTGAAAAAAGAGCATAGACAACCCACCCCAACTCACGCCCTGACCAACCAAACACAAAGACATAAAAAAAAGAAACTAAGATCAGAACGTGACAACATGAGTATTAGACAGTCTTTTAATTTGTTGTTCCTTTTCTATTAGGGGGGAAAAAAGCTTTCATACTGCAGATAGACTGTGGCTTCCATCAATGTAATTGTCTGCATCATTTCCAAACCCCATATATATTTTTGGGGATATAAAAATGTAATGGACAAAAAAGGTGCTTTTCTTTTAAAAACAAGAACATTTCTAAGTGACCACAAACACATATCTACACTACCGTTCAAAAGTTTGGGGTCACTTAGAAAAGTCCTTGTTTTTGAAAGATAAGCACATTTTTGTCCATTAAAATAACATCAAATTGATCAGAAATACAGTGTAGACATTGTTAATGTTTTAAATGACTATTGTAGCTGGTGGAGTACCTCTGTCCAGTGTCTGTTCTTTTGCCCATCTTAATATTTTATTTTTATTGGCCAGTCTGAGATATGGCTTTTTCTTTGCAATTCTGCTTAGAAGGCCAGCATCCCGGACTTGCCTCTTCACTGTTGACGTTGAGACTGGTGCTTTGTGGGTACTATTTAATGAAGCTGCCAGTTGAGGACTTGCGAGGCATCTGTTTCTCAAACTAGACACTCTAATGTACTTGTCCTCTTGCTCAGTTGTGCATTGGGGCCTCCCACTGCTCTTTCTATTCTGGTTAGGGCCAGTTTGCGCTGTTCTGTGAAGGGAGCAGTACGAGATCTTCAGTTTCTTGGCAATTTCTCGCATGGAATAGCCTTCATTTCTCAGAACAAGAATAGACAGACGAGTTACAGAAGAAAGGTCTTTGTTTCTGGACATTTTGAGCCTGTAATCAAACTAACAAATGCTGATGCTCCAGATACTCACCTAGTCTAAAGAAGGCCAGTTCTATTGCTTCTTTATTCATAACGACAGTTTTCAGCTGTGCTAACATAATTTCAAACGGGTTTTCTAATGATCAATTAGCCTTTTAAAATGATAAACTTGGATTAGCTAACACAACGGCCTCTGTACACCTATGTAGATATTCCATAAAAGAAATCAGCCATTTCCAGCTACAATAGTCATTTACAACATTTACAATGTCTACACTGTCTGTATTTCTGATCAATTTGATGTTATTTTAATGGGGGAAAAAACGTGTGTTTCTTTAAAAACAAGAACATTTCTAATTAAGTGACCCCAAACTTTTGAATGGTAGTGTATATATATGTATGTATGTACAGTCGTGGCCAAAAGTTTTGAGAATGGCACAAATATTAATTTTCATAAAGTCTGCTGCCTCAACTTGTATGATGGAAATTTGCATATACTCCAGAATGTTATGAAGAGTGATCAGATTAATTGCAATTAATTACAAAGTTCCTATTGCAAATTAACTGAATCCCCCAAAAACATTTCCACTGCATTTCAGCCCTGCCACAAAAGGACCAGCTGACATCATGTCAGTGATTCTCTCGTTTACACAGGTGTGAGTGTTGACACTACAAGCTTGGCACACCTGTATTTGGGGTGTTTCTCCCATTCTTCTCTGCAGATCCTCTCAAGCTCTGTCTGTTTGGATGGGGAGTGTTGCTGCCCAGCTATTTTCAGGACTCTCCAGAGATGTTCGATCAGTTTAAAGTCTGGGCTCTGTCTGACAATGTAGGAGTGGCTTCGAGACAAGTCTCTGAATATCCTTGAGTGGCCCAGCCAGAGCCCGGACTTGAACCCGATCAAACATCTCTGAAGAGAACTGAAAATAGCAGTGCTGCAACGCTCCCTGTCCAACCTGACAGAGCTTGAGAGGATCTGCAGAGAAGAATGGGAGAAACACCCAAAATGCAGGTGTGCCAAGCTTGTAGTGTCATACCCAAGAAGACTCAAGGCTGTAATCGCTGACAAAGGGGCTTCAACAAAGTACTGAGTAAAGGGTCTGAATACTTATATCCAGAGAGAAAGACATCTGGAGAGAGGGACATCCAGAGAGAGAGAGACATCCAGAGAGAGAGACATCCAGAGATAAAGACATCCAGAGAGAGGGACATCCAGAGAGAGAGACATCCAGAGAGAGAGACATCCAGAGAGAGAGACATCCAGAGATAAAGACATCCAGAGAGAGGGACATCCAGAGAGAGGGACATCCAGAGAGAGAGACATCCAGAGATAAAGACATCCAAGAATAAAGACATCCAGAGAGAAAGACATCTGGAGAGAGGGACATCCAGAGAGAAAGACATCCAGAGATAAAGACATCCAGAGATAAAGACATCCAGAGAGAAAGACATCTGGAGAGAGGGACATCCAGAGAGAAAGACATCCAGAGATAAAGACATCCAGAGATAAAGACATCCAGAGAGAAAGACATCTGGAGAGAGGGACATCCAGAGAGAGGGACATCCAGAGAGAGAGAGACATCCAGAGAGAGAGACATCCAGAGATAAAGACATCCAGAGAGAGGGACATCCAGAGAGAGGGACATCCAGAGAGAGAGACATCCAAGAATAAAGACATCCAGACATCTGGAGAGAGAGAGACATCCAGAGAGAGAGACATCCAGAGATAAAGACATCCAGAGAGAGGGACATCCAGAGAGAGGGACATCCAGAGAGAGAGACATCCAGAGATAAAGACATCCAAGAATAAAGACATCCGGAGAGAAAGACATCCGGAGAGAGGGACATCCAGAGAGAAAGACATCCAGAGATAAAGACATCCAGAGATAAAGACATCCGGAGAGAAAGACATCAGAGAGAAAGACATCTGGAGAGAGGGACATCCAGAGAGAGGGACATCCAGAGATAAAGACATCCAGAGAGAGGGACATCCAGGAGAGAAGACATCCAGAGAGACATCCAGAGACATCCAGAGATAAAGAGACATCCAGAGGACATCCAGACATCCAGAGATAAAGACATCCAAGAATAAAGACATCCGGAGAGAAAGACATCTGGAGGGACATCCAGAGACATCCAGAGATAAAGACATCCGGAGAGAAAGACATCTGGAGAGAGGGACATCCAGAGAGAGGGACATCCAGAGAGAGAGACATCCAGAGAGAGAGACATCCAGAGAGAGGGACATCCAGAGATAAAGACATCCAGAAAGAAAGACATCCAAAGAGAGACATCCAAAGAGAGACATCTTTTTATTTTTTTATTTACCTTTATTTAACCAGGCAAGTCAGTTAAGAACAAATTCTTATTTTCAATGACGGCCTGGGAACAGCGGGTTAACTGCCTGTTCAGGGGCAGAGCGACAGATTTGTACCTTGTCAGCTCGGGGGTTTGAACTTGCAACCTTCCGGTTACTAGTCCAACGCTCTAACCACTAGGCTACCCTGCCGGCCCTAAAGAGAAAGACATCCAGAAAGAGAGACATCCAAAGAGAGAGACATCCAGAGATAAAGACATCCAAAGAGAAAGACATCCAGAAAGAGAGACATCCAGAGAGAAAGACATCCAGAAAGAAAGACATCCAAAGAGAGACATCCAGAGAGAGAGAGACATCCAGAAAGAGAGACATCCAGAAAGAGAGACATCCAGAAAGAGAAAGACATCCAGAAAAAAAGACATCCAAAGAGAAAGACATCCAGAAAGAGAGACATCCAGAGAGAGAAAGACATCCAGAAAGAGAGACATCCAAAGAAAAAGACATGAAGAGAGAAAGACAGCAAGCCAGAGAAAGAGACATCCAGAATGGGAGATATCCAGAGTGGGAGACAGACAGAGAGACAGCTAGAGAGAGAGACAGCAAGAAAGGGAGAGACAGCCAGAGAGAGAGAGACAGCCTGAGAAAGCCAACCATAGAGAGAGACAGAGACAAACAAAAAGAGACAGCCAGAGAGAGACAGCCAGAGAGACAGAGAGACAGCCAGAGAGAGAGAGAGAGAGAGCGAGACAGCCAGAGAGAGTGGGAGACAATCAGAGAGAGTGGGAGACAGCCAGAGAGAGTGGGAGACAGCCGGAGAGAGAACCGGCCGGAGCGATAGCCAGCCAGAGAGTGGGAGACAGCCAGAGAGTGGGAGACAGCCGGAGAAAGAGACAGCCAGAGAGAGTGGGAGACAGCCAGAGAGTGGGAGACAGCCGGAGAGTGGGAGACAGCCGGAGAGTGGGAGACAGCCGGAGAGAGAGCCAGCCGGAGAGAGAGCCAGCCAGAGAGTGGGAGACAGCCAGAGAGTGGGAGACAGCCGGAGAGTGGGAGGCAGCCGGAGAGTGGGAGACACTCGGAGAGAGAGCCAGCCGGAGAGAGAGCCAGCCAGAGAGTGGGAGACAGCCGGAGAGAGAGCCAGCCGGAGAGAGAGCCAGCCAGAGAGTGGGAGACAGCCGGAGAGAGAGCCAGCCGGAGAGTGGGAGACAGACAGAGAGAGCGCCAGCCGGAGAGAGAGCCAGCCAGAGAGTGGGAGACAGCCAGAGAGTGGGAGACAGCCAGAGAGAGGAACAGCCAGAAAGGGAGAGACAGACAGAGAATGGCAACGATAGAGAGAGAAAGAGACAGACAAAAAGAGACAGCCAGAGAGAGACAACCGGAGAGAGAGAGAGACAGCTGGAGAGAGAGAGACAGCCAGAGAGACAGAGAGACAGCCAGAGAGAGAGAGAGAGACAGCCAGAGAGAGTGGGAGACAGCCGGAGAGAGAGCCAGCCGGAGCGATAGCCAGCCAGAGAGTGGGAGACAGCCAGAGAGAGAGACAGCCGGAGAGAGAGCCAGCCGGAGAGAGAGACAGCCGGAGAGAGAGAGAGCCGGAGAGAGAGCCAGCCGGAGAGTGGGAGACAGCCGGAGATTGGGAGACAGCCGGAGAGAGAGAGCCAGCCGGAGAGAGAGCCAGCCGGAGAGTGGGAGACAGCCGGAAAGTGGGAGACAGCCGGAGAGAGAGCCAGCCAGAGAGTGGGAGACAGCCGGAGAGAGAGCCAGCCGGAGAGAGAGCCGGCCAGAGAGTGGGAGACAGTCAGAGAGTGGGAGACAGCCGGAGAGTGGGAGACAGCCGGAGAGAGAGCCAGCCGGAGAGAGAGCCAGACGGAGAGAGAGCCAGCCAGAGAGTGGGAGACAGCCAGAGAGTGGGAGACAGCCGGAGAGTGGGAGACAGCCGGAGAGAGAGCCAGCCGGAGAGAGAGCCAGCCAGTGAGTGGGAGACAGCCGGAGAGAGAGCCAGCCGGAGAGAGAGCCAGCTGGAGAGAGAGCCAGAGAGTGGGAGACAGCCTGAGAGAGAGCCAGCCAGAGAGTGGGAGACAGCCGGAGAGAGAGCCAGCCGGAGAGTGGGAGACAGCCGGAGAGAGAGCCAGACAGAGAGTGGGAGACAGCCGGAGAGAGAGCCAGCCAGAGAGTGGGAGACAGCCGGAGAGAGAGCCAGCCAGAGAGTGGGAGACAGCCAGAGAGAGAGCCAGCCGGAGAGAGAGCCAGCCAGAGAGTGGGAGACAGCCAGAGAGTGGGAGACAGCCAGAGAGAGAGCCAGCCAGAGAGTGGGAGACAGCCGGAGAGAGAGCCAGCCAGAGAGTGGGAGACAGCCAGAGAGAGAGCCAGCCGGAGAGAGAGCCAGCCAGAGAGTGGGAGACAGCCGGAGAGAGAGCCAGCCAGAGAGTGGGAGACAGCCAGAGAGAGAGCCAGCTGGAGAGAGAGCCAGCCAGAGAGTGGGAGACAGCCAGAGAGAGAGCCAGCCGGAGAGAGAGCCAGCCGGAGAGAGAGCCAGACAGAGAGTGGGAGACAGCCAGAGAGAGAGCCAGCCGGAGAGAGAGCCAGCCGGAGAGAGAGCCAGCCAGAGAGTGGGAGACAGCCAGAGAGTGGGAGACAGCCAGAGAGAGAGTGGGAGACAGCCAGAGAGAGGAACAGCCAGAAAGGGAGAGACAGACAGAGAATGGCAACGATAGAGAGAGAAAGAGACAGACAAAAAGAGACAGCCAGAGAGAGACAACCGGAGAGAGAGAGAGACAGCCTGAGAGAGAGAGACAGCCAGAGAGACAGAGAGACAGCCAGAGAGAGAGAGCGACAGCCAGAGAGAGTGGGAGACAGCCGGAGAGAGAGCCAGCCAGAGCGATAGCCAGCTAGAGAGTGGGAGACAGCCAGATAGTGGGAGACAGCCGGAGAGAGAGACAGCCGGAGAGAGAGACAGCCAGAGAGAGAGACAGCCGGAGAGTGGGAGACAGCCGGAGATTGGGAGACAGCCGGAGAGAGAGAGCCAGCCGGAGAGAGAGCCAGCCAGAGAGTGGGAGACAGCCGGAGAGTGGGAGACAGTCAGAGAGTGGGAGACAGCCAGAGAGTGGGAGACAGCCAGAGAGAGGAACAGCCAGAGAGGGAGAGACAGACAGAGAATGGCAACCATAGAGAGAGACAGAGACAGACAAAAAGAGACAGCCAGAGAGAGACAACCGGAGAGAGAGACAGCTGGAGAGAGAGAGAGACAGCCAGAGAGAGAGAGAGAGACAGCCAGAGTGAGTGTGAGACAGCCAGAGAGAGTGGGAGACAACCAGAGAGAGTGGGAGACAGTCAGAGAGAGTGGGAGACAGCCAGAGAGTTGGAGAAAGCCGGAGAGAAAGCTAGCCAGAGTGAAAGCCAGCCAGATAACCACTTCTCCAATCGTTTTGGCTCTATAACAAAGAATAAAGAGCAAAAACATATACATCATCAAATACAGATCTTAGAATCAACTATTAAAGACTACCAGAACCCACTGGATTCTCCAATTACCTTGAATGAGTTACAGTACAAAATAAAAACCCTTGGCTATACTAAAACTCTTTAAAATCATCCTTAGCTATGGCATCTTCCCCAATATTTGGAACCAAGGACTGATCACCCCAATCCTCAAAAGTGGAGACACATTTGACCCCAATTACTACCGCGGAATATGCGTCAACAGTAACCTTGAGAAAATCCTCTGCATTATCATTAACAGCAGACTCGTACATTTCCTCAATGAAAACAATGTACTGAGCAAATGTCAAATTGGCTTTTTACCAAATTACCGTACAACAGACCATGTATTCACCCTGCACACCCTAATTGACAACCAAACAAAACAAAGGCAAAGTCTTCTCATGCTTTGTTGATTTCAAAAAAGCCTTCGACTCAATTTGGCATGAGGGTCTGCTATACAAATTGATGGAAAGTGGTGTTGGGCGTAAAACATACAACATTATAAAATCCATGTACACAAACAACAAGTGTGCGGTTAAAATTGGCAAAAAAACACACACATTTCTTCACACAGGGTCGTGGGGTGAGACAGGGATGCAGCTTAAGCCCCACCCTCTTCAACATATATATCAACGAATTGGCGCGGGCACTAAAAAAGTCTGCAGCACCCGGCCTCACCCTACTAAAATCCGAAGTCAAATGTCTACTGTTTGCTGATGATCTGGTGCTTCTGTCACCAACCAAGGAGGGCCTACAGCAGCACCTAGATCTTTTGCACAGATTCTGTCAGACCTGGGCCCTGACAGTAAATCTCAGTAAGACCAAAATAACGTTGTTCCAAAAAAGGTCCAGTCACCAGGACCACAAATACAAATTCCATCTAGACACTGTTGCCCTAAAGCACACAAAAAACTATACATACCTTGGCCTAAACATCAGCGCCAAAGGTAACTTCCACAAAGCTGTGAACCATCTGAGAGATAAGGCAAGAAGGGTATTCTATGCCATCAAAAGGAACATAAATTTCAAAATACCAATTAGGATTTGGCTAAAAATACTTGAATCAGTCATAGAGCCCATTGCCCTTTATGGCTGTGAGGTCTGGGGTCCGCTCACCAACCAAGACTTCACAAAATGGGACAAGCACCAAAATGAGACTCTGCATGCAGAATTCTGCAAAAAATATCCTCAGTGTACAACGTAGAACACCAAATAATGCATGCAGAGCAGAATTAGGCCGATACCCACTAATTATCAAAATCCAGAAAAGAGACGTTAAATTCTACAACCACCTAAAAGAAAGCGATTCCCAAACCTTCCATAACAAAGCCATCACCTACAGAGAGATGAACCTGGAGAAGAGTCCCTTAAGCAAGCTGGTCCTGGGGCTCTCACAAACACAAACACACCCCACAGAGCCCCAGGACAGCAGCACAATTAGACCCAACCAAATCATGAGAAAACAAAAAGATAATTACTTGACACATTGGAAAGAATTAACAAAAAAACTGAGCAAACTAGAATGTTATTAGGCCTTAAACAGAGAGTACACAGCGGCAGAATACCTGACCACTGTGACTGACCCAAACTTAAGGAAAGCTTTGACTATGTACAGACTCAGTGAGCATAGCCTTGCTATTGAGAAAGGCCGCCGTAGACAGACATGGCTCTCAAGAGAAGACAGGCTATGTGCTCACTGCCCACAAAATGAGGTGGAAACTGAGCTGCACTTACTAACCTCCTGCCCGATGTATGACCATATTAGAGAGACATATTTCCCTCAAATTACACAGATCCACAAAGAATTCGAAAACAAATCCAATTTTGATAAACTCCTACTGGGTGAAATTCCACAGTGTGCCATCACAGCAGCAAGATTTGTGACCTGTTGCCACGAGAAAAGGGCAACCAGTGAAGAACAAACACCATTGTAAATACAACCCATATCTATGCTTATTTATATTATCTTGTGTCCTTTAACCATTTGTACATTGTTAAAACACTGTATATATATATAATATGACATTTGTAATGTCTTTATTGTTTTGAAACTTCTGTATGTGTAATGTTTACTGTTAATTTTTATTGTTTATTTCACTTTTGTATATTATCTACCTCACTTGCTTTGGCAATGTTAACACATGTTTCCCATGCCAATAAAGCCCCTTGAATTGAATTGAATTGAGTGGAAGACAGCCGGAGAGTGGGAGACAGCCGGAGAGTGGGAGACAGCCAGAGAGAGAGACAGACAGAGACAGCTAGAGAGAGACAGACAGGGACAGTCAGAGAGCGAGAGCCAGAGAGAGAGACCGCCAGAGATAGATATAACCAAAGACAGACATAGCAATAAAAAATATGAAGGCTGTTTGAAAGGGCCTTCCTCCTCTCTGTCTCTTCTCTCTGTCTCTCTCCGACTCTCTGCTTCCCTCTCTCTCTCTCATCCCTAACTCCAGCTCCCTCCCCCTTCTCTCATCGCTCTCTCATCCTTAACTCCAGCTCCCTCCCCCTTCTCTTCTCTCTCTCTCATCCCTAACTCCAGCTCCCTCCCCCTTCTCTCCTCCTCCCTCATCCCTAACTCCAGCTCCCTCCCCTCTCTCCTCTCTCTCTCATCCCTAACTCCAGCTCCCTCCCCATCTCCTCTCTCTCCCTAACTCCAGCTCCCTCCCCCTTCTCTCCTCTCTCTCTCATCCCTAACTCCAGCTCCCTCCTCCTCTCATCCCTAACTCCAGCTCCCTCCCCATCTCTCTCTCCCTCTCTCATCCCTAACTCCAGCTCCCTCCCCCTCTCTTCTCTCTCTCATCCCTCTCTCTCTCATCCCTAACTCCAGCTCCCTCCCCTCCCTTCTCTTCTCTTCTCTCTCTCATCCCTAACTCCAGCTCCCTCCCCCTTCTCTCCCCAGCTCCCTCCCCTTCTCTCTCTTTCTCCATCCCTAACTCCAGCTCCCTCCCCCTTCTCTCTCCCCAGCTCCCTCCCCCTTCTCTCCTCTTTCTCCATCCCTAACTCCAGCTCCCTCCCCTTCTCTCCCCAGCTCCCTCCCCTTCTCCCTCTTTCTCCATCCCTAACTCCAGCTCCCTCCCCTTCTCTCCCCAGCTCCCTCCCCCTTCTCTCCTCTTTCTCCATCCCTAACTCCAGCTCCCTCCCTTCTCTCCCCAGCTCCCTCCCCCTTCTCTCCTCTTTCTCCATCCCTAATTCCAGCTCCCTCCCCTTCTCTCCCCCAGCTCCCTCCCCCTTCTCTCCTCTTTCTCCATCCCTAACTCCAGCTCCCTCCCTCTCTCCCCCAGCTCCCTCCCCTTCTCTCCTCTTTCTCCATCCCTAACTCCAGCTCCCTCCCCCTTCTCTCCCCAGCTCCCTCTCTCCTCTTTCTCCATCCCTAATTCCAGCTCCCTCCCCCTTCTCTCCCCAGCTCCCTCCCCCTCTCTCCTCTTTCTCCATCCCTAATTCCAGCTCCCTCCCCCTTCTCTCCTCTTTCTCCATCCCTAATTCCAGCTCCCTCCCTTTCTCTTTGGTCTTTTTTTTGTATTTTCTCTCTCACAGCCTAACAAATGAACTGCTCCTGATGAATAATTCACAGCCACAGTGGACAGCCACGGGCTACCGCATCAGTCATCCGTTCTGAGGTGGCTACTCAATTAATGTGTTTAAATATACTTCATACTCATGCCCACACTTGAATAGAAATGTCAATAATTTCAGAAGCTCGCCTGCGGATCCAGTGGCTGAACAAAACTGCAAGTAATGTCAAGAGTCCGTCAACGGGAGAACACAGGACTGTGTTGGTGCTAGGTGGAGGACTTTGACCAGGTCTATGGATCACTTCCTTTGATTAGGAACTGTAGATAGAGCACACTGGTGTAGATGTGACTAATATGACATATACTGTACCTATATGTATCATACATACTGTACAAGTAGGTGACATCATGTGGAATCACGCTCACATGGATGCAGTGGAATCTGTATCCTCACCTACAACGGTGATGAATGTTCAGCGTGCTAGAATCTATTAAAATATTTATGTTTTTATGTATTCATGTCTCAGTGAGATAATAAAGTTAAATGCATGTTTATAAATGGAAATACGAGTCAATATATATATATATAATTACTACGAACACTAGAGACATCTGTGAAACCTCTGTACTTTCAAATGCAATTTTAAGATTTCGGATCATTCGAATATATATTCCGTTTTTGGGAAGGACATAAGATAAACGGCTGTTTTTATGCCTGTTACAGGATGACAGAAATATTTCCTTTGATATTTTCGAGACAAGCCTTAGCCTGGATACAAAAATTGCATCGCTTTGTGTGGACTTTTTCCTGCCAATTTCAGTGAGACATACAGCTGTAACTAGGTGCCTGCAGGCTCGATATCTCAAGGTCGTCACCAAACCATATCCAAGCAGAGGAGAAAAAAGCTATTTTACATACATTGCAGAAAATAATAAAGCATTTCAGTAATCCAAATAGAAATTAGAGGGTGACTAGATTTATCTGGATACTATTGTCATTATTATTATTGTTATTGTGATCCATTGTACTGCTCTCTAAACACTCTATCCCTCTAATCTGACAATAATTGCCACCCATGGAAATGTCGGACTCCTGGGAGAAGGCCTGTTTTTCTGAACAACTAAAGCCTCTCAAAAAAGGCAGCGGTCGTTCACTGAGTCATCGTGTTAATGATTGCGTAATTATTTTAAATTACTTGAATGGTCTCATTGAAGGGAAGTAGGCAGCCCTGAAGCCCACTGACAGGTCCTTTTGAAAAGGCAGAAGGTGCTTCGTTTGCTGCTCGCCGTAGCTCAGAGCTTTAATTATCTGTGGCGCGGGGTCTTTGGTCTTCGGCATCGCTTGGCGGCCACTTCCCTCTGACCTTTTCTTTCTCAGAGGCAGTTTGGTCTGGCTTCTTCCTGTCATACACTGTCTGCATCCCAATTGGCACCCATAGTGTTTGGTCCGCCAGTAGTAGTGAGCAGGGTCCATTTTGGGACGTGTCCATTGTCTCCATCCAGTAAAGGCTCCAGATATGTATAATAACTAGAAATGTACTGGGGGGGCAAGAGTTTCGTTCAACTCAAGGTTTCATTAGCCCCTCCCCCCTCCGGAACATTAAGAACATTTTCTGTAAAATAAATTGAACACACTCTCCCCCCTCAGAGATTTAACTCAAAATAATGTTTATGACCAAATATATCAATAACTGTAAGTGACACTGGGTTTAAAAACATGGATATCGACTTTGCTACTTCAGAATACTCATGTGGCACAGTCGATGCCACACAGGGCTACGGGCCAAAAGGTTGAGGGTTCACCGACCACCACAGAGGGGCTCACTCTCCCTGCCTGCTTCATCACGCTCCCTGCCTGTTTCATCACTGTCCCTGCCTGTTTCATCACTCTCCCTTCCTGTTTCATCACTTTCCCTTCCTGTTTCATCACTCTCCCTTCCTGTTTCATCACTCTCCCTTCCTGTTTCATCACTCTCCCTTCCTGTTTCAGCACACTCCCTTCCTGTTTCATCACTCTCCCTTCCTGTTTCATCACTCTCCCTTCCTGTTTCATCACTCTCCCTGCCTGTTTCATCACTCTCCCTTCCTGTTTCATCACACTCCCTGCCTGTTTCATATTACTGTTTCATCACGCTCTCTGCCTGTTTCATCACTCTCCCTTCCTGTTTCATCACACTCCCTTCCTGTTTCATCACTCTCTCTGCCTGTTTCATCACGCTCCCTTCCTGTTTCATCACTCTCCCTGCCTGTTTCATCACTCTCCCTGCCTGTTTCATCACTCTCCCTGCCTGTTTCATCACTCTCCCTTCCTGTTTCATCACTCTCCCTGCCTGTTTCATCACACTCCCTTCCGGTTCCATTACTGTTTCATCACTCTCCCTGCCTGTTTCATCACTCTCCCTGCCTGTTTCATCACTCTCCCTGCCTGTTTCATCACTCTCTCTGCCTGTTTCATTACTCTCCCTGCCTGTTTTATTACTGTTTCATCACTCTCCCTGCCTGTTTCATTACTGTTTCATCACTCTCCCTGCCTGTTTTATTACTGTTTCATCACTCTCCCTGCCTGTTTCATTACTGTTTCATCACTCTCCCTGCCTGTTTCATCACTCTCCCTGTCTGTTTTATTACTGTTTCATTACACTCCCTGCCTGTTTCATCCCTCTCTCTGTCTGTTTCATCACTCTCCCTGCCTGTTTCATCACTCTCCCTGCCTGTTTCATCCCTCTCCCTGCCTGTTTCATCCCTCTCCCTGCCTGTTTCATCCCTCTCCCTGCCTGTTTCATCACTCTCCCTGCCTGTTTCATCCCTCTCCCTGCCTGTTTCATCACTCTCCCTGCCTGTTTCATCACTCTCCCTGCCTGTTTCATCCCTCTCTCTGCCTGTTTCATCCCTCTCCCTGCCTGTTTCATCACTCTCCCTGCCTGTTTCATTACACTCCCTGCCTGTTTCATCACTCTCCCTGCCTGTTTCATCACTCTCCCTGCCTGTTTCATCACTATCCCTGCCTGTTTCATCACTCTCCCTGCCTGTTTCATTACACTCCCTGCCTGTTTCATCACTCTCCCTGCCTGTTTCATCCCTCTCCCTGCCTGTTGCATCCCTCTCCCTGCCTGTTTCATCCCTCCCCCTGCCTGTTTCATCCCTCTCCCTGCCTGTTTCATCCCTCTCCCTGCCTGTTTCATCGCTCTCCCTGCCTGTTTCATCCCTCTCCCTGCCTGTTTCATCCCTCTCCCTGCCTGTTTCATCCCTCTCCCTGCCTGTTTCATCACTCTCCCTGCCTGTTTCATTACACTCCCTGCCTGTTTCATCACTCTCCCTGTCTGTTTCATCACTCTCCCTGCCTGTTTCATCCCTCTCCCTGCCTGTTTCATTACACTCCCTGCCTGTTTCATCCCTCTCCCTGCCTGTTTCATCCCTCTCCCTGCCTGTTTCATTACACTCCCTGCCTGTTTCATCCCTCTCCCTGCCTGTTTCATCCCTCTTCCTGCCTGTTTCATTACACTACGATATGAGCCGGCTGCAGACAATGATGAGCTAGGTTGGAAATCACATTTCTACATTTTAATGCCATATTTATAATTATATAAAATATATGCAACAAATTTTCCAACAACAGGTTTCTGTGCTAATGCACCACACAACCAATAAACAAAACATACCGACTTGAGGCACTTCAATATCATGGTTTGTGTTTTCAACACCACAATAAATAGACTATGTCAAGCTTGACAAACAGAAAAGTCATCCCTCCCTACCTTGTAGGCTTACCCAGTATTGAAGGCTTGACAATCGAACGCTTGTCTATTTCCATTCATCAATTAGCCGCTGCACAGTTTGGATTGATTGATTTTATTTGTCTGTAAAAAAAAACATATATATGCAAAGACTTTTTTTTTTAAGTGACCAGGATTGCACAATAAAGTCGGGGACTTTTTTTCATTGTGGTCTCTAGTTTTTTTACATAAATATGCATTCAATTACATAAAGTTGAAGTCGGAAGTTTACATACAGTCATTAAAACTTGATTTTCAACCACTCCACAAATTTCTTGTTAACAAAATATAGTTTTGGCAAGTCGGTTAGGACATCTACTTTGTGCATGACATATGTCATTTTTCCAACAATTGTTTACAGACAGATTATTTCACTTATAATTCACTGTATCACAATTCCAGTGGGTCAGAAGTTTACATACACTAAGTTGACTGTGCCTTTAAACAGCTTGGAAAATTCCAGAAAAATATGTCATGGCTTTAGAAGATTCTGATAGGCTAATTGACATCATTTGAGTCAATTGGAGGTGTACCTGTGGATGTATTTCAAGGCCTACCTTCAGACTCAGTGCCTCTTTGCTTGACGTCATGGGAAAATCAAAACAAATCAGCCAAGATCTCAGAAAAAAAATTGTAGACCTCCACAAGTCTGGTTCATCCTTTGAAGCAATTTACAAACACCTGAAGGTACCACGTTCATCTGTACAAACAATAGCACGCAGCCGTCATACCTCTCAGGAAGGAGACGTGTTCTGTCTCCTAGAGATGAACGTACTTTGGTGTGAAAAGTGCAAATCAATCCCAGAACAACAGCAAAGGACCTTGTGAAGATGCTGGAGGAAACAGGTACAAACGTATCTATATCCACAGTAAAACAAGTCCTATATTGTGATAACCTGAAAGGCCGCTCAGCAAGGAAGAAGCTACTGCTCCAAAACCGCCATAAAAAAGTCAGACTACGGTTTGCAACTGCACATGGGGACAAAGATCTTACTTTTTGGAGAAATGTCCTCTGGTCTGAGGAAACAAAAATATAACTGTTTGGCCATCGTAATGACCATCGTAATGTTTGGTGGAAAAAGGGGGAGGCTTGCAAGTCGAAGAACACCATCCCAACCATCATGTTGTGGGGGTGCTTTGCTGCAGGAGGGACTGGTGCACTTCACAAAATAGATGGCATCATGAGGTAGGACAATTATGTGGATATATTGAAGCAGCTTCTCAAGACATCAGTTAAAGTTTTGTCTCTAATGGGTCTTCCAAATGGACAATGACCCCAAGCATACTTCCAAAGTTGTGGCAAAATGGCGTAAGGACAACAAAGTCAAGGTATTGGAATCTCCATCACAACGCCCTGATCTCAATCCCATTGAAAATGTGTAGGCAGAACTGGAAAAACGTGTGCGAGCAAGGAGGCCTTACAAACCTGACTCAGATACACTAGCTCTGTCAGGGGTAACGGGCCAAAATTCACCCAAATTATTGTGGGAAGCTTGTGGAAGGCTACCCAAAAAATTTGACCCAAGTTAAACAATTTAAAGTCAATGCTACCAAATACTAATTGAGTGTTTGTAAACTTCTGACCCACTGGGAATGTGATGAAAGAAATAAAAGCTGAAATAAACCATACTCTCTACTATTATTCTGACAATTCACATTCTTAAAATGAAGAATTGATCCTAACTGACATAAAACAGGGAATTACTACCAGGATTAAATGTCAGGAATTATGAAATACTGAGTTTAAATATTTGGCTCAGGTGTATGTTAACTTCCGACTTCAACTGTAGATACAGACACATTACATAAATACAGACACATTACCTTTATTTTACTAGGCAAGTCAGTTACGAACAAATTCTTATTTTCTATGACGGCCTAGGAACAGTGTGTTAACTGCCTGTTCAGGGGCAGAACGACAGATTTGTACCTTGTCAGCTCAGGGATTCGAACTTGCAACCTTTCGGTTACTAGTCCAAAGCTCTAATCACTAGGCTACCCTAGTGGTTAGAGCGTACACCCACCCTAGTGGTTAGAGCGTACACAGATACAGACACATTACAGAGATGCAGACACATTACAGAGATACAGACACATTACATAGATACAGACACATTACAGAGATACAGACACGTTACATAGATACAGACACATTACATAGATACAGACACATTACATAGATACAGACACATTACATAGATACAGACACATTACATAGATACAGACACATTACAGAGATACAGACACATTACAGAGATACAGACACATTACAGACACATTACATAGATACAGACACATTACATAGATACAGACACATTACATAGATACAGACACATTACATATATACAGACACATTACATAGATACAGACACATTACAGACACAGTACATAGATACAGACACATTACGGAGATAAAGACACATTACATAGATACAGACACATTACATAGATACAGACACATTACAGAGATACAGACACATTACAGAGATACAGACACATTACATAGATACAGACACATTACATAGATACAGACACATTACAGAGATACAGACACATTACAGAGATACAGACACATTACAGAGATACAGACACATTACATAGATACAGACACATTACATAGATACAGACACATTACAGAGATACAGACACATTACATAGATACAGACAGATTACAGACACACTACAGAGATACAGACACATTACATAGATAGATAGACACATTACAGACACATTACATAGATACAGACACATTACAGAGATACAGACACATTACATAGATACAGACACATTACATAGATACAGACACATTACAGAGATACAGACACATTACATAGATACAGACACATTACATAGATACAGACACATTACAGAGATACATACACATTACAGACACATTACAGACACATTACAGAGATACAGACACATTACAGAGATACAGACACATTACATACACATTACAGAGATACAGACACATTACATAGATACAGACACATTACAGAGATACAGACACATTACATAGATACAGGCACATTACATAGATACAGACACATTACATAGATACAGACACATTACATAGATACAGACACATTACAGAGATACAGACATATTACAGAGATACAGACACATTACAGAGATACAGACACATTACATAGATACAGACACATTACATAGATACAGACACATTACATAGATACAGACACATTACAGACACATTACAGAGATACAGACACATTACATAGATACAGACACATTACATAGATACAGACACATTACAGACACATTACAGAGATACAGACACATTACAGAGATACAGACACATTACAGAGATACAGACACATTACAGAGATACAGACACATTACAGAGATACAGACACATTACATAGATACAGACACATTACATATATACAGACACATTACATAGATACAGACACATTACAGACACAGTACATAGATACAGACACATTACGGAGATACAGACACATTACATAGATACAGACACATTACAGAGATACAGACACATTACATAGATACAGACACATTACAGAGATACAGACACATTACAGAGATACAGACACATTACATAGATACAGACACATTACAGAGATACAGACACATTACAGAGATACAGACACATTACAGAGATACAGACACATTACATAGATACAGACACATTACATAGATACAGACCCATTACATAGATACAGACACATTACATAGATAGAGAGACACATTACAGACACATTACATAGATACAGACACATTACAGAGATACAGACACATTACATAGATACAGACACATTACAGACACATTACAGACACATTACAGAGATACAGACACATTACATACACATTACAGACACATTACAGACACATTACAGAGATACAGACACATTACAGAGATACAGACACATTACATAGATACAGACACATTACATAGATACAGACACATTACACAGATACAGACACATTACAGAGATACAGACACATTACAGAGATACAGACACATTACAGAGATACAGACACATTACAGCGATACAGACACATTACAGAGATACAGACACATTACATAGATACAGA
Source organism: Oncorhynchus nerka (assembly GCF_034236695.1). Classification (NCBI taxonomy): domain Eukaryota; kingdom Metazoa; phylum Chordata; class Actinopteri; order Salmoniformes; family Salmonidae; genus Oncorhynchus; species Oncorhynchus nerka. The sequence continues at coordinate 87,268,798 of NC_088397.1, forward strand.
CACATTACATAGATACAGACACATTACAGAGATACAGACACATTACAGACACATTACATAGATACAGACACATTACAGACACAGTACATAGATACAGACACATTACATAGATACAGACACATTACAGAGACATTACATAGATACAGACACATTACAGAGATACAGACACATTACAAAGATACAGACACATTACAGAGATACAGACACATTACAGAGATACAGACACATTACAAAGATACAGACACATTACAGAGATACAGACACATTACAGAGATACAGACACATTACATAGATACAGACACATTACATAGATACAGACACATTACATAGATACAGACACATTACATAGATACAGACACATTACATATTACATACACATTACAGAGATACAGACACATTACATAGATACAGACACATTACAGAGATACAGACACATTACAGAGATACAGACACATTACAGAGATACAGACACATTACAGAGATACAGACACATTACATAGATACAGACACATTACATAGATACAGACACATTACATAGATACAGACACATTACAGACACATTACATAGATACAGACATTACATAGATAGAGAGGAAAACATGCTCCAGATGAGTTTGAGGGGGGAGTTTAAGTACAGTTCTTACAAGCTGGTTTGGCTGATATTTGGGGCTGCTTGTGAACCATGACGTGCAAGATAATCAAAGAGACACTAGACTAGTGCACTTGCCAGAGTCTTTAGGGGGTCTATAGGTTTCCATCCAATTGGCGACAGATTTTCATGCGAATATTCTAAAATCTTTTTTTTTTTTTTATGTTTCATTTCAGAGTTTCCTTTAATGAAACGTTGGCGCTAGACAACATGACAGGGAAGATTTTAATTTACTAGACATTTGAGAAATGTCCACATCCATATTCATTCAGATCCAACCTGGCACAGACAGCGCCATGAATTAATGATGGATGTTGTCCACATGAGCTACATTTACGTGTCCTTAAAAACAGCCTATAACAAATTACAAAAACACTATTACTTTTGTTTGGATCTGTAAGCATATACAAAACTTAATCATCTATTTTTCTATTTTGTTTCTTTAGTCGAGCAGCAGCAACAAATGTATAAAGAAATCCATGGTGTACAAAACAGCTGTCTGATTCCCACCCGTCTGAGTGGACTAATCCATTGGGGCAGGACGTGGGGATGTCCATCTCTCTAAGGTACACCTGTCTGATTCCCACCCGTCTGAGTGGACTAATCCATTGGGGCAGGACGTGGGGATGTCCATCTCTCTAAGGTACACCTGTCTGATTCCCACCCGTCTGAGTGGACTAATCCATTGGGGCAGGACGTGGGGATGTCCATCTCTCTAAGGTACAGCTGTCTGATTCCCACCCGTCTGAGTGGACTAATCCATTGGGGCAGGACGTGGGGATGTCCATCTCTCTAAGGTATGTGCTACTGAAATTGTATATGGTTAAGGAAAATGGTGCAATACTCAAAAAATATATATTATTTCATAACAAATTGTGCTTTCTCCTGCGTTTGATAGTGGTCATGTCTGCCGTTCGGAAACATCACTGTGCTGTTCAATTGGCGCTTTTTCCTAGACCATGTTGCTATGTGCATAATAGCAAAGTTAACCAGCATATCTGTGTTGAGAACAATGTGGCGGAGGCAGCAGTGGAGTTAGGAGATGAGAAAACAGCCCGTCTTAATTGTCTTAGAAAAGTGAGGCGAGAGGAAACACCAACTTAAATAGGTTTATAATCAATAGTCTATCTAGTAAATATTCCTGGATTTATAAATCATCCCTATATATCTACAGTAATTATATCTACAGTAATTAGACAGATCCTGAAAGTCTTTCCTGTTTGAGTGTTTGATTAATAGCCTACAGATTCCATGAGCTCCAAGCCTCACGCAACCACATCTGATAAACAATTTCACAAATCCGGCAGTTTTTAAAATCTTTACTATGCTGTATTAAAAACTTGACACTATTTTTCATTAGAACAGACTGGCATTACTTATCATTTATTTAGTGTTGTTTACACTGTTCCAAATTGCACGCAAAATGATATTGTAATCTAACAACATCTGTGTCATGGCTGTTGAAGGAAGAGGACCAAGGTGCAGCGTGGTGAGCGTACATTTCTCTTTTTATTTGGAAAAAAGACGCAGAACAAAACAATAAACAGTACAAAAACAACCGTGAAGCTACAGGCTATGTGCCCTAAACAAAGTCAACTTCCCACAAAGACAGGTGGAAAAAAGGGCTGCCTAAGTATGGTTCTCAATCAGAGGCAACGATAGACAGCTGTCCCTGATTGAGAACCATACCCGGCCAAAACATAGAAATACAAATAATAGAATATAGAATACCCACCCCAACTCACACCCTGACCAAACCCAAAATAGAGACATAAACAGGGTCTCCAAGGTCAGGGTGTGACAATCTGTTTGACACACATAATATTCACGCAGTGTTTGCTCTGTACCTTCTTTTCTAGAATTGCAGTATTTTCCACAACTAGTCAAATTTATTCGACGCATCTGAATTCACCTTTAGGTCCTGAGCAACCAACGGACATTCCTCTGTTTCCAGTTTATTTCTCACGTCCTCTGCATACATTTTGCTGTCACATGTGTTACACTGTTTGGAGTTTGTTATAACCAATTTATTGATGTGATTATGATATGCTATAGGTCTGGCCCTATGCAATGCATACATGTGTCACATAAAGAGAGCAAGGGTTGAGGGAATAGGGAAGGTTTTTCCTAAACAAATGAGAGATTTCAGTAACAAAATTTCTCAGTCAGAAATGGCTGTAATTATGTTACAGCTTCAGCAACACGGACAGCGCGATAAACACTGTTGGTGTTCTGGGGTGGTCGCTGCAGCAGGGATGAGAGAGAGACAACAGACGCTAGTCAAACAGTCAGTCACTCGATGTCATTTTTTATTGCACAGCGCAGCAAGTCTGAGCCCGGCCCGGCCCGGCACAATCAAATCAATTGCGGTCGGACTCCCTCTAGTCATTTGTGTGTTATAATTATTTCATCAAACAGCTCTTAAAGCATCAGACAAGCTCAGTGCGTATAATTAAATTAATTAAAACACATAGGATGTGTCTACATATGGAAATAAACATGTTTTAAAATGATTTGTTTATATATATATATATATATATATATACAGTATATATATATATATATAAGGCCTAACACCAGAGAGGAGAGAGAGATGTTCTAGTGACATGCTACTACACGACACGCATATCAGATTGTCTACTGTGTCTGCTATACAGACATAGGTGTACAGAAAGAGGGTAATTGGTTCATTTCTATCAGAATATTTTGTATAAAGATAAGCATTATATTGTTAGACTGGTGGCATATAGCGAGGCCTGAACTCATTAGCAGGAGGGAAGAGTTTAAACTAAGACCACTACTTTAGGAGAGTCAGGATTTCTGTTGAAGTGAGATACTGTATATGTTTCTAGATGTTTCATTCATTTCGGATGATGAGATAATGTATGTTTGCAGTCCATTTCTAAGGAGAAAACTACATTTAGCAAGACAGGTGAAGTGTCCACTTCCTGGTTACCTTTGTAGTTGGTACTACTGCTGTAGATCAATAGACATGTTGTTCTTCCTTTGCCAGTATTAGATTACATCACTAACGGAATGCTATTCAAGCATGCCCTGTTTAGCTTCTAGAGCCAATTCACATCTACAAATACTGTAACACTACATTACCCAGAAGCAGTGAGGGGGCATTAATGCAATACTCCTCTCCAAAGTGTAGTTCTTACAGGTTGTTATCTGGAGCCCTCGCTCCAGTATTACAATTCAACTTGTCATAGGCACTCTCTAAATTATTAGTATTAGTCTGTTGTCACGATTTGAGGTAAATCCGGCGTAATGTTCACCTCATGAGCAGAGTGGAGTGCTCGACACTTCCTCATTCAAACAAATGACTCACAACATCTAAAAGCTAATAGTATGTTTTGTATGAGATCTAACATTATTGTGTAGCTATTTGTGTGTTTATTTAAGAGTTTAAATAATGCTATGAATTCAGCTATGCAGTGTCCAATCAAGGCATCTCAATGGAACCTGTTGCAAACCCTGTCGGCAGATTCAATCTAATGTTCAAAGTATTTAAAAGAAAACAAACACTACTGCTACTCAGACCTGAATACGTCAGGAGTAACACAATATCTAAAGCATTCGACACAACAAACCACTTACCTCAAGGTTACATGCTTCATTTATCCTGGGCTTTCTCCCATGTGCAGCAACATTATCTTTTACACTACAGGGCTGTTCTAACACACAAACCAAGCAATGTGTAGAAAATCATTAAGGGTGGCAACAAAAAATAATCTCTATATTTATAAAGGTACTGTATTTCCAACAGCACTATGTGGATCCTGCACTGGTGTACTGGTGTAGTGTCATTGAATGTGTGCCAATGGTCTTATATCGTGCCCTCAATTATTCAACAGCAGGTTCCCCCTGCTGAGAGAAAGCACATATTGGACTTTACATTACCTTCTGACAGATGACTGCTCAAATGCATCGTGGGACTGCTGAAATGCTCCTGAGAGGCTGTGTTGGCACTGGTTAAAAAATATGGCGAGGTTCCCTCTCCTAATGACATCATCCATTTCTGGCACCACTGAAACATGATTACGTTTTAGAAGGTATTCGCAGTCGCTGTGTTGCATGCTGAATGGAACCTCGAGCTTCCGTACTGGGCCACTACAAACATAGAAATATAAACATATAAACAAACACAAACACATAAATACTGTACATGAATGCATAAAGTCTACATCTTTTCAAGCTTTACAGATTTATAAAGCTGTATGATATTTAGATATTTATTTAATAGAGAAAAATATATGGAGAAATGTTGTTATGGAGAATATCCCTCTTAATTATTGTCAATACTTACAGAATACATTTATATATATATATATATATATATATCCATCCAGGATAAGTTACACCTTCCTCTCCACTCCATCCAGGATATGTTCTGCCTTCCTCTCCACACCATCAAGGATATGTTACACCTTCCTCTCCACTCCATCCAGGATATGTTCCACCTTCCTCTCCACTCCATCCAGGATATGTTCCACCTTCCTCTCCAAAACATCCAGGATATGTTACACCTTCCTCTCCACTCCATCCAGGATATGTTCCACCTTCCTCTCCAAAACATCCAGGATATGTTACACCTTCCTCTCCACTCCATCCAGGATATGTTCCGCCTTCCTCTCCACTCCATCCAGGATAAGTTACACCTTCCTCTCCACTCCATCCAGGATATGTTCCGCCTTCCTCTCCAATCCATCCAGGATATGTTACACCTTCCTCTCCACTCCATCCAGGATATGTTCCACCTTCCTCTCCAAAACATCCAGGATATGTTACACCTTCCTCTCCACTCCATCCAGGATATGTTCCGCCTTCCTCTCCACTCCATCCAGGATAAGTTACACCTTCCTCTCCACTCCATCCAGGATATGTTCCGCCTTCCTCTCCAATCCATCCAGGATATGTTACACCTTCCTCTCCACTCCATCCAGGATATGTTACACCTTCCTCTCCACTCCATCCATGATATGTTACACCTTCCTCTCCACTCCATCCAGGATATGTTCCACCTTCCTCTCCACTCCATCCAGGATATGTTCCACCTTTCTTTCCACTCCATCCAGAATATGTTACACCTTCCTCTCCACTCCATCCAGGATATGTTCCACCTTCCTCTCCACTCCATCCAGGATATGATACACCTTCCTCTCCACTCCATCCAGGGTATGTTACACCTTCCTCTCCACTCCATCCAGGATATGTTACACCTTCCTCTCCACTCCATCCAGGATATGTTACACCTTCCTCTCCACTCCATCCAGGGTATGTTACACCTTCCTCTCCACCACATCCAGGATATGTTCCACCTTCCTCTCCACTCCATCCAGGATATGTTCCACCTTCCTCTTCACTCCATCCAGGATATGTTACACCTTCCTCTCCACTCCATCCAGGATATGATACACCTTCCTCTCCACTCCATCCAGGATATGTTCCACCTTCCTCTCCACTCCATCCAGGATATGATACACCTTCCTCTCCACTCCATCCAGGATATGTTCCACCTTCCTCTCCACTCCATCAAGGATATGTTCCACCTTCCTCTCCACTCCATCCAGGATATGATACACCTTCCTCTCCACTCCATCCAGGATATGTTCCACCTTCCTCTCCACTCCATCCAGGATATATTCCGCCTTCCTCTCCACTCCACTCTATACCTGTCACTGACGGAGGAGATCTACATTTGATTACCACTTCAACCTGTCATAGTCACACGTACTGTAGATCTGGTCTTCATCCCAAATGGCAACCTATGCAGTGTACTACTTTTGACCAGGGCCCACAGGGTGGTGCACTATATAGAGAAAAAGTTACATTTAAGGAAGCTGCACATGTCCAATGAAAGGCAACCTACTTGTAGTCACATACTCTGACTATACAGTACATTACAGTATTGCAAAAGGGTGCTGTATCAATGTCCCTACGGTACCACCAGACTCACAACAAACCATTAAGTTAACTTTAATTGAAAGCAGATGGCAGGTAAACCAAGATGCAGCTCTCGGGCGATGTTAATCAACCTAGACCCTGTGTTTTATATGGCTCAACTGTGGCTGTGCATATTATATGTATAGCTCAATATAACTCCGACACAGTGTTTTCGGCAGCGTTTCTTCCACTAACCTTACTTGACCTTTGATATACAGACTGTCGAATGCACTGTCGAATACACAGATTTAGTAAGCAGATTTCCTAATCTTCCCATCGAGGAAGGCTACTAGAGGCTTGCTGGCTGGCTACAAGAGGCTGGCTACAAGAGCCTGGCTACTAGAGACTGACTACTAGAGGCTGTCTGGCTACAAGAGGTTGTCTACATTTACATTTACATTTAAGTCATTTAGCAGACGCTCTTATCCAGAGCGACTTACAAATTGGTGCATTCACCTTATGACCTCCAGTGGAACAGTAGTGCATCTAAATCTTTTCAGGGGGAGGGGGGGTGAGAGGGATTACTTTATCCTATCCTAGGTATTCCTTAAAGAGGTGGGGTTTCAGGTGTCTCCGGAAGGTGGTGATTGACTCCGCTGTCCTGGCGTCGTGAGGGAGTTTGTTCCACCATTGGGGGGCCAGAGCAGCGAACAGTTTTGACTGGGCTGAGCGGGAACTGTACTTCCTCAGTGGTAGGGAGGCGAGCAGGCCAGAGGTGGATGAACGCAGTGCCCTTGTTTGGGTGTAGGGCCTGATCAGAGCCTGGAGGTACTGAGGTGCCGTTCCCCTCACAGCTCCGTAGGCAAGCACCATGGTCTTGTAGCGGATGCGAGCTTCAACTGGAAGCCAGTGGAGGGAGCGGAGGAGCGGGGTGACGTGAGAGAACTTGGGAAGGTTGAACACCAGACGGGCTGCGGCGTTCTGGATGAGTTGTAGGGGTTTAATGGCACAGGCAGGGAGCCCAGCCAACAGCGAGTTGCAGTAATCCAGACGGGAGATGACAAGTGCCTGGATTAGGACCTGCGCCGCTTCCTGTGTGAGGCAGGGTCGTACTCTGCGGATGTTGTAGAGCATGAACCTACAGGAACGGGCCAGACTGACTAGTCTAGACTGACTACTAGAAGCTGTCTGGCTACTAGAGACTGTCTGACTACTATGGGCTGTCTGGTTACTAGAGACTGACTACTAGAGAGTGTCTGATTACTAGAGACTGACTTCTAGAGGCTGGCACCTAGAGGCTGGCTTCTAAAATCTGTCTGGATGCTAGAGGCTGTCCGGATACTAGAGGATGGCTACTAGAGTCTGTCCAGATTATAATAATGAATATCACATTCATTATCCCTTACATACTACCAGTTTATAATAATGAATACCACATTCATTATCCCTTACATACTACCAGTTTATAATAATGAATACCACATTCACTATCCCTTACATATCACCCAGTTTATAATAATAAACACTACATTCACTATCCCTTACATATCACCCAGTTTATAATAATAAAGACTACATTCACTATCCCTTACATATCACCCAGTTTATAATAATAAATACTACATTCACTATCCCTTACATATCACCCAGTTTATAATAATGAATACCACATTCATTATCCCTTACATACTACCAGTTTATAACTATGAATACCACATTCATTTGAGGATTTACCTCATTCTATATACCTACTTCCCATCTCTTATCGCTCTCCCTGGAACTGATTGGCTAAGCCTTGCAGACTATAAGTTGGGGACATGCTGTTCACTATGTGCTGAGTGGTGGCAGGCTCATTTTACTTCTCCCAAGACACTCGAAGAACATGAGGTTTCATAATGTAACACATGCCCGAGCTGAATGGAGCTAAATAGATAGAGATGTTATCAGACGGGCGAATCATACTAATAGCCTTGACGTAGAATTTATCAGGAGCAAATTGCCTGAAGGATTTGTAGTATGTTTGTAGGGATATGGGATAATGATTAAGAGGAGTCTGAGGCAGAATGTCTTACCAGTTTAGAGAGTTGGGCCATCAGCCGCTGATAATGTATTCCTTGTGGGGACATTGCAATTGAATTTGTTAGCAGGTTTATTGATTACCATAGCATTATCTTTCCTCTTAAAGATTGAGTCAAGTATTGTGTTAGAGACCTTACGGCCCAGTTATAACAGGCACTACCTCTAGCGGTCAAGTTACTGGAGACAATACATTTTTAATGGGGGGGAGGACATAATACATTCAGCGACATAACGATCGGCCACTATGAGCTCAAAAAAGTTCCCCGTTTATGCAAATTAGCAGCAACGCGAATGTGTGATAACCAATCGCAGGAGGTAAGGTCTTGCTAGCTGGCTTTGACACTGTGCTGGATAGGCCAACATGACGTTGTGCATACTGTTTGGAAGCTGTGCACCTACAAAGGGAGAGCTCCCGATTCCATACTACTTTGTAGACCAACTTTCCCTGAGGTTGGGAGTTTGATTCCCGGCAGAGCCATAGTAAAAATGTTGAACTAATACTTAATTGGTATGGGTTTAATTGGATTGAGCAATGCACTTTATATACTTGCAGGGATTGCTTGACAATGCACAACATCAAATTTGTATTCGTCATGTCTGAACTTGATTTGATAGCTAAACCAGAGCCAACGGGGCTATGAGAATGGCTAGCAAGTCTACACCCCCATTTTATTGTGTTACAAAGTGGGATTAACATAGATTTAATTGTAATTTTGTTGTCATTGGTTTACACAAAATACTCCATAATATCAAAGTGAAAAGAAAATGTAACAAATGTTTACAAATAATAAATAATTAAATAATTAAAATATAGTTGTTGCGTAAGTATTCACCCCTTTTGTTTAGGCAAGCCTAAATTAACTCAGATGTTCATTTTGGCTTAACAAGTCACATAGTAGGATGTATGGACTCACTCGGTGTGAAATAATAGTGGTCGACATGATTTTTTTATTACTAACCCTTCCTCTGTCCACATACATAAAACATCTGTGAAAGGTCCCACAGTCAAGTATTGCATTTCAAGTACAGATTCAACTGCAAAGACCAGGGAGCTTTTTTGAAAGCTTCATAAAGAAAGGAAGTCATTGGTAGATGGGTAACAATAACAAATAAGACATTGAACATTTCTTTAAGCATGGTCAAGTTAATAATTATGTTGTGGAAGATTGTAGTACCCAATTGTCATATTTGAGTAAAAGTAAAGATACCTTAACAGAAAATGACTCAAGTAAAAGTGAAAGTCACCCAGTAAAATACTACTTGAGTAAAAGTCTCATTTTAAATATACTTAAATATCAAAAGTAAATCTAATTTCAAAAATATATCTAAGTATCAAAAGTAAAAGTATAAATTATTTCAAATTCCTTATATTAGACAAACACCACAGCATGATGTTCTTGTTTTTTTTGTACGGATAGTCAGGGGCACACTCCAACACTCAGACATAATGTACCGATGAAGCATTTGTATTTAGTAAATCTCCCAGATCAGAGGCAGTAGAGATTACCAGGGATGTTCTCTTGATAGATGCTGAATTGGACCATTGCCCTGTCCTACTAAGCATTCTAAATGTAACGAGTACTTTTGGGTGTCAGGGAAAATGTAAGGAGTTAAAAGTTAATTGTTTTCTTTAGGAATATAGTGAAGTAAAAGTAAAAGTACATATACCATAAAAAACTACTTAAATAATACTTTAAAGTATTTTTACACCACTGGAAGTTTTATTAATCCACCAAGACGCATAACAGGTGCAGGACAGAGATGCAGGACAGAGCTGCAGGACAGAGCTGCAGGACAGAGCTGCAGGACTGAGCTGAACTGAGCTGCAGGACAGAGCTGCAGGACTGAGCTGAACTGAGCTGCAGGACAGAGCTGCAGGACTGAGCTGAACTGAGCTGAACTGAGCTGCAGGACAGAAAGGAACCTGCTTAGGGATGTCACCATGAGGGCATTGGTGATTTTAAACAGCTACAGAGTACAATCAATCAGTCGATCAAATGTATTTATAAAGCCCTTTTTACATCAGCAGATGTCACAAAGTGCTATGCAGAAACCCAGCCTAAAACCCCCAAACAGCAAGCAATGCAGATGTAGAAGCATGGTGGCTAGGAATATAATGTCTGCCAAAGGTGTTTCTACCATGTACTGACTCACGGGAGTAAACACTTTTCTAATCATGGTCCAGTATATTAGTGTTTTATTTTCCATGAATCTACAAATAATAATAATAATAATTCCGCTTTGACATTACAGAGTATTTTGTGTAGATTGTTGACAAAAAATGACAAATACATTTTCATCCGACTTTGTAACACAACAAAATGTAAAGAAATCCAAGGGGGAGGAAGACTTTCTATTGGCACTATATATCTATGCCTCCTCAGTATTTCCTTAACCTCTTAAGGATCTTTACAGATCGGATTCCTACCCACGGGAAGGTTGAGCTAACGTAGGCTAATGCGATTAGCATGAGGTTTTAAATAAAAATAACATTTCCCAGGACATAAACATATCTGATATTGGTAGAAAGCTTAAATTCTTGTTAATCTAGCTGCACTGTCTAATTTAAGTAGCTATTACAGTGAAATAATACCATGCTATTGTTTGAGGAGAGTGCACAGTTATGAACATGAAAAGTTATTAATAAACCAATTAGGTACATTTGGGAAGTCTTAGTATAAAATTTAGAACAGAAATGCAATGGTTCATTGAATCAGTATAAAACGTTGCACATACACTGCTGCAATCTATTGTCCAAAATTGAAATTGCATCTGGGCTACAGCATTTGGGCCTTTCTCTTGCATTTCAAAGGTGATGGTACCAAAAAACAAAATGTAAACAGTTGTTTATTTCTTTGTATTACCTTTTACCAGATCTAATGTGTTATATTCTCCTACATTCATTTGACATTTTCACAAACTTCAAAGTGTTTCCTTTCAAATGGTATCAAGAACATGCATATCCTTTGCTTCCGGTCCTGAGCTACAGGCAGTTAGATTGGGGTATGTAATTTTAGGAGAAAATTGAAAAACTGTGATTGGTTCAGACCAATCTCTTTCATTAACCCCTAAAGTAGATTTGACATGTGTTGCGTCTCAATCCACTGCATCCGCCGATGTCGGCCTTCTGCATCTGACCAGGAGACATCTCCAAACTCTTCTAACAAAAAGGTCTGTAGCGACGGAAGGATTTGGGCTACAAACGAATATAACCCCTCCATCGAAAGCTGAGACACTCAGGAACACGTAGATGTCTGTTTTGTTTTACTCTATGAGCCCACAAGATTCACTGAATTCCATATGTTAGATTAGTAACCCCCCCCCCCCGAAATGAATTCCCCGAAATATCAAACAATCACGTTGCAATAAATTAACCAAAACATCAGGGATTTACATGCAACATTCCCAGGTCTGGTCTACCTTGTTTCCTGGATAGACTTCGTTGGCAAAAAGCTTTTAACTACATGTCTTCAAACCAGCCTTTAGTATGAGCTAAACAAGCTGCTACTCAAGTGTGCCTTTCATCTTGGATTCTCCATTGGACATGACATCTCTCTTTTCTCTCCTCGGAGAGGAGTATCAAATCAATTCCCTCTTCAACCTCCCTGCCCTCCACCATTTTTCACTCCCCATTTTGTTCACTCACTCTGGCAACACTGTTACAAATTAGGGTGCGTCGAAATTATCTCTGTCAAGCAGATACAATTAGTATTGATAAGAAATATCCACCTGCAGCCGACCGAGCAGGTGCCCATTACCCATGGCCTACGATGCTCTCTGCGTGTCCCCGGCCAGTCAGAGATGTACAGTGAGTGTGACTCAGTGATTGGAAAAATGGAGATAAAAGCCATAGCAATCATGAAGAGCCCCTGACATTAAAACCCTTTATAGATTTCTCCATGCAACCATTATGATGGAAGGGCTTTTTCAATGGGCTATGTCTCTGTTATGCGGGATGAGAGACAAAAACTTTCCAGTGACGAATTTGATCATTCCTGAGCCTCAATAGCTTACCTTTGCCTACCTCTTCGGTTATAAGGCTTGTCTGAAATAATAATGTGTCTTTGTTCGTTGTTGTGGCGCTGTGTACTGATGGTATTGTTGTGGGGGTTTATATATTAAAATAGCCCTATTTTGGAAGGTTTAAGTATGGCAGATAGAGTCCAATGGAAATGACTACTTTGAATGATGATGTTGACATACTCTGTTGGGAGGTCACCACCGAGGCAAACAAATTTATCAAAGCCAGTTACCATGGTAGCCAATTTGACTAATTTCAAAGATGTTCAAATGAGTGCATTTGAAGAAAAAAAGTATTGCAGGTATATTCATATGTACATTTCAGCGCAGGGGGTATGTTATCCAGGTCATTTGACATTTCAAATGAACTGAATCAATCCAGGAACGAATGCAGAGAAATTAGCTTTCAAATATTGCTTGTGCAGTATAAACATGCTGTCAGACTTTGTGGCCAAGACTGAACAAGTAGACACTTTCAAACCATGCATTAACCAACATGGAGTGTCGTGTAGGGTGTCCGCATTCAGAAAAGAGATTAAGGTTCTTTACCATGTTTTTAATCATTCATTTGATTGTTTCAATGATTGATTGGTTGATCTTTTGGTTCATTGATTGATTGACTGGTCGATTAATCAATTGTTTGGTCAGTTGATTAACTGACTTGCCTAGTTAAATAAAGGTTAAATATTTTTTATTATTAAATAAAGGAATTGTTAAGTTTTTTTATTGATTGATTCATTGATTTGAATCAGTCTTATAAATGTTCATCTATAATCTCTTCAAATATATGATCTATTATCTAAACTATTTCAACAGCAGACTTTACTCCAGACCACCTCAACTAGTTGCCTGGTAGACATTTCCTGGGAAACTTTTCCGATACATTTTCCCCAGAACTTTGTTGATCACCACATTAGTATAATTGACCAATTTCTAATCTTGCCGGGCTTGAGATTTCAGAAATCCAGCAAAGGCATACTGATATAAAAGGTAACATTCAATAAAAAAAAGCACAAAATGACTTGGTCCTTGACAAGTGATACATTACATATGTCAGGACGCCGTGTGCCAATCCTGACATTCCTTTTAAAGCGATTTCACTTAGATCAAAGTTATGCTGTCTGTTATTCTTCTCCTCCAATTGGGATTCATATCTGCACCGCATGAACTGCTCTGACAGCCAAGAAACGGAACCTAACTGAGTTGGAACTCCATCTTCAAGAAACGGAACCTAACTGAGTCGGAACTCCATCTTCAAGAAACGGAACCTAACTGAGTCGGAACTCCATCTTCAAGAAACGGAACCTAACTGAGTCGGAACTCCATCTTCAAGAAACGGAAACTAACTGAGTCGGAACTCCATCTTCAAGAAACGGAACCTAACTGAGTTGGAACTCCATCTTCAAGAAACGGAACCTAACTGAGTCGGAACTCCATCTTCAAGAAACGGAACCTAACTGAGTCGGAACTCCATCTTCAAGAAACAGAACCTAACTGAGTTGGAACTCCATCTTGGCCAAATATATGTATTGGGAATCTCCCATTTTACTCCATTAACTCACAAAGAAACATCTTGATTGAATGAGATATGTCTTGTTGGAAATCAAACAACCAAGATAATGAGAATCCCTTATACGCATCCCACCTTGCGAATAGAAACCTGTGAATGAACGTGCCGCCATTTGTATGGTTTTGCCTCGGCTCAGAGGTGGCTCCCACTGGACACACTGGTTGAATCAACGTTGTATCAAATAAAATGACATAAAAACGTCATATGCACCGAATACAACAGGTAGACCTTACAGTGAAATGCTTACTTTCAAGCCCTTAACCAACAATGCAGTTTTAAGAAAGTACTTAAAAAAGTAAGAAAAAAAAGTAACAAATAATTAAAGAGCAGCAGTAAAATAACAATAGCGAGGCTATATACAGGGAGTAGCGGTACAGAGTCAACGTGCGGGGGCACCCGTTAGTCGAGGTAATTGAGATAATATGTACATGTAGATAGAGTTATTAAAGTGACTATGCACCGATAATAACAGAGAGCAGCAGCAGCGTAGAAGAGGGGGATGGGGCAATGCAAATAGTCTGAGTAGCCATTTAATTAGATGTTCAGGAATCTTATGGCTTGGTGGTATAAGCTGTTTAGAAGCCTCTTGGACCTGGACTTGGCTCTTCAGTACCGCCTGCCGTGTGGTAGCAAAGAGAACAGTCTATAACTTGGGTGGCTGGAGTGTTTGACAATATTTTGGGCCTTCCTCTGACACCGCCTGGTATAGAGGTCCTGGATGGCAGGAAGCTTGGCCCCAGTGATGTACTGGGCTATTCGTACTACCCTCTGTAGTGCCTTGCGGTTGGAGGCCGAGCTGTTGCTATACCAGGCAGTGATGCAACCCGTCAGGATGCTCTCGATAGTGCAGCTGAAGAACCTTTTGAGGATCTCAGGACCCATACCAAATCTTTTCAGTCTCCTGAGGGGGAATAGGTTTTGTCGTGCCCTCTTCACGACTGTCTTGGTGTGCTTGGACCATGTTAGTTTGTTGGTGATGTGGACGCCAAGGAACTTCAAGCTCTCAACCTGCACCACTGCAGCCCCGTCGACGAGAATGGGGGCATGCTTGATCCTCCTTTTCCTTTAATCCACAATAATCTCCTTTGTCCTGATAACGTTGAGGGAGAGGTTGTTGTCCTTGCACCACACGGTCAGGTCTCTGACCTCCTCCCTATAGGCTGTCTCGTCGTTGTCGGTGATCAGGCCCACTGTCGTGTCATCTGCACATTTTATGATGGTGTTGGAGTCGTGCCTGGCCGTGCAGTTATAAGTGAACAGGGTGTACAGGAGGAGACTGAGCACGCACCCCTGAGGGGCCACCGTGTTGAGTATCAGTGTGGTGGATGTATTGTTACCTACCCTTACCACCTGGGGGGCGGCCTGTCAGGAAGTCCAGGATCCACTTGCAGAAGGAGGTGTTTAGTCCCAGTGTCCTTAGCTAAGTGATGAGCTTTGAGGGCACTATGGTGTTGAACGCTGAGCTGTAGTGAATGAACAGCATTCTCACATGCTCCTCACATGAACAGCATTCTCACCTGAGCATTCTCAGGTGTTCCTTTTGTCCAGGTATGAAAGAGCATGTTGGAGTGCAATAGAGATTGCATCATTTGTGGATCTGTTGGGTCGGTATGCAAATTGGAGTGGGTCTAGGGTTTCTGGGATAATGACGTTTCAATGAAATTACATTGAACCAATGTGGAATAGACATTGAATTGACGTCTGTGCTCAGTAGGCTGTTTACCTCTGACTACAGATGCTCAAGGCTATGTCCCAAATTGCACCGTATGCCCTATATACTGCACTACTTTTTAACAGGGCCCATAAAGCTCTGGTCAAAATAGTGCACTATATAGGGGATATGGTGCTATTTGGGACCATCCCAAGTCTCTGAATGGGAAGTACTGTCGATGGAACGGTTGAGAAAAGCCACCACTCTTTAAAAAGTTAATCATTTGTCACTCTCTCGCGGCAAGGCCTTCTATTGCCTTTCTCAGGTCGCATCAACCAACTGAGTCCGATCAGTAATTCCATAGGATTTCCACATGTGCATAATCCTCCCTCTCCCAGGCGCAATCCGGGCCTGCGAAGAAGGGCTGTAATCCTCTGTGAATACTTGTGGCTCCTGTGTGTGAAATCCTCCAATGCCTCGTAAGCACCAGGGACCTATTTATCGACGCCACACGGGCCCTCATGGGTCCCCAGTTCCAACCAGGCGTTATCAGTGACCACAGAGACCAGAAAGCAATGCCTTGTGCTCTTCCCCCATTCTACTGATGAGTGCCAAATGCCATTCAGTGGCCTCCTTGAACCCTGGCTCTAAGGGCATTAGCCCCAAAGGTTTCCCAACATTGAAAAATATTACAGTTTTCTATAGAATACTACTAGTACTTAGGCTACTATAGAATTCTGAAGTAAACTTTAGTATACTGCAGAATACTTTACCACACACTGTAGTATCCCTCGATCATGTTTAGAACTAATTTTAGAATTGTGTAGTATACTATAGTAAATATCACAGTATACTTCAATCTGCCAAAACACTACAGTAAATACTACTGTAATATCCGCAAAAATACTACAGTCCACTACAATGTTTAATTTGCATATAGCCTGCCAATTCCCCTCCCCATAACCCAATTTGTGCCACCCATAAGTGAGAAACCTACATCCTAAGTATAAGCCATATATTGTGTTCCCTGCAGGCTATAGAAAAGAGCAGAAGCTCTGAACTAGCCATTCAGACCCCAGTTCTACCTACCGACAGGTTACAAACAATTTAATATTTTAGTATTTGTCCAACAGGTTCCTCAAGGAGAAAGCCCCCTCTTCTAAGTCAAAGATAATAAAAATGAACACACTATAGTAAATACTACAGTATACTACAGTTCACAAAAACACTACAGTAATTACTATAGTAAACTGTAAACACTATAGCTGTAACGGTTTTCCTCCACTTCTGAGGAGGAGTAGGAAGGATCGGACCAATATGCAGCGTGGTACATGTCCATGTTAATATTTATTTAAACTGAACACAAAACAAAATAACAAGAGAACAAACGAAAACTAAACAGTTCTGTCTGGTGTAGAGACAGAGGCAGAAAACAACTACCCACAATCCATAGTGGGAAAACAGGCTGCCTAAGTATGGTTCTCAATCAGAGACAACGATTGCCAGCTGCCTCTGATTGGGAACCATACCAGGCCAAACACATAGAAATAGAAATCATAGAACACAAAACATAGAATGCCCACCCCAACTCACGCCCTGACCAAACTAAAATAAAGACATAAAAAAGGAACTAAGGTCAGGACGTGACAATAGCATACTACAGTAATATCTGCAAAAACACTACGGTCCACTAAAACACTACCGTTTTTAACTATAGTAATACTACAGTACTTATACTATAGTAAATTATAGTATTTCTTTATGTGTGTCCTGATGAGCTCCAAACTTGTTTTATTAGCTCTGTAGTCTGACTCTTAAAAGCTATTGGATGTTACATGGAGCAGATGAGGCTTCTACCAAACATAACATTTACATGGCAAAACACTGGTATCAGAAAGTGGGATGTGGCTAACGTGAGGTCATCCAAGGCATGCCCAGCTGCGAGTAGTGTCTGTGGTTTGGATGTAGTAACATAAGGGCTTAGGTGTTGACAGACAACAGTTTGTGGGTTCAAGTCTCGCTGAGGCAACCCCTTTGCTGCAATGCCTTATAACATAAATGTCAGTAGCTTTTTGTTGTTTACAGTGAGTTGCTAGAGAGAAGACATTTTTTGTATCTGTAGTCTCTCCATTTCTAAATGTTTACCTTTGTATTTCACAGAACACTTTGCACACAACACAGAAAGCTGGCTGGGAAGCAGCAGGAACAGTCTCCATAATAAAGTATGCAAAGACATGGCATCTCCTGTCAATCCCCAGTGAGTACATCGGGAGACGTCAAACAGTTCAATTTCTCGTTCCTTTCAAAAACCGGCTGCCTCTCATTTAAAGGCATAGGATCAAAACAAGCTGTTGGTGCCAATGGATTTGATGAAACATATTGCAAATGAAAATGTTTTTAAATTAGAGATGGGAAACAGCAGCACGTCACCACAAAAAAAGCTGGAAAAATGTGTTATTTCCCCCATCAAATATTAACTTTGATAAGCAGTTCAAATCTGTTATTGACAATCAATGGACAAACACATGACAGTGGCAGAGTGGCTGCTAGAGGGAATGTGCAGACATTTCCACAGAGATGATTTTAGGTCAGGGGTATTTTACTTTTTTCATGCCCAGGGACCCCCTCCCGGGCAAACCGGCAATGCCCGTCATATGTAAGCAAACGAAAATGCACATGTCTTGTCTATCATGAGGTAAATGAGAATGGCAAGGAGAAGTAGTCAACATTATAAAATGAATAGATTTGGTAGACAGTTTTTCTTTATTTTGACCCCACATTATAATTGGAAGCGGAAGTGTAAACTCTAATATATCCTATTAGCTAGAAAGGTAACTCAAAACACATTTTCACTAAGAGCTGCTGTTTAGCTGGTTAAACAAATGTTAGCCATGTGTTGGCAAACATGTATGTTCAAGCCTATTGACTGGCCGACTCTTGCCTGGTAGACTATTGGCTGGTAGACTATTGACTGGTAGACTATTGACTGGTAGACTATTGACTGGTAGACTATTGGCTGGTAGACTATTGACTGGTAGACGATTGACTGGTAGATTATTGACTGGTAGACTATTTACTGGTAGACTATTGACTGGTAGACGATTGACTGGTAGACGATTGACTGGTAGACTATTGACTGGTAGACTATTGACTGGTATTGACTGACTGATAACCTATTGACTGGTAGATGATTGACTGGTAGACTATTGACTGGTAGACTATTGAGAGATGATTGACCGGTAGACTATTGACTGGTAGACTATTGACTGGTAGACTATTGACTGGTAACCTACTGACTGATAACCTATTGACTGGTAGACTATTGACTGGTAGACTATTGACTGGTAGACTATTGACTGGTAGACGATTGACTGGTAGACTATTGACTGGTAGACTATTGACTGGTAGACTATTGACTGGTAGACTATTGACTGGTAGACTATTGACTGGTAGACTATTGACTGGTAGACTATTGACTGGTAGACTATTGACTGGTAGACGATTGACTGGTAGACTATTGACTGGTAGACTATTGACTGGTAACCTACTGACTGATAACCTATTGACTGGTAGACTATTGACTGGTAGACTATTGACTGGTAGACTATTGACCGGTAGATGATTGACCGGTAGACGATTGACTGGTAGACTATTGACTGGTAGACTATTGACTGGTAGACTATTGACTGGTAACCTACTGACTGATAACCTATTGACTGGTAGACTATTGACTGGTAGACTATTGACTGGTAGACGATTGACTGGTAGACGATTGACTGGTAGACTATTGACTGGTAGACTATTGACTGGTAGACTATTGACTGGTAGACGATTGACTGGTAGACTATTGACTGGTAGACTATTGACTGGTAGACTATTGACTGGTAGACTATTGACTGGCCGACTCTTGCCTGGTAGACTATTGGCTGGTAGACTATTGGCTGGTAGACTATTGACTGATAGACTATTGACTGGTAGACGATTGACTGGTAGATGATTGACTGGTAGACTATTGACTGGTAGACTATTGACTGGTAGATGATTGACTGGTAGACTATTGACTGGTAGATGATTGACTGGTAACCTACTGACTGATAACCTATTGACTGGTAGACTATTGACTGGTAGACTATTGACTGGTAGACTATTGACTGGTAACCTACTGACTGATAACCTATTGACTGGTAGACTATTGACTGGTAGACTATTGCCTGGTAGACTATTGACTGGTAACCTACTGACTGATAACCTACTGACTGATAACCTACTGACTGATAACCTACTGACTGATAACCTATTGACTGGTAGACTATTGACTGGTAACCTACTGACTGATAACCTACTGACTGATAACCTACTGACTGATAACCTACTGACTGATAACCTATTGACTGGTAGACTATTGACTGGTAACCTACTGACTGATAACCTACTGACTGATAACCTACTGACTGATAACCTAATGACTGATAACCTACTGACTGATAACCTATTAGCGGGTGCTTTTTAAAGCCTATGTCAGATACTCTAATGAGTGTAATTTGCTGAATTTTAAGAGTTGAGAAATAAAGTTGACATCATTAGAAAGACAATATTCTCCTCTCTTCTACTGTAGGTATAGGTATATAATTCACAATTAGTTTATTCTGTTGTTGCTAGCAATATTCATTAAAATATTTAAATAAAACATTTATCAAATAATCAACTTTTTTTATATATATTTTCACAGACTTTAGGGTATTGCAATTAGAGTAATGACAGAGCAGCCCTCCTGGGCTAGGTGGGTTAATAGCGTTTTTAATCATTGGGTTAGACAGCTGAATAAAGCTCAGAAGAAGTTATATTCTTCGGATTCAGAATGGCTGTAAACATCACAGTGTGGGCTGAGGATATAATGAAAGTAGGTTGGACTCTGCCACAGTGTTAACCTCATTCCTGTCATTTGTACACATACAGTTCCAGAGCAATGGTACCATACAGAAAAACACCCAATTTGAAAACCCATCGCAATACAGCCTCTTTCACGCGAGGTGTCTCCACTGAAGCAGTGTGTTCCAACATCTGGCCAGAGTTGAACCTTTCCTGTTTTTACCCAAGGGCCCTCATGAGCCCCACAACCAGGCATGCAACTCAACGGGGGATGCCACATGCCACACAACTACAAAATGATTTTACACCATAAAATGTGTGCTGCATAAACTCCTCATGCCCGGTGTGTGTTGTGATGCCAGCAGTTACACACCAGGCCTTCAAAGGGCATTCCTGGGAGGATTGGGGAGTCCTGTGTACTGCCTGATATCTTTGTGATTCAGGCTGATGATCACCAAAGCATACCCAGTGTGACACCTGGAGCCTGGAAAATTGCAGAGTAGTTCAAGTGTGAAACATGCTAAGGCCAAACCATCCCAGTGAGTTTGGTATGTCTTGCAGATCAGTGGAGGCATTATAAGTCAACGGCAGTTTGCAGTGTGTATAAAGGTTCCGTAGCATCTTGGATCTCAGGTTTCTAGAGCTTTAATTCCTTTCTGGCTGCAACGAACGGAGAGAGTAAGCGCTACAACAGGGACTGGAACCATGGCTCCTGTAGTGCAGAGGTGAGCATGTGACTGTGCTATAAAAGCACCTGCCTCTGGGCAGAGACTGTAGAAGTCTCACATACACCGGTTACACTACAGCAAATACTGACTGCAAGGAACCACAGAACGGTTCAAGAGTGAAAAATTATTATGGGCAGGGCTCTGTGAAAATGTTGCTTTTAAATAATCAATGCCTGTGTCTAGATGTTTTCTGTACTGCAGGCATAGTAGGCTGGAGTTTTGTTTTGGCCACCTTTTCAAAGACGAGGGTGCATTAGCTGGCCTTGCAGAGAGCAGATATTGAGTGCACAGAGGTACCAAGCTGTATGATTACTCAGAGGTAGCTAGCTGTATGGTTACTCAGAGGTAGCTAGATGTATGGTTACTCAGAGGTAGCTAGCTGTATGGTTACTCAGAGGTAGCTAGATGTATGGTTACTCAGAGGTAGCTAGATGTATGGTTACTCAGAGGTAGCTAGGTGTATGGTTACTCAGAGGTAGCTAGATGTATGGTTACTCAGAGGTAGCTAGATGTTTTGTTACTCAGAGGTAGCTAGATGTATGGTTACTCAGAGGTAGCTAGCTGTATGGTTACTCAGAGGTATCTAGATGTATGGTTACTCAAGGTAGCTAGCTGTATGGTTACTCAGAGGTAGCTAGATGTATGGTTACTCAGAGGTAGCTAGATGTATGGTTACTCAGAGGTAGCTAGCTGTATGGTTACTCAGAGGTAGCTAGCTGTTTTGTTACTCAGAGGTAACTAGCTGTATGTGTAACAGGGTTGTTACTGTTTCCACTTGGCACTGCAGAAATATGTATTTGATGTTTGTGTATTCCTATTGGTTGGTTGAATATACATATCAATAAGGTGTTATGCCATTGGTCCTGCTTGCAGATATGGGGAGATCGCAAATGTAAATTCTTCCCAGTCTGATATTGACATGCAAGCAATAAGTCACATTCTGAAATACTGTATTCTACTGTCATATTTATATTGTTTAAGAGTTCACTATGTGCATGTCCTGGTGTGTATATACACAGAGCGGTGAAAAAGTATTTTCCCCCTTTCTGATTGTCTCTATTCTTGCATATTTTTTATACTGAATGTTATCAGATCTTCAACCACAACCTAATAATAGATAAAAGGGGACCTGAGTATACAAATAACAAAAAATGTATACTTATTTTATTTATTTAATTAATAAAGTTATGCAACACCCAATTCCCCTGTGTGAAATAGTAATTGCTACCTTTAACTGCAATGACTACAATCAAAGACTTCCTGCAGTTGTTGATCAGCCTCCCACATCCCTGTGGAGGAATGTTGGCCCACTCTTGCATGCAGAACATTCTCCTGTATGTACACGGTACCTGATAGATATTAGGGGCATCTAGGGACGTGCTTTTGTATGTTATTGCTGTAAAAGTGAGTTAGCTAGCATGCTCTAATTGGATGTTATTGCTGTAAAAGTGAGTTAGCTAGCATGCTCTAATTGGATGTTATTGCTGTAAAAGTGAGTTAGCTAGCATGCTCTAATTGGATGTTATTGCTGTAAAAGTGAGTTAGCTAGCATGCTCTAATTGGATGTTATTGCTGTAAAAGTGAGTTAGCTAGCATGCTCTAATTGGATGTTATTGCTGTAAAAGTGAGGTAGCTAGCATGCTCTAATTGTAATGGTCACGTTAGCTCCCTGCTAATTCACAGTTATGTTAACAGACAAATCACAAATCTACAAAATACTGTTGTCCTGCACATCTAATGTGCTTCCTTGTGTCTATCGTCAGAATAAAAAACAATCAACTGGGCTCGCTGGCTGGACAGTGCTGTCTTTAAATACACAACGCAAGAGAGTTATGAAGTATCATCACATCTGTTACACTGGTACCGAGACCAGTCTTCTTGTCTTCGCTGGACAGCTGTTACATGTGGTTACTCAGAGGTCCAATGCCTTCCGAAAGTTTTCACACCCCTTGACCTATTGCATATTTTGTTGTGTTACCACCTGAATTCAAAATGTAATACATAGATGTTTTTCTCAGTTATCCACACACAATACCTCATAATGACAAAGTGAAAACATGTTTTTAGAAACTTTTTGAAAATGTATTGAAAATAAATATAGACATTTCTAAATTACATAAGTATTCCCACCCCTGAATCAATACGTTGTAGAGGCACCTTTGGCAGCGATTACAGCTGTGAGTCTGTTTGGGTAAGTCTTGAAGAGCTTTCTACACCTGGATTGTGCAACATTTGACCATTATTCTTTTCAAAACTCTTCAAGCTCTGTCAAATTGTTGATCATTGCTAGACAACCATTTTCAGGTCTTGCCATAGATTTTCAAGTAGATTTAACTTTAAAAAACGCCCCAGTCCTTCACAATTACAAGCATACCATAACATGACGCAGCCACCACTATGCTTGGACATATCTAGTAGTACTCAGTAATGTGTTGTATTGGATTTGCCCCAAACATAACACTTTGAATTCAGGACAAAAAGTTAATTGTTTTGCCACATTTTTGCAGTATTACTTTAGTGCCTTGTTGCAAACAGGATGCATGTTTTGGAATATCTTTATTCTGTACAGGCTTCCTTCTTTTCACTCTGTCATTTAGGTTAGCATTGGGGAGTAACTACAATGTTGTTGATCCATCCTCAGTTTTCTCCTATTACAGCCATTAAACTGTAACTGTTTTAAAGTCACCATTGACCTAATGGTGAAATCCCTGAGCGGTTTCCTTTTACTCTGGCAACTGAGTTAGGAAGGACGCATGTACACTACCGTTGAAAAGTTTTGGGTCACTTAGAAAAGTTCTTGTTTTCTTGTTTTCTAGTCAAGACTTTGACAAGGTTATTTATCTGTTATTGTTATTGCACTGAGATGCAGTGTCTTAGACCACTGCACCACTCGGGAGTCCAAAATTCAACATAAATAATGATTTTTAATTTAATTAATAATTGTTTCCTTCAAACTTTGCTTTCATCAAAGAATCCTCCATTTGCAGTAATTCCAGCCTTGCAGACCTTTGGCATTCTAGTTGTCAATTTGTTGAGGTAATCTGAAGAGATTTCACCCCATGCTTCCTGAAGCACCTCCCACATGTTGGATTGGCTTGATGGGCACTTCTTATGTACCATACGGTCAAGCTGCTCCCACAACAGCTCAATAGGGTTGAGATCTGGTGACTGTGCTGGACACTCCATTATAGACAGAATACCAGCTAACTGCTTCTTCCATAAAAAAGTTATTGCATAGTTTGGAGTTGTGCTTTGGGTCATTGTCCTATTGTAGGAGGAAAATGGCTCCAATTAAGCGTTGTCCATAGGGTATGGCACAGCGTTGCAAAATTTAGTTATAACCTTCCTTCTTCAAGATCCCTTTAACCCTGTACAAATCTCCCACTTTACCACCACCAAAGCACCCCCAGACCATCACATTGCATCCACCATGCTTGACAGATGGTGACAAAAACTCCTCCAGCATCTTTTCATTTTTTTCTGCGTCTCACAAATGTTCTTCTTTGTGATCTGAACACCTCAAACTTAGATTCGCCTGTCCATAACACTATTTTCCAATCTTCCTCTTTCCAGTGTCTGCGAGGTACCCTCTCCTAATGACATCATCCATTTCTGGCACCACTGAAACATGATTACGTTTTAGAAGATATTCGCAGTTGCATGCTGAATGGAACCTCGAGCTTCCGTACTGGGCCACTACAAACATAGAAATATAAACATATAAACAAACACATAAATAAGGTACATGAATACTTTAAGTCTACATACTTTCAAGATTTACAGCTTTACAAAGCGGTATGATATTTAGATATTTTTTTAATAAAGAAATATGTGGAGAAATTTTGTTATAGAGAATATCCCTCTTAATTATTGTCTATACTTACAGAATACATTATATATGTATATGTAATTTATTTATATATTCCATAAACAATCTGACGTTTCCAGCTACAATAGTCATTTACAACATTAACAAAGTCTACACTGCATTTCTGATCAATTAGATGTTATTTTAATGGACAAAAAAAATTCTAAGTGACCCCAAACTTTTGAATGGTAGTGTAGATATGTGTTTGGGGTCACTTAGAAATGTTCTTGTTTTTAAAAGAAAAGCACCTTTTTTGTCCATTACATTTTTTATGGAATATCTACATAGGTTTACAGAGGCCCATTATCAGCAACCATCACTCCTGTGTTCCAATGGCACGTTGTGTTAGCTAATCCAGGTTTATCATTTGAAATGGCTAATTGATCCTTTTGCAATTATGTTAGAACAGCTGAAAACTGTTGTTCTGATTAAAGACACAATAGAACTGGCCTTCTTAGACTAGTTGAGTATCTAGAGCATCAGCATTTGTGGTTCGATTATTGGCTCGAAATGGCCAGAAACAGACCTTTCTTTTGAAACTCATCAGTCTTTTCTTGTTCTGAGAAATTAAGGCCATTCCTTGCGAGAAATTGCCAATAATCTGAAGATCTCGTACAACGCTGTGTACTACTCCCTTGCCTCGCAAGTCCTCAACTGGCAGCTTCATTAAATAGTACCAGCAAAACACCAGTCTCTACTATTTAATGAAGCTGGCAGATGAGGACTCTTATAAAAACATGGCACTTCGCCGCCCTTCACCCTCACAGACATCACTCCAGACTAGAGGTCGACCGATTATGATTTTTCACCGCC
This sequence comes from Oncorhynchus nerka, assembly GCF_034236695.1. Classification (NCBI taxonomy): domain Eukaryota; kingdom Metazoa; phylum Chordata; class Actinopteri; order Salmoniformes; family Salmonidae; genus Oncorhynchus; species Oncorhynchus nerka. The sequence goes on from NC_088397.1 coordinate 87,294,934, forward strand.
GATAGTGACACCGATTATTGGAGGACCAAAATAAGCCTATACTGTTACGTCTAAATGAGTGAAGAGGTGTGGAGTCAGGCGCAGAGAGCAAAGGATGTGGGAAAAACAACACGCTTTAATGTCCTGGAAACATAACATGAACAAAAGTGGAAACACAAATGAACAGAAATATAAACGGACAGCGTGAAACCCAAATGCCAACAAAAAATACACTCAAACAAAGAAACAGGAGAACAAGCCCGCACGAAACAGAAGCGGGCTGAACAGACTTTATATAACCCTATCCTAACAACCAAACAAGAACAGGTGATACCAATTAGACAGAACTAAACGAACACAGAACAACGGATCAGCGATAGCTAGTAGACCGGCGACGACGACCGCCGAGCGCCACCCGAACAAGAAGGGGAGTCACCTTCGGTAATATTCGTGACATATACCTATTAATTTCACCATTTTTTTATTTTTTATTTGTAATAATGACAATTACAACAATACTGAATGAACACTTATTTTAACTTAATAAAAATACATCAATAAAAATCCATTTAGCCTCAAATAAATAATGAAACATGTTCAATTTGGTTTAAATAATGCAAAAACAAAGTGTTGGAGAAGTAAAAGTGCAATATGTGCCATGTAAAAAAGCTAACGTTTGAGTTCCTTGCTCAGAACATGAGAACATATGAAAGTTGGTGGTTCCTTTTAACATGAGACTTCAATATTCCAAGGTAAGAGGTTTTAGGTTGTAGTTAATATAGTTTTATAGGACTATTTCTCTCTATACTATTTGTATTTCATATACCTTTGACTATTGGATGTTATAGGCACTTTAGTATTGCCAGTGTAACAGTATAACTTCTGTCCCTCTCCTCGCCCCTACCTGGGCTCGAACCAGGAACACATCGACAACAGCCACACTCGAAGCAGCGTTACCCATACAGAGCAAGGGGAATAACTACTCCAAGTCTCAGAACGAGTGACGTTTGAAACGCTATTAGCGCGCACCACGCTAACTAGCTAGCCATTTCACATCGGTTACACCAGCCATTAGGGTGATAGGCTTGAAGTCATAAACAGCGCTGTGCTTGTGAAGAGCTGATGGCAAAACGCACGAAAGTGCTGTTTGAATGAATGCTTACGAGCCTGCTGCTGCCTACCATTGCTCAGTCAGACTGCTCTATAAAATATCAAATCATAGACTTAATTATAACATAATAACACACAGAAATACGAGCCTTTGGTCATTAATATGGTTGAATCCGGAAACTATCATTTCGAAAACAAAACATTTATTCTTTCAGTGAAATAAGGAACCGTTCGGTATTTTATCTAACGGGTGGCATCCATAAGTCTAAATATTCTTGTTACATTGTACAACCTTCAATGTTATGTCATAATTACGTAAAATTCTGGCAAATTAGTTCGCAATGAGCCAGGCTGCCCAAACTGTTGCATATACCCTGACTCTGCGTGCAATGAACGCAAGAGAAGTGACACAATTTCACCTGGTTAATATTGCCTGCTAACCTGGATTTATTTGAGCTAAATATGCAGGTTTAAAAATATATACTTCTGTGTATTGATTTTAAGAAAGACATTGGTGTTTATGGTTAGGTACAGTCGTGCAACGATTATATGTAACGCAGGACACGCAAGATAAACTAGAAATATCAAACATGTGTAGTTAACTAGTTATTAAGATGAATTGATTGTTTTTTAGGAGATAAGTTTATTGCTAGCTAGCAAATTACCTTGGCTTACTGCATTCGCGTAACAGGCAGGCTCCTCGTGGAGTGCAATGAGAGGCAGGTGGTTAGAGCGTTAGACTAGTTAACCGTAAGGTTGCAAGATTGAATCCCAGGGCTGACAAGGTAAAAATCTGTCGCTCTGCCCCTGAACAAGGCAGTTAACCCACCGTTCCTAGGCCATCATTGAACATAAGAATGTGTTCTTAACTGACTTGCCTAGTTAAATAAAGGTGTAAAAAAATATATGTATATATATATATTTTAAACGGCAAAATCGGCATCCAAAAATACCGATATCCGATTGTTGTGAAAACTTGAAATCGGCCCGAATTAATCGGCCATTCCGATTAATCGGGTGACCTGTATTCCAGACCCAGCCAATGATTTCAACTGTAAACAGGGATGATTTATTTGTGAGCCTTTTGTGCTGGCCAACTTTCCATATTGGTTGTTCAATTTAAATTACGGCAAATTATAAAAGAATGGCCTGAACAAGTCTAGTTTCGGACATTGACAGCGATGAAGACTGAGAAGAGAATGGTGGTTGACATGCAACTGATTTACAGATTAAATGTATCTTGACCTTGCCCTTTCACTGACCTGACATCAAAAGCACTTTATAGTCTTTACTTCAAGGTCTCCCTTCAATTGTCATTGATATCAAATCAAATCAAATCAAATCAAATTTATTTATATAGCCCTTCGTACATCAGCTGATATCTCAAAGTGCTGTACAGAAACCCAGCCTAAAACCCCAAACAGCAAACAATGCAGGTGTAAAAGCACGGTGGCTAGGAAAAACTCCCTAGAAAGGCCAAAACCTAGGAAGAAACCTAGAGAGGAACCAGGCTATGTGGGGTGGCCAGTCCTCTTCTGGCTGTGCCGGGTAGAGATTATAACAGAACATGACCAAGATGTTCAAATGTTCATAAATGACCAGCATGGTCGAATAATAATAATAAGGCAGAACAGTTGAAACTGGAGCAGCAGCACAGTCAGGTGGACTGGGGACAGCAAGGAGTCATCATGTCAGGTAGTCCTGGGGCACGGTCCTAGGGCTCAGGTCCTCCGAGAGAGAGAGAAAGAAAGAGAGAATTAGAGAGAGCATATGTGGGGTGGCCAGTCCTCTTCTGGCTGTGCCGGGTGGAGATTATAACAGAACGTGGCCAAGATGTTCAAATGTTCATAAATGACCAGCATGGTTGAATAATAGTAAGGCAGAACAGTTGAAACTGGAGCAGCAGCATGGCCAGGTGGACTGGGGACAGCAAGGAGTCATCATGTCAGGTAGTCCTGGGACATGGTCCTAGGGCCCAGGCCAGTTGAAACTGGAGCAGCAGCATGGCCAGGTGGACTGGGGACAGCAAGGAGTCATCATGTCAGGTAGTCCTGGGGCATGGTCCTAGGGCTCAGGTCCTCCGAGAGAGAGAAAGAAAGAGAGAAGGAGAGAATTAGAGAACGCACACTTAGATTCACACAGGACACCGAATAGGACAGGAGAAGTACTCCAGATATAACAAACTGACCCTAGCCCCCCGACACATAAACTAATGCAGCATAAATACTGGAGGCTGAGACAGGAGGGGTCAGGAGACACTGTGGCCCCATCTGAGGACACCCCCGGACAGGGCCAAACAGGAAGGATATAACCCCACCCACTTTGCCAAAGCACAGCCCCCACACCACTAGAGGGATATCTTCAACCACCAACTTACCATCCTGAGACAAGGCCGAGTATAGCCCACAAAGATCTCCGCCACGGCACAACCCAAGGGGGGGGCGCCAACCCAGACAGGCCGACCACAACAGTGAATCAACCCACCCAGGTGACGCACCCCCCCCCAGGGACGGCATGAGAGAGCCCCAGTAAGCCAGTGAGATTTAGATTTGAAAAGCTTTAGGCTAAAAGTCCCTGCTTTAAATTGCTGTGACTTCATGACTACTTTGACTTAACAGAGGTGTTTTGCCATTCAGTCCATTCAAAAAAAATTCAATGCTTTCCAATAACTTATTTTGTTTCCTTACTATTGACTGCCTCCACCTTGTGTCAAGCAAAAACTGCAGTCGCTTGTACTCAATGTATAAAAGCTATGAATTCCTATAGTGTAAATCCATGAAAACTGTCGCAACCTTGTGCTAAGCAATACAACGGCAATCGTCGGTATTCAATGTAAAAAGATATTGAATACATATAAATGCATCAAAACAGCGACAGAATACATAGATTTCAGTCAGATGCACACACACACACATTGTACTTTCCCTTCATGAAACATTATGTGTACACTCTACAGTTTGCACAGATTCTCTTTTCACCTCATGTCTCTGGGCAGCAGCCACAATATGTTACAGTGACTGGTGGGAGTGAATAATGTGTCTTCCACTGAGTAATGGGAACGGAAAACAAACCACAAACAAATCTACGCCGAGCCATTTTTCAGTCCGCTTTTAAAAAGCCTTCATCTTGTCCTGGACGAGATTGTGTCACCTAAGATTGCATCAGCCAGAACAGGAGCACAAGGAGAATGTCTCAGACACAGGAAAACAGAACGGAGACAAATGTTTTAGTTTACAGTGATTGCGGGTATATCTAGCAGCATCTTTTGTCTCTCAGCAACTCTCTCTTGTTCTGTATTTCAGGAAGATTAAGTAGAAAAAAATAAGAAAAAACAGGAATATAAATTAGAATCAATTTCCCATACTCTTTCCCATTTGTCTTCCCTCAGAGAGGGAAAGCAGTCCCTGAAACCAGGTTGTTCATACCCATCTCAGAGTATACAAATACACACACACACACACACACACACACACACACACACACACACACACAAACCGACCAACCCACACACACCCAAACCGATACACGGACACACATAGACACACACACACTGACAGAAACACGCACACACACAAACACACACACACACACACTGACACTCACCCACACTGTATTTGATCTTTGCACTGCATTTATTAATGCATGAACTATAAGATTTATGATTACCAATTGATATTAGCATTTGCTTGAGAAGCCCACATGGACAATCAATATATATTTGCCATTGCCAGAAACAACAGTGGAGGACAGTGAGAGCAGAGGAGAATGGATATAGGCTACTATATCATTGTCTAAATGGTGGTGTTCCTATTATTATTTGCAGATAGGATAATAAGCTAATGTTGGATTAGCCATGGTCCTTGGGGTTTATAACACATTTATACACACACACACACACACACACACACACACACACACACACACACACACACACACACACACACACACACACACACACACACACACACACACACACACACACACAGCTAAAAGAGGTTGCCACAGTTCCTCTATATAGTCTATCATTCTCTGGCTGTTTCCATTCTCTGCCTGCCTCTGTCTCTCCCAGTCTGGAAGTGAGTCCATAAATATAGTATGGTTGTTACTCATATCCACTGAGCACACAAAGCAGATCCTAACTCAATTCCCAGATCGTAATCGTTCCAGCTCTACATCCCCTTAGCCAAACTCTGTCCCATTTCACCCATAATCAGCTGTACACTCTCTGACTGGCCTTTGTGAAAGCCCGGACACAAAACAACACAACAATGCCATGTATCCTGAAACTAAAAGCCTGCCAACTGGCTCAGAGAGAGAGAGAGGAGTTTGGAGGGTATTCGCTAGCCACTGTCAAAGTCGTCCATCAAGTCATCTTTTACAGGGGAGCAAGCTGAACTAGAATCTTGAGGGTATTCCCTCTTGACATTGTGAACTGAGGCGATTTATCTATTTAAGACTGCATTACTCATGCGGCAATGCAGAGCAAGAGTTGTGGCATTTTCATTAGGTTCCACATTTTTCACCTCTTAATTAGATCTAGTTTTGCTGGCAGGGGAAAACTATCAGTATCTGCACCCATTATTTACTCTCCCAAGGACCACAAATATTAGTATTCCAAGGGAGTGCCTGCCTTGAATTATTATTTTTTATTTTTTAATTGCAATATCCCTTTTGTTTACTGTTCTCTGGGAGTCAAATGATATAGTCACATTTAGATAATATATTGACCCTAAGAAAAAAAGCAATTCGTGATTCAGATTTAACACAAACACGCCTTTTTCCTGGACCGGGCCGGGTTTTCAGGAATCGATAATCTACAGTATCTCTCCAGCCCAATTGCATGTAGACATCAACACAGATGGGCAAATATACAGTACCAGTCAAAAGTTTGGACACACCTACTCATTCAAGGGTTTTTATTTATTTTTCCTATTTTCTACATTGTAGAATAATAGTGAAGACATTAAAACTATGAAAAAACACATATGGAATCATGCAGTAACCAAAAAAGTGTTAAACAAATAAAAATATATTTTACATTTGAGATTCATCAAAGTAGTACCTTGATGACAGCTTTGCACACTCTTGGCATTCTCTCAACCAGCTTTATGAGGAATGCTTTCCAACAGTCTTGAAGGAGTTCCAACATATGCTGAGCAGTTGTTGGATGCTTTTCTGCTGAGGTCGGGTGATTGTGGATGCCAGGTCATCTGATGCAGCACTCCATCACTCTCCTTCTTGGTCAAATAGCCCTCACACAGCCTGGAGGTGTGTTGTGTCTTTGTCCTGTTGGAAAACAAATGATAGTCCCACTAAACGCAAACCAGATTGGATGGTGTATCGCTGCAGAATGTTGTGGTAGCCATGCGGGCAGGTGCGGGCAGCAATCGGTTGAAGAGCATGCATTTAGTTTTACTAGCATTTAAGAGCAGTTGGAGGCCACGGAAGGAGAGTTGTATGACATTGAAGCTCGTTTGGAGGTTTGTCCTATCTTCTGTATACCACCCCTACCTTGTCACAGCACAATTGATTAGCTCAAATGCATTAAGAAGGAAAGAAATTCCATAAATTAACTTTTAACAAGGCACACCTGTTAACTGAAATGCATTCCAGGTGATTACTTCATGAAGCTGGTTGAGAGAATGCTAAGAGTGTGCAAAACTGTCATCAAGGCAAAGGAAATCATCGAGGTGTGCTTCTCTTTTTCCTGCTTGTGGATCGTAGGCTATCCCTTTACGTGTATATAGATGTGTATCTTGACGATATCGTTGTTTTTATTTAAAAAATATATTTTTTTTAAAGATTTCAAAAATTTAAATGAGAAGAGCATGTGCCTCGACAAAGCAACACAAAGTTCACAGAATCACAAAATCAAGTGCTGAGTCAGAACTACAGGAAACGTATGATCTCTGTAATTGCTACTTTGAAGAATATATATATACAGTATATGGTTGAAGTCGGAAGTTTACATACACTTAGGTTGGAGTCATTAAACTCGTTTTTCAACCACTCCACAAATGTCTTGTTAACAAACTATAGTTTTGGCAAGTCAGTTAGGACATCTACTTTGTGCAAGACACAAGTCATTTTTCTAACAATTGTTTACAGACAGATTATTTCACTTATAATTCAGTGTATCACAATTCCAGTGGGTCAGAAGTGTCCATACACTAAGTTGACTGTGCCTTCAAACAGCTTGGAAAATTTCAGAAAATTATGTCATAGCTTTAGAAGCTTCTGATAGGCTAATTGACATCATTTGAGTCAATTGGAGGTGTACCTGTGGATGTATTTCAAGGCCTACCTTCAAACTCAGTACCTCTTTGCTTGACATCATGAGAAAATTGAGATCATGATTGACATCACACTCAAGGTACTAAACGATATCATAACCGCCATCGATAAAAGACAGTATTGTGCAGCCGTCTTCATCGACCTTGCCAAGGCCTTCGACTCTGTCAATCACCATATTCTTATCGGCAGACTCAGTAGCCTCGGTTTTTCGGATGACTGCCTTGCCTGGTTCACCAATTACTTTGCAGACAGAGTTCAGTGTGTCAAATCGGAGGGCATGCTGTCCGGTCCTCTGGCAGTCTCTATGGGGGTGCCACAGGGTTCAATTCTCTTTTCTCTGTATATATCAATGATGTTGCTCTTGCTGCGGGCGATTCCCTGATCCACCTCTACGCAGACGACACCATTCTATATACTTTCGGCCCGTCATTGGACACTGTGCTATCTAACCTCCAAACGAGCTTCAATGCCATACAACACTCCTTCCGTGGCCTCCAACTGCTCTTAAACGCTAGTAAAACCAAATGCATGCTTTCCAACCGATCGCTGCCTGCACCCGCATGCCCGACTAGCATCACCACCCTGGATGGTTCCGACCTTGAATATGTGGACATCTATAAGTACCTAGGTGTCTGGCTAGACTGCAAACTCTCCTTCCAGACTCATATCAAACATCTCCAATCGAAAATCAAATCAAGAGTCGGCTTTCTATTCCGCAACAAAGCCTCCTTCACTCACGCCGCCAAGCTTACCCTAGTAAAACTGACTATCCTACCGAACCTCGACTTCCAACACTCTACTCAGCAAACTGGATGCAGTCTATCACAGTGCCATCCGTTTTGTCACTAAAGCACCTTATACCACACACCACTGCGACATGTAAATCAAATCAAATCAAATTTTATTTGTCACATACACATGGTTAGCAGATGTTAATGCGAGTGTAGCGAAATGCTTGTGCTTCTAGTTCCGACAATGCAGTGATAACCAACAAGTAATCTAACTAACAATTCCAAAACTACTGTCTTATACACAGTGTAAGGGGATAAGGAATATGTACATAAGGATATATGAATGAGTGATGGTACAGAGCAGCATACAGTAGATGGTATCGAGTACAGTATATACATATGAGATGAGTATGTAGACAAAGTAAACAAAGTGGCATAGTTAAAGTGGCTAGTGACATAAGGATGCAGTCGATGATCTAGAGTACAGTATATACGTATGCATATGAGATGAATAATGTAGGGTAAGTAACATTATATAAGGTAGCATTGTTTAAAGTGGCTAGTGATATATTTACATCATTTCCCATCAATTCCCATTATTAAAGTGGCTGGAGTTGGGTCAGTGTCAATGACAGTGTGTTGGCAGCAGCCACTCAATGTTAGTGGTGGCTGTTTAACAGTCTGATGGCCTTGAGATAGAAGCTGTTTTTCAGTCTCTCGGTCCCAGCTTTGATGCACCTGTACTGACCTCGCCTTCTGGATGATAGCGGGGTGAACAGGCAGTGGTTCGGGTGGTTGATGTCCTTGATGATCTTTATGGCCTTCCTGTAACATCGGGTGGTGTAGGTGTCCTGGAGGGCAGGTAGTTTGCCCCCGGTGATGCGTTGTGCAGACCTCACTACCCTCTGGAGAGCCTTACGGTTGAGGGCGGAGCAGTTGCCTTACCAGGCGGTGATACAGCCCGCCAGGATGCTCTCGATTGTGCATCTGTAGAAGTTTGTGAGTGCTTTTGGTGACAAGCCGAATTTCTTCAGCCTCCTGAGGTTGACGACGCTGTCAGTGTGAGTGGACCAATTCAGTTTGTCTGTGATGTGTATGCCGAGGAACTTAAAACTTGCTACCCTCTCCACTACTGATCCATCGATGTGGATAGGGGGGTGTTCCCTCTGCTGTTTCCTGAAGTCCACAATCATCTCCTTAGTTTTGTTGACGTTGAGTGTGAGGTTATTTTCCTGACACCACACTCCGAGGGCCCTCACCTCCTCCCTGTAGGCCGTCTCGTCGTTGTTGGTAATCAAGCCTACCACTGTTGTGTCGTCCGCAAACTTGATGATTGAGTTGGAGGCGTGCGTGGCCACGCAGTCGTGGGTGAACAGGGAGTACAGGAGAGGGCTCAGAACGCACCCTTGTGGGGCCCCGTGTTGAGGATCAGCGGGGAGGAGATGTTGTTGCCTACCCTCACCACCTGGGGGCGGCCCGTCAGGAAGTCCAGTACCCAGTTGCACAGGGCGGGTCGAGACCCAGGGTCTCGAGCTTGATGACGAGCTTGGAGGGTACTATGGTGTTGAATGCCGAGCTGTAGTCGATGAACAGCATTCTCACATAGGTATTCCTCTTGTCCAGGTGGGTTAGGGCAGTGTGCAGTGTGGTTGAGATTGCATCGTCTGTGGACCTATTTGGGCGGTAAGCAAATTGGAGTGGGTCTAGGGTGTCAGGTAGGGTGGAGGTGATATGGTCCTTGACTAGTCTCTCAAAGCACTTCATGATGACGGAAGTGAGTGCTACGGGGCGGTAGTCGTTTAGCTCAGTTACCTTAGCTTTCTTGGGAACAGGAACAATGGTGGCCCTCTTGAAGCATGTGGGAACAGCAGACTGGTATAGGGATTGATTGAATATGTCCGTAAACACACCGGCCAGCTGGTCTGCGCATGCTCTGAGGGCGCGGCTGGGGATGCCGTCTGGGCCTGCAGCCTTGCGAGGGTTAACACGTTTAAATGTCTTACTCACCTCGGCTGCAGTGAAGGAGAGACCGCATGTTTTCGTTGCAGGCCGTGTCAGTGGCACTGTATTGTCCTCAAAGCGGGCAAAAAAGTGATTTAGTCTGCCTGGGAGCAAGACATCCTGGTCCGTGACTGGGCTGGGTTTCTTCTTGTAGTCCGTGATTGACTGTAGACCCTGCCACATGCCTCTTGTGTCTGAGCCATTGAATTGAGATTCCACTTTGTCTCTGTACTGACGCTTAGCTTGTTTAATAGCCTTGCGGAGGGAATAGCTGCATTGTTTATATTCGGACATGTTACCAGACACCTTGCCCTGATTAAAAGCAGTGGTTCGCTTTCAGTTTCACGCGAATGCTGCCATCAATCCACGGTTTCTGGTTTGGGAATGTTTTTATCGTTGCTATGGGAACGACATCTTCGACGCACGTTCTAATGAACTCGCACACCGAATCAGCGTATTCGTCAATATTTCCATCTGACGCAATACGAAACATGTCCCAGTCCACGTGATGGAAGCAGTCTTGGAGTGTGGAGTCAGCTTGGTCTGACCAGCGTTGGACAGACCTCAGCGTGGGAGCCTCTTGTTTTAGTTTCTGCCTGTAGGCAGGGATCAGCAAAATGGAGTCGTGGTCAGCTTTTCCGAAAGGGGGCGGGGCAGGGCCTTATATGCGTCGCGGAAGTTAGAGTAACAATGATCCAAGGTTTTACCACCCCTGGTTGCGCAATCGATATGCTGATAAAATTTAGGGAGTCTTGTTTTCAGATTAGCTTTGTTAAAATCCCCAGCTACAATGAATGCAGCCTCCGGATAAATGGTTTCCAGTTTGCAAAGAGTTAAATAAAGTTTGTTCAGAGCCATCGATGTGTCTGCTTGGGGGATATATACGGCTGTGATTATAATCGAAGAGAATTCTCTTGGAAGATAATGCGGTCTACATTTGATTGTGAGGAATTCTAAATCAGGTGAACAGAAGGATTTGAGTTCCTGTATGTTTCCTTCATCACACCATGTCTCGTTAGTCATGAGGCATACGCCCCGCCACTCTTCTTACCAGAAAGATGTTTGTTTCTGTCGGCGCGATGCGTGGAGAAACCCGTTGGCTGCACCGCATCGGATAGCGTCTTCCCAGTAAGCCATGTTTCCGTGAAGCAGAGAACGTTGCAGTCTCTGATGTCCCTCTGGAATGCTACCCTTGCTCGGATTTCGTCAACCTTGTTGTCAAGAGACTGGACATTGGTAAGAAGAATGCTGGGGAGTGGTGCGCGATGTGCCCTTTTTCGGAGTCTGACCAGAACACCGCCTCGTTTCCCTCTTTTTCGGAGTCGTTTCCTTGGGTCGCTGCATGCGATCCATTCCGTTGTCCTGTTTGTAAGGCAGAACACCGGATCCGCGTCGCGGAAAACATATTCTTGGTCGTACTGATGGTGAGTTGACGCTGATCTTATATTCAGTAGTTCTTCTTGACTGTATGTAATGAAACCTAAGATGACCTGGGGTACTAATGTAAGAAATAACACGTAAAAAAACAAAAAACTGCATAGTTTCCTAGGAACGCGAAGCGAGGCGGCCATCTCAGTCGGCGCCGGAAGTATGCTCTAGTCGGCTGGCCCTCGCTACATATTCGTCGCCAGACCCACTGGCAGACCCACTGGCTCCAGGTCATCTACAAGTCCATGCTAGGTAAAGCTCCGCCTTATCTCAGTTCACTGGTCACGATGGCAACACCCATCCGTAGCACGCGCTCCAGCAGGTGTATCTCATTGATCATCCCTAAAGCCAACACCTCATTCGGCCGCCTTTCGTTCCAGTACTCTGCTGCCTGTGACTGGAACGAATTGCAAAAATCGCTGAAGTTGGAGACTTTTATCTCCCTCACCAACTTCAAACATCAGCTATCTGAGCAGCTAACGGATCGCTGCAGCTGTACATAGTCTATTGGTAAATAGCCCACCCATTTTCACCTACCTCATCCCCATACTGTTTTATTTATTTACTTTTCTGCTCTTTTGCACACCAATATCTCTACCTGTACATGACCATCTGATCATTTATCACTCCATTATTCGCCTACCTCATGCCTTTTGCACACATTGTATATAGACTCCCCCCCCTTTTTTTCTACTGTGTTATTGACTTGTTAATTGTTTACTCCATGTGTAACTCTGTGCTGTCTGTTCACACTGCTATGCTTTATCTTGGCCAGGTCGCAGTTGCAAATGAGAACTTGTTCTCAACTAGCCTACCTGGTTAAATAAAGGTGAAATAAAAAATAAAATAAAAACATCGGCAGTGTATCAAATACTTGTTCTCCCCACTGTAGATACTTTTGTACCTGTTTCCTCCAGCATCTTCACAAAGGTCCTTTGCTGTTGTTCTGGGATTGATTTGCACTTTTTGCACCAAAGTACGTTTATCTTTAGGAGATACTCTAAAATACCCTAACCCATACTCTCCTTCCTGAGTATGATGGATGCGTGGTCCCATGGTGTTTATACTTGCGTACTATTGTTTTCAGATGAACATGGTACCTTCAGCCATTTGGAAATTGCTCCCAAGGATGAACCAGACTTGTGGAGGTCTACAATTTTTTTCTGAGATCTCATGAAAATCTTTGGAGGGAGCTGAAAGTCTGTATTGCCCAGCGACAGCCCCAAAACCTGAAGGATCTGGAGAAGGTCTGTATGGAGGAGTTGGCCAAAATCCCTGCTGCAGTGTGTGCAAAACCTGGTCAAGAACTACAGGAAACGTATGATCTCTGTAATTGCAAACAAAGATTTCTGTAACAAATATTAAGTTCTGCTTTTCTGATGTATCAAATACTTATGTCATGCAATAAAATGCAAATGAATTACTTAAAAATCATACAATGTGATTTTCTGGATTTTTGTTTTAGATTCCGTCTCTCACAGTTGAAGTGTACCTATGATTTTAAAAAATTACAGACCTCTACATGCTTTGTAAGTAGGAAAACCTGCAAAATCGGCAAATACTTGTTCTCCCCACTGTATATCCATAATAAAACGAATCCTATATCGACATAACCTGAAAGGCCGCTTAGCAAGGAAGAAGCAACTGCTCCAAAACCGACATAGAAAAGAGACTACGGTTTGCAACTGCACATGGGAACATGTCCTCTGGTCTGATGAAACAAAAATAGAACTGTTTGGCCATCATTATGTTTGGAGGAAAAAGGGGGAGGCTTGGAAGCTGAAAAACACCATCCCAACCGTGATGCACGGGGGTGGCAGCATCATGTTGTGGGGTGCTTTGTTGCAGGAGGGACTGGTGCACTTCACAAAATAGATGGCGTCATGAGGGAGGAAAATGATGTGGATATATTGAAGCAACATCTCAAGACATCAGTCGGGAAGTTAAAGCTTGATCGCAAATGAGTCTTCCAAATGGACAATGACCCCAAGCATACTTCCAAAGTTGTGGAAAAATGGCTTAAGGACAACAAAGTCAAGGTATTGGAGTGGCCTGACCTCAAAGTCCTGACCTCAATCCTACAGAAAATTTGTGGGCAGAACTGAAAAAGTGTGTGCGAGCAAGGAGGCCTACACACCTGACGCAGTTGCACCAGCTCTGTCAAGAGGAATGGGCAAAAATTCACCCAACTTATTGTGGGAAGCTTGTAGAAGGCTACGCAAAATGTTTTACTCAAGTTAAACAATTTAAAGGCAATGCTACCAAATACTAATTGAGTGTATGTAAACTTCTGACCCATTGGGAATATGATGAATGAAATAAAAGCTGAAATAACTTGTTCTCTCTACTATTATTCTGACATTTCACATTCTTAAAATAAAGTGGTTATCCTAACTGACCCAAAACAGGGAATTTTTACATATTTACATTTACATTTAAGTCATTTAGCAGACGCTCTTATCCAGAGCGACTTACAAATTGGTGCATTCACCTTATGACCTCCAGTGGAACAGTAGTGCATCTAAATCTTTTCAGGGGGAGGGGGGGTGAGAGGGATTACTTTATCCTATCCTAGGTATTCCTTAAAGAGGTGGGGTTTCAGGTGTCTCCGGAAGGTGGTGATTGACTCCGCTGTCCTGGCGTCGTGAGGGAGTTTGTTCCACCATTGGGGGGCCAGAGCAGCGAACAGTTTTGACTGGGCTGAGCGGGAACTGTACTTCCTCAGTGGTAGGGAGGCGAGCAGGCCAGAGGTGGATGAACGCAGTGCCCTTGTTTGGGTGTAGGGCCTGATCAGAGCCTGGAGGTACTGAGGTGCCGTTCCCCTCACAGCTCCGTAGGCAAGCACCATGGTCTTGTAGCGGATGCGAGCTTCAACTGGAAGCCAGTGGAGGGAGCGGAGGAGCGGGGTGACGTGAGAGAACTTGGGAAGGTTGAACACCAGACGGGCTGCGGCGTTCTGGATGAGTTGTAGGGGTTTAATGGCACAGGCAGGGAGCCTGTGCCATACAAATGATTAAATGTCAGGAATTGTGAAAAACAGAGTTTAAATGTATTTGGCTCAGGTGTATGTAAACTTCCGACTTCAACTATATATATATCCATATATATATCTATATCCATTAAAAATGTGCAGCACAAAGAAGAGGCCTGCTCTACTGAACTTCTTCAATAGGTGATGCATGGTTAAATCTACAACACACGGATCTATTTCCTTCTGGACAAGCGTGCCTCTTCAAAGAAGACCAGAGTGTGACATCAAAGGTCCCTTCATCTCCTTGAGGTTTGTCTTCCCTTCGTCTGTCTGTTTTTTAATCTACAGCCTTACAATCTTCCCCTCCTTGTTACGTCTAGCTATGTGTGGCTAATGAAGGTGCTTTTGTGCTTCACTCAAGGATATGATGTTCAATTAAAGATTCATCCAAAAACATATCTCACATTCTGACACATTGTCGATATTGCGCTGTTCTTAGAAACCATGAATAAAAATCTGATTGGAGAGTAGTATTGTACTCAGAGATAGTATCCTATACCTTGTCTTTGTCTAATAACTTGAAAAGGAGAATTGGGAAAATTAACTTAATGTCTGTACTTTAGTTTCGTAACTACATTTGATACTGTGCATGTTATTGTGGTGTAGGAAAATGTTGCCGCTGTCAATTATATTAGTTAAACGTTGATTGATTGTATATGATGAACAAAACCTGACTCCAATCCCTGATTTTGATATAAAGCATTGAATACCTAACCTAATTGTTGAAATACACTTAGCATTTGTGTTGGTAATAATAATGATAAGTGCTTGATTTAACACAACATTGGACAGCTCTGCTAAGTTACATGTTATTAAAAGTTGATGTAATTGCAAGGCCTTTTCACCAGAGATGTATTATGGAAAGCTAAATGCACATGGAGCCTACAATAACTTCTGCAGTTCTCTTTCACAACGATGCTATTGTGAGACTCCAATTCATGGCCCTGAACTGACAATCAATGCCATTGAAATCCATCTCAGAAAGACAGACACAGGAAAGTTCTGTCAGACGGCTTGGGCTGCTCCAAACAAACTTAGGTTCAGTGGTGGAAAAGGTACACAATTGGCATACTTGAGTAAAAGTAAAGATACCTAAATAGAAAATGACTCAAGTAAAACTGAAAGTTACCCAGTAAAAACCGACTTGAGTAAAAGTCTAAAAGTATTTGGTTTTAAATATACTTAAGTATCAAAAGTAAATGTAATTTCTCAAATGTACTTAAGTATCAAAAGTAAAAGTACAAGTATAAATAATTTCAAATTCCTTATATTAAGCAAAAGCAGATGGCCACATTTTCTAGTTTTTATTTATTTACAGATAGCCAGGGGCACACTCCAACTCTCAGACATAATTTACAAATGAAGCATGTGTTTAGTGAGTCCTCCAGATCAGAGGCAGTAAGGATGACCAGGAATGTTCTCTGTTTAGTGAGTCCTCCAGAACAGAGGCAGTAGGGATGACCAGGGATGTTCTCTTGATAAGTGTGTAAATTAGACCATTTTCCTGTCCTGCTAAGCATTCAAAATGTAAAAAGTACTTTTGGATGTCAGGGAAAATGTATGGAGTAAAAAGTACATCATTTTCTTTAGGAGTGCAGTGAAGTAAAAGTAGTCAAAAATATTCATAGTAAAGCAAAGTACAGATACACTAAAAACAACTTAAGTAGTACTTTAAAGTATTTTTACTTTAGTGCTTTTAGTGCTCAATGACAGACACTGCTTAGGTTACACGGTCTGAGATTTAAAATCAATCATTATTAACAACCATTTTAAAATGATGCCACTCAGCTCATTTTCAGTGATATTTTCAATGGCACTAATATCCACTTAACAATACAGATAAGCACATCCACACTGTGCTAAAAGCCCTCATTTTCCCCACTGCATAAAACCACTGTTTTGATCCCCGAACTTAGGCAGTTGGCTTCCAATAATTCATCACAGGAATCTGTTTGAAACTTGTGAAATAGTGTTCATTACCAACAATGTCTTACTTCTTATACACAGACTCACCAAGACTAGAACATGTCTGTCTCACAAACTGACAGGACATGTTCAGAGTAGCTGTTTCTTTCTCACATCAAATGTTAGGAGACATCACCTGGATGATGTGTTGTTGACTGCCAGCTCTCAGGAGGCTTCATTTTCATTTCCTAGCATGAAAACATTAGAAAATTACCATTCTGGGAAGGACTTTGAACACTCCTAATTCTCCTCAATGACAGACATAGAGCGTAATGAGATTTTTGCACTTGATTTGAAGGAACATCCTGGGGGGCATTACTGTGAATGCCCTGCACTCTCTGAAAAAACATTATGTGCAATGCTCAGGGACCTTGGACATCAAGGGGATGTGTAATATTGTAATATATGTCATATATTGTAATATATTGTAATATAGTGTAATGTATTTTTCCGCACATCATGATCAAATCATCAATAAGTGACCTTGAGTGAACTATCTTTTTAGGCTGACATTTTATTTGTATTTTTTATACATTTGTATGTTATATCTAGCCTAGGCCATGTCTCTCCTTTTTTTGTGAACCTTTTCCTATCACAGTGCATTTTCTTGTATGTAAAGCAAATACCTGAATCTGTGAGAAACCTACAATAAAGAAATATATAATTTATCTAATCTAAAACTGGGGGACTCAACATAGAACCATTTTTCCTAGGAGTCCTGTGTATCACTGGTAAAAGAGCTGTTCTCCGCCCCATCTTTATACTATGACATCACCATCTGTATACTATGACATCACCATCTTTATGCTATGACATCACCATCATTATACTTTGACATCACCATTGTTATACTATGACATTACCATATGTATATCATCTTTATACTATGACATCACCATCTTTATACTATGACATCACCATCTTTGTACTATGACATCACCATCTATATACTATGACATCACCATCTTTATACTGTGACATTAGCATATTTATTCAATTACATCATTATTGTCTGATTCATGACAGATCAGTAAGAGACAAGCTAATGCAGACTGCTCCCTAGTATACTATTCTATTCAATGATTATAAGAGTCTTAGCACCGGATAAGGATTCCTACAGTTTCTCCTTTCATTGTCCCCAGAGCCGTCTTACCAGAGTGTAAAATACTCCATCATTTCCATTTTAACAGTCCCTCACAGACACGAGCACATTAAGAGGCAACCCAGGAGGAAGTCCCCAGGCTTGTATTTGTATTAATCTTCCCGAAAGGGTTTTACAGGCCTTGGTCGGGTGAACGTGCCAGATAGGCTCCCTAAGCAATGATGCGCTGTATAAAAGAGACATTAATTAATGGAATAAACAACCTTTTATGAAAGGATACGGTGACAATAATATTATCTCTATGGGAACAGTTCATTTTTCTGTATTTATTGTGCTTCAATAGAGGATGAGAGGAAGTTTGGGGTTAACATGATTGTGCATATTGTCGCTGTCTGATGTAAACCTCCAAAACCAAAACTTACCAGGTAAAGGAAAAAATTATTTATTTCCCCCATTGACGAACACACAATTATGAAACTTCAAAAGCTATTTTTAATAAATTTTCTTGGTCCAAGAATCATGAAATGTTCAGTGAGGGAGTTACTGCTATCTATAAATGTAAAAATAAGAAAATGTAATTGGCAAAAATGTTGTTACACTGTTTTCATCAAACAATGACGATATGCTAATTGAAGAATTTAAGTTAAAGAACCAACTAGGGCCAATGATTATCATAGGCAAAATTACAAGTATTATGCTTTTCAATCAGCCCTCCCAAACAACTCACATATTATCATTCTCAGCTATTCGTGTTTATCGTTGGAGGCTGCTGAGGGGAGGACGGCTCATAATAATGGCCGGAATGGAGTAAATGGAATGATGTCAAACGTGGTTTTCATGTGTTTGATACCATTCCATTAACAATATTCCAGCCATTATACTCCATTCCAGCCATTATTATGAGTCATCCTCCCCTCAGCAGCCCCCACTGATGTTTACAGTGCATTCGGAAAGTATTCAGCCCACTTGACTTTTCCCACATTTTGTTACGTTACAACCTTAAATTTATGAAATATTTTTTTCCCTCATTAACCTACACACAATACCCCATAATAACAAAGCAATTAGCATTGTTTTTTTATGTTTGTAAATTAATTTAAAAAATTAAAAAACAGAAATACCTTATTTGCATAAGTATTCAGACCCTTTGCTATGAGACAAAATATTTTGCTCAGGTGCATCCAGTTTCCATTTACCATCCTTGAGATGTTTCTACAACTTGATAGGAGTCCACCTGTGGTAAGTTCAATTGATTGGACATGATTTGGAAAGGCACACACCTGTCTATATAAGATCCCACAGTTGACAGTGCATGTCAGAGCAAAAACCAAGCCATGAGGTCGAAGGAATTGTCGGTAGAGCTCAGAGACAGGATTGTGTCGAAGCACAGGTCTGGGGAAGGGTACCTTGGAAGGTCCCCAAGAACACAGTGGCCTCCATCATCATAAATGTAAGAAGTTTGGAGCCACCAAGACTTTTTCTAGAGCTGACCGCCCGGCCAAACTGAGCAATCGGGGGAGAAAGGCCTAAGTCAGGGAAGTGGCCAAGAACCTGATGGTCACTCTGATAGAGCTCCAGATTTCCTCTGTGGAGATGGGAGAACCTTCCAGAAGGACAACCATCTCTGCAGCACTCCACCAATCAGGCCTTTATGGTAGAGTGGCCAGACGGAAGCCACTCCTCAGTAAAAGGTACAACAGCCCACTTGGAGTTTGCCAAGATGCACCTAAAGGACCATTGGAAACAAGATTCTCTGGTCTGATGGTACCAAGATTGAACTATTTGGCCTGAATGCCAAGCTTCACGTCTGGAGTAAACCTGGCACCATCCCTACATTGAAGCATGGTGGTGGCAGCATCATGCTGTGGGGATGCTTTTCAGCGGCAGGGACTGGGAGACTAGTCAGGTTCTAGGGAAAGATGAACAGAGCAAAGCACAGAGAGAAGGTTCACATTCCAACAGGACAACGACCATGAGTACACAGCCAAGACAACGCAGGAGTGGCTTTGGGATAAGTCTCTGAATGTTCTTGAGTGGCCCATCCAGAGCTCAGACTTGAACCCGATTGAACATCTCTGGAGAGACATGAAAATATCTGTGCAGCGACTCTCCACATCCAACCTGACAGAGCTTGAGAGGATCTGCAGAGAAGAATGGTAGAAACTCCCCAAATACAGGTGTGCCAAGCTTGTAGCGTCATACCCAAGAAGACTTAAGGCTGTAAACGCTGCCGAAGGTGCTTCAACAAAGTACTGAGTAAAGGGTCTGAACACTTATGTACATGTCATATTTCATTTTTTTTTTTTTTTTATACATTTGCTAAAAATTCTAAAAACAGGTTTTTGCTTTGTCATTATGGGGTATTGTGTGTAGATTGACGAGGGGTGAAAACAATGTAATCAATTTTAGAACAAGGCTGTAACGTAACAAAATTTGGAAAAAGTCATGGGGTCTGAAAATACTTTCCAAATGTGTTGTATATCATTGCCAGCACACAGTCCATGGTCTGCATGGCCAAACAGTGTGGTGCTGAAAGGAAAGCTCCACTGTTCTACCATTCAGTAAACCTGGGACTGTATCAAGACCTAAGGCTGTATTAAGCATCTCGGAGTAGGAGTGCTGATCTAGGATCAGTTTTTACTTTCAGATCATAATGAATACGATAACAAACACAGAGTGGCTGATCCTCTACCAGCTCCTCATACTCTGAAACGCTTTATGAGTATGATCCCTGGACTATATCACCCGGCATCCCAGAGAGACTCAGGGACATTGTCTACAAGGTCTGCAGGCCTCACCCCAGCATGTAGTAATACTACCGATATAAGACTATTTCATTTCATTTCAATAAATAGCTGCATTTTTAAAGAGTTTCCGTGAATTAATTTAGCTTCGATATAATGCTTCCCCAACCCCTCCTTGTCCTCAGACTCAGAGTATACCTGTTTTATCAAATGGCAAAGTAGTGAAAAGCCCCCATGGCAGTACACCTCTGAATGGTCCACATGTATTACAGAGATAAAAGACTGTGCCGGGTAGGAGATTGCAGAGGTGTGGACTCGAGTTACATGACTTGGACTCGAGTCAGACTCGAGTCACAAATATGATTACTTGCAACTCGACTTTGACTTTAACACCAATGACTCGTGACTTAACTGGGACTTGAGCCTTTTGACTCGGCCTGACTTGATACCTTCCCCAAGCCCAAATATTCCAAATGATGTTATTAAAAAAGTGTGCAGCGCATCGACTCTTCATTTAACAGATTACAGTTTGAATCGGACATCAGCCAATCAAATTGTGCCAGCTGAGAAAAAGTTGCACGTTGCAGTGCAAAGGAACGTCAACGGGTGAATTCAGACGGAGCCCTTGGAAAGATGATACCTAAAATTATTATTTTCGGATATAAAGTCCATGTTGTATCAACAACAAAAAAATTGACTGCAACTTGCAAAACATGCGGGAAGAAAATTACAGATCAATGAGCCAACAGCTATATAATTGATATCTTTGCTAGTATAGCATATAGTCTAACGTCACGTTAAATCAATGAGCCTCCACACAGTCAGTCAGTGCGGGAACGTGATCATTCCACCCAAGATTGAGCTACAACTGGCTAGACAGTTGGTAGCCTAAATCCTGCCTGATGTTACTGCTTTTCCTTAAACCATTGAATATGTTAGCCTACTGTAACCACACACAGAGTGTGTGTGTGTGTGTGTGTGTGTGTGTGTGTGTGTGTGTGTGTGTGTGTGTGTGTGTGTGTGTGTGTGTGTGTGTGTGTGTGTTAAGGTTGGGCGATTGTGTACAAGCCTACAGCGCCCGATTGTGCCCCCCCCATGGCGATTGACTATGGACTAAGGATTGCTATGGGGGGGTCTCTTTCTCGTGGCTACCCATGTATTTCCATGGAAATCAAATTAAATAAAGTTCATTTGGAAAGTAATAAATATATATATTTTTTAAAGCATTCATGATTTGAGTAAATGTAATATACTAACTATTACTCTTGTTAAAAATATGAAATGGTATTACATTTGGTGAAGAGCACATTATGACTTGTTAAGGACTCGAAACTCAAAGTTTAGGACTTGAGACGTGACTTGAGACTTGTCGGTCTTGACTTGGGACTTGACTTGGGACTTGAGTGCTAAGACTTGAGACTTATTTGTGACTAGTAAAACAATGACTTGGTCCCTCCTCTGGGAGATTGTGTCATGTCAATCAGAGCAACAATATATATACGTCCCACCTTCTCCTTAAGAGCCCAAACTTTATTACTAGGAGATTCTCTAGTGATCCATGCAGTATTTGTCATCTCTGTGACATAAAATGTCAACACAGTTAACATCCACTCTCTACACTGTTACCTAACACAGGCCTGCCTCAAGGTCATAACTCAGAGCCAGAGTAATCCAGGAGGAAGAGGTGGATTGTGGCGACTCGCGACAAGCCAATCCAGTTATAGGCCCCCTTATCCTCCGAGCAATTTACCTCTGATTAAGCAATTCATCTCCAAGACCATTTCTGAGCCATCCATCCCGCAGCATTGCCACTCGGAGCATTTGGTCCTGTTGCTTTGAATAACTCTCAAGAGGGGAATTATGGGTAGAGAGAGGGGCCGACACGGTGAGAAAGGCCAGATTTCTGGGCTTATCTCTGCTCTCCTCCACGTCCTGCTGGGATCGAGACAGGGAAACGGCTTAGAAAAATCCTCCAGCAAGACGGAAGATTAAAACTCAGTCCCAATCAATTTGTCTTCTCTGTTATACAAAACACGTCAAATATCAGCTTCTTCCTCTTCTTTCTCGCGGGAAAACGCACCACCTTAACAGGTCTGGCAGCCGGGTTTTTATAAATGTAAGGTCACTACAAGATGGTGGTGAAGAATCTTTTTCCACTTGCAAAAAGCAATATCTGTGATTTATTTTTCAGTGGTGAAACTATTGAATTCAATCATTTTGCAATTATTTTGCTGTTCTCAGAAATAGTTTTATTGTCATAGAGACAGGAGTTCCCATAGCAAAACATAGATCTGTTCCACAGTCACATTTTACACATAGGACAGTGTATGGAATGGACATTCTGTCTGAAATCTCTGTGTGACATAGACAGACATTCCAGTGCCATTATGCCAGCAGATATGTGGGTAAAGGGAAGATACCCGAGCTATTGGTGGTGCTGCACTTATCCCTGCAAACTGTTCAATAAGATGAGAAGAAAAACAACTCTTGGTTCTTTGACGGCACCGAACCAATTCCTTCTGGTACTGTGGCGTGATACCACACTTTGGCTAAGTAGCACACTGTACACATCAACCAGCTGCTGGTCTGCCAACTTCAATCGGTTTGACAAGCCACAGGAATGTGGAGTGGCACAGCAAGTGCAGAATTCTCCTGCAGCTTAGCCATCCTGCGGGCCCTTTCAGATTTACAACTCAAATCATTGTAGGGGAGAAGCTCCTCAACACAACACCTTGCTACTGTAACTGTCATCCCATCGGTGCCAATAAAGAAACATTGGCCTCTTGCCGAACAAGAACAGGAGAGGGATCCATGTCTCTGATGCCTAAAATGTGTGGAAAGAGGTTTTTAAGACTCCCAGGATATACCCAGAACAACAGACCAACATACTCCCAGGATATGCCCAGAACAACAGACCAACATACTTCCAGGATATACCCAGAACAACAGACCAACAAAGTCCCAGGATATACCCAGAACGACAGACCAACATACTCCCAGGATATACCCAGAACAACAGAACAACATACTCCCAGGATATACCCAGAACAACAGACCAACATACTCCCAGGATATACTCAGAACAACAGACCAACATACTCCCAGGATATACCCAGAACAACAGACCAACATACTCCCAGGATATACCCAGAACAACAGACCAACATACTCCCAGGATATACCCAGAACAACAGACCAACATACTCCCAGGATATACCCAGAACAACAGACCAACATACTCCCAGGATATACCCAGAACAACAGACCAACATACTCCCAGGATATACCCAGAACAACAGACCAACATACTCCCAGGATATACCCAGAACAACAGACCAACATACACCCAGGATATACCCAGAACAACAGACCAACATACTCCCAGGATATACCCAGAACAACAGACCAACATACTCCCAGGATATACCCAGAACAACAGACCAACATACTCCCAAGATATACCCAGAACAACAGACCAACATACTCCCAGGATATACCCAGAACAACAGACCAACATACTCCCAGGATATACCCAGAACAACAGACCAACATACTCCCAGGATATACCCAGAACAACACACCAACATAGTCCCAGGATATACCCAGAACAAGAGACCAACATACTCCCAGGATATACCCAGAACAACAGACCAACATACTCCCAGGATATACCCAGAACAACAGACCAACATACTCCCAGGATATACCCAGAACAACAGACCAACATACTCCCAGGATATACCCAGAACAACAGACCAACATACTCCCAGGATATACCCAGAACAACAGACCAACATACTCCCAGGATATACCCAGAACAACAGACCAACATACTCCCAGGATATACCCAGAACAACAGACCAACATACACCCAGGATATACCCAGAACAACAGACCAACATACTCCCAGGATATACCCAGAACAACAGACCAACATACTCCCAGGATATACCCAGAACAACAGACCAACATACTCCCAAGATATACCCAGAACAACAGACCAACATACTCCCAGGATATACCCAGAACAACAGACCAACATACTCCCAGGATATACCCAGAACAACAGACCAACATACTCCCAGGATATACCCAGAACAACACACCAACATAGTCCCAGGATATACCCAGAACAAGAGACCAACATACTCCCAGGATATACCCAGAACAACAGACCAACATACTCCCAGGATATACCCAGAACAACAGACCAACATACTCCCAGGATATACCCAGAACACCAGACCAACATACTCCCAGGATATACCCAGAACACCAGACCAACATACTCCCAGGATATACCCAGAACAACAGACCAACATACTCCCAGGATATACCCAGAACAACAGACCAACTCCCACACTGTGTATTTTTAACTCATTTAATAAAGAAAAGGTCTGATGCGGACTGACATGCTTTCATCCTTAGGATTTGAGGAAATGAAGAAAACAATACATCTGCAAACGTTGACCAAAAGGCTATAGCCCTGTGAATGAAACATTACTTCTAAAAACTATGAAGACTGCTGTTTGCCCGCAGTCTGAGTAGAAGTGTATAAAAGTTCGACGGGGATTGACTTGTGCTTAGTAGTTATCAGTGGCCCTACAGACATGGATTGACTTGTGCTTAGTAGTTATCAGTGGCCCTACAGACAGGGAACGACTTGTGCTTAGTAGTTATCAGTGGCCCTACAGACATGGATTGACTTGTGCTTAGTAGTTATCAGTGGCCCTACAGACAGGGAACGACTTGTGCTTAGTAGTTATCAGTGGCCCTACAGACATGGATCGACTTGTGCTTAGTAGTTATCAGTGGCCCTACAGACAGGGAACGACTTGTGCTTAGTAGTTATCAGTGGGCCTATAGACAGAAATAGTCTGTCCATAGGCATTAACTCCACCATGGTTCGTTGGACAAAGCCTTTGAGGAAAATGAATTGCGTTTTTGATAAATACCGAAAATACAGGCTTAGGAGA
Source organism: Oncorhynchus nerka (assembly GCF_034236695.1). Taxonomy (NCBI): domain Eukaryota; kingdom Metazoa; phylum Chordata; class Actinopteri; order Salmoniformes; family Salmonidae; genus Oncorhynchus; species Oncorhynchus nerka. Next base: position 87,320,295 of record NC_088397.1, read on the forward strand.
TCTTGTATGTTTTGTTTTATGAGATAATATCAGTCAGTTTACATGACCTTTATGAATTATGAAGCCATTGTGATTTGTATGTGTTGTTAGCGGATAAAGAGTATCTCATAGAACAAAACTGATAAGATCTTCTAAGCCTGTGTTAACCTCAGAACTTATTTTCCAAAACTCTATCTTTCCCTATTCATTTTTTCCATAGGGATGGATAAACAAAGCGGAGGTAACTCCTTTCCGGGTTTTAGGACTACAAGCTGGCGAGCTCTATTGTAGAGGCTCTCACACAGCTCTCACACAATACACAGTGTCACCATTTAATGGGAGCTGCCTTCTCTTAGATCAAACACACCTCCCAAAAAAGATGGCGTTCGCCAGCAGCCTCCTCTCAGCAAAGCCCAAGGATCATAACAAATCCACGGGGGCCTGTTGAGCCGACGTTGCTGGAGACTCAAAAGACGGAGGCAGAACAGAGGCCGGTACCTGATGGTTTCAGGCATAGTCACTTCACTTTCTGGTACTGTGCAATAGACAAAGTCCCTATGGTGCACTACTTTTAAACAGGACTCATATGGTTCTGGTCAAATGTAGTACACTGTGTGGGGAATAGGGTGCCATTTCAGACACAACCACAGATGATGAGTTCACTGCTAATTGTGCAATCATGAAATACTTAAGCAATCATACATGAGAGGCCATTTGTTATGACATTTTTATCAAGGCTGTGATGTGCTCATAGCCACGGGCGAAGCTGAGTGTATTATTGTTTTTATACAACGAGTTGCCAGCATTAAAAATCTAGATTATTTCCCAAACCATCAAATTTTAAACAAAATGTGATGTTACATTCACTAACACTGTTTGTCAAGTGACATTTAGGCGTTCTCTGGTCATTAGTTATTTTCGTATTGATTGCCATGTAAAGCAAAACTACTCAAGTGCTGGTTGATAGATCCAGAACCTTTGTTTCAAGGGATGCTGTCCATGGTTCTGCAACCAGCGCACATCTGAAAACAGTGCAGAAACATTGTAACAAAGACATTGTTTTTCGGATGGTCACAGCATCGACAGCTATTTATTTATGATAGTGAATTGGACATTTCCACGGAGCAGAGCTCCCTAGGTTTTCATACATGCACCATTCTCTCTGTCTCTTTCCATTGGATATTTGTGGTTCTTGGTTTGTTCATTTTTGTCTTCTTTCATCACGAATGAGTCTGGCTTCAGTTTGCGATTTCCTTCATTGCCTCTTCGGCCAAAGTGCAACTGCATATCAAACCACACCTTGTGCAGAAGGTAGCATAGAAACTCAGTAGAATATCTCCTGTTTTGAAACAGTTGCCAGATCGATGTTTATCCCCTTTTTTGACAACCATTCCAGAAAGCACTTCACTGCCCAGTTGGTTTGTCTTGATGTAGCTAGCTTCCTAAATTTCTATCCTTTTCTATGTCGTCTACATCAGTGCTAACGTTATTGATTTCTCCATGTGTAAAGTTAATGCTAGGCTATTGGTGCTGGTCTTCTTGCTCTTCTTATTGTTTCATTTCTTTCATATCCTTTTTCCTTTATCCCATTCATTAAACGTTAGTGGATAAAAACAAATCAAAAGTAACTTTCAAATCATCCATAACAAGTTACAGGTGCTTAGACTAGTAGTTTTAAAAGTAGTAGTGGTAGTGGGTTGCTAAGTAACGATATAAACAATGACACTTTATATGAACGTGGCCATGTGCATGTTGTCTAATATAGAGGCTCTAACAATGGAAATTCCAAACCACCCGTTGTATAAAGTAAAACAGGTAAATTAGATAAATCAGATAAATCAGGTAAATCAGGTAAATCAGGTAAATCGGGTAATCAGGTTAAACAGGTAAATCAGGTAATCAGGTTAATCGGGTAATCAAATCAAATCCAACTTTATTTGTCACATACACATAGTTAGCAGATGTTAATGCGAGTGTAGCGAAATGCTTGTGCTTCTAGTTCCGACCATGCCGTAATAATACAAGTAATATAACCTAACAATTTCACAACAACTACCTTATACACACAGGTGTAAAGGAATGAATAAGAATATGTACATGGAAATATATGGATAAGCGATGGCCAAACTGCATAATCAAGATGCAGTAGATGGTATAGAGTACAGTATATACATATGAGATGAGTAATGTAGGGTATGTAAACATTATATAAAGTGCCATTATTTAAAGTGGCTAGTGATGCATTCATTACAATTAATGGTGAAAATAGCCTAAATGTAGGTTAATAGTAGGTAATCAGGTTAATCAGGTAAAACAGGTAAATCAGGCAAAACAGGTAAATCGAACTCGACCAAAGCAAGTTAATTGCCATAGAAACCCGAGTCTATACATTCCCCCCAACAAAATTAACCCACATTTAGGCTATTGTTTATATGTGGTTATTTTACGCTATGTTGAGGTCTAAATGCTGGATGTCAACCCCAAAACATGTTCATGTCATCTTTACCAAACAACTGCATTAGAGTTAAAAACAACTCTAACTACCACCATCGATTTCTGTATGCTAGCTATGTTAACAGTTTATATGAACGGAAATGAGCATTTAGCAGTCACTTCTTCCTGAAAAGGGACAACTTTTACATGTTACGCAGCGAAAACAGCCAAATATATCCAAATCGGACATAAGTAACCACATTGTGGGCCTGTTACAATACATAACTCATGGCGGATTTGAGGAATATTCACTTTGTTAGATCAGATTTGTTGACCGTGCGCCAATCTGGTCAATGGAACGGTCTGCATTCCATTGACTACTACTTCACTTCCATACCAAGCATCATCTGTCATTATGTCTCATGGTGCTAGCCTCAACACAACAGGAGCATGGGCACTGTGTAGGGGGTAGTATAGTTAGCTAGCGTACAGTATAGACCCCTTTCTGCGTTTACAAACATTTCCGCATGAGGGCGATGTGCGCAAGTTGGTGGTAGAGCACGCGGGAGTTCTCATAGAACACCAGGAAAAAAATAAGAAAGCCTCCATTTACTGTACATGTTGGTTATGAGTGCATTTCACACTACTTTTGGCTTATAATTGGATTGTAAGGCTCGATAAGCAACAACCAGAATTAGCATATAGCCACTCTAGCATGGTGGGAAACTTGTGTTTCATAAGGAAATGATGCATATTTCCCCCATATTTTTTCCCGCCTTTTTGCCATTAAACTTTAGAAGGAAACTGAAGTCTTTGCAGCCTGAAGAGAGAATGTTTTAAATATGAAGCGTTCAGTAAGGGACACGAGTGTATTAATGGCCACATCAAGCCCAGGCGACAGTGGAGATTCCTAAAGCCCACTAGCGGCTGCCCATACACTGTCAAAAGCACAGTGAGGAAAGAAATTCAAGGGAAGAGAGATTTTCTGGGGAACCATTGAGGAGGCAAAATCATTAAGGGAGAGGGAAAAGGAGAATGAAGACTTCCATGAGGGCTTGAGGTCAGGACAGGTGCATCAAAGCTGGGGTCGAGAGATTGAAAAACAGCTTCTATCTCAAGGCCATTAGCCTGTTAAATAGCCATCACTAGCCGGCTACCACCGGATTACTCAACCCTGCACCTTAGAGGCTGTTGCTCTATATACATAGACATGGAATCACTGGTCACTTTAAATGGAAGACTAGTCACTTTAATCATGTTTACATACTGATTTACTCATCTCATATGTATATACTGTATTCTTCTGTATTTTAGTCAAAGCCACTCAGGCATTGCTCGTACTAATATGTATATATTTCATAATCCCATTATTTTACTTTTAGATGTGTGTACTACTACTGCACTGTTGGAGCTAGGAACACAAGCATTTCGCTACACCCACTATAACATCTGATAAATATGTGTATGTGACAAATAACATTTTATTGTATTTTGATTTTGACCATATTTTTTGTGTTTGAAAATATGAATGTGAATAGAACCTAATAATATTCCATGGAAACCTTTAGTCGTACCATCATATCTAAACTTTATGAATGGAGCCCCTTCCCTTTTACATGAAAGCTATCTAAAGAGCCATTTGGGGAGAAACATATTCAGACAACCAAAACCACAATATAACATAGACTCTACTATTCTGGATTTAACACCCTTTAGTCCCTCAGTAGCCAAGCAATTTTTCACTTATGCTATACCCCACCCAACTCCCTACCTCTTCCTCTCGCTCCCCCCGCTCTCTAACAAATGACAACATGATATGGAGATCAGCCCTGTGCTGAAATGTGCAGATTCAGCACAACACATTCACTCACTAATAAATCACACAATATGGCAGCTCTTCGGCCTCTACCTGCCCAGAAAAAGAAAAATAGGCGAGGAGATATGCGCATACATGCATACCATATAAGGACGCCACCTTGTTTCATGTAATTTAACAGACACGACATCTGTAGGTATCATCAGAACGCCACCCAATATGGCCGACCAGATGGTAGTGGCGCTCCAGCGAACAGCTCGGGTTGAGAGCTTTTGCTACCTGTCTCGTGTTGTCCAGAGAGGCTCATGGGAAAGTGGAAGGGCTGTCTGTCACTCTGGGGACCAGACCATCCGTGCCAGTGTTGCGGGGGTGTTCCGAAGCAGCAGGAAGTATACAGCGAGGACAACAGCCAACAGATGCTAAATGCCAAGCGGCGGGTGGCTCTTTCTCCAAGATAAATAGATGCAGAGCAGTGTTGCGAACCAGAACAATGTTAGCTGTGACGTGAAGACCTGTAACCTCCACATATTTGAAGAAAGTAGGCAGAGAGCAGTGTCATATGTGTTTGAGAGAGATATACAGTATGTATATATACATAATATGACATTTGTAATGTCTTTATTCTTTTGGAACTTCGTTGAGTGTAATTTCTTTGAGTTTACTGTTCATTTTTATTGTTTATTTCACTTTTGTATATTATCTACTTCACTTGCTTTGGCAATGTTAACATGTTTTCCATGCCAATAACGCCCCTTGAATTGAATTGAATTGATATAGAAAGAAAGCAAGGAAAAACAATATGACATTGACAGCATTGGCAGATAATCAGTTAGACAGTAAATGGTTCAATTTATGAGTAACAATCCTTACAAATAAGCAGCCACAAGTAAGGAAGCAAGGAAGTAAGGAAGCAAATACAGTTACATGCGAAAGGTTTAACAGCATTTCATGAGGAAGACACACCAGTGTCCTTTAGGGGGTCTGGAAATGGAACAATCCATGGAGCTGCCGCATGCAGATGAACAAAGTCAGTTCAGTCTAATTCCTACTCTTTCTCCTCTTCTGAAAATCCATTGAAAGCCAAACGTTTAGTCAAGCTCTCTCTCTCTAAGTTTCGATTTCATTTTCAATTTAAGGGGCTTTATTGGCATGGGAAACATTGCCAAAGCAAGTGAAATAGATCAAATAAAATAAAAAGTGAAATAAACAATAAAAATGAACAGTAAACATTACACTCACAAAAGTTCCAAAAGAATAATGTGTCACACCCTGATCTGTTTCACCTGACCTTGTGATTCGCCCCCCCCCCCAGGTGTTGCCCATCTTCCCCATTATCCCCAGTGTATTTATACCTGTGTTCTCTGTTTGTCCGTTGCCAGTTCGACCCGGGCCAGCTGCACAACACCATCTCCACCCAAGGAGCCACCATTGGCAGGCACGAGGAATTGCTTTGTGGCCTTGTGGTGGGGGTCCAAACATTGGCTGAACACCATGACCGGGCATTGGACAGTTTTCTGGAGCAATTCCACTGGTTGTCTGGGAGGCTGCCTGCCATGGTGGTAATCCCACAGCTCCTCAGCGACTCAGCTGCAAGCAGCATGTCTCAGAGCATTTGTCGGGCGTTCCTAGCTCAGTGTGCCCTTGTCTTCAAGCTACAGCCCTCCTCCTTCCCCTCAGTTCACTCCAAGATAACCTCATCACGCTGATGTCCAGGAGGGCTCTCACCTGGGCTACTGCCGTGTGGGAACAACAGCCGGCCATATGCGTTAGTCTGGAGGAGTTTGTGGGAGAAGTGAGGAAGGTGTTTTATGCCCCGTTCTCTAAGCGAGAGGCTGCCCGGAAGCTAATCCAGCTTCGGCAGGACTCCCGAAGTGTAGCTGATTATGCAGTGGATATCCGCATGTTGGCAGCGGAGAGTGCTTGGAATCAAGAGGCACTGTTCGATATGTTCCTGCACGCCGTCTCTGAGGAGGTCAAGGTCAAGCTTGCAGCCTGGGAGTTACCTACAGAGCTCGATTCCCTCATCACTTTGACCATCCGTATCGATGGGCGATTACGGGAATGACTGAGGGAGAGGAAATTGGATTTCGCTCGGACGCCCAGGGTTCCCACCTTGCCTCCGAGTCATCCCGGAAGCTCCCGATGGTCTCGTTGCTGAGAAAACCTAAGGCTTCCCAACCTGCCCGAGGGCTGCCGAAGACAGCCGAGTCACCGCTTCCTGAGCCTATACCAATAGGCAGAGCTGGGCTGTTGAGGAGTAAACCAGATCAGTCACTGGCTTTATCAATAAGTGCATCGAGGATGTCGTCCCCACAGTGACTGTACGTACATACCTCAAACAGAAGCCATGGATCACAGGCAACATTCACACTGAGCTAAAGGGGAGAGCTGCCGCTTTCAAGGTGCGGGACTCTAACCCGGAAGCTTACAAGAAATCCTCCTATGACCTGCGACTAACCATCAAACAGTCAAAGCGTGAATACGGGGCTAAGATTGAATCATACTACACCGGTTCCGACGATCGTCTTATGTGGCAGAGCTTACAAACTATTACAGACTACAAAGGGAAGCACAGCCGCAAGCTGCCCAGTGACACAAGTCTACCAGACAAGCTAAATCACTTCTATGCTCCCTTCAAGGCAAGCAACACTGAGGCATGCATGAGAGCATCAGCTGTTCTGGACGACTATGTGATCACGCTCTCCATAGCCAACGTGAGTAAGACCTTTAAACAGGTCAACATACACAAGGCTGCGGGCCAGATGGATTACCAGGACGTGTGCTCCGGGCATGTGCTGACCAACTGGCAGGTGTCTTCACTGACATTTTCAACATGTCCCTGATTGAGTCTGTAATACCAACATGTTTCAAGCAGACCAACATAGTCCCTGTGCCCAATAACACAAAGGAAACCTGCCTAAATGACTACAGACCCATAGCACTCACGTCCGTAGCCACGAAGTGCTTTGAAAGGTTGGTAATGGCTCACATCAACACCATTATCCCAGAAACCCTAGACCCACTCATATTTGCATCCAGATCCACAGACGATGCAATCTCTATTGCACTCCACACTGCCCTTTCCCACCTGGACAAAATTAATACCTATGTGAGAATGCTATTCATTGACTACAGCTCAGCGTTCAACACCATAGTACCCTCAAAGCTCATCACTAAGCTAAGGATCCTGGAGCTAAACACCTCCCTCTGCAAGTGGATCCTGGACTTCCTGACAGGCCGCCCCCAGGTGGTGAGGGTAGGTAGCAACACATCTGCCACACTCATCCTCAACACTGGAGCTCCCCAGGGGTGCATGCTCAGTCCCCTCCTGTACTCCCTGTTCACCCACGACTGCATGGCCAGGCATGACTCCAACAGCATAATTAAGTTTGCAGACGACACAACAGTGGTAGGCCTGATCACCGACAACAACGAGACAGCCTATAGGGAGGAAGTGAGAGACCTGGCCGGGTGGTGCCAGAATAACAACCTATCGCTCAACGTAACCAATACTAAGGAGATGATTGTGGACTACAGGAAAAGGAGGACCAAGCACGCCCCCATTCTCATCGACAGGGCTGTAGTGGAACAGGTTGAGAACTTCAAGTTCCTTGGTGTCCACATCAACAACAAACTAGAATGGTCCAAACACACCAAGACAGTCGTGAAGAGGGCACGACAAAGCCTATTTCCCCTCAGGATACTAAAAAGATTTGGCATGGGTCCTGAGATCCTCAAAAGGTTCCACAGCTGCAACATCAAGAGCATCCTGGTTCACTATAAGGTCTACCTGTTGTATTTAGCACAAATAAATACAGGATCAACATGAAGAGTTGTTGCGGGACTCTTTTCGGTAGGAGCGAGTACTCGTTCCGGCTTCCCTTGCTCGCACCCCTTTTCATGCCATTTTGCTGTGGGTAGACCAGTCCAAATCTCTTCAGGTTCACATTGACTCCTGGGCCGACGAGAGCTTTCTGGAAGTTACCCTGGTGTCCGAGCTGAACATCCCCACTCAGCCCGTCTCCATTCCCATGGACGTTAGAACGCTGGACGGGCACACTATAGGTCGAGTCACCCACAACACCACTCCCATCAACCAACGTGTGTCAGGGAACCAGAGCAAGGCTATCCAGTTCCTGCTCATCAAGTACCCTCTGATTTCCGTGGTATTGGGATTCTCCTGGCTCCAGCAACACAATCCCCTCATTAACTGGTCTAATGGTGCCATCATGGGCTGGAGCCCATTCTGCCACGCCCATTGCCTGAAGTCAGCAAAACCTTCCCTGGGACGTCTTCCTGGGGGCTCGAAGGTGCCCCGGACTTCTCCACCATTCCTGAGGAGTACCAGGACCTCCGAGAGGAGTTCAGGACCAAAGACCAAGCCGCTGGAGACCTACATTGCTACAGGATTCATCCGTCCTTCTTCTTTTCCTGCCGGCGCAGGGTTCTTCTTTGTGGAGAAGAAGGACAAGACCGTGCATTGACTACCGGGGATCAACAACATTACTGTGAAGAACCGCTACCAGATACCACTCATCTCCTCGGCCCTCGAGCCGCTCCAGGGGGCCACCATGTTTTCCAAGCTGGATGTAAGGAACGCCTACCACCTGGTGCGGTTACGGGAAGGGGATGAGTGGAAGACCGCCTTCAACAAGGCGGTCACTATGAGTATCTGGTCATGCCATTTACATCATCACCGCAGGGAGTGTGAAAATGGATCCCGGAAAGGTGAGAGCGGTGGTAGATTGGCCCCAGCCTACTTCCAGGGTGCAGCTGCAACGCAGTTGGGGTTCGCCAACTTCTATCGCCGCTTTATCCAGGGTTGCAGCACTCTAGCTTTCCCCGTCCACCCTCAGCTCACTCAAGGTTCAATTCATGTGGTCTCCAGCTGCTGTATGGGCGTTCTGGGACCTCAAACATCGCTTCACCACAGCTCCCATCTTGGTTCATCCGTTTCTTCCCTCCAGTTTGTGATGGAGGCCGATGCTTCTGATGTCAGAGGTCCTGTCCCAGCGTTCTGCCCTGGACCTCAAGCTACATCCCTGTGCCTTCTTCTCCCACCACCTCAATGCCACGGAAAGGAACTACGGTGTGGGGAATTGTGAGCTTCTTGCGGTGAAGATAGTGTTGGAGGAATGGAGGCACTGGCTGGAGGGGGCGGAACACCCTTTCATCGTGTGGACCGACCACAAGAACCTGGAGTATCTCTACACCGCCAAGTGCCTCAACTCCAGGGAAGTCAGATGGGGCCTGCTGTTCACACGGTTCAACTTCTCCCTCTCGTACCAGCCGAAGTCCAAGAATATCAAGCCGGGTGCACTGTCCCGCCGCTATAGCCCAACGGGTACCACCCCAGAGCCCAAGACCATCCTTCCCACCTTGTGCCTAGAGACGACACTCAACTGGGGTACAGGGAAACTGTTCAGGGAGGCACAGCTGTCCAGACAAACCCTAGGGGGGCTTGATAATTGGATGATTGTGCCTGACGCTGTCCACTCTGTGGTCCTGGAGTCCTCCAGGTTTGCCTGCCACCCGGGCTCTCGTCGGACCCTGGCCTTAACCCACGATGGTTACGTATGTCTCCTAGTTTGTCTCCGTGCTCAGAATATGACTCCTCGGTAAGCTCTGGCTGGTCTTCTGCAACCACTGCCCTTCCCTCACCGTCCCTGGTCCCACATATCCATGGATTTCGTCAGGGGTCTCCATCCATCTGAGGGCAACACTGCCATCCTTACTGTGGTCGACCGGTTTTCCAAGGCCGCTCACTTCATTCCTCTCCCCAAACTACCCTCGACCAAGGAGACGGCCCAGCTCATGGTGCAGCACGTCTTCCAGATCCATGGACTGCCCGTGGACACGGTCTCCGACTGGGGGCCTCAGTTCTTGTCCCGGTTCTGGAAGACGTTCTACGCCCTCCTTGGGTCGTCGGCCAGCCTGGCCTCTGGGTTCCACCTCCAGTCCAATGGCCAGTCGGAGCGAGCCAACCAGAATCTTGAGACTACACTGCGCTGCCTGGTCTCCGCCAACCCCACGTTCTGGAGCTAGCAGCTGGTGTGGGTCGAGTACGCCTCCGTTTGAGTGTTCCCTGGGGTATCATACCCCACTCTTCCCCGAGCAGGAGGAAGAGGTCGGCGTATCTTCTGCCCAAATATTTGTCCGCCACTGTCGTCGTACCTGGAGGAGAGCCCAGTCGGCCCTCTTCAAGACCACCTCCAGGTATCATCGAAAAGCGGAGCGCCATTGGACCCCGGCTCCCTGGTATCATCTCGGGCAGAAGGTATGGCTATCCACCCGGGATCTGCTCCTCCGGTTTCAATCCCACAAACTCTACCTTCAGTTTATCGGCCCATTTCCCATCTCCGAGATTAATAGCCCCTCTGCTGTTTGTCTACTTTTGCCCCGTACCCTTCGTATACATCCCACCTTTCATGTGTCCAGAGTCAAACCAATGTCTCACAGCCCTTTGTCTCCTGTTTTGTCTTGTTTGTCAGGTCAACCAGCATTTTTGTTCTCAGCTCCTGCTTTTCCAGTCTCTCTTTTTCTCGCCCTCCTGGTTTTGACCCTTGTCTGTCCAGACTCTGAGCCCACCTGCCTGACCACTCTGCCTGCCCCTGACCCTGAGCCTGCCTGCCGACCTGTACCTTTGCTCCACCTCTGGATTATTGATCTCTGCCTACCCTGATCCAGAGCTTGCCTGCATTTCGATACCGTTGCCCCACCTCTGGTTTACTGACCCCTGCCTGCCTTGACCTGTCTATTGCCTGGCCCTGTCGGAATATTAAACCATTGTCAATTTGATGTGTCTGCATCTGGGTCTTACCTTGATTTATGATAATATTTCTATATACATTGTTTTAATGATAGTTCAAGTACAAATGGGAAAATAAATAAACATAAATATAGGTTGTATTTACAATGGTGTTTGTTCTTCACTGGTTGCCCTTTTCTTGTGGCAACAGGTCACAAATCTTGCTGCTGGGATTGCACACTGTGGTATTTCACCCAATAGATATGTGAGTTTATCAAAATTTGATTTTTTTTCGAATTCTTTGTGGGTCTGTGTAATCTGTGGGAAATATGTGGCTCTAATATGGGAATACATTCTGTTTCTCTCATTCTCTCTCCCCTTCCTTCATTCCCTCTCTCTCTCTCTCTCTCTCTCTCTCTCTCTCTCTCTCTCTCTCTCTCTCTCTCTTTCTTCAATCCCTCCCTCCCTCCCCCTCTCTCTCTGGCTCCCATTCCTTCATTCCCTCCCTCCTCTCCCCCTCCTTCCCCTCCCTCCTCTCCCCATCCCTAACTCTCTCTCTCTCCCCTTCCTTCATTCCCTCCCTCCCCTCTCCCTCTCGCTCCCCTTCCTTCATTCCCTCCCTCCCTCCCTCCCCTCTCTCTCTCTCTCTCCCCTTCCTTCATTCCCTCCCTCCCCTATCTCTCTCTCGCTCCCCTTCCTTCATTCCCTCCCTCCCCCCTCTCTCTCTCTCTCTTTCGCTCCCCTTCCTTCTTTCATTCCCTCCCTCCCTCCCCTCCCCTCTCTCTCTCTCTCTCTCTCTCTCTCTCTCCCCTTCCTTCATTCCCTCCCTTTCTTCCTACTCCCTCTTTCTTTCCCTCCCTCCTTCATTTGTTCGGGTAAATGGGCGGATTAGTGCTATGCTCTGCAAATGTAAATCAGCTGGTGGGGAGATCAAACGCTAAAAGTTGTGCCCTTCGGTCCACAACCTCTCGCTTCGTATCAGAATGTAAAATGTTACAGTTATTCCTTGGTGAACCCTCTGAGAATAAGAAGTAGAGTTTGCCAAAATCACAGAGCTCTGAGGGCCAGCTATAGCAGTGAGCTCTCTCTATCTCAAACTCAAAAGTTACTGGCGACCCCTAAACTAAACTGTATAACTGTACAATAGTTAAAAAATAAATAGCAAGCAGAGTTGTGGAGAAATTCTTCTCGTTTTATACACGTTTATCTGTGTCTTAAGGAATGTGTGTCAGAGATCAAGGTGTGATATTTTGCCAAAAAATCATACAATTCTATTCAACAGCTTGGTTTATTTTTCAGCTATGAATGAGGAAATATCAGCTGAATGCCAGCAAAATAAGTATTAAAACCCCTCCAGTATGAAACGCTTCATCTTTATAATGCATTAATTATCCATTCTGATATAAAACTGACTTAAGTTCACATCAAATCATTCATGAACTCTTATAACACAAACAAGCAGTTGAAGGCCTGCGGTAGCAAAGATTTAATGGAATGTGATGCCGGGCATAAGAGTCAAATTGGTTAGGACACAAAGACATGACCTGTAAAATGGGTATAGCATCAATACATTTAAGTAAGGAGAGTCACTAACTGTCAGAACAGATCATCATGAAATATGAAAAAACTATGTGGTCATTGAAGCTGGGTGGTGGTTTGTCTGTTTATCACAATTATAAACATGAATGAGCAATTCAGTTAAAATATAATGTGCTATCAGAGTTTTGATTGCGTTCAACTGAAATGTGTCAGTTCAATGTGTCTTCCGCATTTAACCCAACCCCTCTGAATCAGAGAGGTGTGGGGGGCTTCGGAGCCCAGGGAACAGTGGGTTAACTGACTTGCTCAGGGCTAGAACACTCTAACCACTAGGCTACCTGCCGCCAGCGACGGTACCCAGATGATATCATCATCTAGCCACAATAAGTGCATCTGGTGTTTTGGAGAGCAACACATACAGTGCACTCTGTTGGACTAGATCCCTATGAGCCCTGGTCAAAAGTAGTGCACTATGAAGGGAATAGAGTGCCATTTCATACACACAAATAACCTCCACTTGTTCAGTGGTGTGACGTTCAAAATGGTGCCAGCACAGATATGATTTTTTATTATTCTCTCTTATTTTATTATTCTCTATTATTCTTTATTTTTCAAGCCTCCCCCAATGAAAAAGTAGAAGAGGTTGTGCAGGGGGGGGGGGGTAAGCAAGGTTTGAATTTATGTTTTAGTCAAATATTATATCTTCTTGTGTAACGTCTCTCGTCAGAATGAGGATCGGACCAAAGCGCAGCTTGGTAAGTGTTCATGATTTTTATTTATCAAAACACTCGAACAAAATAACAAAGTGAAAAAATGAATAGCTCTGTAAGGCAAATAAACTATACAGAAAACAACTACGCACAAAACACAGGTGGGAAAAAGGCTACCTAAGTATGATTCCCAATCAGAGACGACGATAGATTGAGAATCACACTGCCAAAAACAAAGAAATAGAAAACATAGAAATAAAGAAACTAGAATGCCCACCCTAGTCACACCCTGGCCTAACCAAAATAGAAAATAAAAGCCTCTCTATAGCCAGGGCGTGACATCTTGCCTTCAATTTGCAGTCTACAAATTATTTGTAATTATGTTCTGGCCCCCTGACAATCCGCTCAAGAACAAAATAGGCCACGGCTGAATCTAGTTGATCTGTGCTATGACAACGTGACAAGACAATTAGCAGGAAGTAATCCTACCTGGTCTTCCTGAGGGGCCGCCCCCAGGTGGTGAGAGTAGGCAACAACGCATCTACCACGCTGGACCCCTCAGGTGCGCGTGTTTAGTCTCCTCCAGTACTCCCTGTTCACCCACAGCTGTGTGGCCACGCACAACCCCCAACACCGTCATTAAGTTTGCTGGCGACACGGTGGTTGGTCCGGTCACTAACGACGATGAACATCCTATAGGGAGGAGGTCAGAGACGTGTCAGGGTGGTGCCAGGACAACAACCTCTCCCTTAATGTCAGAAAGACAATGGAACTGTTCGGGGACTACTGGAAACGGAGGACCGAGCATGCCCCCATCCACACTCTTTGGATATCAGTCTCTTGTCTCGTGTGTTCTTGACAGGGATATTAACTTCGATGTCTTGGCTCAGATTCACTGCATACAGACAAAATATGGCACATAAAAATGACCCCCTTTGGACATTTCAATAATAAATTACCCTCCCCTCTCGACCTCTCCAGTTGGGCGAAAGGAGAGCTGATGTATGGTGCCCTAGAGGGGGAATACCGGTGGATGGTTCAGTTTATATGCTTTGGGAAACTCCAACAAGAATTAATGAAAAACTGTCTCAAAATGTCACGTCCTTTGACAACTTTGACAACAAAAAAACACAGTCAGCCATTGTCAGACCCCCTTCATTCCTTATATCCTCCTCCAAGTGGACACACAATAGCCTGGCACAAGAAAGAGATAGATATTGGACATGGACAGGCATCCTGTTCTTAGGGATTGATTGAAATTGACAGAATGGGTACCCGGAGGAAAATGGGGGCGGGTCACGCTTTTTCAATTATATTCAAGGGTAGGGTTTAGTATCTTTAAATCTAGTGCAGGGGATGGTCATGCAATTTGTAATTGATTAAAATACAATATTTCAGTGATTTAAAATTAGTTGCTTTTTAGGCAATATATCGATGTATATACAGTATATCTAAAAATATTTTCTTCAATGACCGCCAATAATTACATTTAGAGGATTGGAGGATTCTAAATTAATATCTAAGGGGAATTTTCCGTTAGGATCTGTGAGAATATCTGAGAATACCTAAGGGGCTTTAATATAATTCTAAATGAATGAATGAATAATAATAATTATCGCTTTGTTAAAAAAGTAACGATATTTTGGAGATTTCGTTTTCATTTATCCTAGTGAGTGAGAAAAAGGTGATTCTTCAATATGGGGTTAGACAGTGGTTCCTCCTTTAAAAGTTGTGAGCTTATACCGTGGGACTTAGCGGTACAGTGTTTATCTAAATAGGCAAGTCAGTTGAGAAGAAATTCTTAATTACAAGGACAGCTAACTCCTTCAATACAATACAGGGATTCTTCAACTAAATAGCCCAG
This sequence comes from Oncorhynchus nerka, assembly GCF_034236695.1. Taxonomy (NCBI): domain Eukaryota; kingdom Metazoa; phylum Chordata; class Actinopteri; order Salmoniformes; family Salmonidae; genus Oncorhynchus; species Oncorhynchus nerka. The sequence goes on from NC_088397.1 coordinate 87,335,384, forward strand.
TACTGTACTGCCGACCATCACGTTGTACAGTGCCATTTTTTCTGTTCCATCCTAACGGAAACCAAGAGGGTTTTTAATTTTTCTTGGAATGGAAACACCATAATATTAATCATATCAATTAAACAAGTACCAGTCAAAAGCTTGGACACAACAACTCATTCCAGGATTTTTCTTAATCTTTACATTGTAGAATAATAGTGAAGACATCAGCACTATCAAATAACACATGGTATTAAGAACAAATTCATATTTACAAAGACAGCCTACTCCTTCCTCCCCGTCAGGGAATTGAACCCCGGTCTCCAGCGTGCCCACATTCTGTAGTACAGACATGGCCTGCTCTCACTTATGTAAGGAATTAGGCACTTTTCCATGTTTACTACAGTATGTATTGTAGGCTATGTTTTCTTGCCAGACTGCACAGTAGCCTAATAAACAAATGCAGATAGCTTATATCTTCAAAATGCTTTAAATTCTTTATTATCCAACTGTAAAGTATATACTGTACAGTACTGTATTTCTTCATCAGCATCTTTATGCTTTTATTAATAAAATAATGATAAAAATACTCATTAAAAAATGCAGATGTTGATTTAGTTATGGATCCATAACGAATTACTATGGGAGTAAATATCACTGATTTACAGAAATATTGGAACAAAGTTGTCTAATGAAGGCAAACAATTTAGAATCCTGCAATCCTCTTATGCTGTAGACCGTCATGTTGTACAGCTCCATACTTTCCATTCCATTTTAACGGAAACACTGAGGGTTTTGTTTTTCTCTGAATGAAAACACCACTTCCGGGTTGGAGCGAGCGGTCGCATCTGCACTCGGTCCGCAGGTAGTATTACATTTCATTATAGTACAACGGTTTGATTTGTCTAATCTTAGCAATTTCTTCTTAGCTAGCTACATAGCCGTCTTTGTATCATAGATAATTGCGTAATTATCGTATTTCGTCGTCCTAACGCAGTCTACACTGCTATCTGCCCTGCAGCTAGCCAGCTAGCTAACGTCCACCGTCTACCGATTAGCAGCACAACTATTACACTCAACTGAACGACTTGATTAGTGTAGTGTTAGCTAGCTACATAGTTGTCTTTGCTGTCTTCGTATCCAAGATAATTGTGTAGTTTAGAGTGTGTAGTTTTAGAGTGATTATCTTAATTTACCGAGGTTAGCTAGCCAGCTATTTGTCGTCCTTAACGTAGGAGACACTGCTAGCTAGCCAACAGCTAGCCAACGTCTACCGAACAGAACTTCCGCACTCAACAATCCGGTCGCATTTCGCTTCGCTCCACAGGTAGTATCACATTTTTAATTTAATTTCATTACAGTACAACGGCTTGATTTGTTTGATCGTAGCTAGCTACATAGCTAGCTACATAGCCGTCTTTGTATCAAAGATAATTGTGTAGTCTAGAGCGATTTCCTAGGTTAGCTAGCCAGCTATTGTCGTTCTTTTAACGCAACGTAACGTAATCAACACTGCTAGCTAGCCAGCTAGCCCCGAATAGCAGCACAGTAGAAACTATTACACTCAACGGAACGACTTGATTAGTGTAGTGTCAACAACGCAGCCACTGCCAGCTAGCCTACATAGTCAACAACGCAGCCTCTGCCAGCTAGCCTACTTCAGCAGTACTGTATCATTTTAATCATTTTAGTCAATAAGATTCTTGCTACGTAAGCTTAACTTTCTGAACACTCGAGGCGTGTAGTCCACTTGTCATTCCAATCTCCTTTGCATTAGCGTAGCCTCTTGTGTAGCCTGTCAACTATGTGTCTGTCTATCCCTGTTCTCTCCTCTCTGCACAGACCATACAAACGCTCCACACCGCGTGGCCGCGGCCACCCTAATCTGGTGGTCCCAGCGCGCACGACCCACGTGGAGTTCCAGGTCTCCGGTAGCCTCTGGAACTGCCGATCTGCGGCCAACAAGGCAGAGTTCATCTCAGCCTATGCCTCCCTCCAGTCCCTCGACTTCTTGGCACTGACGGAAACATGGATCACCACAGACAACACTGCTACTCCTACTGCTCTCTCTTCGTCTGCCCACGTGTTCTCGCACACCCCGAGAGCTTCTGGTCAGCGGGGTGGTGGCACCGGGATCCTCATCTCTCCCAAGTGGTCATTCTCTCTTTCTCCCCTTACCCATCTGTCTATCGCCTCCTTTGAATTCCATGCTGTCACAGTTACCAGCCCTTTCAAGCTTAACATCCTTATCATTTATCGCCCTCCAGGTTCCCTCGGAGAGTTCATCAATGAGCTTGATGCCTTGATAAGCTCCTTTCCTGAGGACGGCTCACCTCTCACAGTTCTGGGCGACTTTAACCTCCCCACGTCTACCTTTGACTCATTCCTCTCTGCCTCCTTCTTTCCACTCCTCTCCTCTTTTGACCTCACCCTCTCACCTTCCCCCCTACTCACAAGGCAGGAAATACGCTCGACCTCATCTTTACTAGATGCTGTTCTTCCACTAACCTCATTGCAACTCCCCTCCAAGTCTCCGACCACTACCTTGTATCCTTTTGCCTCTCGCTCTCATCCAACACTTCCCACACTGCCCCTACTCGGATGGTATCGCGCCGTCCCAACCTTCGCTCTCTCTCCCCCGCTACTCTCTCCTCAGCCGAGCGGAAATGGAGGAAAACTCGCCTCCCTGCGGACCTGACATCCTTTCACTCCCTCCTCTCTACATTTTCCTCTTCTCTCTCTGCTGCTAAAGCCACTTTCTACCACTCTAAATTCCAAGCATCTGCCTCTAACCCTAGGAAGCTCTTTGCAACCTTCTCCTCCCTCCTGAATCCTCCTCCCCCTCCCCCCCTCCTCCCTCTCTGCAGATGACTTTGTCAACCATTTTGAAAAGAAGGTCGACGACATCCGATCCTCGTTTGCTAAGTCAAACGACACCGCTGGTTCTGCTCACACTGCCCTACCCTGTGCTCTGACCTCTTTCTCCCCTCTCTCTCCAGATGAAATCTTGCGTCTTGTGACGGCCGGCCGCCCAACAACCTGCCCGCTTGACCCTATCCCCTCCTCTCTTCTCCAGACCATTTCCGGAGACCTTCTCCCTTACCTCACCTCGCTCATCAACTCATCCCTGGCCGCTGGCTACGTCCCTTCCGTCTTCAAGAGAGCGAGAGTTGCACCCCTTCTGAAAAAACCTACACTCGATCCCTCCGATGTCAACAACTACAGACCAGTATCCCTTCTTTCTTTTCTCTCCAAAACTCTTGAACGTGCCGTCCTTGGCCAGCTCTCCCGCTATCTCTCTCAGAATGACCTTCTTGATCCAAATCAGTCAGGTTTCAAGACTAGTCATTCAACTGAGACTGCTCTTCTCTGTATCACGGAGGCGCTCCGCACTGCTAAAGCTAACTCTCTCTCCTCTGCTCTCATCCTTCTAGACCTATCGGCTGCCTTCGATACTGTGAACCATCAGATCCTCCTCTCCACCCTCTCCGAGTTGGGCATCTCCGGCGCGGCCCACGCTTGATTGCGTCCTACCTGACAGGTCGCTCCTACCAGGTGGCGTGGCGAGAATCCGTCTCCACACCACGTGCTCTCACCACTGGTGTCCCCAGGGCTCTGTTCTAGGCCCTCTCCTATTCTCGCTATACACCAAGTCACTTGGCTCTGTCATAACCTCACATGGTCTCTCCTATCATTGCTATGCAGACGACACACAATTAATCTTCTCCTTTCCCCCTTCTGATGACCAGGTGGCGAATCGCATCTCTGCATGTCTGGCAGACATATCAGTGTGGATGACGGATCACCACCTCAAGCTGAACCTCGGCAAGACGGAGCTGCTCTTCCTCCCGGGAAGGACTGCCCGTTCCATGATCTCGCCATCACGGTTGACAACTCCATTGTGTCCTCCTCCCAGAGCGCTAAGAACCTTGGCGTGATCCTGGACAACACCCTGTCGTTCTCAACTAACATCAAGGCGGTGGCCCGTTCCTGTAGGTTCATGCTCTACAACATCCACAGAGTACGACCCTGCCTCACACAGGAAGCGGCGCAGGTCCTAATCCAGGCACTTGTCATCTCCCGTCTGGATTACTGCAACTCGCTGTTGGCTGGGCTCCCTGCCTGTGCCATTAAACCCCTACAACTCATCCAGAACGCCGCAGCCCGTCTGGTGTTCAACCTTCCCAAGTTCTCTCACGTCACCCCGCTCCTCCGATCTCTCCACTGGCTTCCAGTTGAAGCTCGCATCCGCTACAAGACCATGGTGCTTGCCTACGGAGCTGTGAGGGGAACGGCACCTCAGTACCTCCAGGCTCTGATCAGGCCCTACACCCAAACAAGGGCACTGCGTTCATCCACCTCTGGCCTGCTCGCCTCCCTACCACTGAGGAAGTACAGTTCCCGCTCAGCCCAGTCAAAACTGTTCGCTGCTCTGGCCCCCCAATGGTGGAACAAACTCCCTCACGACGCCAGGACAGCGGAGTCAATCACCACCTTCCGGAGACACCTGAAACCCCACCTCTTTAAGGAATACCTAGGATAGAATAAAGTAATCCCTCTCACCCCCCCCTTAAAAGATTTAGATGCACTACTGTTCCACTGGATGTCATAAGGTGAATGCACCAATTTGTAAGTCGCTCTGGATAAGAGCGTCTGCTAAATGTCTTAAATGTAAATGTAAATGTAAATATTAATCTATTAAGCTAAATTTCTAATAATCAATCCCATACACTATGTTATTACAAAAAAGGTTTAAAATGATCTGGTAATGCCAATATGGAAGACTATCAAATGCTTCTCAAAAGATGCCCTCTGGTTGTCAATCTAGCACTAACTCGCATTAACAGAAAAAATGGCTGACAATTAGATAACGTGCCACAAGGTGTGCTGCAGTATCACGCAAATTTTAAAGGAGGAACCACATTAAGCTATTCACTTTCTGTACAATAGAAGATGTTTAAACCCAGACAGCTTTTAGGGAAACACTTGTGACCATCTCACGTTGGGTTGAGCCACGGAAGAAGAGCAGCCAGAAGTTAAAGCGTCGGTAAGGGGCAGAAAGAAATCACTTTTCATTTAACTAGGCAAGTCAGTGAAGAACAAATTCTTATTTACAATGACAGCCCATCAACACTGGGTACTGCCCTATGGGATTCCCAATCATAGCCAGATGTGAGGCAGCCTGGATTTGAACCAGGGATGGGGCTTGTGGTGAAATACAGTGCCTTAGACCACTGCACCAATCGGGAGCCCTTCTAAAATACCACGCTCAGATTCCTAATGAGGTCTTAGATTAAATAATTTGTAAACAGGTAGTTTCATTCCAAACAACACACACTGATTTGGCATTCGAGAAAGATGATAAGATGAACACATAGGCCTCTCTCTCTGTCCATTCTTTGCCAGTAATTTTGTTCATTTGTGTGATATTAAAAAATGTAGAATGACGTACAATTGAATGAAATGTTTATAAAAGGCTATTTTTTTATTAATAAGATAACAGAATCATGCAATACTTTTACTATGAAGGCTATATTTCCACCCCTACTCTTGTCCACAGCAGTCTATGAACCCACAACCTTCTAGCCCGCAGTTCTGTGCTTTAGCAACATTCCTGTGTTGCCATGTAACGCTGACAGGACAAAGGACTGTTTCTTAAACGGTATATCTAAGGTTCTGGTCTGTCCAAGAAGTGAGGCTAAACAGGAGGAATGTTCTCTGCTATCCACTGCATGTTTAAATGATTATTTTGGGTATAGGGGATAGTCACTTATTTTTGTCAAGCAGTCAGGGAGGGTTTAGGTCAAATATATTTTGCTAAAGGGAGTGCCATCCATTTTAATTTCAGAGAGGTCCGATTTTATCCATGTAAACCTTATTATAAATAACGTTTCACTCCCTTACACAAACTAAAGAAGCCAGGGAATAAAATGTCTCACTAACCTTTGAGCGGCAGTGAAATGTTTCAGTAATCACTCATTACACTTCTTGGTATTGAATTCCTGTTACAATGTGCCTGCTTTGCATAGTGAAGGCCAATTAATCTGACTCGGCCGTGGCCCTTTGAGAAGCCTTGCTAATGCGATTAATGGGATTGTGGATAGCGCTGAAGGGGAGTGTGTGTGTGACCACTGCAGGTTAAGGCTTGTGCAGTCAGAGAGTGGCTTATCTTTTGCACTTCAAACCCGGCTCCAGAGAGGTGTTAGGTTGCTTTGAAGAAGATCCTAAAACAGAGAGGTGCGAAGGGGGCACAGACATTTTGTGCAGAAATGTGCTTGCCTTCGTACCTGCTGAGGAAGGAGAGGCGGTTAATGTGAAAGATAGACCACGCTGGGCATTATTTAATGGGTTATAATTGTGAAGATTGTGCACTCACTTTTTTACATGGTCGATCACTTTTTGCTATCTCTATTGTTTCCTTTCTCAAACACTATCTTGAAGATTATTTTGTTAAGGACCTGCAAACTGAAATACTTTCCTTAAATTATTTTTATGAGGAGTCACTGAACAGGGAGTACATTATCCAAACCTATTTTTTTTTAACCAAACCCTTCAGCAATTGGTATCTAATACCTTAAATCATAGCCCAGCTAAACCATAGACCTCTAAAATGTACCTCTCGTTGGTTTCTGTTTGGCTGCCAACATGGCGATTCAGACTTTCATTCCGATGATGAACCCTGCTCAGTTTGCAGAGAAAGTTGCTATCAGTTAACTTCAGCCCACAGAGTGTTGGCCCTCAGAGCTGATTTGCGGTTCTAACCGGACCCATAAATCCAGAAACAAAAGCAGACAGCACACAGCTTTCTGAATGGACCAAGCCCACACAGCCAACCAAATGTCCCACATAGCTAACCGAATGGCCCAGCATGGGGATAGGATTACCCTTATCAAGCATCAACTGTTTGCCCGCCCAGACAGAGACTTATTGCTTTGGGACCATGGCCAACCATGGAGTGGACCTTTCATATTACGGAGAGCTGTAATGAAAAGGCATGCATCACTATCGTTTCAGTTGTTAATGACGAGAGGAAATGAATGGACAGACTGCAGGGGCGTTGAGCGGTACTATCTGTTTGAGAGGTGATGAGTGTGAAAATGTGCACAAACAAGAGTATTAGAAGCAAAACAACAGGAATCCTTCTCAGTTCATTGCGTTCATGTGAGTGGAAAAGCAAGCAAATGCCATGGTTTGCAAAACCAAAAGCTGTCTGTTGATGTCTGCTAAAGATTTTGTTATTAGCATGCTACCTGCACATCATAATTGCATCTCAAATGGCACCCTATATTCCCTACATAGTGCACTGTTTTTGCCCAGAGCCCTATAGCAGTTCAGCGTGAACTGCTCCTATATTACAATCTCTGCTGAACAAATGTATCATCCCACAATCACCACTTCATCACCACTTCATAAACACTTCAGCTTAGCTCGTTCTACTCTTCAGAACTCCCCACAGATCATTCATTTATCCCTTGCTCTACATTGCAATACATATTTTCTAAGCTTACACATTCAACATGACCTTAATTTACCAAAAGCTTTCAGAAACAACCACTTCACTGTAATTCTTAATGTGGAAGTGGCTCTACCTTCAGTTACAGTAAGTGACTACCCAGCCCACATGTAGTTGCTCCACCTCTACTAATGTAGCTTTGTAATTAAAAGGTAGACAAACACATGCCATTAAGGTGGTGTGCATGTGGTGCCTCAGTGTTCCCTCTAAATATCTAAAAGGGTAAATTACAAGATGCACAGCACTGAGCAGAATCAAATCCACAGTAAGCAGTCTGGCACCATCTGCCTTATTGCAGTCTCCGCACATGCTTTACCGCCATCAATTTCGTGAAGGACCTCTGCGTTATTCTGGACCCTGATCTCTCTTTTGACGAACATATCAAAAATATTTCAAGGACAGCTTTTTTTCCATCTTTTTCTCCATCTTCGAGAAACTTGCTAAACACGGCTGCTAGAATCTTGACTAGAGCCCCAAATAATTATCATATTACTCCAGTACAAGCTTCTACACTGATTTCAAGGTTTTACTGTTCACCTACAAAGCATTACATGGGCTTGCTGCTACCTATCTCTCCGATTTGGTCCTGCCGTGCATACCTACACATACGCTACGGTCACAAGACGCAGGCCTCTTAGAATTTCTAAGCAAACAGCGGGAAGCAGGGCTTTCTCCTACAGAGCTCAATTTTTATGGAATGGTCTGCCTATCCATGTGAGAGACGCAGACTCGGTCTCGACCTTTAAGTCTTTATTGAGACTCATCTCTTCAGTAGGTCCTATGATTGAGTGTAGTCTGGCTCATGAGTGTGAAGGTGAACGGAAAGTCACTGGAGCAATGAACTGCCCTTGCTGTCTCTGCCTGGCCGGTTCCCCTCTCTCCACCGGAATTCTCTGCCTCTAAACGTATTACGGGGACTGAGTCACTGGTGCTTTTCCATCCCTTCCCTTGGAGGGGTGCGTCACCTGAGTGGGTTGAGTCACCAACGTGATCTTTCTGTCCTGGTTTGGAACCCCCCTCAGGTTCGTGCTGTGGGTGAGATCTTCTTGGGCTATACTCAGCATTGTCTCAGGGTTGTAAGTTGTGATTTAAAGATATCCCTCTAATGGTGTGGGGGCTGTGCTTTGGCAAAGTGGGTGGGGTTATATCCTGCCTGGTTGGTCCTGTCCGGGGGTATCGTCGGACAGGGCCACAGTGTCTCCCGACCCCTCCTGTCTCAGCCTCTAGTATTTATGCTGTAATAGTTTGTGTAGGGGGGCTAGGGTCAGTTTGTTATGTCTGGAGTATTTCTCCTGTCTCATCCAGTGTCCTGTGTCGTGCTGCTGCTCCAGTTTAAACTGTTCTGCCTGCGGCTATGGAACCCTGACCTGTTCACCAGACGTGCTCCCTTGTCCCGGACCTGCTGTTATCGACTCTCTCTACCGCAACTGCTGTCTCTAACTCTGAATGCTCGGCTATGAAAAGCCATCTGACATTTACTTACTCCTGAGGTGCTGACCTGTTGCACCCTCTAAAACCACTGTGATTATTGTTATTATTATTTGACCCTGCTTGTCATCTATGAACATTTGAACATCTTGGCCATGTACTGTTATAATCTCAACCCGGCACAGCCAGAAGAGGACTGGCCACCCCTCAGAGCCTGGTTCCTCTCTAGGTTTCTTCCTAGGTTCCTGCCTTTCTGGGGAGTTTGACTGGCAGTCAGACCAACTTCTGAGGGATGGTTTGGTACTGTCAAATGAGAAAGTTTGTCAGGGATGGGTAATGGCCCCCCTTTTGTATCCCCATGGATCAATTTCCAAAATCAATTCAAAAAATTGCCACCGGTACAGCCGACTAGCACTAGCTACACATTTTTGCTCGCAAAGGCTAGCTGTTTGTTCACCCCCAGCCGCCTGCATATGCTAATAACCCATCAGCAACCCCCAATTATATGTGATAAAGGGACAATCTGAGGCCCGCACCCGACCCTAACCCACTAGCATAGAAAATAAGCTGAAGGCTACAGTCAGAGACTGCGGAATGCTTTGTTGACGGGGTCAGGACTTATTTAGCCTGATTTAGATATAATTTTATTAAGCTATTTGTTAGTCAACTTGTCTATAATTACAATCCCAGGACCAAAGTCGGTCCTGGGGCCCCTCCTAGGTGCACGTTTTGGCTTTTGCCCTACCACTACACTCTGGGCTCTCGAGTGGTGCAGCGGTCTAAGGCACTTCATCTCAGTGCTTCAGGCATCACTACAGACACCCTGGTTTGGTTCCAGGCTGTATCACAACTGGCCGAGTCCCATAGGGCAGCGCACAATTGGCCCAGCGTCGTCCGGGTAGTCCGTCATTGTAAATAGGAACTTGTTCTTGCCTAGTTAAATAAAGGTTCAATATTTTTTTTAACACACAGCTGATTCAAATAATCAAAGCATGATGATGAGTTGGTTATTTGAATCAGCTGTGTAGTGCTAGGGCAAAAAAACAAAACGTGCACCCATCGGGGGCCCCAGGACCGACTTTGGGAAACCCTGTTCTAGGGCGACATTTTCTCTGTCATCTCTGTAGGGACCGGGGAGAAAATGCAAAATGTCCAAATGACATCAGTTTGACCGGTTGTAAGGAAATAGAAAGCTGTGAAAACGACCCAACGTGTTTCTAAGCTTTCAGTTGGGCTTGGGTGCATATTTTATGTGGTTGAAATACTATCAGTTGGGCTTGGGTGCATATTTTATGTGGTTGAAATACTATCAGTTGGGCTTGGGTGCATATTTTATGTGGTTGAAATACTATCAGTTGGGCTTGGGTGCATATTTTATGTGGTTGAAATACTATCAGTTGGGCTTGGGTGCATATTTTATGTGGTTGAAACACTATCAGTTGGGCTTGGGTGCATATTTTATGTGGTTGAAATACTATCAGTTGGGCTTGGGTGCATATTTTATGTTGTTGAAATACTATCAGTTGGGCTTGGGTGCATATTTTATGTGGTTGAAATACTATCAGTTGGGCTTGGGTGCATATTTTATGTGGTTGAAATACTATCAGTTGGGCTTGGGTGCATATTTTATGTGGTTGAAATACTATCAGTTGGGCTTGGGTGCATATTTTATGTGGTTGAAACACTATCAGTTGGGCTTGGGTGCATATTTTATGTGGTTGAAATACTATCAGTTGGGCTTGGGTGCATATTTTATGTGGTTGAAATACTATCATTGGGTGCATATTTTATGTGGTTGAAATACTATCAGTTGGGCTTGGGTGCATATTTTATGTGGTTGAAATACTATCAGCTTTTATGATGCTGATAAAACCATCTCTACAGAAGGTATTTAACTGCTCATTTGTATTCTCTCAAGATGCTGAAAGAAATAAATCATATTTCTGCACTCAAAATTATGCCTACATTTGGTGCATCATTTTACTGCAAGAAATACTTAATTCTGCAGAAGTTAATATTAAGGCTATGTGAGAGGTTATAGACCTACAGTCAGTGTCCAGATTTCAGTTTCCATTTAACCCATCTGAATAGTAGGATACAGTTCCCTTGTCGTAGGCCTATTTGAAGTTCCTGTCATGTGACTGTTGAATTTGACTAGCACCTCGCAATCATCGCACAACGTAGCATAGCCGGCACTGCTATCATCCTCTTTTACGACTTCACCAAATCTTTCCCAAACATTTATTTTATGGCCCTCCCTTCATTATATTTTTAACTCTCCAATTTGCAGCTTTTCTGTTATTGAATTAAACTCTCACATTGTCCTTTTTGCCTCCGTGGATCGACATTAACTTTTTCTATCGGTTCCCAAAGGCATTTAATGATTGGTGGCAGCCTTGTCGATAAATACCCTTAAAGGCAAATACGTACTGTAGCTTTGTGCAAGATCCAACCAAATTCACATAGAAATGTTAGTTCTACATCTGTCATTCTCATTGAAAGCAAGTCTGATAAATTGTAGATCCATTCAATGGGGGCTATGTCTATGCTTCCCATCCTTAAGTTTGATTCTTGTGTGGCTCCCCACTGAGCACAGTCTACTCAACATGCAAGGAGTCCATTGTTATTATTTTCCCTTTTAATTTTTATTTTATTTTTACATTTTACCCCTTTTTCTCCCCAATTTCGTGGTATCCAATCATTAGTTACAGTCACATCTCATTGCTGCAACTCCCGTACGGACTCGGGAGAGTCGAAGGTCGAGAGCCATGCTTCCTCCGAAACACAACCCAAACGAGCCGCACTGCTTCTTGACACATTGCCCACTTAACCCGGAAGCCAGCCGAACCAATGTGGAAACACTGTGCACCAGGCAACCGTGTTAGCGTGTACTGAGCCCGGCCCACCACAGGAGTCTCTAGTGAGCGATGGGACAAGTACATCCCTGCCGGCCAAACGTTGCTCTACGTGGCTACGTTAGCATCAACTATGGGTAGCTAACGAGAGATTTTGGACTTCTGTTAACATTATGAGGGAAGTAGCTAGCTAGCTAGGACACCGGTACACAGTGTCCTTCGCAGTGACCTTTGCCATCGCCCAGGAAGTGCAATGTCTTCATGGAATAATGGATTCCATGAAGGCCTTTACACACAATACCCCATAATGTTTTTTGAAATTTTTACACATTTACTGAAAATGAAATACAGAAATCTCATTTACATACAGTTGAAGTCAGAAGTTTACATACACTTAGGTTGGAGTCATTAAACTCGTTTTTCAACCCCTCCACAAATTTCATGTTAACAAACTATAGTTATAGCAAGTCGGTTAGGACATCTACTTGGTGCATGACACAAGTAATTTTCCAACAATTGTTTACAGACAGATTATTTCCCTTATAATTCACTATATCACAATTCCAGAGGGTCAGAAGTTGACATACATTAAGTCGGCTGTGCCTGGAAACAGCTTGGGAAATTCCAGAAAATGATGCCATGGCTTTAGAAGCTTCTGATAGGCTAATTGACATCATTTGAGTCAATTAGAGGTGACTCGAACTCATTGCCTCTTTGCTTGACATCATGGGAAAATCAAAAGAAATCAGCCAAGACCTCCACAAGTGTAGACCTCCACAAGTCTGGTTCATCCTTGAGAGCAATTTCCAAACGCCTGAAGGTACCACGTTCATCTGTACAAACAATAGTGTGCAAGTATAAACACCATGGGACCACACAGCCATCATACTGCTCAGGGAGAAGAAGCGTTCTGTCTCCAAGAGATGAACGTACTTTGGTGCGAAAAGTGCAAATCAATCCCAGAACAACAGCAAAGGACCTTGTGAAGATGCTGGAGGAAACAGGTACAAAGTATCTATATCCACAGTAAAAACTAATCCTATATCGACATAACCTGAAAGGCCGCTCAGCAAGGAAGAAGCCACTGCTCCAAAACCAACATAAAAAACAGACTATGGTTTGCAACTGCACATGGGGACAAAGACCGTACTTTTTGGAGAAATGTCCTCTGGTCTGATGAAACAAAAATAGAACTGTTTGGCCATAATGACATTCGTTATGTTTGGAGGAAAAAGGGGGAGGCTTGTGAGCCGAAGAACACCATCCCAACCGTGAAGCACGGAGGTGGCAGCATCATGTTGTGGGGAGCTTTGCTACAGGAGGGACTGGTGCACTTCACAAAATAGATGGCATCGTGACAGGAAAAATGATGTGGATATATTGAAGCAACATTTCAAGACTTCAGTCAGGAAGTTAAAGCTTGGTCGCAAATGGGTCTTCTAAATGGACAATGACCCCAAGCATACTTCCAAAGTTGTGGCAAAATGGCTTAAGGACAGCAAAGTCAAGGTATTGGAGTGGCCATCACAAAGCCCTGACCTTAAAATTAATTTGTGGGCAGAACTGAAAAAGCGTGTGCGAGCAAGGAGGCCTACAGACCTGACTCAGTTACATCAGCTCTGTCATGGAGGAATGGGTCAAAATTCACCCAACTTATTGTGGGAAGCTTGATGAAGGCTTCCTGAAATGGTTGACCCAAGTTAAACAATTTAGTGGCAATACTACCAAATACTAATTGAGTGTATGTCACGTCTTGACCATAGAGAGACCTTATTTTCTATAGTAGAGTAGGTCAGGGCGTGACTGAGGGGTTTTCTAGTTATTATTTTCTATGTGGGGTTCTAGTTTAGTTTTTCTATGTTGATGTTTGGTATGATTCCCAATTAGAGGCAGCTGGCTACCTTTGTCTCTAATTGGGGATCATATTTAAGTAGCATTTTTATGGGATGTTATGTTTTATGTTTTATGGGATATTGTTTTGAGTTAGTGCATGTTGCATCTCTGCAGTCACGGTTCGTTGTTTGTTTCATTCATTCTTTGTTCTTTTGTGCGTTTCAATTAAATAATATGTGGAAACCATATCACGCAGCAGCTTGGTCCGATAATTATTCCAGCAAACGTGACAGAATATCCCATCAAACCAGGACCAAGCAGCGTGCCCAAAGAGGGAAGGATTTCTGGACATGGGAAGAAGTGATGGGGAGATGTGAAACCCTTCCATGGCGACAGACATAAAGGAGATTATGGAGGACAGCGAAGACGACAGGGTTTGCGTCTACAGAAAGCCCAAGGACAACCCCAAGTTTTTTGGGGGGGGGCACATGGAGCTGGCGGCTGAGCAGAGGGAAGAGCCAGAGACTGTCAGGGAGGCAATGGCGAAGTTGGGAGAGAGTGAGATGAGAGAGATGTTGTGCAAGTGTGTTCTGCTCAACATCCGCACAGAGAGACAGGAAATACCGGGATAAATACACTGGAGAAAACAAACGACACCTGGAGGGGGTGGAGAAAATAACGAGGACAGATAAACAGACCAGGGTGTGACACCCAGTTGTTGATGGGCAGAGACAGAGATGTTGCTCTCTCCGCCACTGCTTGAGGGAGACTGCAAGTATTGTGTGACCTGCAGAGTCAAGAGGATGGACAGATGTCCAGCCCCCTTGTAACCTCCCTAGCAACCTATCAGGACTCAGGTCAGAGAGAGTTTGAGAGGCAGGTTTATGGTACCCTAGAATGTCAGGCGCCAGTTGTGGCGGGTGGGGAGTGGAGTGTGCAGCTCAAAGATGTGAGGTGCTGACAGTCACCAGCAGAGAATTTGTAACAGCAGTCCAAACTCTCGCGGTTGCTACCCATAGTTGACACTAATGTAGCCATGTAGCGCAAGGTAGCCATTTAAACAACATAAGTTGTCACTATGGGGCCGACAGAACCTTGCTAACAATGGCCCCCGTGCATTTTGAGTGATTTTACTATCTGTTTTGAACACCAGCTTCAAACAGCTGAAATACAATGTTTTGGGTTGTAGAAAATATACTTCACAGTGGTCTAGACGGTGCAACACTCTCTATGCTATACATTACTTGTTTTGTCACATAAACTGAAGTTAGGAGAGCCTTCTAGAATCTGAGTAGCAAGGTAATACTAGAGCTATTTCAGCAAGCCATTTTTTAAACACTTTTTACATTCTTTAAAGCCAGTCCCAGAATAATGTCTGATTTATTCAACTAATTAATTTGTTTGTTGTAACATATTGTAAACAAATACATAAACTCAGCAAAAAAAATAAACGTCCCTTTTTCAGGACCCTGTCTTTCAAAGATAATTAGTAAAAATCCAAATAACTTCACAGATCTTCATTGTAAAGGGTTTAAACACAGTTTCCCATGCTTGTTCAATGAACCATAAACAATTAATGAACATGCACCTGTGGATCGGTCGTTAAGACACTAACAGCTTACAGATGGTAAGAAATTCAGGTCACAGTTATGAAAACCTGAGACACTAAAAAGGCCTTTCTACTGACTCTGAAAAATCACCAAAAGAAAGATGCCCAGGGTCCCTGTTCATCTGTGTGAACGTGCCTTAGGCATGCTGCAAGGAGACATGAGGACTGCAGACGTGACCAGGGCAATAAATTGCTATGTTCGTACTGTGAGACACCTAAGACAGCACTACAGGGAGACAGGACGGACAGCTGATCCTCCTCGCATTGGCAGACCACATGTAACAACACCTGCACAGGATCAGTACATCTGAACATCCCACCTGCAGGACAGGTACAGGATGGCAACAACAACTGCCCGAGTTACACCAGGAACGCACAATCCCTCCATCAGTGCTCAGACTGTCCACAATTGTCTGAGAGAGGCTGGACATTGGGCTTGTAGGCCTGTTGTAAGGCAGGTAGGTCCTCACCAGACATCACCGGCAACAACGTCGCCTATTGAGCACATCTGGGACCTGTTTGATCGGAGGGTGAGGGCTAGGGTCATTCCCCCCAGAAATGTCCAGGACCCTGCAGGTGCCTTGGTGGAAGAGTGGGGTGACATCTCACAGCAAGAATTGGCAAATCTGTTGCAGTCCATGAGGAGGAAATGCACTGCAGTACTTAATGCAGTTGGTGGCCACACCAGATACTGACTGTTACTTTTGATTTTGCCCCCCCCCCCTTTGTTCAGGGACACATTATTCCATTTCTGTTAGTCATATGTCTGTGGAACTTGTTCAGTTTGTGTCTCAGTTATTGAATCTTGTTGTGTTCGTACAAATATTTACACATGTTAAGTTTGCTGAAAATAAACACAGTTGACAGTGAGAGGCCTTTTTTGTTGTTGCTGAGTTTACAATAATAATTGTGCTCTATACTCTATAAATACCTCACCCACAAAAACCCACTGGGTTAGTGAGTTAGCATTGGGTGGCTACCGAGAGATTTTGGACTTCTGTTAACGTTATGAAGGAAGTAGCTAGCTGTATTTCAAACACAAATTCAACCACAAAGATCAGGGAGGTTTTCCAATGCCTTGCAAAGAAGGGCACCTATTAGTAGATGGATAAAAAAAAGCTAACATGTAATATCCCTTTGAGCTTTCTGAAGCTATTATTAAAGTTACATTATTAAGTATTAAAACAGTTACAGAGTTTAATGGCTGTGACAGGACAAAACAGAGAATGGCTCAGTAGTTAGTATTGTTGTTACTCCACAACAATTCACTGTTTGTTCATTGTTGTGGGGGACTCCTGTGAAGTCCAGGCCCTGAATACTGAGAAGGCATTTCTCTCATCAGAGGCAGCATGCCGCCAGTCTCAATCACGTCACTGATCAGAGACAACATACAGCCGGTCTCAATCACGTCCCCTGAGACATGGGGCTGCACTTTATTCATTGATGCCGCCCACTGAGCTAAAGGGTTTCAAATGGGTAGAATTACAGGATCAATACTCTGATTAGCAAAAGCCTTGTAGCTATTGTGTGTTGTTGGCAATTCATCGCATCAATGCCAAGCCCAGGGGACGGTGCACGTGTTGGGCTAAGGAGACAAGGGACTCAGGGGAGCTTTGCACGCAGCACCATTAGATACTATATAAATCAAATCAAACTGTATTTGTCACATGCTTCGTAAGCAACAGGTGTAGACTAACAGTGAAATGCTTACTGACCGGTCCTTTTTCAACAATGCAGAGTAAAAGATAACATAAACAATGTAATAATCGTATACAAATAGTGACACAAGGAAAAAATACAATAACAAGTAAAAATAACTGTATATGGATATATACAGGGAGTACTGAGTCGATGTGCAGGAGTATGAGGTAATTAAGGTAGCTATATATGTCGGAAGGGCTAAAGTGACTAGGCAACAGGATAGATAATAAACAGTAGCAGCAGTGGATAGCCATTTAGCAGTCTTGTTAAGAAGTCTTAAGGTTTGGGGGTAGAAGCTGTTTATGGTCCTGTTGGTTCCAGACTTAGTGCATCGGTACCGCTTGCTGTGCGGTAGCAGAGAGAACAGTCTATGGCTTGGTTGGCTGGAGTCTTTGACAATTGTTGTGGCCTTCCTCTGACACAGCCTGGTATAGAGGTCCTGGATGGCAGGGAGCTCAGCCCCAGTGATGTACTGGGCAGTACTCACCACCCTCTGTAGCGCCTTGTGATCGGGCACCTTGCAGTTGCCGTACCAAGAGGTGATTCCAGCCAGTCAAGATGCTCTCGATGGTGCAGCTGTATAACTTTTTGAGGATCACAGTGTGTGTGTGGCAGTGACACACTGTGTAAGCCTTGAAAGGTTTTCTGCAATACAGCATAGGATGAAATACTATATATGAGCTTGGGATTGAATTTGACCTTGACTATGCTACTTCCAAGGCAGTGTTATACTCAATGCTGATTTACAGTATTTTGAGGATCTTGACATACTTACAGTAGCAACACCCTTGCGTCTCATTTGATCTTATCTTAGAAAACCTGATGAATGATCAATAGTAAAGCCTTAAGACATGCCATTGGTATTTGAAATATTGGTGTATTGGTATTGGTCATAGGAAGGGACAAAGATGGCATTTTTCCACAAGGAATCAATTAATCTGTTGACATAGCTTATGATAGTTTTATTGCACAGCTAAGACCCAAGCATAGACCCAAATTAGGAAAAAAATGTATCACCCTTCGGAAATACTTGTAATATTATGAAAATAATTTGTTTTATTTAAAGTTTGAATAGCAATTATCTGGAGACTTTGTAACAATGCAACATTGTGCTTAAATGGCATGAAAGATTTATTAGAAGAAAATATAGAAATTCTAATTAAATCACATAAAATTGGACAATATGTCCAACCGGCACAGCCAGAAGAGGTCTAGCCACCCCTCAGAGCCTGGTTAATCTCTAGGTTTCTTCCTAGGTTCCTGCCTTTCTAGGGAGTTTTTCCTAGCCACCGTGCTTCAACATCTGCATTGCTTGCTGTTTGAGGTTATAGGCACTTTGTGACATCTGATGATGTGAAAAGGGCTTTATAAATACATTTGATTGACTGATTGATTAATCAAAAGCATTGACATGTGATAGAAAATACTGTGACCAAAATGCTATAATTCTGCTTAAAATTTTGCTTTTGAAAGGATCACATCTTTTGTGGGTTTTCTATGTACGGAGAAGATCTAACTCCCTTTTAGTAATATTTGGTTGTCCTTTTGAGTTTAACTTGGAGAGAGAACATCCTATCGTACTTTGTCACCATAAAATGAGGCGTCGTTAATGGCAGTGTTCAGACCTAATTTTCTGAGGCTGGTAACTCCAAAAAACGTATCCTCTGCAGCAGAGGTAACGCTGGCTCTTCCTTTCCTGTGGCATTCTTCATGAGAGCTAGGTTCATCATAGCGGTTGATGGACTTTTGCGAATGTACTTGAATAAACTTTCAAAGTTCTTGAAATTCTCCGGACTGACTGACCTTTATGTCTTAAAGTAAAGATGGACTGTCGTTTCTCTTTGCTTATTTGAGCTGTTCTTGACATAATACCGACTTGGCCTTTTATCAGATAGGGCTATCTTCTGTATACCACCCCACGACCTTGTCACAACACAACTGATTGGCTCAAACGCATTAAGAAGGAAAGAATTTCCACAAATGAACTTTTAACAAGGCACACCTGTTAATTGAAATGCATTCCAGGTGACTAACTCATGAAGCTGGTTGAGAGAATTCCAAAAGTGTGCAAAGCTGTCATCAAGGCAAAGGGTGCCTACTTTGAAGAATCTCAAATATAAAATATATATTGATTTGTTTAACACTTTTTTGGTTACTACATGATTCCATATGTGTTATTTCATATTATTTTATATGTAATTGCATGTCTTCACTATTATTCCACAATGTAGAAAATAGTCAAAATAAAGAAAAACCCTTGAATGAGTAGGTGTGTCCGAACTTTTGACTGGTACTGTATTCATTTTTGTTATTTTTCTGTGTTGAGGGAACATCAACATTTCTCCTGACCTATTTGGTGGTCCATATCTGCAGAATTTGGAAAGGAAACAATCTCTCTAACTCCACCCTACCTGATACCCTAGACCCACTCCAATTTGCTTACCGCCCAAATAGGTCCACAGACGATGCAATCTCAACCACACTGCACACTGCCCTAACCCATCTGGACAAGAGGAATACCTATGTGAGAATGCTGTTCATCGACTACAGCTCGGCATTTAACACCATAATACCCTCCAAGCTCGTCATCAAGCTCGAGACCCTGGGTCTCGACCCCGCCCTGTGCAACTGGGTACTGGACTTCCTGACGGGCCGCCCCCAGGTGGTGAGGGTAGGCAACAACATCTCCACCCCGCTGATCCTCAAAACTGGGGCCCCACAAGGGTGCGTTCTGAGCCCTCTCCTGTACTCCTTGTTCACCCACGACTGCGTGGCCACGCACGCCTCCAACTCAATCATCAAGTTTGCGGACGACACAACAGTGGTAGGCTTGATTACCAACAACGACGAGACGGCCTACAGGGAGGAGGTGAGGGCCCTCGGAGTGTGGTGTCAGGAAAATAACCTCACACTCAACGTCAACAAAACTAAGGAGATGATTGTGGACTTCAGGAAACAGCAGAGGGAACACCCCCCTATCCACATCGATGGAACAGTAGCGGAGAGGGTAGTAAGTTTTAAGTTCCTCGGCGTACACATCACAGACAAACTGAATTGGTCCACCCACACAGACAGCATCGTGAAGAAGGCGCAGCAGCGCCTCTTCAACCTCAGGAGGCTGAAGAAATGTGGCTTGTCACCAAAAGCACTCACAAACTTCTACAGATGCACAATCGAGAGCATCCTGGCGGGCTGTATCACTGCCTGGTACGGCAACTGCTCCGCCCACAACCGTAAGGATCTCCAGAGGGTAGTGAGGTCTGCACAACGCATCACCGGGGGCAAACTACCTGCCCTCCAGGACACCTACACCACCCGATGTCACAGGAAGGCCATAAAGATCATCAAGGACAACAACCACCCGAGCCACTGCCTGTTCACCCCGCTATCATCCAGAAGGCGAGGTCAGTACAGGTGCATCAAAGCTGGGACCGAGAGACTGAAAAACAGCTTCTATCTCAAGGCCATCAGACTGTTAAACAGCCACCACTAACATTGAGTGGCTGCTGCCAACACACTGACTCAACTCCAGCCACTTTAATAATGGGAATTGATGGGAAATGATGTAAATATATCACTAGCCACTTTAAACAATGCTACCTAATATAATGTTTACATACCCTACATCATTAATCTCATATGTATATGTATATACTGTACTCTATATCATCTACTGCATCTTTATGTAATACATGTATCACTAGCCACTTTAACTATGCCACTTTGTTTACATACTCATCTCATATGTATATACTGTACTCGATACCATCTACTGTATCTTGCCTATGCCGCTCTGTACCATCACTCATTCATATATCTTTATGTACATATTCTTTATCCCCTTACACTTGTGTCTATAAGGTAGTAGTTTTGGAATTGTTAGCTAGATTACTTGTTGGTTATTACTGCATTGTCGGAACTAGAAGCACAAGCATTTCGCTACACTCGCATTAACATCTGCTAACTATGTGTATGTGACAAATCAATTTGATTTGATTTGATTTTGTGTATTGGATTTTGAAGTGTGATGGATTCATGCAACACTTACAAAACTATGTCTAGCTCTGGCTCAGAATGTTTGTTTCTTGATTTTCTATATAATAACTACATCTAAGAGAAAACCGGAAAAAATACTTCAAGTCATGTACTTGTATATGTGGCTTACCACATGTGCTTGTGTAGGGGACCAGTGAGGTCTCCGAAGAACGGACAGGTTTCAGAGGCTACTGATGCCATACAATAAACATACCAAAACATAACATAAACTCCTAACAGATGGAGATTCACGATGTAGTGTTTGCTTGGGACCTGTACATGATGCAATTTAGGACGTGTTGCATTTTTGCAACCGTAGGTCTCACAGAGTTAAGGACAGATTTACAAGTTAATTCCCTGATTATGGCTGAAATTGAGACATTTGTATATTGGGTGCCAAACGGATCAGCATTTTAAATCACTTGCATCTCATTTTTGTGATGTTTTCTTTATCATAATTGATGTCATTATGTGTGGCTTATTTCTGCAAGCTTCTGTCGAAATGGCCTTTGCTAAGAGATGTCACTGCTGTCATTATAGGCAATTTGTGCATTGTGGGTAATTTCAGTTCACAATCTCCTATGTTCAGCCATGGCTCATCTGCCTGCAGTTATGGCACTTTGTACCTTCACATGCTGCTAAGAATAGGATCATTAGAGACTGGCATAGACAAATGCGAGAATTCCTTTGGCACAAATGTCGCTAAGTAAAATTTGGTCTCGCTTTAAATGACATTCAGCTTATAAAGGCTTCATAAAGCCTTCATAATGCCTTCATAGGCACTACACCTGGAGAAAAATAATACCTATGTAAGAATGCTCTTCATTGACTACAGTTCTCAGGAGGCTGAAGAAATTTGGCCTGTCACCCAAAACCCTGACAAACTTTTACAGATGCACAATCGAGAGCATCCTGTTGGGCTGTATCACAGCCTGTTATGGCAAATGCACCGCCCTCAACCGCAAGGCTCTCCAGAGGGTGGTGCGGTCTGCACAACGCATCACCGGGCAAACTCTGTCCGTCCGATATATAACACATATCGCATGACGCTGTACTTAATTCATAGTCAGAGCCCTTTGGTAATTTAAGTCAGACCCCTTTGCCCTAGTAGGAAGTCCACTGTGTGCAGCTCACTCTGCTCTAACATAAATAACATGAGCATGTCTACTTCTGATAAGCTTCCCAGTAAAAGCAATGAAAACAATACAGCATCCCAGAAATGTGCCAAAAATATCCCACGTTAACATACAGTAGCTTAAGAAACAAGGTTAATGAAATCAATAATTTGCTAGTAACATATGCCATTCATATTTTAACATTCTCTGAAACTCACATAGATAATACCTTTGATGATACAGTGGTAGCAATACATGGCTATGATATCTACAGAAAATACAGAAACTCCAATGGTGGAAGCATCGCTGTTTATATCCAGAATCACATTCCTGTAAAGCTTAGGGAGGAGTAGCTCCAATAGACCAGCAAGTGCTAACAGTCAGTATCTGGATAACATGTGTGAAATGCCTGATAATGTATGTGATACCAACAGAGAGATATATTTTGTGGGTGATTTGAATATTGACTGGCTTTCATCAAGCTGCCCACTCAAGAAAAAGCTTCAAACTGTAACCAGTGCCTCCATCCTGGTTCAGGTTATCAGTCAAGGAGTAACTAGACGCGGCACTTGATACATTTATGAAATATCTTAGTAAAAAGCTTTAAATGACATTTTGGGCAAAAAGTCCAATTCAGCTCCATCATTCATTGAATCAGATGGCTCATTCATCACAAAACCCACTTTGACAATTACTTTAATTATTTTTTCAGTGGCAAGATTAGGAAATTTAGGCATGACATGCCAGCAACAAATGCTGACACTGCACATATAACAAATCAAATTATGAAAGACAAGTATTGTAATTTTGAATATCATAAAGGGAGTGTGGAAGAGGTGAACAGTTTTTGTTGTTGTCTATCAACAATGACAAGCCACCGGGGTCTGACAACTTGGATGGAAAATCATTGAGGATAATAGCGGGTGATATTGCCACTCCTATTTGCCATATCTTCAATCTAAGCCCACTAGAAAGTGTGTGCCCTCAAGCCTGGAGGGAAGCAAAAGTAATTCCGCTACCCAAGAATAGTAAAGCTCCCTTTTATAGGCTCAAATAGCCAGCCAATCAGCCTGTTACCAACCCTTAGTAAACTTTTGGGGAAAAATGTGTTTGATCAGATACAATGCTATGTTACTGTACAAAAAATTGACAACAGACTTTCAGCATGCTTATTGGGGATGGACATTCAACAAGCACGACACTTACACAAATGGCCGATGATAGACTGAGAGAAATGTATGATAAAACAATTGCGGAAGCTATTATGTTAGACTTTAGTGTGGCTTTTGACATTATTTATCATAGTCTGCTGACCGAAGAATTTATGTGATATGGCATTAACACCCCCTGCTATATTGTGGAGAAGAGTTACCTGTCTAACAGAACACAGAGCGTGTTCTTTAATGGAAGCCTCTCCAACATAATACAGGTAGAATCAGGAATTCCCCAGGGCAGCTGTCGAGGCCCCTTATTTTTCTCAATCTTTATTAATGACATGACACTGGCTTTGAGTAAGTCTAGTGTGTCCATTTATACAGATGGCTCAACACTATACACGTCAGCTACTACAGCGAGTGAATTCACTGCAACACTTAACAAAGAGTTGCAGTTAGTTTCAGAATGGGTGGTAAGCAATAAACTAAACCCTAAACCTCAATTGTAATAAATAACATGGAAATTGAGCAAGATGAGGTGACTAAACTGCTGGGAATAACCCTGGGTTCAAAACTGTCATGGTCAAAACATGTTGATACAACAGTAGCTAAGATGGGGAGAAGTCTGTCCACAATAAAGCGCAGTTCTGCCTTCTTAACAACACTATCAACAAGGCAGGTCCTACAGGCCCTAGTTTTTTCACACCTGGACTACTGTTCAGTCGTGTGGTCAGGTGCCACAAAGAGGGACTAAGGAAAATTTAAATTGGCTCAGAACAGGGCAGCACGGCTGGCACTTAAATGTACACAGGGAGCTAACATTAATGATATGCATGTCAGTCTCTCATGGTTCAAAGTATTTGTTTTTGTAAGAAGTGTTGACATGCTGAATTCACAGAGGTGTCTGTTTAAACTGCTAGCACACAGCTTGGATACATATGCATACCCCACAAGACATGCTACCAAAGGTCTCTTCACAATCCAAAAGTTAAAATCAGACTATGGGAGGTGCACAGTACTACATAGAGCCATGGCTACATGGAACTCTATTCCACATCAGGCAACTAATACAAGCAAAAAAACAGATAAATACACCATATGGTACAGAGCGGACTGTGAAGAGACACACAAACAGGCATAGACACACATGATTAGACACGCACTCTACACATACACATGGATTTTGTATTGTAGATATGTGGTAGTAGAGTAGTGGCCTGAGGGCACACACTTAATGTGTTGTGAAAAGTGTTATGAAAGGTAATGTCAAGTAATATTTTAAATTGTATACAATTGCCTTAATGCTGAGTAATGCTGCCTTGGCATAATAAATACAAATACATTTGAGTAATTTAGCAAACGCTCTTATCCGGAATAACTTACAGTAATGAGTTCATACATTTTCTCGTGTTTGTCCCCCGTGGGAATCAAACCCACAACCCTGGCATTGTAAGCACCATCCTGTCACGCCCTGGTCTTAGTATTTTGTGTTTTCTTTATTATTTTGGTGTGACATGGGTTATTTATGTGGTGTGTTTTGTCTTGGTTTTTTTTGTAGGTTATGGGATTGTTGTTTAGTATAGTAGTCTAGAAAAGTCTATGGCTGCCTGGAGTGGTTCTCAATCAGAGGCAGGTGTTTATCATTGTCTCTGATTGGGAACCATATTTAGGCAGCCATATTCTTTGAGTGTTTCGTGGGTGATTGTTCCTGTCTCTGTTTTTGTTTGCACCAGATAGGGCTGTTTTGGTTTTTCACGTTACGTTTAGTGTTTTGTATTGTTCGTGTTTATCTTTTATTAAAGATGTATCGAAATAACCACGCTGCATTTTGGTCCTCCTCTCTTTCCACAGAAGAAAACCGTAACACATCCTCTACCAACTGAGCCACACAGGACAAATACAAAAACAAACATAATAAATGCCTTGTATCATATGACGCTATACTTACTATAAAGTCAGACACCTGACTTTGTCATTCGTAACACATATATAAAGGCTTAATACAATTGTATTAATACTTAGGGAATTATCACTAACAGCTAAAACAAACTTAAACCATACATTTCCATTTATTTGTACATTTTTAAAACAATACATATACATTAAGTTTCAAAAAGTCCAGCAATGCAATTACATTGAACATTATACAGGACTGTGAACAATATAGCTTGTCCCTGAGCTGGCGGACAAATGGTTCTTGCCTCTCTTCCTGCTGGAGGTACTGCATGTTGGTTCCAACCTTAAAGGTAACAACAAATAAAGTTAGCAGGTCTGTTAGGAAATGTCTTTGTCCCACCATCTGGATGATCTACTTCCGGGTTGGAGCGAGCGGTCGCATCCGCACTCGGTCCGCAGGTAGTATTACATTTCATTGTAGTACAACGGTTTGATTTGTCTAATCTTAGCAATTTCTTCTTAGCTAGCTACATAGCCGTCTTTGTATCATAGATAATTGCGTAATTATCGTATTTCGTCGTCCTAACGCAGTCTACACTGCTATCTGCCCTGCAGCTAGCCAGCTAGCTAACGTCCACCGTCTACCGATTAGCAGCACAACTATTACACTCAACTGAACGACTTGATTAGTGTAGTGTTAGCTAGCTACATAGTTGTCTTTGCTGTCTTCGTATCCAAGATAATTGTGTAGTTTAGAGTGTGTAGTTTTAGAGTGATTATCTTAATTTACCGAGGTTAGCTAGCCAGCTATTTGTCGTCCTTAACGTAGGAGACACTGCTAGCTAGCCAACAGCTAGCCAACGTCTACCGAACAGAACTTCCGCACTCAACAATCCGGTCGCATTTCGCTTCGCTCCACAGGTAGTATCACATTTTTAATTTAATTTCATTACAGTACAACGGCTTGATTTGTTTGATCGTAGCTAGCTACATAGCTAGCTACATAGCCGTCTTTGTATCAAAGATAATTGTGTAGTCTAGAGCGATTTCCTAGGTTAGCTAGCCAGCTATTGTCGTTCTTTTAACGCAACGTAATGTAATCAACACTGCTAGCTAGCCAGCTAGCCCCGAATAGCAGCACAGTAGAAACTATTACACTCAACGGAACGACTTGATTAGTGTAGTGTCAACAACGCAGCCACTGCCAGCTAGCCTACATAGTCAACAACGCAGCCTCTGCCAGCTAGCCTACTTCAGCAGTACTGTATCATTTTAATCATTTTAGTCAATAAGATTCTTGCTACGTAAGCTTAACTTTCTGAACACTCGAGACGTGTAGTCCACTTGTCATTCCAATCTCCTTTGCATTAGCGTAGCCTCTTGTGTAGCCTGTCAACTATGTGTCTGTCTATCCCTGTTCTCTCCTCTCTGCACAGACCATACAAACGCTCCACACCGCGTGGCCGCGGCCACCCTAATCTGGTGGTCCCAGCGCGCACGACCCACGTGGAGTTCCAGGTCTCCGGTAGCCTCTGGAACTGCCGATCTGCGGCCAACAAGGCAGAGTTCATCTCAGGCTATGCCTCCCTCCAGTCCCTCGACTTCTTGGCACTGACGGAAACATGGATCACCACAGACAACACTGCTACTCCTACTGCTCTCTCTTCGTCTGCCCACGTGTTCTCGCACACCCCGAGAGCTTCTGGTCAGCGGGGTGGTGGCACCGGGATCCTCATCTCTCCCAAGTGGTCATTCTCTCTTTCTCCCCTTACCCATCTGTCTATCGCCTCCTTTGAATTCCATGCTGTCACAGTTACCAGCCCTTTCAAGCTTAACATCCTTATCATTTATCGCCCTCCAGGTTCCCTCGGAGAGTTCATCAATGAGCTTGATGCCTTGATAAGCTCCTTTCCTGGGGACGGCTCACCTCTCACAGTTCTGGGCGACTTTAACCTCCCCACGTCTACCTTTGACTCATTCCTCTCTGCCTCCTTCTTTCCACTCCTCTCCTCTTTTGACCTCACCCTCTCACCTTCCCCCCTACTCACAAGGCAGGAAATACGCTCGACCTCATCTTTACTAGATGCTGTTCTTCCACTAACCTCATTGCAACTCCCCTCCAAGTCTCCGACAACTACCTTGTATCCTTCTCCCTCTCGCTCTCATCCAACACTTCCCACACTGCCCCTACTCGGATGGTATCGCGCCGTCCCAACCTTCGCTCTCTCTCCCCGCTACTCTCTCCTCTTCCATCCTATCATCTCTTCCCTCTGCTCAAACCTTCTCCAACCTATCTCCTGATTCTGCCTCCTCAACCCTCCTCTCCTCCCTTTCTGCATCCTTTGACTCTCTATGTCCCCTATCCTCCAGGCCGGCTCGGTCCTCCCCTCCCGCTCCGTGGCTCGACGACTCATTGCGAGCTCACAGAACAGGGCTCCCGGGCAGCCGAGCGGAAATGGAGGAAAACTCGCCTCCCTGCGGACCTGGCATCCTTTCACTCCCTCCTCTCTACATTTTCCTCTTCTCTCTCTGCTGCTAAAGCCACTTTCTACCACTCTAAATTCCAAGCATCTGCCTCTAACCCTAGGAAGCTCTTTGCCACCTTCTCCTCCCTCCTGAATCCTCCTCCCCCCCCCCCCCCCCTCCTCCCTCTCTGCAGATGACTTCGTCAACCATTTTGAAAAGAAGGTCGACGACATCCGATCCTCGTTTGCTAAGTCAAACGACACCGCTGGTTCTGCTCACACTGCCCTACCTTGTGCTCTGACCTCTTTCTCCCCTCTCTCTCCAGATGAAATCTCGCGTCTTGTGACGGCCGGGCCGCCCAACAACCTGCCCGCTTGACCCTATCCCCTCCTCTCTTCTCCAGACCATTTCCGGAGACCTTCTACCTTACCTCACCTCGCTCATCAACTCATCCCTGACCGCTGGCTACGTCCCTTCCGTCTTCAAGAGAGCGAGAGTTGCACCCCTTCTGAAAAACCTACACTCGATCCCTCCGATGTCAACAACTACAGACCAGTATCCCTTCTTTCTTTTCTCTCCAAAACTCTTGAACGTGCCGTCCTTGGCCAGCTCTCCCGCTATCTCTCTCAGAATGACCTTCTTGATCCATATCAGTCAGGTTTCAAGACTAGTCATTCAACTGAGACTGCTCTTCTCTGTATCACGGAGGCGCTCCGCACTGCTAAAGCTAACTCTCTCTCCTCTGCTCTCATCCTTCTAGACCTATCGGCTGCCTTCGATACTGTGAACCATCAGATCCTCCTCTCCACCCTCTCCAAGTTGGGCATCTCCGGCGCGGCCCACGCTTGGATTGCGTCCTACCTGACAGGTCGCTCCTACCAGGTGGCGTGGCGAGAATCCGTCTCCACACCACGTGCTCTCACCACTGGTGTCCCCCAGGGCTCTGTTCTAGGCCCTCTCCTATTCTCGCTATACACCAAGTCACTTGGCTCTGTCATAACCTCACATGGTCTCTCCTATCATTGCTATGCAGACGACACACAATTAATCTTCTCCTTTCCCCCATCTCTGCATGTCTGGCAGACATATCAGTGTGGATGACGGATCATCACCTCAAGCTGAACCTCGGCAAGACGGAGCTGCTCTTCCTCCCGGGGAAGGACTGCCCGTTCCATGATCTCGCCATCACGGTTGACAACTCCATTGTGTCCTCCTCCCAGAGCGCTAAGAACCTTGGCGTGATCCTGGACAACACCCTGTCGTTCTCAACTAACATCAAGGCGGTGGCCCATTCCTGTAGGTTCATGCTCTACAACATCCGCAGAGTACGACCCTGCCTCACACAGGAAGCGGCGCAGGTCCTAATCCAGGCACTTGTCATCTCCCGTCTGGATTACTGCAACTCGCTGTTGGCTGGGCTCCCTGCCTGTGCCATTAAACCCCTACAACTCATCCAGAACGCCGCAGCCCGTCTGGTGTTCAACCTTCCCAAGTTCTCTCACGTCACCCCGCTCCTCCGCTCTCTCCACTGGCTTCCAGTTGAAGCTCGCATCCGCTACAAGACCATGGTGCTTGCCTACGGAGCTGTGAGGGGAACAGCACCTCAGTACCTCCAGGCTCTGATCAGGCCCTACACCCAAACAAGGGCACTGCGTTCATCCACCTCTGGCCTGCTCGCCTCCCTACCACTGAGGAAGTACAGTTCCCGCTCAGCCCAGTCAAAACTGTTCGCTGCTCTGGCCCCCCAATGGTGGAACAAACTCCCTCACGACGCCAGGACAGCGGAGTCAATCACCACCTTCCGGAGACACCTGAAACCCCACCTCTTTAAGGAATACCTAGGATAGGATAAAGTAATCCCTCTCACCCCCCTTAAAAGATTTAGATGCACTACTGTTCCACTGGATGTCATAAGGTGAATGCACCAATTTGTAAGTCGCTCTGGATAAGAGCGTCTGCTAAATGACTTAAATGGATAAGGGTATTTCTGTGCTGCGCTAGAAACTCTAAATGGGAAGATGGGAAACTCCATTCAATTCCTATTATTATATCCCTCTTGCGTTTATAAATCTCATGATGTGACTATGAGACATGGCTGTATCTAGGAGGATTTGCATTTAGCTGAGCCTGCTAGCTAGCAAAATTTCGTCGAGCTAGCAATTGCTGTGAAGTCACCAAAATTACTTGAAATAACGATTAAGGTAACTACAACATGTAATTTAGCTCAACACTTTACTACAAACTAAGTTAAATTACAATAAATAAAGGTTAACTTAATTGTTTTTTGCTGTCCGGTGGCAGCACAAGTGGGGCATTTGATTTGTGAACTCATCACATGATCCACTTCTCGTCAGCAACACTGAAAAAGTACTTCCGGGTCCTGGAATTTTTCAACATTTTCAAAATAAAAGTCCCCCATGTAATAGTAGAAAAGTGTCAATAACCATTCATGATATATGAAAAATAATGTATAATGTTGGTTTTAAAACATGCCCCAATGCAAATCACTGCATATGGAATACATATGGGCTTAGAGCAAGAACTATTCTGGGTGCCGCAATATTGTAGGGAATACTCAGTAGGGTCTGTAGAATGTACAGTACCAGTCAAAAATTTGGACACATCTACTCATTCAAGGGTTTTTCTTTATTTGTACTATTTTCTACATTGTAGAATAATAGTGAAGACATCAAAACTATGAAATAACACATGGAATCATGTAGTAACTAAAAAAGTGTTAAACAAATCAAAAACATTTTATATTTGAGATTCTTCATAGTAGCCACCCTTTTCCTTGATGACAGCTTTGCACACTCTTGGCATTATTTCAATCAACTTCATGGGGTAGTCACCTGGAATGCATTTCAATTAACAGGTGTGCCTTGTTAAAAGTTCATTTGTGGAATTTCTTTCCTTCTTTTCCTCCTTCTTTGAGCCAATCAGTTGTGTTGTGACAAGGTCGTGGGGTGGTATACAGAAGATAGCCCTATTTGGTAAAAGACCAAGTCCATATTATGGCAAGAACTGCTCAAATAAGCAAAGAGAAACGACTTTAAGACATGAAGGTCAGTCAATCCGGAGAATTTCAGTTAACTTTGAACGTTTCTTCAAGCGCAGTCACCAAAACCATCAAGCACTATGATGAAACTGTCTCTCATGAAGACCTCCATAGGAAAGGAAGACCCAGAGTTACCTCTGCTGAAGGGAATAAGTTCATTAGAGTTACCAGCCTAAGAAATCGTCAATTATCTGCACCTCACATTGCACCTCACAGAGTTCAAGAAACAGACACATCTCAACATCAACTGTTCAGAGGCGAATGTGAATCAGGCCTTCATTGTCAAATTGCGGCAAAGACACCACTTCTAAAGGACACCAATGAGAAGAGACTTGCTTGGGCCAAGAAACACGAGCAATGGACATTAGACCGGTGGAAATCTGTCCATTGATGAGTCCAAATTTGAGATTTTTGGTTCCAACCCCCATGTCTTTGTGAGACGTAAAGTAGGTGAACGGATGATGTCCGCATGTGTAGTTCCCACCATGGAGCATGGAGGAGAAGGTGTGATGGTGTGGGGGTGCTTTGCTGGTGACACTGTCAGTGATTTATTTACAATTCAAGGCACACTTAACCAGCATGGCTACCACAGCATTCTGCAGTGATACACCATCCCACCTGGTTTGGGCTTTGTGGGACTATCATTTGTTTTTCAACAGGACAATGACCCAACACACCTCCAGGCTGTGTAAGGGCTATTTGACCAAGAAGGAGAGTGATTGAGTGCTGCATCAGATGACATGGCCTCCATAATCACCCGACCTCAACCCAATTGAGATGGTTTGGGATGAGTTGGACCGCAGAGTGAAGGAAAAGCAGCCAACAAGTGCTCAGAATATGTGGGAACTCCTTCAAGACTGTTGGAAAAGCATTCCAGGTGAAGCAGTTTGAGAGAATGCCAAGAGTGAGCAAAGCTGTCATCAAGGCAAACGGTGGCTACTTTGATGAATCTCAAATCTCAAGTATATTTTGATTTGTTTAACACTTTTTTGGACACTACGTGATTCCATATGTGTCATTTCATAGTTTTGATGTCTTATTTGGCATAATGGGTTATGTCACATTTGACATTGGTGGTTATGTCACACAGTTATGCCACAATTATGAACCCTTTATAAAGCATGACATATGGTTATAGATGATTTGTAACAGATTTATGTAATGTTTATGAAGGCTTAACGAAGCCTTTATAAGCCGCACATCATTTAAAGCGGGACCTAAAATGGTCCTCCACCATAAAATTATTATTATTATTATTATTGTGAGTTGATTCCAATTCAAAGTACAATTTCAGATCAACTTCAGTCACTTGAAAAGTCCCTTCACTTAGAAAAGCTGGTGTGTGTGAGAGCAAAATCACTTGACCTTGCCACCTCTGAGAATTCAGTGCAGAATTGACTGTCAAATAAATGCCTGGTTCTACATTTTGGCACCAAACACTGCCAATTTCTTTTTAAATAAAATACAAGTTCACCACATTACATTGAAACATTTTACAGAGGTCCTCCTCTACTTTACGAAATGGGGCCTGACCAATACACATTTAGGAGGGGGCTCAACCCATTTAAAGTGGTACGACCCCGCTATCCCAGCCAAGCAGCCCTCCTCCTGCTCTGTAGTATAGATCAGTTCAGTTCTTCCTCGCTCTGACTGGCTGCTGAAATTCATTACTGCGTTCCATTACAGGGCCAAGCAGTTTGGACCTGGGATGAGAGGGACAATCAATACAGTCAGTATCTGCCCCTTCTAATCTCTGTTGCCTGTGTCGGGCCTGCTATCTGTAATAGATCTCAGGGATTAGGATGAATTCTTAAGACACTGTGCTGCCACTCGAGAGCCAGCTGAGTGTGCCGAGGGTGCCGGTGCAGGCCCACCGCCACCGTGAGCCGAATGGGGAGTGCCGCTAGCGGCCAGAGCCAAGCGGCAACAGGAGAGGAGAGCGGTAGCCTACGCAAGGTGGATGAGCAGTGGGGCAGGCAAGGTGAGAG
Source organism: Oncorhynchus nerka (assembly GCF_034236695.1). Taxonomy (NCBI): domain Eukaryota; kingdom Metazoa; phylum Chordata; class Actinopteri; order Salmoniformes; family Salmonidae; genus Oncorhynchus; species Oncorhynchus nerka. Next base: position 87,368,014 of record NC_088397.1, read on the forward strand.
CCCATGTCATTTCTCTAATCCTTCTGGCATTTTTACTTTCACCGGCTGGTAGATAATGAAAATGAAAAATGAAATGGAAAACTTCCCCGGCTGCAGGTTTTAATCTGTTGCATGCTTTAACTTTTTATTTCAGTTTTTTTACACATTTGGCAGTTTACTGCTGAGTCAGTTGAGATGTCTTTAGGTTTTTTTTCAGGAAACTAGATGGGATACAGTGGGAGTGGAATGGAGTGTGAATAACGTAGTACTTTAGTAACCTTTGCACGTACAATGATTCAAATAGCTATTTGAAACATGAAATGCTATGTTTTCCAATATCTGTTTCCATATTCCTCTACACAGTTAGCCAGTTAGTTACTACATTGTTACAAAGAATACACCTACCCTTAATGCTTCCGGCAGATAACTTCATAATTGTGACTAGTGCATCCCAAAAAAAATAAGGCTCATTGGTTACCCAACAAGGAATCTTATGAGGATCTGGCAGGTTGACGCTAGAATTCAGTTTTGTACACTTTCACACCATCACACCATGGGCATCAAATAATTACCAAACAACACCTGCCAGACCTTAGTAATAGGGTGGCAGGTATGCTAGTGGTTAAGAGCATTGGGCTAGTAACCGAAAGGTCGCTGGTTTGAATCTTCGAGCCAGCTAGGTGAAAATCTGTCATTGTGCTCTTGAGCAAGGCACTTAACCCTAATTGTTTCTGTAAGTCGCTCTGGATAAGAGCGTCTGCTAAAATGGAAAAATGTACTTCTTGGTCAAAGCACTAATAAGTCTGTAAGCCCTGTCTTGTCTCCTTCTCTCCTCACACATGGCTGAACTACAGCAGGCATGTCCAATCAGAAATAATATGCTAGTGCGGAAGGAGCTTTACATGTTTGTGAAAGAAGAACTAACTGACGGGTGCAAGCCAATTAGAGAACGGTCACATCATGGGTGTGTGTGTAATTCACAAAAGTGCCAATGATGGGCCCTGTTATTAAATGAACATCATCTTTCTCACAGAAAAAAATGGGTCATTTATTTGAAAGCTTATACTGTACATAAGGCTGACATAATGGTTACATGACACCTGACATAAACATGAGTATTATTTGTGTTTATTCTAGCTGTCAAGAGACGGTTTCATTATGTCATTGTTAATGTTGCTTTGCAACAATCAGCTTGGATTTCAATCTAAGTCACACTTTTAATGTTCAGAGAAATACTGTGTCAATATGAGAACACCAGAAGCACAATGGACAAAGGAATGGGAAGTGAGCAAAATAAGGAAATTGTCACCAATCAGTTTCAGTTTCAAATAAATAAATCAATCCCTTTCTTTAACCACAGTTCTAACCAAAATCTGCTAACTGACACAGCACAAACCTGTCCCTTTTCCTAAGCACATTGCAATTAACCTCGAGCAGCCACGGGTCAGGCAGAACCCGAAAACATGCGACAGTCAAAAAGTCATTTCCCGCAACTCCGGGATGACAACGCTGAACTCTTAATGCAGAAACGCTATTGCCCCATCCAAGTTCAGCTGAAGAGTAAGAAGTCAATTTCAATAGCAAAATGTGCAATAAGTCAAGCAAAAACTTAAGGGACATGCTCTCTTAAAGGGACATGCTGTCTTAAAGGGATGAGCCACAGGAACAATGTCGGCCATCTTTGATAGCCAATGAAAAAAATGCAGTCAAAACTGACAGATCCATTACACAAACAGCATGAAAATGAAAAGTAAAAAAACACAGAATGGTTTAACCTAGCAATGTTTTATAACTTTAAAACAGTCGTATAAACGTGTGCATGTGTCTATCACATCACCCTTGTGACAGTGTCACAAAATGGACATTGTTGATGTCAGTTGAAGAATCAAGTGGAGGATGAGGGCAGGATGGCTCATAATAATGTCTGGAACGGAGCAAATGGAATGGCATCAAACACGTGGAAAGAATGTTTGATGTATTTGATACCATTCCACAGATTCCGCACCAGCCATTACCACAAGCCTGTTTGAACCCAATTAAGGTTCCAGCAACCTCCTGTGCATGTCACGTATGTTATAACACCTCTGGGGTCAAAGTCTAATTCTTATAAGAGCAGTCAATTACATTTCTGTTGGTATGTCCTTTTGGCAGCTGTAGCACTGGTGCTGAAATGTAGCTGTTATCTATCTACTAATACTGCTCCATATCAAACCAGTTTGCTTTGAGTTAAATATTGTATAAATGCATCAACATGTCTACGCATAAAAAAATAAAAAATAAAAAATAACTACAGATATAGTTTAAAAAAAACAAAGAAATTGGGGGCAATTAATTGCAGTCCTTTGCTCAAGCACATATTACAAGAGGCCTGTCTCTTTGAGTGGGAGATTAGTTGAAAAGAGAATTGCAGTGGGTTATGCAGTACACAAAGCACTTCACTTTCATTTCCATCCCTGACACAGCACAAACCTGTCCCTTTGTCTAAGCACATTGCAATTAACCTCGAGCAGCCACGGGTCAGGCAGAAGCCGAAAACATGCCACAGTCAAAAAGTAATTTTCGTAACTCCGGAATGATGACAACGCTTAATGCTGAAATGCTATTGCCCCTTGTTTTGGCTCAATCATACTGAACACTGAACGAGTGGTGGATTTATGCATACATAACCTAAGGCAAGGAACAGGAGTTCAAAAGCAAAATAAAGGACAAAATGAATTACTAGAGTCTTGTGTTTTTTCCAAGTAAGCTTTATCAAGGAGAGGGCGATGATGCAAATGACTGGAGAATTCAGTTGTTTATTGAAGCTGTAAACTTGAAGCTGTTCACGGCACACTGACACTTGGATGCTTTCCACGGGGTTTGGCTCTTTTTCTTCATTTTTGATTTATTTATATCCTACTCATTCTCAAAATGGTTTTAATAATCCATTTCAATGCTGTGTCCTCCAAATGTCTCTCCTTAGAATCCTACATTAAAAGACAGCATTATATATTATATGCATACTCTATTAAATTGAATATTACTCAGTCTCAGACCAAGCCTAAAGAACAGCCATGGGCAGGGTCTAAGGTCAAACGCCAAGAGTCAGAATCACAACTCCTGACCAGCACAATGCCGTACACCTGTATATCCATTGATACTCATAATCCAATGCTACTAAGCTGCTATTGCATCTATCTGAAACTTCAATGCCAAACCTCTGTCTTTGCTCGTTTGCTATGTTCTCTCTCTCTTCCTGTCTCTCTCTCTCTCTCATTACCCTGTAAGCAGGTGAGAGCTGTTTGACCAGCCTGTCTGCAGCTGCTAATTGTCACCTGGGTGGAAGCAGACGGTGTTGCTAGCAGCACGTCGTTGTCGTGGCGATCAACCTGACAAGGCCGTGACAGGCCTCTTGTCTGCCCACGAAAGTGCAGGGACATTGTTGTCGCAGTAAAAGGTCTGACACAGGGCTTGCTGTGCCCTCTTCCTGGATCCTCAGATCCTGCACTCCCAGGGGCTCTTTTGCTGTCGTGGCACAATGCCACTATCTGTGACTGTGCAGCTGTCGCAATTCATTCTCTACGGTTGCCGAGTGACTAGAGTCCAGAAATGTTTTTCTTGCTCCGTTTAATTCAGTGGGAAAATATAGTCTCCCGTAGAGGTCCCTGAGCGAAATGCCATCACACAATCATAGAGTTATATGTTTCTCCCAGCCCTCTAGGCTCTTTGAAGTCTCACTGCATATTGCCTTGTCATTGTATTTCAATGTACTTCGACATACAGTACCAGTCAAAGTTTGGACACACCTACTCATTCAAAGGTTTTTCTTTATTTTACTATTTTCTACATTGTATAATAATAGTGAAGACATCAGAGCTATGAAATAACACATATGGAATCAAGTAGTAACCAAAAAAAGTGGTAAACAAATCCAAATATATTTGAGATTTGAGATTCTTCAAAGTAGCAACCCTTTGCCTTGATGACAGCTTTGCTCACTCTTGGCATTCTCTCAACCAGCTTCACCTGGAATGCTTTTCCAACAGTCTTGAAGGAGTTTCCATATATGCTGAGCACTTTTTGGCTGCTTTTCCTTCACTCTGTGGTCCAACTCATCCAAACCATCTCAATTGGGTTGAGGTCGGGTGATTGTGGAGGCCATGTCATATGATGCAGCACTCAATCACTCTCCTTCTTGTTCAAATAGTCCTTACTCAGCCTGGAGGTTTGTTGGGTCATTGTCCTATTGAAAAACAAATTATAGTCCCACAAAGCGCAAACCAGATGGGATGGCTTATTGCTGCAGAATGCTGTGGTTGCCAAGCTGATCAAGTGTGCTTTGAATTCTAAATAAATCACTGACAGTGTCACCAGCAAAGCACCCCCACACCATCACACCTCCTCCTCCATGCTTCATGGTGGGAACCACACGTGGAGATCATCCATCCACCTACTCTGCGTCTCACAAAGACATGGCGGTTGAAACAAAAATCTCAAATTTGGACTCATCAGACCAAAGGACAGATTTCCACCGGTCTAATGTTCATTGCTCGTGTTTCTTGGCCCAGGCAAGTCTCTTCTTATTATTGGTGTCCTTAAGTAGTGGTTTCATTGCAGCAATTCGACCATGAAGAACTGATTCACACATTCTCCTCTGAACAGTTGATGTTGAGAAGTGTCTGTTACTTGAACTCTGTGAAGCATTTATTTGGGCCGCAATCTGAGGTGCAGTTAACTCTAATGAACTTATCCTCTGCAGCAGAGGATGTGGCGGTCCTCATGAGAGCCAGTTTCATCATAGCACTTTATGTTTTTTGCAACTGCACTTGAAGAAACTTTGAAAGTTTTTCAAATGTTCCAGATTGACTGATCTTCATGTCTTACAGTAATGAGGGACTTTCATTTCTCTTTGCTTATTTGAGCTGTTCTTGCCATAATATGGACTTGGTATTTTAGCAAATAGAGTTATCTTCTGTATACCCTGTACACCATTACTACCTTGTCACAACAGAACTGAAAGAAATTCCACAAATAACCTTTCTTAAAAAATGTGTCTCCTAATTTTTCATTTAATTTTACATACTTTTTATTATTTTATGAAAAAAAAAATTCTCCCCAATTTCGTGGTATCTAATTGGTAGTTACAGTCTTGTCCCATCGCTTCAACTGTGCATCCTCCGAAACACGATCCAGCCAAGCCGCATTGCTTCTTGACACAATGCCCGCTTAACCCAGAAGCCAGCCGCACCAATGTGTCGGAGGAAATACCATTCACCTGGCGACCGTGTCAGCATGCACGCGCCCGACTTGCCACAGGAGTCGCTAGAGCGCGATGGGACAAGGCTGCGACAGAGCCTGAACTTGAACCAGGATCTCTAGTGGTACAGCTACACCACTGCGCCACTCGGGAGGTCACAAATTAACTTTTAACAATGCACACCTGTTAATTTAAATGCATTACAGGTGACTACCTCATGATCTGGTTGAGAGAATGCCAAGAGTGTGCAAAACTGTCATCAAGGCAAAATATAAATGTATTTAGATTTGTTTAACACTTTTTTGGTTACTCCATGATTATATATGTGTTGTTTCAGTGTTTGCAGAAAATATAGTTTAGAAAATAGTACAAATAAAGAAAAACCCTTGAATGAGTAAGTGTGTCCAAACATTTGACTAGTACTCTAACTACAATGCTAATATCACATCTTGCCCAGTCAGTGTCTGTCTTGCATTCTTCGCCACTGTAGCCTACTTCTAACAACAAACTGAATAATAGGGGTAGCATGGAGTCCATAACACCTTTTATCATTATAACATCATTTGCTTCCAGTTTAGGTTTGTTCACCACATGGTCCAAGATCACTTCTAATAGTCTCTGACAGTCAGTATCCAACGTCTTCACCACTCTCGCCATTTCCCAACACCGGAGGGAACTGACACGAAACTCACGAGCTAGAGCAGGCAGTGGTAATCTCCTCTAAACGAGCTGGAGCAGGCAGTAGTAATCTCCTCTACATGAGCTGGAGCAGGCAGTAGTAATCTCCTCTACACGAGCTGGAGCAGGCAGTAGTAATCTCCTCTACACGAGCTGGAGCAGGCAGTGGTAATCTCCTCTACACGAGCTGGAGCAGGCAGTAGTAATCTCCTCTACACGAGCTGGAGCAGGCAGTAGTAATCTCCTCTACACGAGCTGGAGCAGGCAGTAGTAATCTCCTCTACACGAGCTGGAGCAGGCAGTAGTAATCTTCTCTACACGAGCTGGAGCAGGCAGTAGTAATCTCCTCTACACGAGCTGGAGCAGGCAGTAGTAATCTTTACACGAGCTGGAGCAGGCAGTAGTAATCTCCTCTAAACGAACTGGAGCAGGCAGTAGTAATCTCCTCTAAACGAACTGGAGCAGGCAGTAGTAATCTCCTCTACACGAGCTGGAGCAGGCAGTAGTAATCTCCTCTACACGAGCTGGAGCAGGCAGTGGTAATCTCCTCTACACGAGCTGGAGCAGGCAGTAGTAATCTCCTCTACACGAGCTGGAGCAGGCAGTGGTAATCTCCTCTACACGAGCTGGAGCAGGCAGTGGTAATCTCCTCTAAACGAGCTGGAGCAGGCAGTAGTAATCTCCTCTAAACGAACTGGAGCAGGCAGTAGTAATCTCCTCTACACGAGCTGGAGCAGGCAGTAGTAATCTCCTCTACACGAGCTGGAGCAGGCAGTGGTAATCTCCTCTACACGAGCTGGAGCAGGCAGTAGTAATCTCCTCTACACGAGCTGGAGCAGGCAGTGGTAATCTCCTCTACACGAGCTGGAGCAGGCAGTGGTAATCTCCTCTAAACGAGCTGGAGCAGGCAGTCGTAATCTCCTCTAAACGAGCTGGAGCAGGCAGTCGTAATCTCCTCTAAACAAGCTGGAGCAGGCAGTAGTAATCTCCTCTAAACGAGCTGGAGCAGGCAGTAGTAATCTCCTCTACACGAGCTGGAGCAGGCAGTAGTAATCTCCTCTACACGAGCTGGAGCAGGCAGTAGTAATCTCCTCTACACGAGCTGGAGCAGGCAGTAGTAATCTCCTCTAAACGAGCTGGAGCAGGCAGTAGTAATCTCCTCTACACGAGCTGGAGCAGGCAGTAGTAATCTCCTCTACACGAGCTGGAGCAGGCAGTAGTAATCTCCTCTACACGAGCTGGAGCAGGCAGTAGTAATCTCCTCTACACGAGCTGGAGCAGGCAGTAGTAATCTCCTCTACACGAGCTGGAGCAGGCAGTAGTAATCTCCTCTAAACGAGCTGGAGCAGGCAGTAGTAATCTCCTCTACACGAGCTGGAGCAGGCAGTAGTAATCTCCTCTACACGAGCTGGAGCAGGCAGTGGTAATCTCCTCTAAACGAACTGGAGCAGGCAGTAGTAAATAAATAAACACACTCCGTTACTATGCAATTACTAGAGTGGTAATGTAACAACATGGTAATACAATTGTGTTACTACTTGAGTGGTTACATTGTTACTATACAGGTGTAAGAGTAACCAGCGCATCTTTGAATCAGGTTGCAAACATTGGGTTTACTTTACCTCCCTCCCTCCTTCTTTTCCTCTCTTCCCTCCTTCCTTCTCTACCTTTACCCACCACCCTCCTCTCCTCCTTTTGGTATCCATCTCTGAATGAAATAATCACCTAATGACATCCTGTCAGTGGCAGATCACATTAATCTTGTCATAAACAGCGCTATTGACAGAGCCATTCTCAATGAAAGGCAGTGTAAGAGGATGCCAGGCGGCAGTAATTGTTCAAATTTGGAGTGGATCGATGGGTTTGGCATTGCACAAATCACGCTGCCACATAGGCACACAAAAAGCTGATGGCCAAGGGGCTGGGCTTCCCACTAACACAATCCGCCATTCAACTTATCTGGCAGATTTCAGCTGGGTTGAAGGTGGCTCATTCTTCCTGAATGTTTTCTCTGGTTAAAGCTGGGGACGTAGTTTGTTTACATAGCTGTCACAGCCTGATGGACCTGTTAGTCTATGAGGTGGACTCTAATATGTATTGATAATCATACAGCGATCGTCATGGTAATAAACAACCTTTGTCACAGTATCCAGGAGAAGGAGAGTAAAATGGATTAGATGCGTATTATATTCCTGTTTCTTGGCCATATTTCAGTCAATTTAAGCATCAGCCAAGCTCATTGCATATTCTGTCAAGCACATATGGTGTTGTGTAATTTAACAAATAATAATCCAACATTATGGAGCACTTGGAGGCCCAGTGCAGCAAAACAACTTAATGTCAGTCACTAATCCAGTTGCAGGTGTTCCGAAATTAAGGCTCAATTACGGTAAATTGGGTTTCACAGATTTATTCAAATTAGTTTAGAATCACACCAAAGTAAATATGCTTACCTGGGCAGAACGCATCCCGTAGAGGGCTTGTTGAAATAAAAATAAATTTACATTTAAAATAGCCTGGAAACTGAATCAAGGGCTAAACTTGGTTTGAGTCGGTGTTTCTCTCAGCCTTAATCAAAGTTTTGATATGCAGTGACATATGTTCCACGGAGTGTTGAAATGGATCTCAAGAGACAGGGAAGGTAATCAGTTGTTAATATACTACCACCCTTTAATTAGGTTGCAAAAAAACATTGATTTCATGTTCATGCAATGCTCCAGCCCACTTAACCGATCATATCTGTGCCCCTTCCAGTCTCCGAACCTTTATGTGCCGTCTCCTAGTTACTGAACCACAGAGAAGATGGAGGATAACTACGCTATATCTTAACAGGTTAAGACCCAGAGCATGTAGAAACGACATTATGACATCTGTTCATTCAAAACCAGCAAGCAGATTTGAGATAAACATGATTTTTTATCAGAATTTATGAACTCTGAGATTATAAATTATCGAGGTATATTCTTTGTTACCCTGAGGCTACTACACTATTTTGGTAAGAGAAATTAAGCCACCAGAGTCAATTGTAAGAATGATCTAAGAATGGTCTAAGAATGATCTAAGAATGCTCTAAGAATGGTCTAAGAATGATCTAAGAATGGTCTAAGAATGATCTAAGAATGCTCTAAGAATGGTCTAAGAATGATCTAAGAATGCTCTAAGAATGGTCTAAGAATGCTCTAAGAATGCTCTAATGGTCTAAGAATGATCTAAGAATGATCTAATGGTCTAAGAATGATCTAAGAATGATCTAAGAATGATCTAATGGTCTAAGAATGATCTAATGGTCTAAGAATGATCTAAGAATGGTCTAAGAATGATCTGAGTGTCACGGCTTATTTCCTCCTCTTCGTCTGAACCATAGACATACAATATACCTAGAAGAGAAACAGCCCCATAAACATGCAAAAAACCCTAGACAAGACATTAACACATACATCACCCATGTCACACCCTGACCTAACCAAAATAACAAGGAAAACAAAGAATACTAAGGTCAGGGTGTGACACTAAGAATGATCTAAGAATGGTCTAAGAATGGTCTAACTATGGTGATGAAAAATGTAAAAATCAATAACGTAACTTTCAACAGAGAAGAAAGTGTACTTTCCTTCTGAGAAGAGCGACTACCAAGATTGGCTGTGTTTTCTAATATTCCCTTTTTTGGAAAGGACAAATTATGGGAATTTTCTTCCAATTCTTTCCCTCAGAGCTGTACCAAGGGGTGTTACAATTAGATGGACATAACACCCTACATCTGGACAGACACAGTTATTGCACTTTGTAGCATCATAAGTTTTAATTGCTGCTGTCATGTAATTTACTAACATCTCTTCTCCCCCAGAGAACAGCAAAAAAAACATGTTGCTGCATGTCTATTGAATTCTAATGTGGCTTATTAACAAATGATACTGAGCTGAATCAGTAAGGGCTAAAGCAAGAGAAGAAGATTAGATATTGGAGTCTGGAGCGGAAGAGAATGGTCAATTACAAAGAGGACCATACAGACAGTCAAATGAAGGGGTAAAATCCTATCAGAGAAATTGAAGAGGAGGGCGGTGATGCCTATTTCAGCAGTTATCCAATGGAGAGGGGAGAAGTCAGTGGGCTCACTCCTTCCCCACTCCTAACCTCTAGCTCTTTACTCCACTGGGAGCTGAGCTGCATGGTGAACATGGACCCAGAGTGATGGGGAGAATTGGGGCCTCTGATCACTAACCACTTTGTCAGGAGAGAATACGACCCAAGAGGCCCTGGGTAACGTTACTTTCAGCAAAAACAGCTTTTCACCTTACGTAATACTGGGGTGAAAACTATTGATATATTCAGTATCTTAAGTTATTACGCATACATATAAACACCTTCCCTCCTAAACATATGTAATCTCGTAAGTGCACATGTTAACATCCCTATGCACCTATCTCCAGGACAGTACACAGTAGTAGCTAGCTACAATATATACATCGGGACAGTACACAGTAGTAGCTAGCTATACCAGGTTGTATGACAATATCAAAAGCTCTTTCACTTAAAGTGAAGTAGTGCTGATAAATGCAGCAATGAACGATTTACTCATAATGTGGGCTCATAAAGATTACAGCATACACAGTACCAATCGTCCATGCACCTACAATTGCCCTCCTGTATGGTCGACCCATTCTTATTTTTCAGCAAATGGGGTTTGTCAGAGACTATTTATATCACTTTAGTTGATTATAAATGTCAACCTTTCAGTTCACAGCCAATCTGAACAGTGCTTGTGTGAAAATATTTCAGTGTGTTATGATCCACAGGTAAGACATTGATGGAAGTCTCAAAGTAAGAGTGCTGATCTAGGATCAGTTTGGTGATTTGTAAAGTAACGAATGGACAGGAGAAACCTGAACGTATCAGCACTCCTCTGTGATGTTTGATACGGCCCAGTTACGAGTTAAGGGATGATTATTATTAGAATAACCTTATAATAACAAACAGGCAATATCAAACCATGTACTCAATGCAAAAACTAAGCCATGTGCTAAAAATACATCAGATATTTACAGTATCTGGTTAAAAGGATTAGAAAACACATTGTAAATATGCAATTAACATTTCCTATAAAGTTTTGATGCTGTTTTAAGTGAATTTCAAAGTTACAGACCTTTCAGTGTTTCGAACGACCTCCAACAACCTTTATTCTGAGGGCCCACTGTAATACATGGATTTTATATGGCGCTTTTCTCGCTTTTCTTTCAAAACATCCATTTAGGGTGCTTTGCAGCACCTTGCATCACTTTATGATGATTTTAGATGATACTTTAAGCAAACTGTCTGTGTCTATCATCAAATGGGAACCGTGCTGCACAAGTACAATAGATAAGGGAGTCATTTGGATGACCATAGGCCTGCTGAAAATGAATTACAGGCTATCATACATGTCTCCTCCTCAGTCTGCATGCATGTCACATGTTTGCACAGATTCAGTGATTTAGATCGGATCTTGTTAAGCTTCTTCGTTAATCACACCTGCCAAGAACATGAGATGAGGATGCAACATAGCTAGCTACTGTCTGTTCCTAGCCTGCGGTGGATTCTCATTCTCAGTACTGGTTTGATGCATCAAACCAGTACTTGACTTGGACTGAAATAGGCTCTGTACTCATTTTGGGTGCCGGTACTGTTTATATTTAGGTGCAGGAGCTCCACAATACTTTTGAGCTAATATTCTATAAAAGGAACTCAAGCAGTAGAACATTTGAGGTGCCGGTACTCAGCTCAGGTGAGCTCCTGTCCAAGTCAAGCACTGCCTCAAACTATATCTTCACTACACAATATTATACAGGATAGTAAGGTGTTGAACACGACATTCAAAGACAACAGATTAGGTCTATGGAAAAATCTATACAAAATCACTTTCATATAATGGGTAGCCTAACCACACATGTATAAGACTGAATTAATCCACCTCTCCCGCTGTCGCTGCATGATCAGTGTCTCCTCAACCCAACCGTAACCATGCCTTAATTTAGTTAACACTCAAAGACGCGCACTAGAATCCGTCTCTCACTGAAGTAACGGTTACATCTGTGCCACTTAAGTGGCTCTCTTCTCCCCATTAAGCACAATGACAGTGATTCATTGTCATGAAAAATACAGATTTTGGCCTCTCTAACTCATGTGCTTCAATTGAATCCTCCTCTAATCTCGATCGTCCTTGAAAGACAGTCCAATCAGCTAAGGAAGTCAGACAGATTTTTTTTAAGGGAATTTGACGTGACAGATGAGCCTGCGGGCCCCTTAGGATGTTACCATTTTTCTGCAGTGCCTCCTTTAGTCCAAGTCCGTCTCTGAAACCGAAACACCATAAATACTGACAGCATGACATTCATGGTTTCAAATTTGCTCTTTTTTTGTCCCCCTATCCTGACACTACAGTTTTCTTTTCTTACTGCAGAGAGCACGGTTTGCATTAGAGCTGGGTTTGTGACAAGGCTACATTCATCATGTAATAAAGTGATGCAAACTGCTGCAAAACGCCCTAAATGGTTGTCAGCCCCGATTTCCACGAATTTGAAGTTGTTTAGGGTCTTGCTGCTTCACGGCCAAGAATGTTATGTTTGAAATTCCAGTGATGTTTTATTATTGGCCAGCTAGCCGTGTGTCATGTTTTGACTAAGTGCAAGAAACTTGCTGATCCTGCCATGCAGTTTATAATACTGCAAATCCATGCAGCTTACAATACTGCAAATCCATGTAGCCTTGGGCACCTATCTAGATGATGCATAAAGGGTGTTTGTCATCTTTATAACTTCAGATGTTTAGGTGTACGGTGTGTGTGTGTGTCTCTCACATCTATCCGACTCACGGTCCTGATGTTCCCTACACCTGCAGCTTGTGATAAGATGACAGAACCCTGTCCAGAAACAACCCTTAGTACCTAAACCAAGCACCTGTGTAGATCTGAGAGGATTAGATAAGTATAAGAAATGTGGGACAAAATCCTCCCAACCTATCCAAGGGCAAGGTAAAGCTACTGCCATACTGCTTACGCCTAGACTTATTATTGATTTAGGGAGAAGGAACTAAGGGTTGTCTCTGGACAGGGCCATAGGACTAACCACACCAAGTCAAACACCTCCGCCCTGCCACCTGACAATCACTTACAGCTTAGGGCCAACTACACTATAGTTCACAAAATGCTCAGAAAATGTATTTAACCGATACATAAAGTAGGCCTATACTAATTTAAATAAATGGACAATGTCAAAGACACAAGGTGGAGTTTCAGTTTTACCCCCCCCACCCAATATATTTGTGTATATTAGTTACATTTACAGTGTTTTCTTATCATACCAGAGTTTGTGTTGTTTTTCAGCCCCTTTATCATATTAATTTATTTTGAGTTTCTCAGTTAGCTGAATCACAATTGTGTATGTATGTGTGTGTTAGAAAATCCATTTGCAAATATATGGGATCGTCTCAGATATGTTTTATTAGAGAAAACATATTGCACATATCAAGCCAACTCTTTGTTAAATGAACAATACACTGCTGCCATCTATTGGTGTGACTGGAAAAATACACACAGGTGTCTAGATGTTGAGGCCCAAAAATCCTGCCTAAACATTTGCATAATTCATAATTGTACATTGGGTTGAAAATACAGTATTGTACTCTGGAGTGATATCACTTTAAAAAGTACAATAACAATAAATATTATATTGACAAAGCAGATTGATTTCATCACATTCAATGAATCATTTACAGTGATTTCAGCATTTAAATATATCAATTGATATAGCAACGCTTTCTGGAGTGCAAATTATGATAATTATCACATCGGTCATGCAGTCACAATTAAACAGAGAAAATAATCAGTTTTTAATCAGCAAGGTTCATCAGACCAAAGTTCAGCATATTGTTAGCTTCAGACCACGCAGCGTGTTGTGCCCCATCCATCTCTGAAGCCACTCTGTTGCCACTTGCCAGAGCATGGTTTGCTCCACCGATCGTAGCATTGCACTCTGGGCAGTTACGGCTCATCATGGCGCCTCCACAATCTCCGATGGCATATACGTGACCGTTGGGGCAGGAGTACCAATGGCCTTTAGGCAAACTCATGGCTGAGAGTATCATCTTTCGTTCATCATCACTGATCCCCAGGCCAGAGCTTGGTAGCTTTTCAGCCAAGTCTTTCAGTGCCTGCTTTACCGAGTCCTCGTCTTGCAGAGTGAATGGCTGCATTCTCTCCAGAACCTCCCTTATGGCTGTGACCTCAGCTTGAACCTTGACCCCACGACCTGTGTCCTTAGCCATCTTGCAACGGGCGTTGAGCTCGGCCAAAAAGGAGAGCCTCTGTAGCTCTCTCTGCAGATCAGAAGCCTGCTGATCCGAGAACTTCTGGTAACAATCCATCAGCCACTTCAGGAACTCTTCGACTTTCTCATCAAAGTGGAAAACTTCCGCACTTGACATGTGCTCCCTACTAATCTTCAGCAACTTGCCAACTCTCTCAAGGAAGGCCATCTTGTTTTCCGTGATCCACAGTTCCTTAGCTGTGAGGTGGGAGGCCCTTAGTTTTTTCTCGATCTGTATGTACTCCATTGGTAGATACCTTTGTAAGTCCTCCTTGTCAATCCATTGCTGCTTAAGGACCGCCTTTTGTGCAGCAATATCTGACTGTGCTCCATTAATCTTCTCCTTAACTTTCTCAATTACTGCCAGACTCCGGTTGACGGAAGCCCCGTACCGGAGATTCCTGCGGATGGGAGTGCGACACCTGGGGCACTCCTTCAACTTTACTGCAAGCTGCTCCTCGGTAGCCTGCTGGTTGTCATCCATCCCCATGTATATATCCATGGACGTGGACTCAAAGATGTGTCCGCAGCCGTCCAACTGAATAAAGCAGGCCTCAGCATTGTCCTCCGTACCAAAGAAGATCTCCAATACATCCTCGCGGTGGCAAACACGGCACTTGTTGGGGCAGGGGTCTCCACACAGGCCGATACAGGGGTGCCCACACTGCAAGGTTTTGGTGCAGGGCTGGGTGCAGGGTGGACGGTCACAAGGCTCATGGCAGAGTTTGCTGCAGCCCTGGTGAGGACACTGCCAGGCACAGGGCTCTATGCAGGGGGCACAGGGCTGGCCGCAGGGCTTCTTACAGGCACTGTGGATGCAGCGATTCTCACAGAGAATTGGACAGGAAGGGCAGTCACGTGTACAGGGCTCCCGACACTTGTGGGAGCAGACTAGGAGCTTATCACATCGGTGGAAACAGCCCAAGTGGAAGCGGCCCTGGTGGCATCTCTGGCAGGAACCAGGACAGGGGTGGCCACACTTCAGAATCTGTTTGCAAGGTGCCCTGCAGTCCGGCTGTACTGTAGATCTCCTATAATGACAGTCCCCTTCTTGCTTGTGTCCACACTTGAGCTCCAAGGTGACTGTTGCCATGCAGGTGGTGGTGCAGGACTCCCCACACACAGTGGCACATAGATGGCCACACACCAGCATCTTCTGACAGGGCTCCTGGCACACAAACTGCTCTGGAGCCTGGTGACAGGGCACCATCTGCTTGTGCTGGCATCGCGGTACGATTTTCTCTACCCGCGTAAGGCAGTCTGTAGGGCACTTCTTGTAGCACAGAAGTTTGCATCGATGCCCCAGCTCACAGAGGACCTTCTGGCACTTCTTGTTACATGTGTACTTCTTGTGCTCTTGGTCGTACGGGTGGCAAGCACTGGAGCACACGTGACCACAGTTCAAGCGGAACTCGCAGGGCAGGTTACAGCCTCCCTCAGGAGCATGTTTGAAGTCGTCGCCGCAGAATGCTTTAATGTGTCGCTCAGGGTGGTTCTGGCAGCACAGAGTCAGGGCAGGGCCCACTTGGTCTTTCTCTCGCAGTGTGTGCAGGATGTTGCTCCAAAGCTTGACTTTTCCCAACATGGCCATGTTTCCAATGCAGTAGAGACCCTTCTTAGCCCGTGACAGGGCCACACAGACGCGGTTGGGGATGTTCAAGAAGCCCACCTTCCCCTCTTTGTTACTTCGAACCAGCGACAGCAGGACAATATCATTCTCCTCTCCTTGGTATTTGTCAACAACATGAACTTTTACCCCATTGAACTCTTTGGCTGGCATGAGTTTGCGCAGACAGTGGAGTTGGCCAGTGTAAGTGGTGAGGATGGTGATCTGGGACGGCTGGTATTCCTGTAGCAGTAGGTAGCGACACAACGCTACCACAAAGAAGGCCTCGTGGAGGTTCTGGCGACTCTTTCCATCCCTGATCTCCTCCTCCGGGTAGTTATGCTCCACAAAGAACATGTTGGAGAGAAGACCCTACAAGACAACAGGGAGGTGAATACAACGGTTATTGGACCGCAACTAACTTCTAAGGCCTACACATGGACTGTGTATTGTACTTTATTAATGGTTCATTGAATTGATGACATGCTGAAATGGATTGATATTCAGTATACAGTACACTTTAAATGCACTCCTGCTAGGAGGGTAACTACCATGTAAAAAGTCTCTGAAAGCATTGACAAACCTTAATATTGTCATAGTCCATCACTGAGGGGTGGTTCTCTAGCTCAGAGTAGATGTGCGGGACCAGGAGACGGGCAATGTCTGGCCTCATGCGATGCTGTGCGGGGATAGACCCAGAGTTAGAGGATTGGTCAATGGACAATGAAGAACAAGGTTCTATGGATTGGTTTATCCATATACACTTTCCCTTTAGATTCCCCACACGTACCTGGTAGTTAAGTCTGACGTATGGAAAGTCCATCCTGATCAGCCTCTCAAACATGGACACTTCAAGATTGAAGTTCTTGGCCAGTTCGAACACTGTTGCACTGGGCCGGAGCTAGGGACACAATGAGCTACATAAGTACCCCTATAAGTACCGCTGAAGCCCAAGAGAGGATGGAATGGACCACCTCATTTCAACACTTTTAGACAACATCTCCTCAACTCTATTACTTGTTGTTGAACACTGTTTTTCCAGAACCTGCCCAAAGATAAACATTTGCCGTTCGACTAAATCACATTTACAGAAATCTTGATAAATGTGCATTGGCCCTCTCAAATCAATGTAATAAAGTCAAATAAAAAGAGTACGAAAAGTATACAGTATTTGAAAATAAAAACTCACAGTTTTGCTATCCTATCTTGTTTTCCTGCTTCTTTTCAGTTGTTAATGTGTGTCTGCTTTATTTAGGGGACAAGGTAAGAATGTATGTGGGAGGGGGTGTGGGAAAGATACAAAACATTCTCAAATAATGTGAGTTATTGTACTCAGTTTGTTTCTGCCTGACTGTGTTAGATTTCAACCACTAACTTTTGATTAATAGCACTTCAAAGCCAAAGCTTTTTTTCTCATCGAAAGTGTGATCCACCTACACGAAAGTAAAGTGCACATCTCAAGAATACCAGCTTTGAATAAAAGTGGATTATATTGAACTGAGTAAAATACGTGATATTCCCAGAGTGCTTTAGCTTTTTCACTCAGAGCTAAAAGGAACAAGTCAAGTTACGTAAGACCTTATAGCTGGGTGAACTCTCTGTTTAGCCCCAAGCAGAGTTGGAAGTTGATTGCAATTCAATAAGAAATTAAAATGACCATGGACTTTCAATCGACAAATGCCCAGTTTACATTAGGAGCAATTTTACATTAGGAGCAATGTTCAAGTAAATTTTACATTAGGAGCAATGTTCAAGTCAATTTAACATTAGGAGCAATGTTCAAGTCAATTTAACATTAGGAGCAATGTTCAAGTCAATTTAACATTAGGAGCAATGTTCAAGTCAATTTAACATTAGGAGCAATGTTCAAGTCAATTTAACATTAGGAGCAATGTTCAAGTCAATTTAACATTAGGAGCAATGTTCAAGTCAATTTTACATTAGGAGCAATGTTCAAGTCAATTTAACATTAGGAGCAATGTTCAAGTAAATTTTACATTAGGAGCAATTTTCAAGTCAATTGAACATTAGGAGCAATGTTCAAGTAAATTTAACATTAGGAGCAATGTTCAAGTCAATTTAACATTAGGAGCAATGTTCAAGTCAATTTAACATTAGGAGCAATTTTCAAGTCAATTGAACATTAGGAGCAATTTTCAAGTCAATTGAACATTAGGAGCAATTTTCAAGTCAATTGAACATTAGGAGCAATTTTCATGTCCAATTCAATCACTGGATTTAGTGGCATAACAGTAGGGAAGTTGACCATGCCTGGCCAATGAGTGTCCAGTACCTGTTGGTGGTCTCCAATGAGAATGAGGTGCTGGCAGGCCTGGCTCAGAGTGGTGATGGTGTGGGCCTCCAGTACCTCTGCTGCCTCTTCCACGATCACTAGGCGGGGGCGCACTTCCTGCAAAGCTTTGCGCCATCTAGCAGCCCCCGTGGTCGTCATGCCGATGACCTTGGCTTCCTTCAGGACACATAAGTCCTCACGGAGACGAATCTCAGCCAGACGCTCGGCAGCATCCTGATAGTCCTGCTCTGCCTGCTGGGCTCGCATACGCAGCTCCGTCCGATAACGCCCCACCCATAACCTGCGAACACAGAGCAGCGTCAGATGAGGTCATTGGTAGCATTTGACGGTAAGGCCACTAATGGAGTCTACACACACAGGTCATAAAACTAACAAAGTTCCTATAGAAAAGTTGTGTTTACCTGACATAACCCTGTCACAATCAAATTCTGAATATCTGAGATTCGTAGATAATGTGTAGAGCAGAATCCTTTATTACTTGTATGATTTACTGAGTCAATCCAACACGCTGGAGCTGTGACAATTTCTTTATTGCATCATCCAAAATGGCTTTTTGGCTTGGCACACAACTGAGCCTTGCACTGGTCTTTTCCCCAGTCAGATCAAAACATGCGTCACTTAAGGTGGCACAGTCAATCGCACACCTGTGTGGTTTGTGTGGTCATGACGACTGTGCACTTTGCACAAACTAAGCACAGTTACATTGCCAGGGTGACAGAAACTTGTAGAGGTGAGGGGTTCAGTGCATGCATCTACTGAGATACATTTTCTCAGTAATTAGTTGACATAATTATGCACAATGGGAATATACGCTCTCGCAGTCTGGCGTTGCCTAGGGGATGAGAGAGACTATTACCGGTACAGTCTCCATCTGTCTGGCAGACTAAGAGTCCACACATCCAGAATGGTGTCTTCCTCATCTTCACTCATGGCTGAGCTGCTGCCTAGCTCTCTCCTAATACGATGTTTCATCTTCCTCTTCTGCACCCGCTGTATCTGCGCACACAGAGAGAGACACGTCAGACTTTTCAAATAACATTATAACATTACTATACCTTTAACCCAGCACCTGTCTTTCTACCATACTCCTGACCTAAATACTGTGAATATGAAGCAGGAGATTGTCATTTTAAATCAATAAGCAGCTAAATTAGTTTGTGATTCACATATTGTATGATGCAATGTATTTTGGCTATATTGTTATACAATAAGTTTGGATCAAGGCACGTTGTAGGTTCTCACCTCCCAGCCTTCTTCACTCTGCTCTGCATGTATCAGAGTGTTCTCCAGGTTCATGGCCAGCATCATTTCCGCCATATCCCTGACTGTCTCCTCCATCTTTCTTCGATCATCATCGTGACTATGATGCATGTCTGAGACTTCTACAATGCGTTCCATCTGGATCAGGTCTGCCTCCTCCGCTATCTCGATCAGGTCCTCCTCCTCCTCCTCATCTTCGTCCATTTCCCCATCTATTACAAAACAGAGAGGGTAAAATGGGTAAGGAGTTTCTAACTTCTATTCCTAGTAGTTCTCTCAACAGTCACTTTAATAATGTTTAAATATTTTGTATTACTCATCTCATATGTATATACTGTATTCTATCCTATTCTACTGTTTCTTAGTCATTGCCATGCCGCTCTGACATTTCTAACCCAAATATTTATAGATTCTTAATTCTATTAATTGACTTTATATTTGTGTGTATTGTGTGTATTGTTGTGAAATTGTTAGATAATTACTTGTTAGATATTACTGCACTGTCGGAGCTAGAAGCATTTCGCTACACCCACAATAACATCTGCTGAACACGTGTATGTGACAAATAACATTTGATTCGATGAACTCTGATTCACCCAATATAGTTTCAGGATCAAAGGGAGTTTTAAAGAAAACATAAAAGAGTTCAATAGATACAGCAGACTACTAGCTAGCTATGTGAACTACAGCCATAATATATTCACAAGCAATGTTGACAAATACAAGGCCACAAGGAGAAGCACTTTTTTAACTCTGCATTGTTGGGAAAGGGCTCATAAAGTAAACATTTCACGGTAAAGTCTAGACCTGTTGTATTCAGAGCATGTGACAAATACAATTTGATTTTGATTTGCTCTGCATCTGTTCCAGTTGTTATGTCTGTCTGATCATGTTGTGTCTCGTCTACTGTGACGATTATGCAATTTTGGGTAACAATGAATTGTCAAGCACGGTTATTATTATATAATTTTTTTAAACAAACTGCTTATAATGCATTATAACCTATATTTGAAAACAAGTTACAATATACTGTACCTAATGAATACAACACAGCTTTGGGGACACCCCTGTCGCTTGGAACTTTTGGAAATTAGCTTCTCCTCCCGACCGTGCCGTTCTGTTCATATAATGATTACCAACTTTACCCACTAATTAGCTGCTATTGGGTAAACCATATCTACTTAAATATAAAGGTGAATCCCCCTTCTACTGAAAATAATGTAGTAAGAAGATTGACAATAATTGTTTTAAAGTTCAGGGTTATTGTCCATAATTGTCAGTTACGAGATTATACAATAACTGTTCAAGCCCTATGTCTTCGTTCAGTGGTACTGCAGTGGCTTCTCACCTGCATTATCATTTTGAGGATGTGGTGTCCTCTGCTGGAAGGCAGTGGAACCTAACCCCAGCCACTCCATTATCATAGATGGCTTCTTCCCACCATAGCTCTCAAAACCATCCAGTGCCTGAGGAAAAGTACATATCAAGAGTAAGTATTGTCTCCACTCTGGCCAATAGCAGATTATCACAGATCGTATCATAAAGCTTTTCTGGGAATGTCTATTTTGTTTACAATCTTAAGCCTTGAATAAGCAGTAGGGGTTATCATCCTCATTGTAGTTATCCTATATGACATCATCATAGTTCTAGAAGTAGCAGAGGTGGTGTAACTATGAGTTATAGTCATAGCAGTAGTCACCACTTTATATTTGACAGTGGTATCAACGACTCACAGGCTGGAGGGACAGGCTATCCCAGTGCTCCTCTGAGATGAACCTTTGAAGGAACTGTTCCCTCAGAACGCCTCGCAGACTGCATTCCAGCTGCACAGACTGAGTCTGGATCTTAGTCTCTTCGGTCCGCAGTGCATCATAGATCTGAGAGGAAACAATATTCTGAGCATCAGTATGTGGTATCGTTTCCCTAAATGACTATTTCCCCAAAAGATATCCAACCTGGTTGTTACATTCCTGACACATACGGAAGCTGAGCTACATTGACTTCAATAGGAGTGCTCATTTACATTTTAAGACTATTTCTCAAATTTTAGCGTAACTTTCAGGTTTCCCACACTAACTCTCACCTCACTGTTGGCACGGCGAAGATGTTGCGGTAGTCTGCGGCGGAATTCATGGGACCTTTTCAGCTCCCCCAGAGTGAAACGCTTCAGGGCCTCACTGTTGCTTCGCCCACCCACTCTTACAATACCGTCTGGTAAAAACTTGTGGATGCCTTTGGTGCACAATGTTAAACAAATGAACTTGTGGATGTCTTTGGTGCACAATGGTAAACAAATGAACTTGTGGATGCCTTTGGTGCACAATGGTAAACAAATGAACTTGTGGATGCCTTTGGTGCACAATGGTAAACAAATGAACTTGTGGATGCCTTTGGTGCACAATGTTAAACAAATGAACTTGTGGATGCCTTTGGTGCACAATGTTAAACAAATGAACTTGTGGATGCCTATGGTGCACAATGTTAAACAAATGAACTTGTGGATGCCTATGGTGCACAATGTTAAACAAATGAACTTGTGGATGCCTATGGTGCATGTTAAACAAATGAAAAAGCTGCTGATACATGTGATGACTAAAGTTCCCTTCAGAATTATATCTGGTAAACCACAAATGATGACATTTTTCAAGAATGGCTTGAAGTTGAAAATAACTGAATTCAAGAAGCAAAAGTAGTGTGGGACAATCATGCATTCATATACCATACATCCATAGTTCAGTATGTCGGGGAGCAGGAGCCCTACCTTCCAGGAACTGGTCTAGAGCGTGGTTGGTATAACAAACCACCAGCATTGGGGAGGAGTCAACGACACCTTTCCACACCTCCTGATTGGTCAAAAGAGCTTGGGCGATCTTTAGTCCTGTGTAGGTCTTCCCTGAGATTATGAGTAAGGAGAGAAAACGAACGTCCAAAAGCATTATACTCCTGCAAGTCCACCAACACATGAAGCAGCATGGCATACCAATGTCAAATTTTCAGCCTAGAAATTGTACATGTACACTACCATTCAAACGTTTACGGTTACTTAGAAAAGTCCTTGTTTTTGAAAGAAAAGCACATTTTGTCCATTAAAATAACATCAAATTGACTAGAAATACAATGTAGACATTGTTAATGTTGTAAATGACTATTGCAGCTGGAATATCTACATAGGAGTACAGAGGCTCATTATCAGCAACCATCACTCCTATGTTCCAATGGCACATTGTGTTAGCTAATCCAAGTTCATAATTTTAAAAGGCTAATTGATCATTAGAAATCCCTTTTGCAATTATGTTAGCACAGCTGAAAACTGTTGTACTGATTAAAGAAGCAATAAAATGGATGATCTCGTACAAAGCTGTGTACAACTCCCTTCACAGAACACCGCAAACTGCCTCTAACCAGAATAGAAAGAGGAGTGGGAGACCCTGTGCACAACTGAGCAAAAGGATAAGTACATTAGAGTGTCTAGTTTGAGAAACAGATGCCTCACAAGTCCTTAACTGGCAGCTTCATTAAATAGTACCAGCAAAACACCAGTCTCAACGTCAACAGTGAAGAAGCGACTCCGGGATGCTGGCCAGTTAAGGACTTGTGAGGCGTCTGTTTCTCAAACTAGACACTCTAATGTACTTGTCCTCTTGCTCAGCTGTGCACCTGGGCCTCCCACTCTTCTTTCTATTCTGGTCAGCTCATACAAGGAGAAGACTGATCAGAGATGCAGCCAAGAGGCCCATGATCACTCTGGATGAACTGCAAAGATCTACAGCTGAGGTGGGAGACTCTGTCCATAGGACAACAATCAGTCGTATATTGCACAAATCTGGCCTTTATGGAAGAGTAGCAAGAAGAAAGCCATTTCTTAAAGATATCCATAAAAAGTGTCATTTAAAGTTTGCCACAAGCCACCTGGGAGACACACCAAACATGTGGAAGAAGGTGCTCTGGTCAGATGAAACCAAAATTGAACTTTTTGGCAACAATGCAAAACGTTATGTTTGGCGTAAAAGCAACACAGCTCATCACCCTGAACACACCATCCCCACTGTCAAACATGGTGGTGGCAGCATCATGGTTTGGGCCTGCTTTTCTTCAGCAGGGACAGGGAAGATGGTTAAAATTGATGGGAAGATTGATGGAGCCAAATACAGGACCATTCTGGAAGAAAACCTGATGGAGTCTGCAAAAGACCTGAGACTGGGACGGAGATGTGTCTTCCAACAAGACAATGATCCAAAACATAAAGCAAAATATACAATGGAATGATTCAAAAATAAACATATCCAGGTGTTAGAATGGCCAAGTCAAAGTCCAGACCTGAATCCAATCGAGAATCTGTGGAAAGAACTGAAAACTGCTGTTCACAAATGCTCTCCATCCAACCTCACTAAGCTCGAGCTGTTTTGCAAGGAGGAATGGGAAAAAAATTCAGTCTCTCGATGTGCAAAACTGATAGAGACATACCCCAAGCGACTTACAGCTGTAATCGCAGCAAAAGGTGGCGCTACAAAGTATTAACTTAAGGGGGCTGAATAATTTTGCACGCCCAATTTTTCAGTTTTTGATTTGTTAAAAAAGTTTGAAATATCCAATAAATGTCGTTCCACTTCATGATTGTGTCTCACTTGTTGTTGATTCTTCACAAAAAAAATACAGTTTTATATCTTTATGTTTGAAGCCTGAAATGTGGCAAAAGGTCGCAAAGTTCAAGGGGGCCGAATACTTTCGCAAGGCACTGTACCTCCGTGCTTCAGGGTTGGGATGGTGATCTTCGGCTTGCAAGCCTCCCCCTTTTTCCTCCAAACATAACGATGGTCATTATGGCCAAACAGTTCTATTTTTGTTTCATCAGACCAGAGGACATTTCTCCAAAAAGTACGATCTTTGTCCCCATGTGCAGTTGCAAACCGTAGTCTGGCTTTTTTATGGCGATTTGGGAGCAGTGGCTTCTTCCTTGCTGACCGGCCTTTCAGGTAATGTCGATATAGGACTCGTTTTTACTGTGGATATAGATACTTTTGTGCCTGTTTCCTCCAGCATCTTCACAAGGTCCTTTGCTGTTGTTCTGGAATTGATTTGCACTTTTCACACCAAAGTACGTTCATCTCTAGGAGACAGAACACGTCTCCTTCCTGAGCGGTATGACGGCTGTGTGGTCCCATGGGGTTTAAACGTACGTACTATTGTTTGTACAGATGAACGTGGTACCTTCAGGTGTTTGGGAATTGCTCCCAAGGACGAACCAGACATGTGGAGGTCTACAATTGTTTTTCTGAAGTCTTGGCTGATTTCTTTTGATTTTCCCATGATGTCAAGCAAAAAGGCACTGACTTTGAAGGTAGGACTTGAAATAAATCCACAGGTACACCTCCAATTGACTCAAATTATGTCAATTAGTCTATCAGAATCTCCAAAAGCCATGACATCATTTTCTGGAATTTTCCAAGCTGTTTGAAGGCACAGTCAACTTAGTGTATGTAAACTTCTGGCCCACTGGAATTGTGATACAGTGAAATAATCTGTCTGTAAACAATTGTTGGAAAAATTACTTGTGTCATGCACAAAGTAGTTGTCCTAACCGACTTGCCAAAACTATAGTTTGTTAACAAGAAATTTGTGGAGTGGTTGAAAAACGAGTTTTAATGACTCCAACCTAAGTGTATGTAAACTTCTCACTTCAACTGTATTCCATAAAAAATCTGCCATTTCCAGCTACAATAGTCATTTACAACATTAACAATGTCTACACTGTATTTCTGATCAATTTGATGTTATTTTAATGGACAAAAAATTAGCTTTTCTTTCAAAAACAAGGACGTTTCTAAGTGACCCCAAACTTTTGAACGGTAGTGTACATAAACATGATCTAATTCAATATGTATAATTTGTTCTATATGTATTCCACCTGTGCCTGGGGGTCCCTGGATGATTGCCAGCTCCTTGGTGAGGGCGAGCTGAAGTGCTCTCATCTGGGACTCGTCCAATCCCAGCTGCTCCATGGGGGGCCAGGCTTCAGGATCCAGGGTGTGGAAGCGGCTGCTCTTAAACTCAGGCACCGCAATAGCAGACAGGTCATATGTATCCCCCATTGGCAGGTAGGCAGGAGGGTGGACCTCTGAGCTACATTCCACTATATACCTGCAATTTACATGTTGTCATGAATCAAAAATACAATTTTTGTTAGTCAGAAAGTTTTCATTCTTCATTACAATAATTGATATGCAGTAAATGTTCTGTCACAAAATATCTGCTAAAAAATCATCTAGCAGCTGGTGGAAGAGGTAAGTCACCACAAACCATGTTAAGCACTTTAAGATCAGAAGTATGGAACTGTATGAACGCAATCTGCGATTCTCAATATCAGAAAAACATGGTGGAAAAAAAATATTTAGCCGACTCTCTCTCATAGCATCAACACCACCGGTGTGACAGCCAGTACATACGTAGGGCTGACTAATGATTGAATTCAACAACGACAGACAGTACACCGACCTCTGGAAGGGCAGATCCTCTACTTCCAGCTCCTGCAGCCCCTCGAGGACGTAGCGGTAGGCCTCAAAGTAGGCGGTTGTCTCCACCATGAGGAAGGACTGGTGGGCCTCCACTCCGGCTAGGGCTCGCCTGCTCTCCGTTGAGAAAATGATCTGGACAAAGCCCTTCTCTAGCTCCTTGGGGTCCCGGTCCGACACAGTGGCAAACAGGAAAGTCTCAAAGTTGTCACTGGACATGCAGACCAGGGACCCATATATCAGCCGCTTGGAGTTCTGCCAGCGGACAAACTGTGTGGGACAGAGAATAACATGAACATATATTGAATGCACTCTACTACATGATGTTGGCAAGTCTTGGTAAGTTATATTTTTTCTGTTCAAATACTCAATAGAACTGACTGACCTTAAGAGGTTTGGAGTCAAACTGGACCTTATAGGCCAAACCAGACCGGGTGCACATTGGAACCACCAGTCGCGTGTCAAAGTACACTGTGATGTCATCGAAGCGCTTCTTCCTCAAAGGGACGTCTTTATTGCCCAGGTCCTGCTGGCTCTGAAGCAGCTTCTGGATGCCCTCTCGAAGAGGTCTCACAAAGTCCTCTCGCATGAGCCGGAAGTGCGTGTCCAGGTACAGCAGTCCGCTGGCATAGCGTTTCAAGATGAGGTTGGGCCTGAGGAAGGGCCTCTGTTCCTGGTGGAACTCCTCGGGGGTGGGGTAGATGGACAAGGTCCTGAAGTCGGCCTCCCCAGGTGGGGCGTCCTCCTGGGGGGTGATGAAGGAGTAGTTGTCCGACTTTAGGGTGCCCTCCCTGGCTCTCTCCTGGAGGTGCTCCACCAGGACCTGGATCTTCTCCAAGTTCTCCTCCGTCTGCTCCAGGACATCCACCCCCACAGCTCGCAGGCTGTTGATGACTGGTCTGAAGAGGGCCACTATCATGGACACGGCCTGGGTCGAGCTAGCCGGGAATATCCTGAGCACCTCAGCGAGAAGGGTCATGATGTTGTCCAAGTGCTGGGGGTACTGTTCCCGGCGAGTGAGGTCGAACTCTGACCCCATTCCCATCACATAATGGGGCAGGATGGTTCGGAGGAATCCAGAATGCTTGATTAAGCCAGCCAAGTGCTGTATAGTTTGACGGTCAGTTTTGGACAAGAAGGCCTTGCAGAGGACTTGGCAGAGGAGCTGAACGAGGTCCTTTCGCATCTCTCGTTCATCGAGTAGAGCTTGCAGTCCATAACTGGAGGCAAGAGTAATGGCTATTTCTGAAGGTTCTTTCCCTGAGAGCTCCTCCAACGTTTTGTACCCCATTGGACGAACATGAGGAGCGCCACCATCTGCAGCTCTTCCTCTCCCTCCCCCTCTCTCTCCATCTCTTCCTCTCCCTCCTCCTCTGCCTCCCATTCTTTCTCCTCCTCCTCCCCAACCCCTCGCACCCTCCCCTCCTATTCCTCTTCCTCCCCAACCCCTCGCACCCTCCCCTCCTATTCCTCTTCCTCCCCAACCCCTTGCACCCTCCCCTCCTCCTCTTTCTCCCCAAACCCTCGCACCCTCCCCTCCTCCTCTGCCTTCCACTCTTTCTCCTCCTCCTCCTCTTCCTGCCCAACCCCTCGCACCCTCCCTTCCTCTTCCTCCCCTGGCATCTCGCGCTCTCCTATCCTCCCTTGGGTTCCCCCCATTAACACCTCTCCTCTCTCCCCTGGCCCCCTACCTCTTCCCCCTCGGTTGGCTATCCCTTCCTCTTCTCTCTGACCAGCCTCAGCACCTGAGAGGCAAACAGGGAAATCTATATCAATATAATGAAGGAAATGCCAATCATGTCTTACTTATACAAAATTCAACATTAATCTCCTTACCTATTCTGTGATGGACATGGTTGGCTCCTCTACCTCTCCTGCCCCTGTTTGGGTTTTCCATTCAGGCTGAATTACTATTGGTCCACTAGAACAAGAAATGAAACCCAGCAAAACACATATTGAATGTTTATAACAATGGCATTAATCAATTTGTTTAAAGTTATTCCAAAACAGAGGCAAACTTAATCTTGATGCATGACTATTGTACATTGTGGTGGATGCCGTGCGACATCTATTGGACACAGACAATTATTACGTGGACATTTTTTATAAATGTTTTATTATGCGGAAATAGTGTTGGTTTCATTTCTACTGAAATTATGTCACTTGGACACAGTGAATACATTATATATATATATATATATGGCTGATACAATCAATGTATCGAAATCAATCTGGATCCTTCGAAAGCAAGGGTGAATATTTCATCCCAAAATGTCAGTGTTTTAGGACCGTCATGGAATGATGTAAATGAATCATTTGTATTTTATTCCGGATCTGCAGCTACTCTTCCTAAGGGCCCAATCACAATTACATACAATAAAACAACTATAACATATATACAATACAAACTCAATAACACAGAAAAAAATAACAATATTAAAATGTGTGTAGAGTGCGTGTGTTAGCGAATGCCCTGTGTGCCTGTGTTTGTCTCTTCACAATCCGCGCTGATCCATAACGTGTAGTTTTATCCGTTTTTAAAAATCTGATTCTACTGCTTGACAGTTCCAAATAGCCATGGCGCTATGTAGTACTGTGCGTTTCCCGTTGTCTGTTCCGGATTTGGGGACTGTGAAGAGACATCTGGTGGCATGTATTGGTGTGGGTATGTATGGACGTCTGAGCTGTGCGCTAGCCGCTTAAAAAAGATAGGTCAATGATTTAAACATGTCAGTACCTCTCACAAAGACACATTTTGAAACAAGGAAAACGATTTGAACTGTTCCACAAGTGTATAAACCAAGCAGGGTGACTGACGTGACATCTTATCCAGAATTGTATTTACTTGTCGAAATAGGGTGTTACATGTGATACATTTTTATTCTACATAGTAAAATAGAATTTCTTACCTTTGCTGAACGTGTGAATATTTTTGACGGGATTTAGGGTCCAATTGCAGATTACATAAAACTTTTAAATAAGCGTATTTCTGTAGTCCTTGTTGTCTGGTTGACAGTAATGATTCGCTCTGTTACTGTCCTCGTCTCTGCGGATCGGTGTTGGGGAATTCCGCGAGCTGCTCTTTAAACAGGCCCAGGCCTGTTCGCTGTCAGTTTCGCTTTCCAAGATGTTACATAGTGCAAGTGAGTCAGAAATGAAACTACACGCCCTGTTGTTTGTAAAAAAAAATATGTTGACAATACTTTAGTGATCTGCTGCCCGTTACGCTTTCCAAAATGATACGAAGTGCAAGTGAGTCAGAAATGAAACTACACGCCCTACTTGTTGGTACAATATTTTAGAGTGATAATTTTCATGTTTACGAAAATACATATTGAGCAATAATAAGGTGCTCTTTTTTGTCAGTATGGCTAATCATAAACACTTCGGAAGTTAAAATATATACATAACGCTGCACTGGCTCGCTCTCTCTGTTGTAGCAATTGAGCAGTTGTGCAAAGTTTAAGAAGCAAGTATTTTGACTTAAGTAGTTTGTGTATCTGTACAATTTATATTATTGGCAACTTTTACTTCACTACATTCCTAAAGAACATAATGTACTTTTTACCTGACACCCAAAAGTACTGAATGCTTACTTAGCAGGACAGGAAAATTGCCAAATTCACACACTTATCAAGAGAACCTCCCTGGTCATCCCTACTACCTCTGCTCTGGAGGACTCACTAAACAGAGAACATCCCTGGTCATCCCTACTACCTCTGATCTGGAGGACTCACTAAACAGAGAACCTCCCTGGTCATCCCTACTACCTCAGTCTGCCAGATCAAACTAAACACATAATTTGTTTGTTAATTATGTCTAAGTGTTGGAGTGTGCCCCTGGCTTTCCACACAAAAAAAACATGAAAACTATTATCTGGTTTGCATTATAAAAGGATTGAAATTACTTAAGTATATTTTAGCAAATTACATTTACTTTTGATACTTAAGTATATTTAAAACCAAATACTTCTACTCAAGTAGAATTTTACTGGGTGACTCACTTTTACTTGAGTCATTTTCTATTAAGATATCTTTACTTTTACTTCCAAGTACAACAATTGGGTACTTTTTCCACCACTGCAATGGAGTAAGGGCTAGCAACTGAATGAGTAGGTGTTCTACAAC
This sequence comes from Oncorhynchus nerka, assembly GCF_034236695.1. Taxonomy (NCBI): domain Eukaryota; kingdom Metazoa; phylum Chordata; class Actinopteri; order Salmoniformes; family Salmonidae; genus Oncorhynchus; species Oncorhynchus nerka. The sequence goes on from NC_088397.1 coordinate 87,398,059, forward strand.
TTTTGACTGGTAGTGTATATTGAGCATCACAAAGGTGCTCTTTTTTGTCAGTATGGCTAATCATAAACACTTTGGAACTTAAGATACCGCTGCACTGCCTATGTACAGTTGAAGTCGGAAGTTTACATACACTTAGGTTGCAGTCATTAAAACTAATTTTTCAACCACTCCACAAGTATCTTGTTAAAAAACTAGTTTTGGCAATTCAGTTAGGACATCTACTTTGTGCATGACACAAGTCATTTATCTAAAAATTATTTATAGACAGATTATTTCACATATAATTAACTTTATCACAATTCCAGTGGGTCAGAAGTTTACATACACTAAGTTGACTATACCTTTAAACAGCTTGGAAAATTCCAGAAAATTATGTTAATTAGCCCGAGTCAATTGGAGGTGTACCTGTGGATGTATTGCAAGGCCTACCTTCAAACTCAGTGCCTCTTTGCTTGACATCATGGGCAAATCAAAAGAAATCAGCCAAGACATCAGAAAAGAAAATGTGGACCTACACAAGTCTGGTTCATCCTTGGGAGCAATTTCCAAACGCCTGTAGGTACCACGTTCATCTGTACAAACAATAGTACGCAAGTATAAACACCATGGGACCACACAGCCGTCATACCGCTCTGGAAGGAAACGCGTTCCATCTCCTAGAGATGAACGTGCTGATGCTGGAGGAAACAGGTACAAAAGTAGTCGCTCTGGATAAGAGCGTCTGCTAAATGACTTAAATGTAAATGTATCTATATCCACAGTAAAACGAGTCCTATAATGATATAACCTGAAAGGACGCTCAGCAAGGAAGAAGCCACTGCTCCAAAACCGCCAGAAAAAAGCCAAACTACGGTTTGCAACTGCACATGGGGACAAAGATTGTACTCTTTGGAGAAATGTCCTCTGGTTTGATGAAACAACAATAGAACTGTTTGGCCATAATGACCATCATTATGTTTGGAGGAAAAAGGGGGAAGCCTGTGTTGGAGTGAACCATTGAGGAGAGAGCTGAGCATTACATAGTTCTGGTTGCAAGGCTGAAATAGCAAGGACATGCACGTCTTAATAACTTGTATTAAAGTCTACATTGAATTCACAAAGTTCTTCTGAGAGTATTATATTTCTGAAACAATTCTCCATGACATATTTTGGCGAGCTTTTCCAGGAGATCAGAGGGACCGAGGAGAGTGACATTCCAGGCTGGTGACAGTTTCTTTGGACAATCTTGCAAACGGATGGCCACCCAACTATAAAAAGGTAAGCTTGTTCTTACATAGTTGAACATTTGTATAAATTGCTTCAGAGATACTGTCCCAGCAAGAGGGGCGTCACGTAGGCCTCTATTTAAAAAAAAATAATTAAACAGTAAATGCTAAGAGCTTGTTGAATTCAATGAACTGCATGCATGTGTGATTTTGGGGGTTGTTAAATGTGAATATATGTGTGCATGTGTAGGAACTAAGTGAGTAGGGGCTGTGAGCCTTGCCGGTGTCGGGTGTTTAGCGGAGAAGGGGCTTGCACCTGCTCTGGTCGGACCGTTTAGACGGACCCGCGTGTCTGGATTGGTGGGGTGGGTTGTTCCGTCTGATACTACTTGGCCGGGTTCGACTGTCTCAGGACCTGATTTGGGATGTGCGTAAACACAGCCCAGTCAACCTGGGCGGGCGACATAGGTTGGGTGTGTGATTCGGGACTGCCCCTCTCGCTGGGCCATTCATGTGGGGACCTTGTGTGGCCTGACTGGTGCGGCTGTTTGCTCTCTCTGACTGAACTGCCTGGCCTGGTGAGGGGCTGCTGCTGTCTGCCCATATGGTCAAAATAGATCAATAAGTAGGTAGAAAAGTCCACGAATACCGCCCTTTAAGATTACAAAGGGGTTTGGGTGGCATTCATGGTTACCGCCCCAATAAAAAAGGGGTCTGCTCGGATGAATAGATAGAGTGCAGAAAAACATCGGCCCGATTTGGCGAGGTTAAAGTGCAAAACTAATCCTGCAGATAGAACGCTCCGAGACCCCTGTCTGAACGGGGGTCTCTAAATGAGCAGGGTTAATACAGCTCTGAATTTTTTTTTTTTTTAAAAATAAATAATAAAAATAATAATATATATATATACACAATAAAATAAATAAATAAAAACAACAGAGGTCTGCGTTGGATGGGTGAAAAGGGTATGAAGACAAGCTGACCCGATTAGGCAGTAGTATTGTCATACCCTGGGAAAACCTATAGGATATAAACCGGTTTAAGAGGCCATAGGTCGTTTTAGGTAAAACGAAGTGTGTGAATGAACAAATGTGAATAAACGCCTGAATGGATGGTTCTCTGTGTTAAGAAAGTGTATCAGAGCAAGCTAGAATTGTGGAGTAAGGGGGAGGTGTGTGAAATAGTGTGTGTGTTTGCGTGTGTGTGTGTGCGCCAACTGATCAGGGAAAGGAATGCGCAAGCCCCTCTGTGACAGTTGACTGAGTGTAATTTGAGAAGGAGAGTGCATTCAACTCTTACTGAGAGGAGGGGGATAGAATAAATAAGGGGGATAGAAAAAATAAGAATAAGATAGAAACTACGTAAAGATATATACATTGACATAATAAATGTGTTAATAACTATTCTGGAATGCGTAGAACTCGTTAAAAAGTATTAAACAAGGCACATATAGTATAATGGTTTGTGAAGTAGAGAGACATAACATACAGGTAAGCACAAATTATACTATGTGGTAAAAATTCACCTAGACTGTCTAGAAGAAATAGTGAAAACAAACACATAAAAAAGTAACGGGGTAAAGCCTAGGTATATACTGGAGACATTACAGCACCGTGAAGGACGGATAATAATAGCCTGAAGGAAAGGCAGAGGTGTCAGGTTACAGAAGCCAGAAGAGAGTGGGACTGGAGAAAATGATCAAGATAGGATAAATTAGGAATAAAAACAATAAGAAACAGTAGAATAGAATAAGTAAGAACCAATAAATAAAAAGTGTAGATATAAATAATTAAATTAAAAGGAACAAGTATCAGATAGAATTAAAACACTTGGTAAAGTTAAAAGAAACAGAGTAGACAACTGAAAAAATTAATACAACACCAGTAGAGATCTTAGGGGCGAGGCACCCCGAGCAAAAAATAAATAATAAAGACTTCTATAAAATGGGAAAAACGCACAAGAAAATTGAACACCAAATGGCCAGCGGTAGGGACATTGGATGTCTCTATGTGTGAGAAAATGAAATACTAAAAATGTTTAAAGAAGAAGGAGTTGGTTTACTACAAAGCATGAAGACAGCAAGAGAAATGCTGAAGAAGAATGCCAAAACAAAGGAAAAGCAGAATGGGTAACTAACCCCCCCCCCCCCCCCCCCCCCTATTCCCATGGACAATTCCCAATGATAACTGGACACATGCAAATAAAAGGTGAAGTAGAAGAGGTTGACACACCTGGTGCAACATGTGCCCCTTCTTCCCATTCAACAGACAGAGGCAAGAAAAGGACCGTGAAGCACACAGAATTAGACCAAGACGGCTTCAATTGCCATGGGGGTCTGAGAAAAGCCAACAAACGGACTGTTTCTCCCTGGAATATAGAGATAGCCAAATTTAATAAAGCCATGGAGTCGCTGAAAGAAGCGCACGTTAATTCTACCAATTCGGCTTGAATATGAAAGAGCAAACTGGATAATGTAGGGCAACATTACCCGGTAAACAGGATAAATAAAATAAACGATTAAGGGAGGCAATTATGAATTGGAACGATCACATAAAACCATAATAAGAAGCTCAATTTACCAGCGTTTTGATGTTAACATTCTACCATCAGAAAATACATTACGATGGGGGACATAGGAATCTGCTTGTCCTCGCAGACGTGCGAGTGGTTAGCAGAGCTATAGAGAACATCTCAGCGTAAGAAAATAGCTCCCTGTTTTAGAAGAGGAGCTAATGGGTATGGGAAGAATGAGTGTGAGGTGACCCTGGAACTTAGTGCGGTAGCAGAGAATGCCGCTATACAGGAGTTTGCATCTTTTTCAAAAAAGCAACAAGTAATCGTTTTGAGGTTAGTAAGAATTACATTTTCATCAAGCGGTGTATAGTCTCTGATCGATCAATAAGTGGTTCATGGAAATTACAGTTTATATGTGATGAAATACATACTAGATCACGTTTTACCTGACTTTTAGTAATATACCGATGGGATTTACTAATGGTTTCACTTGGAATCATTTTGCATTAAAACAATAGTTTCAGTGGTGATAAAATACGTGGATGATTTGTTATTGGCGTCAAAAGACGGGAAAATAAACGTATATGAAAAATCACCACCGTGGTAAAATTAGTTGGAGGAAAAGAAAAATGTAACATATTTGGTGTTTTCAATTTCTAAGGGCAAAAACCTGGGATCAGGAAGAAACTATGCGTTCTGTGCATGGCTAAACTAATCTCGCATGTTCAGAAAAACGTAAGGGGTTTTCAGGTTTGATAGACATTCTATACTGTCATTCTCTGAAACTGCTAATACGTTTATAGAATGAAATCAATGTATAAGTAATACTGTTGGCTTGCTGATTAAAAGGTAACATTGTGAATGCTAACGAAATGTACACTTTCTTTTCCAGAAAAAGGGGTTTCATTTTCTCTGGTCAAAATGTCCTTGGAGACTGCGATACTGAGGAAAGCAGTTAGTAATAGTCGGCCCCTTTAAAAGTAAACGTATCTGGATACGGCTATAAATGGAGTTCCGGATAAGTGAGGCTAGTTCCTGTGTGTTAACCTACCCACAAGCATTTCGCTACACTCGCATTAACTACTGCTAACCATGTGTATGTGACAAATAACATTTTGATTTGATTTGATTCACTCTAGTAGGTGCACACCTTATACCGTGAAGAATATGTGTTAGTGGATTTATTTTGAAAGGTGTCCTTTTCAATTCAGTTTCAAATTGGGTATGCAGAAGAATGGAAATGTTTTTGAAAATGTTTGAAAATGTTTAAGAAAAGGGAGTGGAAACATTTTAATGGTGTCAAATGCCCTGAGCCCTAAGAATTTCCCGTGAAGACTGATCAACTTCACTAGAAATTGTTGGAGAAACACCAGTCTCTACTCAAAGTGTACAAAAGTGTACAATTACCCAAAGTTGTGGCAAAATGGCTTAAGGACAACAAAGTCAAGGTATTGAGTGGCCATCACAAAGCCCTGACCTCAATTCTATAGAAAATTTGTGGGCAGACCTGAAAAAGCATGTGCGAGCAAGGAGGCCTACAAACCTGACTCAGTTACACCAGCTCTGTCAGGAGAAATGGGCCAAAATGCATCCAACTTATTGTGGGAAGCTTGTGGTAGGCTACCCAAAACGTTTAACCCAAGTTAAACAATTTAAAGGCAATACTACCAAATACTAACTGAGTGTATGTAAACTTCTGACCCACTGGGAATGTGATGAAAGAAATAAAAGCTGAAATAAATCATTCTCTCTACTATTATTCTGACATTTCACATTCTTAAAATAAAGTGGTGATCCAACTGACCTAAGACAGGGAATTTACACTAGAATTAAATGTCAGTAATTGTGAAAAACTGAGTGTAATTGTATTTGGCTAAGGTGTATCTAAACTTCAGACTTCTCTGTTGTAGCAATTGAGCCTGGGGATGAGTATTTATAGTGGGCTAACTAGTGGTCTTATGAAAACAGGCCATGCATCACCATTTTGTATCTTTATTGACACACTATTTCAACAAAAACCAACATAATCCCTACATGGATTTCACTACTGCAAGGACCATGGCCATCCGAGACTCATGAAAAACCCATCGCTCAGAATAATACATATTCAACTTTTATTATCTTCAAAAGAACATATGTTTCTCAGCATTACATATTTTTAAGTGAAGCCACAACAGGTTACATAAAACCACGGTATGGTTTGTTTGCGTGTGTGTAGGCCTGACATATAAAAACTAAGAGGACGCAGAGTGCAATCTGAGGCTAATGAAATGATTTCAGCCAAAACCTTTCCAGTCTATTTCCATTATGCCCCCACTGAAAAGTGGGAAAGCACTGATTTAGGAAGACAGACACTCAAAACAAAAGACGCACTGGAGGTGAATCCATCCATCCAAATTGCATATCTTGTCATTTTCCCCATCAAGGCAGCTCTTACTTTCTCCTAAACCTGAAACAGAACCAGCGTATCAAAACATTATTAAAGTGCATAGAAAAATAATTCATGAATTACATTTCTATGGCACAGTACACATGGAGATGGCATTGGAGCAGCTGTTATGGTCATTTGAACAGTGGCTCAAACACCTGCCCCTCCTCGGAAACACCAAAAGCTGGAAACATTCATTGGTCATAATGACGGGTCACGGTTGTACTTATCATACTACTGGTAATATTTCAAAATTAAGTGTCATTGCAAAAAAACGACAGAAAAGCTTGGATAAACATGAGCCATTGTAAGATGATAGGGCAATATCCACCAGACTACGTTGAAGAGGAATCCACTAAATATGACATCACTTACTTGGCCTTGGACTTGAAGCCACCGCCTCCTTTCTTGTTCGTTGGAATTCCAAGCCTCTTCTTATCCTCAAAGGAGGGTCTGAGGGTGAAATAAAAGACATTACATACAGACAGATTTCCTGTGTGGTTGTCAATGTTTCAATGCAGTTACAGGTATTAACTACATTTAGGAAAGACACTTACCCAGCTCTGTACTGCTTGAGTGCTTTCTTACTGGTGTTTGTAAGTTCTTTGTCAAATACAGACTTCTTGGCTGGTTTACCAGCTTTCTGTTTCGCACCTAAACGCAAAGAAAAACAGACAATCCATGAGTTGTGTTGTAGGACCCCGCATTTAGTTATGTAGTAGGACCCCGCATTTAGTTATGTGGTAGGACCCCGCATTTAGTTATGTTGTAGGACCCCGCATTTAGTTATGTGGTAGGACCCCGCATTTAGTTATGCATGCATGCCCCCGGCCCGCCAAAAGTAGTTGCTAGAGCTTGATGGGACAAGGACATCACAGCCAGCCAAACCCTCCCCTAACGCTGGGCCAATTGTGCGGCGCCTCATGGGTCTCACGGTCACAGCAGGTTGAGACACATCCTGGGATCGAACTAGGGTCTGTAGTGACGCCTCAAGCACTGCGATGGAGTGCCTGAGACCGCTGCGCCACTCGGGAGGCCCATATTTAGTTATGTTGTAGGATCCAGTATTTAGTTATGTTGTAGGATCCAGTATTTCGTTATGTTGTAGGACCCTGCATTTCGTTATGTTGTAGGATCCAGTATTTCGTTATGTTGTAGGACCCTGCATTTCGTTATGTTGTAGGACCCTGCATTTCGTTATGTTGTAGGACCCTGCATTTCGTTATGTTGTAGGACCCTGCATTTCGTTATGTTGTAGGACCCTGCATTTCGTTATGTTGTAGGACCCTGCATTTCGTTATGTTGTAGGACCCTGCATTTCGTTATGTTGTAGGACCCTGCATTTCGTTATGTTGTAGGACCCTGCATTTCGTTATGTTGTAGGACCCAGTATTTATGCAGCCAGCAGGGTAGTATGGGGCTGGAGAACAGAGGTGAATTGACCTAACAGTTGTAAGGAGGGGCACCTTGTAAACTGTTTTATACATCTTAAGAAACCACACAGAACCTGAAACAAGGGTTCCAACGCATGCAGCAAAAAAATAAAAATAAACTGCTTCACACACAAAAAAATATGAACAATTGCATTTTGTTCACTGCTGGATAAAACAGGAAGAGGTGAGCCTGCACACTGCAATCAGATATGAAACACCAAAGTGCTTCTTCTGGTTCATGTCCACATCAGGATGATAGTGGTGGCCGTGGAAGTCTTACAAGCCACTTGGGAGCATAGAAAATGAAAGACCAGGGCCTGCATTCATAAAGGGTCTCAGTGTCAGAGTGCTGATCTAGGATCAGGCCCCCCACCCCCTGTCCATGTAACATTATTCATTCTTCATTATGATCCAATTCATTCTGATCTAATCTGATCAGCACTTTTTGTGAATGTGCCCAGTTCTTTATAGAATATGAGTCCCACCTTTCTGGACAGGCTCGTCCTCTGGCATGGCTCTGGCTCGTTTGGGTTTCCGGTCCCTCTTGGCTGATCGCTCAGCGTACATCTGGGACTTGAGGACCTCAAACTCTGCTCTATCCTCAGACTGAGAAGAACACAGAGAGAAAACAGTGACTGGAAAGAGATAGCTAACCAGAATAGCACTTGACAAAAAATATGATGAATAATGTGTGTACGCAACAGGGTTGGGGTCAAATCATAGAAATTCAGGAAGTTAACCGAATTTCCTATTCCAAAAAATTTACCTCAACCCTGATACATGATATCCTGTACTTAACATGTATATGACCATGTATTTCAAGTTACATAGACATGATAGGGATATGTGGTCATTCACAACACAAATGTCACCATAGTTCATTTAATTTCAGTGGTGAAAACTAGGGGAAGAAAAGATCTCACTAGTTTTAAATGTATGGTCAAAGTTATAAAGCTCAGATTATATGGACAGATGTAGACCCGGAGAACTACAAAGAATGATTGCAGAAAAAGAAGCTAGCCTGAGTTGGACTTACAGCATGCCTCATGGGTTTAGAACTAGTTCAATATAATATTTAGTGAAAAGAGGTCATACATAGAAGATCTGTCAAATGTAATGGTTTTGATGCTATAAAATATGAAAATGATCAAATCAAGATTCCTGAGTGGAAACACCCTACATCAGGGGTGTCAAAGTCAAATGGACGGAGGGCCAAATAAAAAAATCAGCTACAAGACGAGGGCCGGACTGTTCGAATGTTCATTGAAAATTTTTAAATGAAACATATAGTCTAGTGAACCTAATTGAACCTACTGAAAACCTAACAAATATATTACAATATGATCAGATAAATAAAGCAATATTTTCTTATGGCTCCTCCTTGATCTTGAATTTTCAACAGACACAAAAGACAAATTTCCTTTATATAAATATCCCCTAACATGAACATTAAATGAAAGAAACCGGTATTCAAGGTCACCATCAGTAGAATATTTGAAATTTTAGCAAAAGTGGGCTAGAGCTTTGATCACTCAAAGAAAAAACAATAATAGCAATTTTCTATCATCCACTCAACTGAAATATTTTTAAAATATAATTGGATTGAAATACAAAAATAAAGTGCAAAAATCTATTAATCAAAAACAACACTTTGTTTGAATAACTGCAGAAAACAAATATTAAATTTTAACTTTTAAACTTGAATGAGTAAAACTCTAAATATGTGATTGCACAGTAATGTTCACTTGTTTTTGAGGGTGATCTTGGTGGTGTCCCATCTTTTCCACAAGTTCATCAATGCGGGGTAAGGCTCAGCTGAAGAAACAGAATTGAGTGGAGGTGTTCAGCAGTAAGTCGACTTCTGTGTGAGTTGGTTCATCAAAGAAAACAGTTTTCAGGTATTGCTGCCAAACATAGACAACGTTTGAGCAGCCCTAGCTGGGGCATTGTGCGGGAGGAAACGGGCGAACTGTTTTAGATGAGCCGCATATTTTGCCCTCAGTGCATCATTGCATTGAGTCAATCAACTCCATTTGGAGGTTTCTGTGAGTTTCCACGTCAACAGCAAATGGGTTAGGAAGCAGTTCCAACCTGCTTTTTGTGCTTCAAAGTCAGCAAATCGAGTCGAAAGTCAGCGGCAAGCATACCTATTTTATCAGCCAACTGTGTGCTCGGGAACGCACTGGTAGAGAGCTTCTCTTTCATGGTCTGGCAGCTGGGAAAGTGGCTCAAATTTTCTTTCCCATCTGGGTCTCCCACAGAGTCAGTTTGGTTTTAAATGCCTTCACTGTACTGTACATATCAGAGATGACACGATCCCGACCTGCAGCTGCAAGTTTATTGCATTCAGATGACTCGTAATGTCACACAGAAAGCCATTTACACAGAAACATTTCGTCTCGGAGTTGTGTTGTGTCTTTCCCTTTGCTGTCCAAGAACAGACAAATCTCCTCAGCAGCTCGAAACATCTTTGAAGCACCTTTCCTGGCTTAGCCATCGCACCTCTGTGTGATAAGGCAAATCACATGCTCCGTTTCTAACTCCGTCAGAAATGCCTTGAACTGGCGGTGATTCAAACCTTGGCTCTGATAAAGTTAACATGCGCGTGATGATGCTCATTACATGCTCCATTTTCAAGGCTTTACCGCACAACGCTTCCTGGTGTATGACATACAATGATAAGCTGTCAGCTCACCTGAGCGTTTTCCTCTTGCATCTTTTCCCACTAGTACCAGTCCGCTCCTGTGTCCACACATCGCAGGTGCTCCGTCGGGAAACCCACTAGTTTTTCCCAAGGCAGCTCCATCTCATTTACACATCTTGACACCTCTTCATACAAATCATGCCCCGTAGTTGTGCCAGCATAGGAATAAACCAAAAACTCCTCTGTCACGCTTATTGGAGTCCACTAGCGGATGAAAATTGACAACTGGGCAATGTCAGAAATGTCGGTGCTCTCATCCACAGCCAAGGAATATGCAATAAAATCTAGCCCTTTTTCACAAGCTGCTCAGATTGATGGACAACTGGTCTACTCTCTCGGCAATGGTGTTTCTGCTCAGACTCACACACATGAGTTGCCTTTTTCTGGGAAACACTAGCAAACTTTAATCATGCAGTTTTTGATGAAATCCCCTAGTAAATGGCCGGGCTGATTTAGCGATCTCTTCTGCCAAAATAAAACTGGCCTTGACAGCAGCCTGGCCTTGTGATTTGGCTTTTTGAACAGAGCCTGTCATGAGATTTGAGGGAATTCCTCTGCCTTTTGTAGCCTTTGTTCCATGTCCATATTCACACGTGAGCATAATGTCGTCTCAGATTATACTCTTTCAGCACCCCACACACTTTCTGAGCACAGAAGACACACAGTTTTCCAGCTACACACAGAACATAGGACTCCCACCTTGTTTGAAACCACGGTTCTCAGTATCCACCTTCCGTTTTGCCATTTTTGATGAGGTATCTGAAAGTTAATTTTACTGTGATGCTGACACTGCACACATAAAGCATTAGGAATACACTAGCACGTCACCTTTGCATTGTGGGAAATGAGCATAGGAATACACTAGCCCACACATGAGGTTCTAATAATAAATCAAGATCATCCCAGGGGCCATAAAAAACTTCATGGGCGGATGTACACTAGCGGGCCTTGACATACTGACATATGAGCCCTACATGGTGAATTCACTATTATTTTTCAGTGCACAGACACAAAAGACAGAAGATCAAGGAAAACAAATAGTCGTACACAGAAAAGGAGCACACATACCGATAACACACATGAGGATGAATACACTAGCCCCACACATACACACATGAGCAGGGTGAAAGGTTAAAGTAGCTCCAGAGCTTTGATCACTGGCAGACAAGGGTGAAAGGGTTAAACACTGAATGATGCAGATGAGCATAGGAATTGTCCCTGTGCTTTTAGGGGTCATATGCCCACTTTACAATGCTCACAAGCAGATCAATGAAAACAATTACATCAGCTAACAGACAGTTGGCCCCAAAAGGCTCATTTTCATTTACATACAAAGTTCTGACCCTAGCTGGGTCATACAGGGCCTGTTTTAGATGAGCTGTAGTTGAGTTCATGTGCATTGGTTGCAGTGAGAAGATATGTCCATGGTAATGCACTTTCTGTAGTTTCACATCTAAGGGCATACTGGGATAGGAAGACCCACCTAGCAGTAGTGAGGAACGTAGGAATACGGACTAGCAGGCCTGTAATTCGTGTTGGTCTGTGATACTCACATGCGGTCTTTTTTGCGCTCGTCGTGCGTTTGGAACCACGTACCCTCTGGGGATCCGTCTCGTCTGCGTTCTGTGCCAGCCACTAGCACCACACTGATCATGACACGTGCACATGAGCATAGGAATACACTAGTACCCACACATACACACATGAGCATAGGAATACACTAGCACCCACACACACACATGAGCATAGGAATACACTAGCACCCACACATACACACATGAGCATAGGAATACACTAGCACCCACACATACACACATGAGCATAGGAATACACTAGCACCCACACATACACACATGAGCATAGGAATACACTAGCACACACACATGAGGATAGGAATACACTAGCACCCACACATACACACATGAGCATAGGAATACACAGCACACACACATGAGGATAGGAATACACTAGCACCCACACATACACACATGAGCATAGGAATACACTAGCACACACACATGAGCATAGGAATACACTAGCACCCACACATACACACATGAGCATAGGAATACACTAGCACACACACATGAGCATAGGAATACACTAGCACCCACACATACACACATGAGCATAGGAATACACTAGCACATACACACATGAGGATAGGAATACACTAGCACCCACACATACACACATGAGCATAGGAATACACTAGCACCCACATGAGGATAGGAATACACTAGCACACACATACATGAGCATAGGAATACACTAGCACCCACACATACACACATGAGCATAGGAATAAACTAGCACACACACATGAGCATAGGAATACACTAGCACCCACACATACACACATGAGGATAGGAATACACTAGTACCCACACATACACACATGAGCATAGGAATACACTAGCACACACACATGAGGATAGGAATACACTAGCACACACATACATGAGCATAGGAATACACTAGCACCCACACATACACACATGAGCATAGGAATACACTAGCACACACACATGAGCATAGGAATACACTAGCACCCACACATACACACATGAGCATAGGAATACACTAGCACACACACATGAGGATAGGAATACACTAGCACCCACACATACACACATGAGCATAGGAATACACTAGTACCCACACATGAGGATAGGAATACACTAGCACCCACACATACACACATGAGCATAGGAATACACTAGCACCCACACATACACACATGAGCATAGGAATACAGCACCCACACATACACACATGAGCATAGGAATACACTAGCACACACCACACATGAGCATATGAATACACTAGTACCCACACATACACACGAGGATAGGAATACACTAGTACCCACACATACACACATGAGGATAGGAATACACTAGTACCCACACATACACACATGAGGATAGGAATACACTAGTACCCACACATACACACATGAGCATAGGAATACACTAGCACCCACACATACACACATGCGCATAGGAATACACTAGCACCCACACATACACACATGAGCATAGGAATACACTAGCACACACACATGAGCATAGGAATACACTAGTACCCACACATACACACATGAGCATAGGAATACACTAGCACCCACACATACACACATGAGCATAGGAATACACTAGCACCCACACATACACACATGGGCATAGGAATACACTAGCACACACATGAGCATAGGAATACACTAGCACCCACACATACACACATGAGCATAGGAATACACTAGCACCCACACATACACACATGAGCATAGGAATACACTAGTACCACACATGAGGATAGGAATACACTAGTACCCACACATACACACATGAGGATAGGAATACACTAGTACCCACACATACACACATGAGCATAGGAATACACTAGCACCCACACATACACACATGCGCATAGGAATACACTAGCACCCACACATACACACATGAGCATAGGAATACACTAGCACACACACATGAGCATAGGAATACACTAGTACCCACACATACACACATGAGCATAGGAATACACTAGCACCCACACATACACACATGCGCATAGGAATACACTAGCACCCACACATACACACATGAGCATAGGAATACACTAGCACACACACATGAGCATAGGAATACACTAGCACCCACACATACACACATGAGCATAGGAATACACTAGCACCCACACATACACACATGAGCATAGGAATACACTAGTACCCACACATGAGGATAGGAATACACTAGTACCCACACATACACACATGAGGATAGGAATACACTAGTACCCACACATACACACATGAGCATAGGAATACACTAGCACCCACACATACACACATGAGCATAGGAATACACTAGCACCCACACATACACACATGAGCATAGGAATACACTAGTACCACACATGAGGATAGGAATACACTAGTACCCACACATACACACATGAGGATAGGAATACACTAGTACCCACACATGAGGATAGGAATACACTAGTACCCACACATACACACATGAGGATAGGAATACACTAGTACCCACACATACACACATGAGCATAGGAATACACTAGTACCCACACATGAGCATAGGAATACACTAGCACCCACACATACACACATGAGCATAGGAATACACTAGTACCCACACATGAGGATAGGAATACACTAGCACCCACACATACACACATGAGCATAGGAATACACTAGTACCCACACATACACACATGAGGATAGGAATACACTAGCACACACACACGAGCATAGGAATACACTAGCACACACACACGAGCATAGGAATACACTAGCACACACACACATGAGCATATGAATACACTAGTACCCACACATACACACATGAGGATAGGAATACACTAGTACCCACACATACACACATGAGGATAGGAATACACTAGTACCCACACATACACACATGAGCATAGGAATACACTAGCACCCACACATACACACATGAGCATAGGAATACACTAGTACCACACATGAGGATAGGAATACACTAGTACCCACACATACACACATGAGGATAGGAATACACTAGTACCCACACATGAGGATAGGAATACACTAGTACCCACACATACACACATGAGGATAGGAATACACTAGTACCCACACATACACACATGAGGATAGGAATACACTAGTACCCACACATGAGGATAGGAATACACTAGCACCCACACATACACACATGAGCATAGGAATACACTAGTACCCACACATACACACATGAGGATAGGAATACACTAGCACCCACACATACACACATGAGCATAGGAATACACTAGCACCCACACATACACACATGAGCATAGGAATACACTAGTACCCACACATGAGGATAGGAATACACTAGCACCCACACATACACACATGAGCATAGGAATACACTAGTACCCACACATACACACATGAGGATAGGAATACACTAGCACACACACACGAGCATAGGAATACACTAGCACACACACACATGAGCATATGAATACACTAGTACCCACACATACACACATGAGGATAGGAATACACTAGTACCCACACATACACACATGAGCATAGGAATACACTAGCACCCACACATACACACATGAGCATAGGAATACACTAGCACCCACACATACACACATGAGCATAGGAATACACATGAGCATAGGAATACACTAGCACCCACACATACACACATGAGCATAGGAATACACTAGTACCCACACATGAGGATAGGAATACACTAGTACCCACACATACACACATGAGGATAGGAATACACTAGTACCCACACATACACACATGAGCATAGGAATACACTAGCACCCACACATACACACATGCGCATAGGAATACACTAGCACCCACACATACACACATGAGCATAGGAATACACTAGTACCCACACATACACACATGAGCATAGGAATACACTAGCACCCACACATACACACATGAGCATAGGAATACACTAGCACCCACACATACACACATGAGCATAGGAATACACTAGCACACACACATGAGCATAGGAATACACTAGCACCCACACATACACACATGAGCATAGGAATACACTAGCACCCACACATACAGACATGAGGATAGGAATACACTAGCACACACACATACACACATGAGGATAGGAATACACTAGTACCCACACATGAGGATAGGAATACACTAGTACCCACACATACACACATGAGCATAGGAATACACTAGTACCCACACATACACACATGAGGATAGGAATACACTAGCACCCACACATACACACATGAGCATAGGAATACACTAGTACCCACACATGAGGATAGGAATACACTAGCACCCACACATACACACATGAGCATAGGAATACACTAGTACCCACACATACACACATGAGGATAGGAATACACTAGCACACACACACGAGCATAGGAATACACTAGCACACACACACATGAGCATATGAATACACTAGTACCCACACATACACACATGAGGATAGGAATACACTAGTACCCACACATACACACATGAGCATAGGAATACACTAGCACCCACACATACACACATGCGCATAGGAATACACTAGCACCCACACATACACACATGAGCATAGGAATACACATGAGCATAGGAATACACTAGCACCCACACATACACACATGAGCATAGGAATACACTAGTACCCACACATGAGGATAGGAATACACTAGTACCCACACATACACACATGAGGATAGGAATACACTAGTACCCACACATACACACATGAGCATAGGAATACACTAGCACCCACACATGAGCATAGGAATACACTAGCACCCACACATACACACATGAGCATAGGAATACACTAGCACCCACACATACACACATGAGCATAGGAATACACTAGTACCCACACATGAGGATAGGAATACACTAACATACACACATGAGGATAGGAATACACTAGTACCCACACATACACACATGAGCATAGGAATACACTAGCACACACACACATGAGGATAGGAATACACTAGTACCCACACCCACAGCATAGGAATACACTAGCACCCACACATACCCACACATACACACATGAGCATAGGAATACACTAGCACCCACACATACACACATGAGCATAGGAATAAACTAGCACACACACATGAGCATAGGAATACACTAGCACACACACATGAGCATAGGAATACACTAGCACCCACACATACACACATGAGGATAGGAATACACTAGTACCCACACATACACACATGAGCATAGGAATACACTAGCACACACACATGAGGATAGGAATACACTAGCACACACATACATGAGCATAGGAATACACTAGCACCCACACATACACACATGAGCATAGGAATAAACTAGCACACACACATGAGCATAGGAATACACTAGCACCCACACATACACACATGAGCATAGGAATACACTAGCACCCACACATACACACATGAGCATAGGAATACACTAGCACCCACACATACACACATGAGCATAGGAATACACTAGCACACACACGAGCATAGGAATACACTAGCACACACACATGAGGATAGGAATACACTAGCACCCACACATACACACATGAGCATAGGAATACACTAGCACCCACACATACACACATGAGCATAGGAATACACTAGTACCCACACATGAGGATAGGAATACACTAGCACCCACACATACACACATGAGCATAGGAATACACTAGTACCCACACATACACACATGAGGATAGGAATACACTAGCACCCACACATACACACATGAGCATAGGAATACACTAGCACCCACACATACACACATGAGCATAGGAATACACTAGTACCCACACATGAGGATAGGAATACACTAGCACCCACACATACACACATGAGCATAGGAATACACTAGTACCCACACATGAGGATAGGAATACACTAGCACCCACACATACACACATGAGCATAGGAATACACTAGTACCCACACATACACACATGAGGATAGGAATACACTAGCACACACACACGAGCATAGGAATACACTAGCACACACACACATGAGCATATGAATACACTAGTACCCACACATACACACATGAGGATAGGAATACACTAGTACCCACACATACACACATGAGGATAGGAATACACTAGTACCCACACATACACACATGAGCATAGGAATACACTAGCACCCACACATACACACATGAGCATAGGAATACACTAGCACCCACACATACACACATGCGCATAGGAATACACTAGCACCCACACATACACACATGGGCATAGGAATACACTAGCACACACACATGAGCATAGGAATACACTAGTACCCACACATACACACATGAGGATAGGAATACACTAGCACCCACACATACACACATGAGGATAGGAATACACTAGTACACCCACACATACACACATGGGCATAGGAATACACTAGCACACACACATGAGCATAGGAATACACTAGCACCCACACATACACACATGAGGATAGGAATACACTAGCACCACACACATGAGCATAGGAATACACATGAGCATAGGAATACACTAGCACCCACACATACACACATGGGCATAGGAATACACTAGCACACACACATGAGCATAGGAATACACTAGCACCCACACATACACACATGAGCATAGGAATACACTAGCACCACACATACACACATGAGCATAGGAATACACTAGCACACCACACACATACACACATGAGCATAGGAATACACTAGCACCCACACATACACACATGAGGATAGGAATACACTAGCACCCACACATACACACATGAGCATAGGAATACACTAGCACACACACATGAGCATAGGAATACACTAGTACCCACACATACACACATGAGCATAGGAATACACTAGCACCCACACATACACACACAGCATAGGAATACACTAGCACCCACACATACACACATGGGATAGGAATACACTAGTACCCACACATACACACATGAGCATAGGAATACACTAGTACCCACACATACACACATGAGGATAGGAATACACTAGCACCCACACATACACACATGAGCATAGGAATACACTAGCACCCACACATACACACATGAGCATAGGAATACACTAGCACCCACACATACACACATGAGCATAGGAATACACTAGCACCACACCCACACATGAGGATAGGAATACACTAGTACCCACACATACACACATGACATAGGAATACACTAGTACCCACACATGAGGATAGGAATACACTAGTACCCACACATACACACATGAGGATAGGAATACACTAGCACCCACACATACACACATGAGCATAGGAATACACTAGCACACACATACACACATGAGCATAGGAATACACTAGTACCCACACATGAGGATAGGAATACACTAGTACCCACACATACACACATGAGGATAGGAATACACTAGTACCCACACATACACACATGAGGATAGGAATACACTAGCACCCACACATACACACATGAGCATAGGAATACACTAGTACCCACACATGAGGATAGGAATACACTAGCACCCACACATACACACATGAGCATAGGAATACACTAGTACCCACACATACACACATGAGGATAGGAATACACTAGCACACACACACGAGCATAGGAATACACTAGCACACACACACATGAGCATATGAATACACTAGTACCCACACATACACACATGAGGATAGGAATACACTAGTACCCACACATACACACATGAGCATAGGAATACACTAGCACCCACACATACACACATGCGCATAGGAATACACTAGCACCCACACATACACACATGAGCATAGGAATACACATGAGCATAGGAATACACTAGCACCCAGACATACACACATGAGCATAGGAATACACTAGTACCCACACATGAGGATAGGAATACACTAGTACCCACACATACACACATGAGGATAGGAATACACTAGTACCCACACATACACACATGAGCATAGGAATACACTAGCACCCACACATACACACATGCGCATAGGAATACACTAGCACCCACACATACACACATGAGCATAGGAATACACTAGTACCCACACATACACACATGAGCATAGGAATACACTAGCACCCACACATACACACATGAGCATAGGAATACACTAGTACCACACATGAGGATAGGAATACACTAGTACCCACACATACACACATGAGGATAGGAATACACTAGTACCCACACATACACACATGAGGATAGGAATACACTAGTACCCACACATACACACATGAGGATAGGAATACACTAGTACCCACACATACACACATGAGGATAGGAATACACTAGTACCCACACATGAGGATAGGAATACACTAGCACCCACACATACACACATGAGCATAGGAATACACTAGTACCCACACATACACACATGAGGATAGGAATACACTAGCACACACACACACATGAGCATAGGAATACACTAGCACACACACACATGAGCATATGAATACACTAGTACCCACACATACACACATGAGGATAGGAATACACTAGTACCCACACATACACACATGAGCATAGGAATACACTAGCACCCACACATACACACATGCGCATAGGAATACACTAGCACCCACACATACACACATGAGCATAGGAATACACTAGCACACACACATACACACACACATGAGCATAGGAATACACTAGTACCCACACATACACACATGAGGATAGGAATACACTAGTACCCACACATACACACATGAGGATAGGAATACACTAGCACCCACACATACACACATGAGGATAGGAATACACTAGCACCCACACATACACACATGAGCATAGGAATACACTAGCACCCACACATACACACATGAGCATAGGAATACACTAGCACCCACACATACACACATGAGCATAGGAATACACTAGTACCCACACATGAGGATAGGAATACACTAGCACCCACACATACACACATGAGCATAGGAATACACTAGTACCCACACATACACACATGAGGATAGGAATACACTAGCACACACACACACATGAGCATAGGAATACACTAGTACACACACACATGAGCATATGAATACACTAGTACCCACACATACACACATGAGGATAGGAATACACTAGTACCCACACATACACACATGAGCATAGGAATACACTAGCACCCACACATACACACATGAGCATAGGAATACACTAGTACCCACACATACACACATGAGGATAGGAATACACTAGTACCCACACATACACACGAGGATAGGAATACACTAGCACCCACACATACACACATGAGCATAGGAATACACTAGCACCCACACATACACACATGAGCATAGGAATACACTAGCACCCACACATACACACATGAGCATAGGAATACACTAGCACACACAAATACACACATGAGCATAGGAATACACTAGCACACACAAATACACACATGAGCATAGGAATACACTAGCACACACAAATACACACATGAGCATAGGAATACACTAGCACACACAAATACACACATGAGCATAGGAATACACTAGCACCCACACATACACACATGAACATAGGAATACACTAGCACCCACACATACACACATGAGCATAGGAATACACTAGCACCCACACATACACACATGAGCATAGGAATACACTAGCACACACACAATATGCAGCTTTTTACCTGAGCCTCCGAGTGAGACATGGCCCTCTCCTCTCTCTCCAAACGCATCACGGCGTACACGTCCTTCTCCAGCTTCTCAATCAGGTCTCTGAACTTCAGAATCACCTCTGGAGGAGAGAAAACATCAGAATCAATCAGGAGAGAAAAGTTGTAGGCCTGATCACCGACGACAATGAGACAGCCTATAGGGAGGAGATCAGAGAACTGGCAGTGTGGTGTCAGGACAACAACCTCTCCCTCAATGTGCGCAAGACAAAATAGATGATTGTGGACTACAGGAAAAAGGTGGGCCAAACAGGCCCCCATTATCATCGACAGGGCTGCAGTGGAGCCGGAGAGTTTCAAGTTCATTGGTGTCCACATCAACAACAACAAATTATTATGGTCCAAACACACCAAGACAGTCGTGAACAACAACACCTTTCCCCCTCAGGAGGCAGAAAAGATTTGGCATGGGTCCTCAGATCCTCAAAAGGTTCTACAGCTGCACCATCAAGAGGCATGTGTGGAGGTACAGGTCAGTCAAGGAAATTTGTAGGTAGGGGTAAAGTGACTGCATAGATAATAAGCAGCAAGTAGCAGCAGTGCAATGGGGGGCCATTTGATGAATTGTAAGCCTGGGGGTAGAGGCTTAGAGGGGGGGTTGCATCACCGCCTGGGTCGGCAACTGCTCGGCATCTGACCACAAGGCGCTACAGAGGGTAGTGCGAACAGCCCAGTACATCACTGGGACCAAGCTTCCTGCCATCCAGGACCTATATACTAGGCTGTGTCAGAGAAAGGCCCCAAAAAATTGTCAATGACTCCAGTCACCCAAGTCATAGGCTGTTCGCTCTGCTACCGCACAGCAAGCAGTACCGGAGCGCCAAGTCTAGGTCTAAAAGGCTCCTCAACAGCATCTACTCCCAGGCTTACAATTCATAAAATGGCACCCCATTGCACTGCTGCTACTTGCTGCTTATTATCTATGCAGTCACTTTACCCCTACCTACAAATTTCCTTGACTGACCTGTACCTCCACACATTGACTCGGTACCAGTAACCACTGTATATAGCCTCATTATTGTTATTTAATTTTCTTGTGTTAATTTTTTAAAACTTTAGTATATTTAGTAAATATTTTCTTAACTCTTTCTTAAACTGCATTGTTGGTTAATAAGAGCTTTTAAGTAAGCATTTTACGGTCAGGTCTACACCTCTTGTATTCGGCGCATGTGACAAATAACATCACCTCTGAAGGAGGAGTGAGGAATGCGTCTCGAAGTCAAATCAATAGATGAAGTGAGAAGAAGCCTTTTCAGAGAGGGGCCTGAGAGGCCCACCACAATGCCTCTCCTTCTGCAGTACTCTCTCACACATACTAAAGCCTTTTCAGAGAGGGGCCTGAGAGGCCCACCACAATGCCTCTCCTTCTGCAGTACTCTCTCACACATACTAAAACCTTTTCAGAGAGGGGCCTGAGAGGCCCACCACAATGCCTCTCCTTCTGCAGTACTCTCTCACACATACTAAAACCTTTTCAGAGAGGGGCCTGAGAGGCCCACCACAATGCCTCTCCTTCTGCAGTACTCTCTCACACATACTAAAACCTTCATGGGCGTGGAATGTAACAGGCAGGGCTATGAGTACACCGGTGAGAGGAACCAATTCAATTCATGCCTAGAAACAGAGATGTATTGGTTGTCTAGATGTGTAAGGAGTTGACGACGCCTATCAGAAGGTTATAAATATATGTGCTTGTGTAATCATGCCTTGACGTTGCAGCTGTACGACCCAGTGGGTGAATAAACTTGGTTTGAGCTTTTTTCTAGTTGTCTGTTTTAGTTTTTACTCAGTTTGTTCAGAACTTAACACCATTTACCTAGTGGCCATGAAATTTTATAAAATCATTTAACCTGTTGCTTCTACCCGGGACGCTTGCGTCCCAACTAGAGCTCTGGAAATGCAAATGCGCTACGCTAAATGCTAATAGTATTAGTTAAAACTCAAAAGTTCATTAAAATACACATGCAGGGTATCGAATTAAAGCTACACTCGTTGTGAATCCAGGCAACAAGTCAGATTTTTAAAATGCTTTTCGGCGAAAGCATGAGAAGCTATTATCTGATAGCATGCAACACCCCAAAAGACCCACAGGGGACGTAAACAAAATAATTAGCATTTCGGCGTTACACAAACCGCACAATAAAATAGAAAACATTCATTACCTTTCACCATCTTCTTTGTTGGCACTCCTAGATGTCCCATAAACACTATTTGGGTCTTTATTTCGATTAAATCGGTCCATATAAAGCCTAGATATCGTTATATGTAGACTGTGTGATAAACGAAAAAAACATTGTTTCAAAACGTAACGTCATTTTTTAAAATTCAAAAAGTCGACGATAAACTTTCACAAAACACTTGAAATACGTTTGTAATGCAACTTTAGGTATTAGTAAACGTTAATAAGCGATAAAATTCATCAGGAGGCGATGTAAAGATCATTAGCTGTCCGTCTGGAAAAATGTCCGGCTAGAAACTCAACGAAAATATCCGGTCCTAGACCGGATTAGATACGGTGTCCTGTATGTGTTTGACCAAGAAAAAACTTGAAGGGAAATGACAAGACTCTAGACACCCTGTGGAAGCTGTAGGTACTGCAACCTCAGTCAATTAATTGTGGTTCACGTTTATCAATGGGTTCAAGTAGCGCATGGATATATTTTCCCCATTTTCAGTGATCAGTTTTTCCTGTGCTTTTCGATGTAAATGCCGTTCTGGTAAAGCCACAGCAGTGATTTAACCAGTTTTTTAAACGTCTGAGTGTTTTCTATCCACACAGACTAAGCAAATGCATATACTATATTCCTGGCATGAGTAGCAGGGCGCTGAAATGTTGCGCGATTTTTAACAGAATGTTCAAAAAAGTAGAGGGTCGACTGAAGAGGTTAACAAAATGTATAATTTTGGTGGACTAGACTCTTCCTTGAAATGAACAACACACAGTATGTTGAATGAGTGGTAAGCACACCAAAGATATGACGTTTTATTTCTTCATTTACCCAGATGATACCAATTGAAATAGACTTTTGAATATTTTAGAAATGAATCCTTCCTTGAAGTAATTGGCGATATGAATTGGTTGGATTGGTAAAAGTAAGGGGGTGATATCCTGGCTAACACCGATCCAAACAGGAGGAAGAAAGGATGTATTTCTGCAGTATTTCAACAGGGTCGTGGTATTGAGCTTTTACCTTGTGGCAGGACGCGGGCCTTCACAGGGGTCTTGGCCTTCCTGACGATGTCCTTTAGCATCTTCCTCTCAGTCTCGCCCACCAGGGACACAGAGCGACCGACCTTGCCGGCACGGGCCGTGCGACCCACCCTGTGAACGTAGTGCTTCACTGTGTTGGGCATGGTGAAGTTAATCACCTGGGGAGGAGAACGAGGACGTTAGTGGGTGCATCTCAATAATAAGAAAATGGCTTCTTGGACATGGTGACCAGCTGAGGAGAATGGGTTCATTTCTACAGTGAAGGCCAGTTTTGATATAAACTCTAACTACTAGTCTTCTGCCAGCTAATCGATTGAGTTCAGGGAGGTAGCTCCACCCCCCCCCCCCTCTCTGCAGGGCGGTAGCTCCACCCCCCTCTCTGCAGGGCGGTAGCTCCACCCCCTCTCTGCAGGCGGTAGCTCCACCCCTCTCTGCAGGGCGGTAGCTCCACCCCCCCTCTGCAGGGCGGTAGCTCCACCCCTCTGCAGGGCGGTAGCTCCAGGGCGGTAGCCCCTCTCTGCAGGGCGGTAGCTCCACCCCCTCTCTGCAGGGCGGTAGCTCCACCCCCTCTCTGCAGGGCGGTAGCTCCACCCCCTCTCTGCAGGGCGGTAGCTCCACCCCCTCTCTGCAGGGCGGTAGCTCCACCCCCTCTCTGCAGGGCGGTAGCTCCACCCCCCCCCTCTCTGCAGGGCGGTAGCTCCACCCTCCTTTCTGCAAGTTTCTGCAAGTCTTTGGGCTAAATGTCCCCTCTTCTGAACTTCGTAAGAAGTGCACACTTGTGAAATCATGATATTTCCAAATAATCTGTGACAAAAACAAACTAATCAGTGATGAAAGCAATAATGTCAAGTGTTCTTGTAAGGCATTTTTTTTAGAAACATATCTTCCTAGCACAAACACTTTACAGAGAGCCCTTACCGTCTTGACTCCATCGATATCCAGACCTCTAGCCGCAACGTCTGTGGCCACAAGGATGTCAATCTGTTCATCTTTGAACCGCCTATTATGAGATACAAACTATTTACTATGATGGATACGCAAGAAACAATTTACTATGATGGATACGCAATACAATATTTAATCCATGTTACATAAACCTGGTTTGGATTTTAATGCATCTCAATTCAATACTGTCATCTTCATTCTGCTCATCTCTGTTCTTATGAACAGATCAATCCAGCTACTGTATTGTGAGTCACAGGGTACTTGCATACTCGACTTTGTCTGAAGATGTGTCAAGGCATGGTGATGGCTGGGTATACACTATACCTGTGACTACTTTAAATAAGTCTGATTCACACTGTAGGCCCGACCCAAATCCTACTGTGCTGGCTCAGATAGTTCCCTTTCACATTGTCCTGTACAGCACCGTTCCAGCAACTATGGTGTGTAACCGGGTCAGTACCGTACAGCTGGGCTCTGTTAGACTACGAGTCTAGGTACCTGAGGCTCTCCAGTCTCTGGGTCTGGGACAGGTTCCCATGCAGCTCTCCCACCTTCAGCCCCATCAGGCCCAGGAGGATGTGCATCCGGTGGGCTTGCTTCTTGGTCTGGGTGAACAGCATCACGTGGTCCTGGAAGGTCCGTGTCAGCAGAGCTGAGACACAGACCCAGGAGACAACACAAAAGACAAACACAGGAGACAACACACACACAGTTATTCACCAGATTGGAAGAGAAATCGAAAAGCACTATACTTTACAGTGACCGTTCCGCTATATGTCGTACTGTACTTCACAGTGACCGTTCCGCTATATGTCGTACTGTACTTCACAGTGACCTTTCCGCTACATGTCGTACTATACTTCACAGTGACCGTTCCGCTACATGTCGTACTGTACTTCACAGTGAACGTTCCGCTACATGTCGTAAAATACTTCACAGTGACCGTTCCGCTACATGTCGTACTATACTTCACAGTGACCGTTCCGCTACATGTCGTACTATACTTCACAGTGACCGTTCCGCTACATGTCGTACTATACTTCACAGTGAACGTTCCGCTACATGTCGTACTATACTTCACAGTGACCGTTCCGCTACATGTCGTACTATATACAGTTCACAGTGACCAGTGACCGTTCCGCTACATGTCGTACTATACTTCACAGTGACCGTTGCGCTATATGTCGTACTATACTTCACAGTGACCGTTCCGCTACATGTCGTACTATACTTCACAGTGAACATTCCGCTACATGTCGTACTGTACTTCACAGTGACCGTTCCGCTATATGTCGTACTATACTTCACAGTGACCGTTCCGCTATATGTCGTACTATACTTCACAGTGAACGTTCCGCTACATGTCGTACTATACTTCACAGTGAACATTCCGCTACATGTCGTACTATACTTCACAGTGACCGTTCCGCTACATGTCGTACTATACTTCACAGTGACCGTTCCGCTATATGTCGTACTATACTTCACAGTGACCGTTCCGCTATATGTCGTACTATACTTCACAGTGAACATTCCGCTACATGTCGTACTATACTTCACAGTGAACATTCCGCTACATGTCGTACTGTACTTCACAGTGACCGTTCCGCTATATGTCGTACTATACTTCACAGTGACCGTTCCGCTTCATGTCGTACTATACTTCACAGTGAACATTCCGCTACATGTCGTACTGTACTTCACAGTGACCGTTCCGCTATATGTCGTACTATACTTCACAGTGAGTGAACGTACTATACTTCACAGTGAACGTTCCGCTACATGTCGTACTATACTTCACAGTGAACATTCCGCTACATGTCGTACTGTACTTCACAGTGAACATTCCGCTACATGTCGTACTGTACTTCACAGTGACCGTTCCGCTACATGTCGTACTATACTTTACAATATACAGAACAAATGGACTGTGATAGTTGTCCAGACCACTCACCGGCCACAATAGCCTCCCTGTCTCCTTCCCTGGCTGGTCGGATCCTGACAAACTCCTGTCTGAGGTAGGGCGCCACGTCTGTGTTACTGTTCACAAAGATACGAACCGGCTGCTTCAGAGAGACCGACGCCAAGTCTTTCACCTGGAGAGGAGAAAAAGAGAGTGTGAGTGAGTGAACACTATTTCAATAAAAGGCACAGAAAAGGAATGGAAAACAAAGCCATAGTGATGAGAATGGAATAATAAGCAGTATGTGTCAACACAAACCATGACCAGACACTAACACATGACTCAATTTATCAGCCAATCATCAAGATGATGACAAGTGGAATCGGGTGGGTAAGAGCGGAGCTGGGAACACAGCCTGTATCTATCCTAGACCTATGTTTGGTGACCAATGGGATAATAAAGGAATCAGGTTGTGTCCTCACCTCTTCGCTCATTGTGGCAGAGAAGAGCATGGTCTGTCTCTGGTAGGCACACATCCTGATGATCTCCTTCATCTGCTCCTCAAAGTACTCGTCCAGCATCCTGCAATTTAAGGAAACATTTATGATGCACGGAAATGACAATATACAATATATATAAATCTGTGAAATCTGGGCCGTATTCATTAGGGCACACAACGGAAAACATTTTTAAAAGTTTAGCAACAAAAAATGAAAATGACTGTTTACCAGACAAGTCCAGGTCACTCCCCGTTTTAGTTTGTTTTCGTCCATTTGGTGCCTACTGATGAATACGACCCTGAATTGCTGTGTAAAATTTTTATAACTATCCTATGTTGAAAATGTATACAGCCTGTAAATGATAGGCCTTCTCAATACTGTATCTGTGGTGAGATGGTCCAGACGTATGGGGTTTGGTCATAGTGCATTCGGAAAGTATTCAGACCCCTTGTTACGCATTTTATTACATAGCAGCCTTATTCTAAAATTGATTAAAAAAATAAAAAAAGCTTAAATCTATACACAATACCATAATGACAAGGCAAAAACAGATTTAGAAATGTTTTCAAATTTAAATTAAAAAAATACGTCTTATTTACATAAATACTCAGACCCTTTGGTATGAGACACAAAATTGAGCTCCCCATCCAAACTGACAGAGCTGGAGAGGATCTGCAGAAAAGAATGGGAGAAACTCGCCAAATACAGGTGTTCCAAGCTTCTAGCGACATACCCAAGAAGACTCAAGGCGGTAATCGCTGCCAAAGTTGCTGAGTAAAGTACTGAGTAAAGAGGCAAAATACTAACGTAAATGTGATATTTCATTTTTTAAATTTTATTTTTAAAAAAACTGTTTGCTTTGTCATTATGGGTATTGTGTGTAGATTGATGAGGGGAAAAACAATTTCATCCATTTTAGAATAAGGATGTAATGTTAAAAAAAATGTGGAAGGAGTCAAGGGGTTTGAATACTTTCCGAATGCATTAACTAGACCAACAAATGAAAACTGCGTCTCATTCATTCCTATGGATGGATCAGCCTATAACCTTCTTACCGGTCAGCCTCGTCCAGGATGAGGATCTCAATCTGGCTGAGCTCAAAAGAGGGCGTGTTGTGCAGGTGGTCAATCAGTCGACCTGGCGTTGCGATCAGGACATCAGGGCCCATCCGCAATGCCACCTCCTGGGATTTGAGGTCCAGACCCCCTACAAGGCATCCACACACACACAGAAAAAGACGCCATGACTCTTGACCCTTTCTCTTTACATCAATACATCACACATTCATTGGTTATATTCCAATGCAACTAAATATTTGCATTCACAACTTATGTATGACAAAATCTCCAGTTGAATAACGCCCTGGAGTAAACCGAAAAGTATATTAAACAAATCCACGATTAATTAGCACCGAACAGCCAACTATTATGGTCTGGGGGGAGCAGAATAGAATGGCAGCTGCACAACTGTTGCCAAGCAGCTTCAAACTACCAGAGACGAGATCACGGACGTCGGCCATATGGCTCTAAACCCGTGGGCCATTTTGGATCAAGTGGTCGGGTTCTCTCACTCACCCACGGCCAGGCAGGTGGTGATGCTTGTGAACTGGGCCAGCTGGCGGGCCACGGCATGCACCTGGATGCCCAGCTCACGCGTGGGCACCAGGACTAGCACACGGGTCACTGCAGTCTGTTTGGGCTTGTAGATGAGACGCTCCAGCACAGGGAGCATGAACGCTGCCGTCTTACCTAGAAGAAGAGGGAGGAAGAGGAGGAAGGACAGGAGGGCCGAAGAAAGAGAGGAAAGGGAGAGAGAAAGAGAGAAAAGGAAGGAGAAAGAGGGGTGTGTGTGCAAGAGGAAGGTTTAACCGATGGACTTTTTCACAATACCATTGTAAATATGGTGTGTGTGAGCGTGTGCGCCTGCAGGGAGCAAACTGGAGAGCTGCAACTCTGTGCCAAAACATGGCAATCTACTAACATAAAATAACACACACGTTGTAACTGCTGTCGTTAATGCAGTAAAGATCTGATGATGTTATGGACACTTGCGCTGCGTGTGTGCCTATCTGTGTGTGAGTGAGTGTGTGTCCTGTCACATCTCCTTTACCGGTGCCGGTAGCAGCGCAGGCACAGATGTCTTTGCCCAGAAGCCCCACAGGTACACAGGCCTTCTGATGGGAGTGGGCTGCTTGAAGCCCATAGCAGTGATAGCCTGAGGACACAAATTGTGAAATAACTTGTCTGACTTCTCCATTTCTGGCCAATACAGTCATAAATTACACATTCAACTGACATTTAGCTGAAACTTTCATTACAGAGTGGTATATTTGTTTTTTTATTCAACTATAGTCTGAGTCAAACACATGCAGGACTACTGCTCTGCTTTGGGTGAACACACCCAAAGCAAACCTTGGTATAATTTCATTTTCTAACAGATTTCCAAGTGAACGTGACCCACCTTAAGAATAGGCCTGGAGAGGTTCATGTCGGGAAACATGAGTTTGTCGTCATAGTTTGAGGCGTCTTCAAAGAAGGCCTCTTGAGGCTGTAGGTAGAGAATGAGTAAACCATATGGCTATTATAGCAACAATAGCAGGGTCCAAGCAATATAAATAGTTCCAAGGTTAATCAGGGTCCTAGCAATAGAAACAGTCCCACGGTTAATCAGCGTCCTAGCAATAGAAACAGTCCCACGGTTAATCAGGGTCCTAGCAATAGAAACAGTCCCACGGTTAATCAGGGTCCTAGCAATAGAAACAGTCCCACGGTTAATCAGGGTCCTAGCAATAGAAATAGTCCCACGGTTAATCAGGGTTAATCAGGGTCCTAGAAATAGTCCCACGGTTAATCAAGCAATAGAAACAGTCCCACGGTTAATCAGGGTCCTAGCAATAGAAACAGTCCCACGGTTAATCAGGGTCCAAGCAATAGAAACAGTCCCACGGTTAATCAGGGTCCAAGCAATAGAAATAGTCCCACGGTTAATCCCTCTACAGTATAAATGTGGGAAACTCAAAAGTATTTCTTACAAGCTATCTGTTCAACGCTCACCTCTTCTGCCTTTGTCTTCTTTCTGCCTTTGTCCCTCACCGTATCTGTGAGAGTAAAACCAAGTTTAAAAGTTACTGAGTGTCAATACCGAAAGTAAAACAATGCTTCAAGCTCTACCCACCTGCTTTGGTGAGAACCTCTTCATCCCCTGATGTAAACTCCTCCCCATCATCACCACTCTGGTCTTCGTCATTGGATACCTCAGCCCCATCTTCAGCTATATCAGGTTTCTCATCTTCTTCCTCCTCCTCCTCCTCCTCCTCATCGTCATCTTCCTCTGAGGGAATCTCTGGTTTTTCTGTCGTCTTTGCCTTCTCCTATAT
Source organism: Oncorhynchus nerka (assembly GCF_034236695.1). Classification (NCBI taxonomy): domain Eukaryota; kingdom Metazoa; phylum Chordata; class Actinopteri; order Salmoniformes; family Salmonidae; genus Oncorhynchus; species Oncorhynchus nerka. Next base: position 87,429,528 of record NC_088397.1, read on the forward strand.
AGACATTGAAGGAAAGGGAACGTGCCCTTATTGACAAACACTGAAGCAGTCATCATAGGAAATGTAATGTGTATTGTCTGCAGGTTCCATAGTACAACAACTTTTCAAACTACAGGACATCTTACCTCTGTTTTGCGCTTCTTGCGTACTTTCTCAATCTTTTCATCCAAGGTGGTGGGGGCTTTCTGCAGCACAAGAACACATTTAGTTCAGTGTTGTATGATTTGGCGCAGACTCAGTAACAGTAGTTCAGTCTTTTTGAGTTGAATCAGCAAGTCGCCTGGATGTCAGCCTGTCTCCGCTTAGGCCAACTAATTTGACAGTTCTGTTTGCTACAAAAAAAGTAACAAAGGAGCTGGCTGAAGCACAAGACTGATAACCAGGCTTTGCCAAATTGCATACTCTTAGACTTGCAACCTACCCTCTTCTTCAGCTGTGCCATCACATCTGCCATAGCCCAGTCCTCGCTGTAGAGTCCATCCCTCTCTCCAAACTCAAAGTCAGCGCTGAAGTCCCCAGCGCCATGGCCCTTCAACGCTTTTTTCTTCTTGTTGAGTACTATTGGCTGTTCCTTTTAGCACAGAGTGGAGGGATGAAACACAATGTCTGCTATTGTAACACATTAACTTTCAAGAGAAACACACCAGAAAGTTAATCAGGGTCTAATTTATTTTTCTTATACAGTGACACTTCTGTCCTGGAAGAAATTAACTAGCTAGTGAATGATTGCCTAAATGCAATAGCAAAACTAACACGCAGGTTACTAACGTGAGATACCCAGCTAGCTAGCCACTTTGATCAGTATAACTGACTGTCTGGCACGCTTGTTTCCAAACTTACATCTTCGTCTTCAGACTCTGAATCAGGCTCCTCGGGCACATCGTCATGGTCCTGAATTGTCCCGACCAGGTCCAAATCTGATAGCATGGTTCCGTTCGTGTTAACTAGCTTTATTTCCAAGGAAAACAGTGATTCGGCTACCCAATGCTAGATAGCCGGTGTTAACCAGTTGAATCGATGCCTGTTCCAACACGTGTACGTACCAAAATAGGAAGTGTACGGTCATCTACATCCGGTTAGCTTATCGGGCGTGACATGTTTAGCGCCCTCTACGGTATCGGGGCGAACACTACATCTGCGGTAATGATAGGTGCGGGTGTTATGCAAAGAAATATATAAACCAATGATATTCCGGGCATTCGTAAAGTATTCCGACCCTGTTACTTTTCCCACATGTTGTTACGTTACAGCATTATTCTAAACTGGATTAAATAAATTATTTTCCTAATAAATCTACACACAATACCCCATAATGACAAAGCGAAAACTGTTTTTTAGACATTTTTGCTAATGTGTTAACATAAAAAACAGAAATACCTTATTTACGTAAGTATTCAGACCCTTTGCTATGAAACTCAAAATTGAGCTCAAGTGCATCCTGTGTTTCCATTGATCATCCTTGAGATGTGTCCACAACTTGATTGGAGTCCATCTGTAGTAAACTCAATTGACTTGACATGATTTGGAAAGGCACACACCTGTCTTTATAAGTTCACACAGTTGACAGTGAATGTCAAAGCAAAAAAACAAGCAATGAGGTCGAAGGAATTGTCCGTAGAGCTCAGAGACAGGATTGTGTCGAGGCACAGTTCTGGGGAAGGGTAACAGGTAACCACCAAGACTCTTCCTAGAGCTGGCCGCCCGGCCAAACTGAGCAATTGGGGTACAAGGGCCTTGGCTAGTGTGGTGACCAAGAGCCCGATGGTCACTCTAACAGAGCTCTAGAGTTCCTCTGTGGAGATGGGAGAACCTTCCAGAAAGACAACCATTTCAGCAGCACTCCACCAATCAGGCCTTTATGGTAGAGTGGCCAGACAGAAGCCACACCTCAGTAAAAGGCACATGACAGCCTGCTTGGAGTTTGCCAAAAGGTACTTAAAGGACTCTCAGACCATGAGAAACAAGATTATCTGGTTTGATGGTACCAAGATTGAACTCTTTGGCTTGAAAGTCAATTGTCACATCTGGAGCAAACCTGGCACCATCCTCACGGTGAAGCATAGTGGTGGCAGTGGCATGCTGTGGGGGTGTTTTTCAGCGGCAGGGACTAGGACTAGGGCAAAGATGTACCTTCTAACAGGACAACGACCAAAAATACACAGTCAAGACATCGCAGGAGTGGCTTCAGGACAAGTCTCAATGTCCTTGAGTGGCGCAGCCAGAGCCCGGACTTGAACCCGATTGAATATCTCTGGAGAGACCTGAAAATAGCTGTGCAGCAAAGCTCCCCATCCAACCTGACGGAGCTTGAGAGGATCTGGAGAAAAGAATGAGAGAAACTACCCAAAGACATGTGTGCCAAGCTTGTAGTGTCATACCCAAGGAGACTCAAGGCTGTAATCGCTAACAAGTTGCTTCAACAAAGTACTGAGTAAATGTTTGGATACCTACTCATTCCATATTTTTTCATAATTTTTGCTATTTTCTACATTGTAGAATAATAGGGAAGACATCAAAACCATAAAATACCACATATGGAATCCTGTAGTAACCAAAAAAGTGTTCAAGTGTTAAAAATATTTTCTATTTTTCAAAGTAGCCACCCTTTACCTTGACAGCTTTCCATTTCAATTAACAGTTGTGCCTTGTTAAAAGTTCACCTTCTTTCCTTCTTAATGCGTTTGTTTGCGACGAGGTAGGGTTGGTATACAGAAGGCCAAGTCCATATTATGGCAAGAACAGCTCAAATAAGCAAAGAGAAATGATAGTCCAGGAAGGTCAGTCAATCTGGAAAATGTCAAGAACTTTGAAACTTTAAGTGCAGTCGCAAAAACCATCAAGCGCCAATGATGAAACTGGCTCTCATGAGGACCACCACAAGAAAGGAAGACCCAGAGTTACCTCTGCTGCGGAGGATAAATTAATTAGAATTACCAGCCTCAGAAATCTCAACATCAACTGCTCAGAGGAGACTCTGTGAATCAGGTATTCATGGTCGAATTGCTGCAAAGAAACCACTACTAAAGGACACCAATAAGAAGATGCGACTCGCTTGGGCAAAGAAACATGAGCAATGGACATTAGACCAGTGGAAATCTGCCCATTGGTCTGATGAGTCCAAATTTGAGATTTTTGGTTCCAGCTGCTTTGTCTTAGTGAGATGCACAGTAACTGAACAGATTATCTCTACATGTGTGGTTCCCACGTACAGGTGTGATGGTGCTTTGCTGGTGTCTGACTTAGAATATGTTTTTCAACAGGACAATGACCCAACACACCTCCAGGCTGAGTAATGGCTATTTGACCAAGGAGAGTGATTGAGTGCTGCATTAGATGACCTGGCCTCCACAAGCACCCGATCTCAACCCAATTGAGATGCGTTTGACCGCAGAGTGAAAAGCAGCTAACAAGAGATGTGGTAACTCCTTCAAGGATGTTGGAAAAGCATTCCAGGTGAAGATGGTTAAGAGAATGCAAAGGGTGTCTACATTGAAGAATCTACCATATAAAATATATTTCGAGGTAACACTTTTTGGTTCCTACATGATTCCGTAGTTTGTCTTCACTATTATAATGCAGAAAATAGTAACAATATTTGAAAACCCTTGAGTAGTTGACCAAACTTGACAGATACAGTATATAAATGTGATATTTCCATTTTTTTATGTTTGCAGAAATGTCTAAACCAGTTGTCATAATGGGGTATTGTGTGTAGATTGATACATTATAAAGAAGCAATAAAATGTGGAGAAAGTCAAGGGGTCTGAATACTTGAGACCTTTGGATGGTTTATGCCATCTACTGGTCATTGAGGCTTTGAAGCCACTGGTCAGTAATATTGGCACACCCGAGTAGGGCCAGTCCTCTATAAGAAATAAGTAATTCAATTAAACTGTTACGGATAAAATTACATGCATCAGTATTTTGGGGACATTAGCACTCGTGATTACTATACACTAAGGGCAGTTTAAAGTATTTGTATGCTTAGCTGAACATAAGTATGCATTGTATCTAAAATAAATGTAGACGTACATTTCTCTAAATTCCAATGATTCCCAACCAGGGGGTACTAGGCCTATCCACATGAACCTTCCAGTTGCTGGTAGGGAACCAGTTAATGTGATCATGAAAGTGCTCAACCAATACAATACTTCCCAGGCAAAACTAGTTCCCCACCACAGGTGAATGTATTTATGGTTCAGTTTTCAAAAACATGCTCATACTTTAAGACCAATAGTCAACTGCCATTTTCCACCCAAGTAATTGTGGAAAGATCAGACAATCGTCAGTTAAAATGACACAATACTGCCATTACCCCTCCCTAGCTGTGAACAGCAGTCCATCATGCCACTTGGTGGATCAGATTCAGGAAACTGGCCCAATAGTCTGATCCATCAACACAAAGAAATTAGAGACCTGGCCATCTTAATTATTGAGAGCATGGTGGATTGATAAATGCAAGGACAAGCTCTCTTAAGATAATTTATTAAGACCATATTGTCTGTTCAACAAATCACACGTATGCGCTTCAGCCAAACACGGCATCAATATTCACTTTAATCTGCATAGCAAGTCAGAGGCCAACATTTTAAAACAAATCGTCCATGACACTTTATTAAAAAAATCAAAACAAAGTTACAAAATTCAAACTATACAGGAGCCTAAAGAGAAGGATTTTGTAGGGATTACACTTAAAAGACAACAGTCCAGTGGGGAGACTCAAG